>NW_026517047.1:0-698932 GCF_026229845.1 Diaporthe amygdali | reverse complement strand
AACCCTAACCCTAACCCTAACCCTAACCCTAACCCTAACCCTAACCCTAACCCTAACCCTAACCCTAACCCTAAATATAGGGGATCTAGCAGTTTGCTCTCCTATACCAGATTTCCTTTTAGTATAGTACAGAAAACGCTTTATTCCTTATTAACTATAGCTTTCCTAAAACTAGGGGAAATTCCAGGTTAGGAATAATATATACACAAACTAGTTTTTAGTAGCCTTTAACTTTTATATTAAACTTTATGATTCCTTAAGCAGATATATTAGTAATACTGGGTATAGCACTTTTTAAAGCCTGCAGGTATATTAATACAATAGGTATACCTATTTTATATACTATTTCCTTATTAATTATAGTAAAACACTTATACCCTTTATTTATAAGAGTGATTTTTTGGTTAATATTGTTGATAATTGTGTAAATAAATATAAATTCTAGTTCTAATACCTTTATTTTTAGCTGTGTATAAATGTTCCTTCTGTGCCCTAAAGCCTGTCTTTACTCTAAGGCTACTCTTTTTCCGGTTTAAAAACGCTGGTTTTATCTTCCCATTCATTAAAAAGATCTAGTTTAACTACTTATATAGAGTTTATCCTTATACCCAAATTCCGGAGGGTTTAGTTCGGGTTTAAAGGCAAAGCATATAGGCACCCTTTCTAAAAATAGCCTAAAGCTCCGTATTTCCTATACCTCCCGCTTTGGAAGCGGGCTTCACATTCCTTTTTAGAAACCCATTTTGCTTATTAACGTTTTATAGGCTAAGCGTAGTTCCCGCCCTGTCCTTTCTAATTTCCTCCCTTTACTATACGGTTTATCCTTATTAATATATCGCCCTCAAAGTCCACTACAGGCCCTTTATTGTTTTTTGATAATTGTAAGCTAAAGTTTGGATAGTTAAGGCCGGAGGAGGAAAAGGGTAAAGCTAGGTTCCTATACCTTTACTAATAACAGCTTGTTAACAACCTAAATTCCCCTATCTGTTTAAACCTTTAAGCTACCTATTAAACTATTTCTATGTATTCTTTAAAAACTAGTAGGAAAGCTATAGTTATTAGCTTATTTTTTAATACTTCCGATATTCTTTAGTATAGCTATGTAATACGTAACTCGTTATTTTATGCATACCCTTTAGCTTTTACAAAGGCACTTTTAAAATCTACAAAGAACTCACTAAAAGCCTAGCCATCTCTTTATTTTAGTTTTATTAGGTTATTCTATCCTTTCTCTTTATGGATAATCGCGGAAAACGTGCAATCTATATGGGAAATTAGCTTTTACTGGTTAAAATCCTTATTAAGGCCGCCGTTTTTTTAAAACACTTGGATTTTAAACTTTTAATCCCTTTCTAAATACTAGTATATGCTATACTATGCCTTTTGCTTCCCTTTAATGTATCTAGTTAGTCCGTCCACTAGAAGTTTTAAGACTAATAAGGCACGGAAATCAATATATTTGTTTGGTTTTCTGTTTTATGTAGGCTATGAGAGGGCCTTTTGCAACAGGCCTATAGGTGCTACTTTAAAACTAATTTCAGGTACTATTTTCAGCCCTTTAAAAGTATATTTATTATTATTAGAAACTATAAAAATACAATTAGAGTATAATAAAGTAAAAGTAGTTATAGATTACAAATAAATTGTTATAGGTTATAAAGGTACTACTTACAGTTGGCCTATCTATTTAATAAATTCCTTTAGCTTTTATATAGTTCCTTCTATTATACTGGCAGCTGCTTTTAACACGCCCTTAGCTGCCTATTATATAATATTGTTTAGAAAACCTTAGTTTTATATTACTGCTTATATTGCTTAGCCAAATACAGGGTTTTAACTTATATAATATAAAAAGTTATATTCTGTTTTAGAAAATTTAGTTTCTATTAGGTTTTTACTAGCGCCTAGTATATTACTAAAGTTTTTCCTTATTTTAACTAGCCTTAACAGGTTTTTTAACATTTTTCTATTAAAATCTCCTTTACTATAAAAATTATAGGAGATTTAAAAAGATCTAACCTAATATAATAGGGTTATATATTTTATTAATACTAATGCACTACTATAATTAAGCTAGGTTAAATAAAGAGAAGAAGAAAAGATTAAGTAGCCAGATTTACCAGATTTTAATAAAAAAGCACTAGAAAACCCTAGCTTTTAGCTAGATACTTGAACCCTTACTTATATAGGATATACCCATTATATAAAGCAGCTATTTTAATAAAAGGGTATTTATATTTTTTTAAAAAATTTAAAAGTTTATTAAGCTAAATAGCTAATTATAATTTTTAGTAAATTAAATTAGAATTAAATAAAAAAAGGGTAATTTATAAATATAAATATTAAATATAGAAAATAATATAAAAAAAAAGATATAAAAAATATAAAAAAAAGTAAAAAAATATTATAATTAGTATATTAATATTTAGCTAAATATAGTAGAAAAAGGGTTATTAAAATTAGTATATTAAACGTTTAGCTAAGGATAATAAAAAAAAGAAAGAGGGAAGTAAAGAAGGTATTAAGTTTTTATAATTAGCTATATATTTAAAGTTTAATAATTTAAAGTAAATTTTTATAGTTTTATAAGTATTATTCAAGTTTATATAGTAAATAAATAATATTTAATATATTTACTAAATAATAAGAATTAAGTATTAATTATACTTATAACTGCTAAAGCTATTTTATATAAAAAGAATTAATTTAGCTTAAATTAAATAAGTAATTAATAATATTATAATTAATTAATTGCTTTATAATAGTTATTATAATAATATTTTAGTATTATATAAGCTTAGTATTAAAGTTTATAAGTAGTATAAGCTAATATAAGCAGGTTTTAATATTAGAGTTTGTAAAATAATTAAATTAATAATAAAAAGCTTAATAAAAATATTTTAAAGGTTTATTAATTATTTTTTTATAATATATAAAGTTATAGTTACTATTTAGTAAAGTATATAGTATATAGGTAAATAATAGGGTTTATATTTATAGTATATAAAGGAAAAAAAGTATAGTTAGCTATAGGCTATAAGGGCTATAAGTAAGCTGCAGTTTTTAGCCTTATCTTATTTTTTATTTAATTTAATTAGCTTATTTAATTACTAATAAAGCTCTCTTTAAATACACCCTTTAAGCGCTGCACTAACTTTATATAAAAATATATTTTTATTAAAGCTTATAATTAAATATAAATAATATAAATTTTATATTTTAAAATTAAATAAAATTTATTTAAAAATATTTATTTAAAAATAATATTATAATTTTAATACTTTATTTATAAATATTTTATTTATAAAATATTATTTTATAATTTTTAATATAATATATATTTATATTATTTTTCTTATAAATACTATTATATTTATATTAATTTTTAATTTTTTTAATATTTTATAAAAGTTTATTATTTTAATAATATTTATAATTTTATTTTTATAATTTAATAAAATTATTTAAAATAAATTTTAAATAATAATAGTTTTTAAATTATAAATTAATTTAATATTTTTATAATTTATTAATTTTATTATTATATTTAATATATTAATATTTTAAAAAATTAAATAATTTTAATAAATTTTTTAAAAATTTAAAATTATTTTAATAATATATAAAAAGCTATATAAAAATTTATTTATTAAAATTTTTATATTTATTTATAATATTTTTAGCTTTTATTAATATAATATTAATAATTTAATTATTTAAAATAATTATAATTTATATAAATATAATTAAAATATTTATATTTATTTTTAAGTTTTTTTAAAATTAAAATTAATTTATTAATAAATTTAATTATATATATTTTATTAATATAAATTAAAAAAATATATTTTTACTTTTTATATTTAATAAAGTTTTTTTTTATATAATTAATATTATAATTTATATTAAATAATTATAAACTTTAAGCTTTTAACTTTAATATATAATATATAAAATTATAAAATTATTTAAATTAATTAAATATAATAATTAATATATATTAAAATATATTTAAATATTATTATTTAAATTTCTTTATAAATATATTATACTTTATTTAATAAATTTAGTTTATTTTTATTTTTATTTTATTTTAAAAGTTAATTTATTAAGCTATTTTATATAGTTATAGCTTATATTATAAATTACTTTATAACTTTACTTTTAAAAGAGTGAATTAAATTTTAGTTTTTATATAATAAGTTAAATATAATTCTCCCTTGCTTACTAACTTTTATCTGCTTTAAAGGTTTATTTCCTTGCTAAATCTAAGTCCATATCGCTGGAGAAAGATAGGGAATACAATGAAAACCAGTGTTAAAAGTCCTTGAGTAACAAAGCTCCAAGTGTAGCCTAATATATAGTAAGCACAGACTGTTATAAACTATTAAAAGGGAGATATCCTTACCAACTTGAAGTACCCAGTCATTAATATAAAAGGGATTAACAAATGCTGCCAACTAAGACCAGTTAACAGTTTCCATAGCATTGAGATAAGTTTAAAACATACATTTCCGAGCGCAAGGTAGAATTTGAATATATCCAAGACGTTGTCAGGATAGCTCTCGAAAAGATAAGTAATCACGGCCGCACTGCTCACTTGAAGACCAGCGGCCACTATATTCTGTTAGTTAAGCACACATCCGATTCCTAAGTTTTACTTGCACAAGAAGAAGCCAGCTTCTCCGACCATCCAGTGCCAGCTATAATCGATAGAAAGGCCCCATATTGTCGGGCCAATACTCCCTAACAAGATGCCTAAGTAGCAAAGCCATAACCTCATTTCGGGTGTTCGTACGCCTTCATTGCAAAGAGCCAGGCGGGTGCACAGCCAATCGCTTAATCGACCCGAACAGATGATCTCTGCCACCAAATTTCCAATGATGAGACCGAGGAAAAGAAGGCCTTGAATTTGCGTGGAGTGTTGGGCGTACGCAGCTGGGACCATAGTGACGACGGAAACGGTCCTAACTAATCAGCATAGAAACCATGCGCAACTTGTACTGCGGTAATAACCTACGACGAATACTGCAGAAAGACAAACGGTATAATGCTAAGCACTATTTTTGGATATGTCCAAAGTTTATAAAAATTGATAACTGTATGAAGGTACTGAGGATGGTTGAGACCAGGGACATGTGAGGGTTTCTGTAGTAAAGTAAATGACTCTGCTATAGCGGGATTTCTGGTTGTTGATAACTCACCCATAAGATCAATTCCTTGGTGCGTGGTAGAGACTCTAAATTCGCATTTTCTTCAACCATGCGGAGAACCTTGTCACGCGGATAAAGTGTCTCGGGTAGGAAGAAAATTTCCAGTAACATCAGAACGGCAAAGGCTATTGCAACATGGTACTGAGCCCAGACTGCACCGGCCGCAGCAGTGAAGCCTCCAACTAGATATACAGTCAGTGACTATTGAATATATAATGTTGATGGTAAAGGCCAAGGACGTCTCACTAAGGGCACCAAAAATAAAACCGAAGTCGAAGCTCAAGACCCAAAATCCCGTGTACAGTCCGCGCTCATGATCCCATGAGATATCACGAATAATGCCGAAGGAGACACCACAGGCTGGAGCGGCAAAAAAGCCTTGCAGAAAGCGGCAGGTCATGTAGCCACCGAAACTGATGTCTTGGATGGTGGCACAACCCGTTACGACAAGAGTCAAAGCGCTGCTCGCAACCAAGACGACGCGCCGGCCATATATGTCGCCAAGAGAGGTGAAGATCAGCGGGCTGATTGCCGCGCCGAGCGAGGGAATGGCAAATGACCAATTTACTTCTGAATAGGTGGCATTAAACTGGTCCTGGAGAAGGAAGAACGAGGGAACCGTTGTGGTAGTGCAGTATACTGTCAAGAACGCAGCGTAACACACAATGGCTAGTATCACACCTCGCTCAAACCTAGTCCAGTTCAATGGATCGAGCGGATCATTGGTGGGTGGAGGGAGAAGCGCAAGGCCGTGTGGATCCATCGGTGTCATTCTCGCAGGAGATTGCATAACGGATGCTTCGCGAGACAGACCTGTGTCTTGTTTCTCTACATCCGCAGGAACTTTTGTGCCTGTAGCGTCTTTGGAACTTGACATCGTAGGTAAGCTGTGAGTAGTTGTCTATAGTCATGCGGTTTGTTGAAACACAAAAATGGAATTTGGACAAACCGATGAGCTCTTAACAACCTTCGTTATCTACCCCTTACTGCTTAGTAACTAGTACACACCAGTTTAACACCTTGGTACGTGGAGGGCCAATTGCGGGTTGGTGGGTCAGTCAGAGGTACCCCGCTAGACTGTTTAAGGGCAAGCAAGCGCTCCGCAAGGTCTGCGTGTAAGAACTTCGACAGCCTTAGTTCAACTCCCTCCCGCTAATTATGCGCCCCCCCCCCCAATTTGCAGTTACCAAAACACTGTGACGAGACTGAGAAGGTTGACAGTTCTTGATTTCTTTCCTTAGCGTTCCGGGCTGCACATTTCTGTCCGGACGCGCGAGGCAGTAGGTTACTCTAGGCGTACAGGCAAGAACCAGAAACGGAGGCGTCTCCTGGTTTGATAACGGTTAATTCATAGAGGCACCACGCTAAACAACTCGAGAACATCGCCAAGCACTGACTGGTGAAAAGAGAAAGAGTGGCACGGCTTCAAGAATTCCCGACTTCATAGAAAACCAATAGGAATATCAGCACGGAGAAAACACTGTCCTATAGGAGAACACCCGAAACACCACTTCAGCGTTGCAAAAGCAACACTGGTAATACGGGGAAAACCCTTACAAAAGAACCTGTTCCTTAAAGAACCCTGCTCTATAGCAAGGCACAACTTCGAAGACCATCGTCACACAGAGCTATGATCCCGAAAAGGATAGACTTGAGGAGACCACCAAGACGAATCACTGAATCACTGCAGATAGCTTCGAGAGTTACCGAAAACTGATTTCTACGAGCCAATAGCAGTGTTGGACGAGATTGAATGCAACTGTCGCGACAAAACGGCCATTGAAGAGGGTAAAGCAGGGCTCGTTTTGGATGTGATGGACGGACCTAATACAAGGTAACTATGTACAATGTAGCGTAAGGTATGTAGTCTTAGCGCGTTCAGCTGATCATCTTTCTAAACTGCAATACGTGAAAATTAGTGGACCGCAAGGCGAAACCTCGGTCCAGCGATTGCGGTAAAGATTCCCAAGATGGCAACAATAATCTAGCATGGTTACTCGCTGGTCCGATAAAGGCATGGTAGAGCTGTGATGGGCACGCCCGATCACCTGATTCATTTATTCATCTTTATTCCGCACTCACTATGCGTTGGCCGCCTTATCAAGTTTTTTGGGTTAATGTAATCGTTTCAGGATCTGTCCCGTAAACGCATTAGTCGAACGCAACAACGTGCAGAAACCAGAAGAAAACAACAAAAAAACAACAACCAAATACAACTGAAACAAAATCGATGGCTTCGAATAGAACATCGTCTGCTGAAGGCACTGGTGATAGGTCTTGCGTCACAGCAGACGAGACCACTTCCCTGTTAACGAGCAACAGTCACGCGGTGGCGTCAAAAGCCGACCTTGGCCGTGAAGTCTGGATCTTGTTTCGGTCTGCATTGCCAGTGAGTACAACATGACAGTCTTGTTATTGCAGCTCGAGGATTCGTTGTTCTATGACGACTCGAGCCAGAGCAAAGATGAACGGCCCATCGCGCGCCTACCTCGGTATTGCAGCCGAAAGGGAGTAGAGAGAAGAGACTGAGGAGAAAATTCACACTTGCTGACATCAAAAGATCTCTATAGGGTACTTGCTACAAAATGCTCTGCAGCTCGCGACTATTGCAATTATAGGGCGACTAGTGTGTCCCTAAGCAATTTTTGGCTCTACGCGGGAATACTGAGACTCGCGCAGGGCCCTCTTCAACTGTCCATTGCGGCTTCCGGGTTCATGATCGCTACTTGTACAGCATGGCTACTGGCTGTTGGGGGCACTACTGCCTTGGGTGAGTTTCCGGCCCTGTTCAATGACGCCACCTCGATCGAGAGCATTGAGAAATAATTTAACACATACTTCATCTTGTTCAACAGACACCCTCGGGTCCAGGGCATTTACCGACGGTACAAACAGTTCACTAAATGTGTTACTTCACAAATGTTTTCTGGTCGTGACAATTCTGTACATCCCAGTCGTTGTGTTGTGGTGCTCGATTGGACCGATTCTAGCATTCTGTGGCCAATCCGATGAGCTGGCTTATGGTACACAATCGTTCTTGCGATGCCTTTCCCCATTTGGCCTGGGCTACGTGTACTTCGAGACATTGAAGAAGTACCTACAATGCCAAAGTAAGACCAACTTTGAGTATGCTTAAGGTCCCTGCTAATGCTTTGCATGGACATCGGAACCCCTGGCGCAATGGTCATGTTGCTCGTGGCGGCTCTGAATGTTCCACTATGTTGGTTTGTAGTGCATAGATTGCAGTTCGGACTTCTCGGTGGTGTCGTTGCCACTGGTAGCATGTATTGGCTGGCCGCTTTGTTATTATTCGGCTATATACTTGCACGTCGCAAGTCTCTGAATCTTGAGAGACCTTCTCCCAAAGTGTTTCAGCACCTTATTCCATTCGTTCGATTGGTCATATACGGCTTGCTCATGGTTGGAGCTGAATGGTCAGAATTTTTTTTAATGAAGCTTGACTGTTGTGAGTCTGTACTGACAAAACGGGATGGGTAGGTGGGCATTCGAGCTCATCGCCATTGCTGCTGGAGCTCTAGGAGATCAAGAGATCGCCGCGCAATCAATTCTGATGACTGTCGACTCTATCCTAGCCTTAGTACCATTTGGGTAAGTTCACAAGCTTGTGTCAAGATTCATCGCTGCCCAAATTCAAAATCGATTACTGACTGCGTCTATAGACTCGGTGTCGCATCAACGAATCGGGTGGGCAGCCTTCTGGGGCAGAGACAGCTACAGCAAGCGCGTACTGCGACTCGGGCTTCGTCGCTACTTGCCACTGCCTACGGCTCCCTCTCGATGATAACCCTAATATCATTGCGAGGACCGATTGCGGGCTTCTTTACCGTGAGTATTAATATTCTCAGATAATGAGCGCATTATGACTCATATCCTCTCAAAGAACGACAGAAAAGTCATCATGCTTGCCGTCTCGGTCTTCCCTTGGGGTGCTGCCTTTCAAATATTTGACTCTTTGCAAGCTGCAAATTCAGGTTGTTTGCGTGCCCTCGGCCGTGCTGACATTGGAGCTACATTCAACTTGATTGCCTACTACGGTACGTGCATCTACTTGGCGTGTTAAATGTGGCTTATTCACCAAGCGCTGAGGTTGTTATTTGCAGCAATCGCGATTCCCGTGGGTCTCACTACCGGATTCTGGTTGAATTGGGGACTGCACGGTCTCTGGCTCGGTGTAAGTTCATCACTTCTATATTTTATAACCGCGACTTCTTCGGCTTGGGGCCATTCTACCCTCCTATATAAAGCAGATACACGTGTGGTGGCGCCCCGAGCTCCCATGCACGCGTTGCGCTGAGCATCAGTCGCAAAATTCTCAAAGAATTCTCAATCTTACTGTGGCTTATAGCTGACAGATGCATAGCTTACTATTGCCCTCGCCTGCGTAGGCCTCGGCGAGTTTTCGCTCCTGAACTTCGTACCTTGGGCGGGGTTCACCCAATGCCGAGAATCACATGTATCGGGGCAGGAGGAGGAAAGTCGGCGCACGCTATGAAAAGTCTCATTAAAGCTGGTCTGAAGCTTATTGTTCTCTACGATACATTCCATGAATGAGACGGAATACTGGAGGTTCAAGGATCATACTACGATATAAAGTTTTGTAGTCGATTAGAAATAGTCTCAATATCAATGCCGATCATGACTGGCCCTCAAGTAGAGTACTCGGGCCTTCAATGAGAAGCTACCTTTACGCTTACATTGCGCCTTGATGGCGTATCTGCTGCGAGTCATGAGGAAAATGAATGCTAACTTACAATGGAGACACGCGCATTTCCAGCTGATTTACTTACTGCCTATGAACCATGTCGAAACCCTATCTGCCCTGCTTTTGTCTCCTTCTGAAATTAGGGTCTCACAAAGGGGGAACTCATTCACCGCGGTCGGGAGCAGGTATGATACGGACATTCAATTCGACATTTGGTGTAATGAGGGTTGTTATGAGATGTTGTAACCCGGAGATATCTCAAGCGCAAGGGTAGCCATAATGGGACAATGGTTTTGAGACATAACATGGGCGATGGGAAGTGTTTATATTCCATTCCAGATCCTAACCCTGGGAAGGTACTGCAATACCTCCCTTGCAAGAATTCGATGCCCACCCTTGTAGCTAATACTGCAAGGAATCTGGAGGCCTATCTGCCATTGAAAACAGCTATCAAATAGAACGCCGACTCTGGTTCCTGTAGCTGAGACAGTTGGTCTAAATTTATGTGGAACGGGCTTCCGAGGCTAGGCAATGATTCCAACCCTATCCCTGCTTCTTCATCTTCATAGGACTCGGGGAAAATGAAGGATTATTCTTGGTGTATGTCGAAGACACGACTTGGGGCGTTGAGATCTGAGCTGCTGCACATTGCGCCGTAGCCTATCATGGACCATAAAGCATGTTTCCAACCTTGTTCGATCCAGGACTCGACTGTAGATCTAGCAGTGGAGCCAGTTCCTTGATATGATCCTTGAAGTTTTCGAGACGCTGACACTGCGGGATGCACATGAGCTGTTGAACCGGGTCAAGAACAGAGCCAAAGCCAAAGGGTGCACTGACCATTTTACCAGCATGGTCCCATTGAGGTGCCATGCGCTCCAGAATCACGAGGCTCTGTTGGGTTGCGTTCATCAATCTCAATCTAGACTCTCCTTTTTTATGTTTCTCAATCTCAATCTCGTGGATGAACTCGGCGATGGTAACGGCAAAACATGCGGAGTAAGCAAAGAACGACGCGTTGATGTGTGCTCCAGCATTTGAGGCGTCGAAAATAGTACGTATCAGGATACATGCATGTTCACGACACTTCTGCAGGGCGGAATGGAGGAAAATGTCGGGCGCCTGTATGCCTAATGCTTGTAGACGTATCTGAATGCAGAACGGGTGATTTAAGAGGCAGTGACAAAGGTGCAGAATGGTGTGAGCCATAATAACGGATTCTACGATTTGATGATCGATGCTCCTGTCAGCTGTCTGAAAAGTGCTCAACGCGTGCTCTACTGAGTACACCTCATTGTTGAAATATGACTCCACTAGTAGCAGCAGATCGTGACTAGCGGCGAAGTCGGGTCCGGCAGTCCAGAGGCAAGACTTATTTTCAACTCGATCGTGTAAAACGCTCCTAGCGCAGTGACCCAAGGCAGAAGCGGCCAGGATTATCAAAGTGAAGGTGCTGCGCGGCTTAGGAAGCACTGTACCCCAGCGCATCAAATCGCGAAGTTTATAGTTGCTTGTCCAGGCTTCACCTTTGGAGTCCGAGGGCAGACTGACATGACAGTCCTTATCCAGAATAGCAGGACGGCGATCTTTACCACACGAGACAAGTTTGTCAATCAGATAGATCGACCAGAACGTTCGTCTTCGTTCCTCCTGCTCGGCCAAGGGAAGCGACCTATCGGGTTCTTTTATGAGCTGTAATTCCTGGCAGATGCGAACCGCAATGCCGATCTTCAGCCAGCCCGAGCTGACCTCACCAGCTGTTGAAAGGCATTAGTACTTCGCTCCAAGGCTCCCACGACCAGGGCATATGCACAAGGGAGAGGAAGGGCGACTTGTAAAGTCTAGTATGGCCACTTGCAGGATGCCAAGACTCTGGACAATGTGAAGCTTCGGCACGCCCGTAGTCCCCATATCCTCGACCAGAATCGTATGCCATGCCTCTTGGGCGTAGGCCTGACTCGCAAGACGGGCTGTGGAGGTAAAGTAGGCGTGCTTTGTAAACTTAGCAGCAGAGGCTAGGACGGCAAAAACTAGTGTCTGTGACAACAGCCCACGGGCAAGTCTATTGCGAAATAGCTTTTTTCGAAGTACAAGTACGGTTGCCTGTGGCAATGTAGAAAGTTTGCGTCAATTACCGCTTGGAGAATGTCATCAGGAGGCATCATGAGCGAGGAGGACATCCTGTGAGTCTGGAGTTAGCTCAAGCACGAGAAAATGCCCCTTCTCCCATCGAGAGATTACCTACGTGCGCACTTGAAAGTTGTCAGTGTCATTTGAGTGTCGTGAGAGCAGGGCTGCGGATACACCTGCTTGGCTGCCTGCCGTCCTGCGCTAGGTGAGCTCGGATTTGATCTCGAGGCAGTCGTCCAGACTTTACGCGGGCAAGCTCACCGGAGGTCTTCTAGGCTTCCATCCCTTGTCCTTGCTAACTCGGTCACTATCATCCTGACCCTTTCTAGTAGCTTCAACGACAGAGACTGGGATGGATAATCGTATAAGCCAGCACGTTTTGACGCTGGTGGTGAGAGCTTTTCACTTACGCTTTTTGGCCTCGTGGCTGGAGCCGCGACGGGTGGGTATGGAGCGTATTGACAGAGTAAGCGGGCTCGACGGCACTTCGTACACTTTGGTCGCTGTCCCGAGCATTTTGTTTTCTTGCGCCTGCGAATGGACCCAAGTGCGTATCAGCGAAGCAACTGAGGCAGTGGCCGTTGCTGAAAGGGCCACTTACCGGCACGAAGTACAGGCTTGATAGATACGTGTGAGCTTCAGGGCGAAGCTGTCGCTCTCGGTGGGTGGACTCAGGCTCACCGGCCTGTTTTCCTCGGCCATGAGGATGAACGGTATCATCAATTAGTGGTGGATCCTGGAACAGAGAAGATTCTGGGGCAAAGCTTTGTTTAGACCCGCCACAGTAGGGAGTGAAATCACTACGGGCCAATCAGTCATATTCATCGCACGAAACGATAAGAGAGATCGGAATTTAAATAAGTGTAGCAAAATTTTTAACCCACTTACAATGGTTTCACGACAATAACATTGCCAGTCAACAAGGCCGGCGCTATCTTGCTGGTAGCAAGCAGGAGGAGAAAATCCCAGGAATAATGATCCCTATGGCGTTGATGGGAGTACGTTGCGCAAAGACTTGCTCGTTCTCATCCTCCTCGATGACGTCCTTGGACAGGGGGGTCTCAGCCAGATCACGGATCCATTCGATGGCAGCATCGGTCTCATAATCGGCTTGAGGCAGCCAGAGCAATAGGTGAGTAATACAGATGTCCGACCGAGTGAGGCTTTAGGGAGTATTCGCGCCGGCTTTCCCTGTTCCGCGACGAGGAGGTTTCGAAACTCGTTACGATATAAATCAATGCCGTCGGCATACGCGAGCACTGCACGGCGTCGCTGCTCATAATGTACGCCCTGCCAGGCGTCGAAAGCTACCTTTGCAGCGGCGACGGCCTCATCAAGGTCCGAAGGGGTTGCTACCGGTACTTCTGCTTTGGGTTCCAGGTTAGCCGGGTTGACACCGTGGCGAGTGGTCTTGGTCGGCGCACTCTTGCCATTGATTATTTGAATGAAACCATCTTGAAAGTTTCCCCTGATTTTGGCCATATTTGCGCAGTCTTCCGGTTCTTTTACTCGCGATGAAACAATATTGAAGTTCTAAGGGCCAGGTCGAGATTTCCTCGCGTCCCTACTTATTCCGCACAACTTATACGAGAGATTATGGCAGAATGAACAACGGGGGTGGGCCTTTAACTTCCCTATACTCTTCCCCATCGGCTCTAAGAACGCCTCATGTGACCGCGACCAGGCACGGTCCGGACCGTAGCGCTGAACGGATTGATTTACTGCGATAGTGAACCAGCTTAAATATAAGCTTCAAGCTAGATTTAGTAGTTGTACCGTAGTAGGCTCAGTTGGCAGATGTATGCCCACTGCTGCGCACTCAACTGCTTGTGATCCACCTTTCTATGCCTATCTCCTTTCACAGGTGGCCTTAACCAAAATCCCGCTACAACAAAGATTTCATCATTGATATGCGGTTTATATACGAAGTATTAAATCCCTCAATATCCCAATGGGGGTTATTGCGCTTTGTGATATAAAAAGAGAGTCTACCTATTCCTAGATAATTGAAAAGAACAAGTAGAGACTAGTGTCTTGGATATAAGTGGCAGGTTCCATTAAGACTGCAGTACTGGCACTTTTACCATCCATTGCAGAATCTCGTATATAATCTCGCTCACAACGATAGCAGTTGTCTCGGCGGTATTATCGTAGACTGGTGTAAATTCGACGACATCCGCACCCACAATCTTTAAACCAGCATCTGCAAGGCTGCTCAGGATGTGTAATAGCTCTCTTGACGTCCATCCACCTGGTTCGATGGTGCCTGTTGCCGGGGCGAATGCTGAATATATGCAATTAATACAACTAAACCATCTTGAACAGCAGATAGAAATTTGCAGACTCACCGGGGTCCATAACGTCGATGTCGATGCTCAGATAGACAAACTCATCACCGACAGTCTTGATAATTCGATCGACGACAGCATCACTTCCGATCTGGTCTAATGTTCTTGCGCGTATATAAGTAAACCCACAGTCAGCGTCGTGCTCGAGATCATAAACCTTGTCCATAAGCTTTGATCTAGAACCGAGGTGCATATTGCCATGCTCGGCGATAAAACCCTCCTCGTGAAGGATATGGAACATGGAGCCGTGGGTGATTTCCGAATATTTCGTGAGCCCGCCCCCGAGTTGTTTTGGGTCCCAGGAATCGAGATGGGAGTCGAAGTGCAACACAGTCACGCGACCCCAAGATTGGTAGAGTGCCCGGATGGCTGGGAGGCTAATGGTGTGATCGCCCCCGATACTGACAATACGAGGGATAGTGCCATTCGACTTGTTGCGTACCTTCCGGGCAGCTATAGAATCCCAACCTTTCTGCAGATCGTGAATGGCTTGCAGCTTGTCAAAAGGATCGTTCATGATATCTCCGCAATCGACGATAGTGGCCCAGTCGAGGAACGGATTCGTTGCGTGGTCCATGCTGCCAATTTCTTCAGCTTTACCTGAGCAATGAATCGAGATCGCAAAAGGAGAAAGAAAAGTGCGTACCTGTAAGCGAACGAAGGTGCCAGCCTTCTCGAGCCCATCCGAATCCCCGCCGGGCCGAAGCGGGCGCCAGGACGATACGTTACGCCCAAATCAAAGGGTGCACCAACAACAGCTATGTCAAACGTGCTGTCACTAGCTACTGAGAAGCAATTGGTTGAATTCAGATGTGCAAAAGTTGCGATACCTTGGTACGGCGTATCTGCAAGGAAGTCGTCGTATGGGTGTATCCCGGGTTTGTTGTCTGTCGTTATGAGGGCTGGTCGTTGCTGGAAAATAGAAGTGCTGATGAAGCTCTCGGGTTTGCGAAGAGGATGTTGGGAAGTATCCTCTAAGAAAGTCCCTCGGCCGGCTCGGCCGAGAGAAATGAAGAATAATAGATTGCTGGTGCTGAGCTGCATTGTTATGGCACCGACTATTAGGACAATATGGACAGGCTAACGGACGAATTTTGACGGTCGATTGATGATTGATAAAACAGCATGGATTACTGTATCTAGTTCAGGTTCTCTCTCGAACAAGTGGGGGGGGGGGGTTATGGTCCAAGGGCGGCGCATATTTCTCCTAGACCGGTTTAGCTCTATCGCATTTAACCCCACACTCTGCGCCATGCAATCGACCCGGTTGGCGTTTTCTGAGTCAAGACGGCAAAGCAGCAATTTGGCATTGACCTCACTTAGGACGAAGGGGTTTTGTTCCCCACAGTCATCCGTCTGTCTTGGCGATGAAGACCAAAGATAATGGGTAACAACGGAGGCTTGCTGCGGCGCGGTCTGGGCAGTGTCCTGACTAGAAACATTGCCCAGGCTGAAACAGCGCCTGGAGGGTCTTGTTGATCGAGGTTCATCCACAAGACTTGGTTCCTTTGCCTTGTATGGCCGAGGCGGGGGCGGGGTAAACAGCAGTCTTAGCGGCAAGAGGAGATCGGGGTGCGTTATACTGTACTTATCTCAGCCCAATGCAACAAACACGATTCTAAGAGGGGCGTGCCATCGACTTCGGTGCAGCACTTGACGGAAGCAACTGGTAGCATCCTCCACTAGCATTCTACGCCGACATGTCGCAGCACCTCGGGGATCAGAAAGCACAGCCGCACTCCCGAAATCGTTCGCCGTGCAAAGCTTGTCAGGCGGCGAAGCGAAAGGTACCTAGCCTGTTGGCCGGAGGACTTGATCTGTAGACTGACATCAACTTACTACTGCAGTGCGATCAGATCAAGCCAAAGTGCTCACGATGCCGCAAGCAGAACCTAGTCTGCGAACCCTCGGCCCAGTCCAGGTGGCGCATTAACACGCTCAGCGATGTTCCTATCAATCGAGCGGCATCGCGCTTGAGAAGCGCGCAGGCACGGCCGTCTTTGGAACGAAGCCGCCAGCGAGGAGCAGGAGAGAGTGGCGGTCCGTTGCAAGCGGACTCGGTACAGATTGGCTCCGTAGAGAACCATAGCAGCGTCACAAGCACGACACCCGACAAAGTCCCCGATACGGTTGGATCCCACGAAGCGGAGGAAACAGGCGATTCAACTTCTGAGCTGCTCAGTATTCATCACTTGGACTCTTTGCCGCAGCTCGCTTGTCCAGACTTCGTGGAGCTTCTTAACCATTTTCCATGGAACGGTACACTTATGGGCGCCGACCAATTTCTGCAAGGGTTAGAAGTTCAATGGCAAGACTGCATGTCTTCAACCACCCCGGGTAAGGATATTCAAGCTACAGATGATGTTGGTCAGCATCCACAAGACGTCGAGAATGAAGCATCGGCTCCGGATAATTGCTTTGATCCAATTTTCCAGCCTAGCACTCAGGGATGCAGTGCCTTGGATGCTGCAATCGACGAGCTTCTCGGTGGTGTTACCCAAAGCACGGCAAGCATCTCGTCACACAGAACATACATGATGGTACTATGGGAAAACTTTCTCCAGAAAATCGCACCCTCTCTAACACCTTTCGGAACCCGCGACGACAACCCATTCCTCAAATATCTGGTGCCAAATGCCGAATCCAACTCTTCTCTTCTAATCGCTGTTCTGTACCTTGCGCAAGCATTCTCTCGAAGAAATCACCGAGACTTCGACCCCGCTATAGAGGACTATCTCGAACGAAAAGCAGAAGAGGTACTGCAGACTTTAGAGCAGGACAATGCTTTGACTCTAGATGTTGTTCGGGAGTCGGGTGAGCAGACTTCTAAATTAGTGCTGACATTGTCAACTGTTCTTGTCTTCTGCATGACATTTATCGCAAAGCATGATGCTAGCAGGTTTCATACCCACATGGAGCTTGCCGTGATCCTCTGTCAGTTCTTATTTAGGACACTAGCAGAAGATGAGAGCTTCTTGTATCTCGCAAAGCTCTTGGGGTTCATGCACAACGCTCTGCTATTCAGCACTTCAGCTAGCAGCGCAAATGCGCCAGACTTCCTCGGCGCGGCCCTGGAGCTCCAGAGTCGCGATACTGGTACGCTGTGCGATATAGACGGATACTTGGAAAAAGACATCCATTTCCACGATTTGGACGTATTCTCAGGCATGTCGTCCGCCATTGCGAATATTCTATATACTCTGGGCATGCTTCTCAAGAGAAAGCAGATTGATTTGGGTGCTACACCTCTCCATGAGAGAGAAGCTGCCAGAATGTTTGAATGTGATATTGATGGGCTAGAGATGCGTCTAAGGAGGCACATGGCTCAGCTGAAGAAGTGCCGGGAGCTGCGCAACATCTCTGAGCTTTCATATGACGACTCCCTGGCTCGGTCTTTGAATTTCTACAACGAGGCAGTGTTCTGGAGCGCCTGGACTATATTTCTCACAGATCTCAAGAATATGTTCTGGGCCGATGTTGGGGTTCAAGAATCGGTACGAAATATTCTTGAAGCTTGCGCAGAAGTACCTATGCAGAGCAAGGTAGAACCTCTCCTACTATTTCCTCTGGCGGTTGGCGGTATGAGAATAATGAGTAAAGTCCACCGGGAGTTTGTCCTCAGCAGGCTACAGAATCTGAGATCCGTTGGCTTGACTGACACATCTAATCTGTGCGCCGACTTGGAGGAATGGTGGCACACCGCAAGAAAGAAGGACAGCCCGATTCCTTTTACTCAACTGTTGATCTTTTAAGACAAAAGGGAAAAGATAGATCTGAAGGAGCTTTGGAATAGCCCAGTTTGTATAAAGATATGGCGTGGCGTGGAAAAGGCAGGTTTACAGAGGCTGGGAGTTTTGGTCATGCTCCTGAAGTCAGATGCCACATCAAGCAGCTTGAGCGATGATACCTTTGCCGGGTCAGCATAACACCAAGCCTTCAGTCTTCGACCGTGCAATCTGGAGATTGCCATGAACATATCACGCATGCCTCTCTTGGGTGTGTTCAACAGGCGTGTCTCAAATAATGCGGTTGCGCGGGACTACTGCTTTTATTACAAGCATTTTAATCTAATTCTAAGGCAGGGTTGAGACCGTAGGTGCGCTACATCGAGAATTTCATCGTCTCATCGGTTTAGTGCATGCGCCGTGTATAGCAGTGAAAACACGACGAGTTTCTGGAATCCTGCCAGGAAGTGCAAAGATCACCGTAGAGTCCTCCAAGTACTTTAAGCAGTCGGCTGACGATTCTTCGTGAAGACGAGATTGCACTTTTCTGCCTTCGGACGTATTACAGCAGCGAATATCGGAGACATTCCATCTGGATCCGTGTTCGGATCCAGTTCAACGTTATAATGGCGAAACACTGCGGCGAGGGCGGCCTTGAGCTCGATTATAGCAAGACTATGGAAAAAGGCTTAGCGATAATCCCGACTTCCACACCGAGAGTTTTTTGATCAAAATTTAGGGGATTATATTTGCGAGACGGCATGGTCATGGGACTTACTTCAATCCGAGGCAAGTTCGAGCACCACTGCCGAACGGTATCCATGCCTTTTTCATAGCTTTCAATCGTTCTTCGTCTGCTATTTCCCAGCGTCCAGGCTTGAACTCCTCGGGCGCAGCCCCAAACACATCTTGATTGCGATGCAAAGAGTACGCCTGTATACCAATGATAGTACCGGGGGCCAGCTTATACACAATACCCTGAACATTGACATGTGTCGCTTCCTTCAATGGAGTGACGCGTTGCTGGAGGCTTCCAGGACCTGGCGGATACAACCGCAATATTTCGAGAACGCACATTTCAAGGTAACGAAGCTTACCCACTGCCTTGAAGTCAAGTGGCCAAGATAGCTGAGAAACCTCTTGACGAAGTCGTTCCTGATACTGCTGATTCTTTGCAAGGGAAAGAACATAAAGACTGTAGGCGATGGACGCCGCAGTAGTATCGGCGCCTAGGGTAATAAGATGCTGTCAGTAATCCTTCTTTAACATGATTACAATGCCGCGTAAAGTTCACCTGCTAGAATGTGGTCAAAACATTCGCTCTGAACATGACCCTTAGTAATTGATTGTCCGTATTCTGGCTGGGATTGCATGTACCCTAAAACAGTATTATTGGGATCAACCCGGCTGTCAGAGCTAGTCATGCGGGCGATTAGTTCTTGGTTGATGGCTGCCAACGAATCTCTGCTTGTGATAGCCTTCGCTATAAACTTCGGCAAGAGTAGATTCCACGGCCAGAGGCTTGACGCTTTGGTGAACAGCCAAGCAAAGCGAACGAATGGAGTGCTAGCAATCGCCAAGTTTCGTATATCATCGGCAGCCCGCAGATTCTGGCCCCCCATCGAGTCCAAGCTCTCTCCGTAAACCATGTAAGACACATTGTCCAGCGCGAAATATCCCGCTAAAGTGTATACGTCTGTCACCCGATCATTACCGCGATCGATGATTTCTAACAGCTTCTCGAGCCGATTTCGAATAAAGTTCATGAGAGAAGCATTGTTTAAATGAGCGTTCATGGTGTAGATATGCGCAACTTGCTTCCTTCTGTCCCTGTGCTGTTCTCGCGTGACCGAGGAAAAGACATTTGGAAAGCCGTAATTCTCGAACAGGACCGCAGTGGAGGGCTTTGTGAATGTGGATCGCACACCGTAGATGATCGATAGCTGCTTTGGATCATCCAGCACTACTTCGTTCGGCCCAACCCGAATTATATGACCGTACTTGTCGTGAAGTGACTTTATGTACAGGATGGCACTTTCGTTGTAATATCGGCGATTAATGTATAAGGAGGTAATAGCGCCAAGCTTAGGCCCAGGAACATGTTTCAATGAGGAGATGTAGAGAGGATATATGACAGCCCAGGCGAGAGAGATCAAGATCAAGGTGATAGCCGTATTTGCAGTTAGGGGGTAGCTGGTAACCTGAACGGGCAATGACATTGTAATATCACTCTCTCGATGGCTTTGTAGTTTTAAAGGTGATGTGATGGCCTCAAACTATGTAAGTAAAGAAGCAGTAGCTATGATCTTGAACGTTGACAATATTGCGTAGCGTTGTAAAACGGAAGTTCGGACGCGGAAATGGTGCCTACGAATGTCTTTGTGCGGCGACATAGACCGAGGCGAGGGTCTGAATGCTTCCCGGTAGACTATTCCGCAATAGGCGAAGTAGCCGCACGATACATCTTTGCGATTAGCTCTAGATAGTGGCGGTCCTTACTAACACTGCTGGAGCAATATTACCTAACCGCGGATCGAGCACCCGATGGCCGCTTTCGTGCCGGTTCGCTATGAAGACTTCTTATTCGGTTAAGATTGTCACGCTCTACCTCTAGGCCTAACGCGATATCTTTAGCCGCAATGGCGGGGCCTTCACGACGTATGTATTGCGCGTCTTAGTGAACGTTACGTGATGCTCCGCATTTCCGAGATATAACTAGCGAATCTAGCAACTCGTCTGTACCAAACAGGTGGATTCATAATCACTGCCTTCAACCACGTGGATCAGTACTACGTAATTGGCGCCCGGATCGCGAAACGCAGTCGCTAAGATGCCCTACGCCATGGTCAATCCTCTCCTACCTCTGGATTCTGGCGAGATTCAGACGGTTGCTTCTTTGGTCCGACAACATGCAGGCTCTAACTTGCAGCTCCATTTCAAGACCATCACTATCGAAGAGCCTCACAGAGATGATGTGCAGACCTATATAGAAGCGAAGAAGAAGGGCTTGACTCCCGGTGTGATTGAGAGAGTCGCTTTTGTGACCTACTACATAAAGGGGACAGTACGTACTGCCAATCTCACTCTAACGAGGGATGTCATCTGCGCCGTCTACTTGTAGACAGAATATTGATGCTACGATGGAATAGGATATTTTCTATGAGGCCTTAGTCAGCATATCGCAGAACGCGGTCCTTAGAGCCACGCGATTGCCACCCCAATATCATGCCAACATTGATGAAAACGAGATGATCGAGATTGCAGATCTGGCCCTTAAACATGAGAAGGTTCAGGCTGCTCTCACCGAACTGCAACTCCCTGCAGGATATCATGTTGTGATTGAGCCATGGATGTACGGTAAGTTGCACCAGACTTAGCGATGAATTTGCTCTGGCCTGTTGTTCTCTTGCTTGTACGCCTTGTTTAAGAAACTGATCGCTACCTGTCAAGGATCCGACGGTGTGAACGACTCCCGCAGATGCTATCAATGCTTTATGTTCATCCGCGATCCAGCCAACTCCTCTGAGCCTGACTCCAACTACTATGCGTATCCCCTACCAATTTCAGCCGTGATGGATGCTGTCACTCGAGACCTTATTCGCGTCGACCGCATTCCTACCGGGGGAGAATATACAGTCGGGGAGATGAAGCCGTACAAGGTTCACCGCCCTGCTGAATATCTCCCGGAGCTACAAGATCTTCGTCAGGACGTCAAGCCGCTACAGGTGGTCCAGCCTGATGGCGTGAGCTTTGCAGTCACTTCCCTCGGGGAAACTGGCCATTACCTCGAGTGGCAGAAATGGGCTTTTCAGATTGGCTTCAACGCGCGCGAAGGAATTGTACTCTACAACGCAAGTTTTCCCCTGTCAACGCTCTCGATGTCCAAGAGTTATAACACGACAGATCAGGCTAATGTCCATTCAGGTCTCCTACGACGGCCGACAAGTCTTCTATCGCCTCGCATTGTCTGAGATGAATGTGCCATATGGTGATCCCCGGGCTCCGCTACACCGCAAAGCCGCCTTCGACCTTGGTGACGCCGGAGCTGGCGCCACTGCCAACAATCTCCAATTAGGCTGTGATTGTCTCGGCTCCATTCAGTACCTGACCGGAATTATTTCCGACAGCGAGGGTCGCCCTGAGATCATGCCCAACGCCATATGCATCCACGAGCAGGACAATGGCATCAGCTGGAAGCATACTAATTGGCGTACTGGCCGTGCCTGTGTTGTCAGGAACCGGGAGCTTGTTTTGCAGAGCATTCTTACCTTGGCTAACTACGAGTACATTCTGGCTTTTGTCTTTAACCAGGCTGGAGAGATGCATTATGAGGTTCGCGCGATGGGAATTGTAAGTACCCAACCCGTCGATGAAGGTATCAATTCCCCTCACGGCACCGTGGTTCATCCTGGAGTATTGGCAGCCTACCACCAACATGTATTTTCATTGAGAATTGATCCCGCTGTCGATGGACCCCATAACCGCGTGGTCTACGAAGAGGCCCATGCGATGCCTCGGGACGAGGTCAAGAACCCTCATGGTGTTGGCTACATTCTTGAGAAAACAACGATTGATGTGGCCGGGGGATACGACCTTGACCACACGAGGAATCGAACTTTCAAGATTGTTAATGATAAGATTCGGAATCCAGTAAACAATCTGCCTGTAGGATACAAGATTCACGCCGCTCCTTTCCAGGCTATGCTCGCCGACAAGGATAGCTTTCACTTTAAACGCGCCGAGTTCGCTGATCACCACATATACATCACGAAATATGCCCCGAACGAAAAGTTTGCAGGGGGGAAATATACGAACCAATCACGAGGCGGCGATGGCGTTAGGACTTGGTCGGCTCGAAAGGACAATGTGAAAGACACTACCATTGTAGTCTGGGTACAATTCGGTATCAACCACATACCTCGAGTTGAGGATTTCCCGGTATGCTACTGATTAATTGCGGTTCCCTTAAAGCGGAACTAAGTTAACGTTTGTGCTGTACGACTAACGATCGTTTCTACTAGGTTATGCCAGCGGAAGTTATCCAAGTTGCTTTGAAGCCAGTTAACTTTTTCACTAAAAACCCCGCTATAGATGTTCCGCCCTCGAACCAAGAAGTCAGTCAATCAATCCTCATTGACAGAGCCTCTGCTCAGGCGGCGTGTGTAATTCGCGGACTAAGTTGCAGAGAAGATATGCACTGTAAGACAGTGCAAAAAGACTCTTAGTATAGAGGGTATCCGTATTATAAAACCTAGTTATAAATTCTAAACTAAACAAATTGTTTATTTAAGCTTAAGTATGTCTTATTACTGCTACCTGCTATTATATAATACCCTTTTTTGAAAAAGAAAAAAAAGAAAAATAAAACTTTAAGTTTTAAAAATAAAAGGCTTGTTTAACTAAAAGCTTTTTAATATAAGCTAATCTTATATACTAATAAGTATAATATAATATATTTAAAAAGTATTATTTATTATTTATTTAACTTTAATTTTAAAATAAGTTGTTAAATATTTATAATACTTTTATTAAATAATTATAATTATATATAGTAATATTTTAAACTACTATTTATAAAATGCAGCTTAAATTGTTAGAAGGTTAAATATAGTTTTATAGTTTAGTTTATATCTATTTATAAGCTACTTCTAAAGGAGAGACTTATGCTCAAGGCTGTGCTATGATAATACAGTTATCAAATTCCTTATACTCCACTATTTCCCCCTCTTGCATATCTAAATCGTCGACTGAGCCTGTTGCTGCCAGATCAACATGAAAATCACCTCTGGGTTAGCTGTCTGAACCTTCTAGAGTATTTGATGCCTCGTAGCCTGCAAGGTCAAGGTTTGGGTCCCGATTCTCTGCGGCTCCTGTGTCACTAAAAGTATTCAACAATGCATAATCCTCCTCAGGAGCCCATACTCGATATCGTTAGTAAAGACAAACGTATCACAGTCGGCATAGTCGTCTGCGAACAGCCATTGTTCTTGCTCTGCGATGACAGCAATTCCTTCATGGTTTAGTTGATGTGGTGGTGGTTGGTCGTTCTCGTCCACCTTTCGCTCTTCTAGCTCATAGTCGGCAAACGCGAGTGCTTCAGCAGAGTCCAATCAGGGTTCTCCGTGTTCTTGCAGGCCTTGCAAGGTCGCTGAGCCTGCTACCCCAGAGGCTTCTCGGGTTTCACTTTCCGGCACTGACCAATCGCTATTATCGCTCGACCTGGCCTCAGGATGGGGAGAAAGGACAGTCGCTTCTTCGTTTGTGATTTGAGCGGATGATGACTCATGCTCTTGCGAAGGGCTCACGATGGCAGGTACTTGGCCAGTCTCGAGATCTTGTGTAGCTGCCCATCTCGGATAAATCTGATTTAGGCCGTACACAAAATCCTCACGAAGGATCACCTCCAACTTAGATGTCCATACGGGGTTAATGCGAACTCTCTCCAGGAGTATTTCCAGCGCAGAAGGCTGGCTGATAAAATCTCTAAAATTGGGAAGTAACCCAGAGGATGCGATTTTGTTGTACGCTGAGTCTGGCCGGGGTTGAAAGTGAGGAAACGGAAGGTCGAATAGATGGAACCATTGACCCTCCTTGCTGAGCTTCAACAGTACTCGTTGGCCAGGCAGAGGCATTCGTTGAGATGTGATACCGTCAGGTGCGTGAAGATTTTCCACAACCTCGTAGGCCTCTTCTCGGAGGTGGTCATTTCGCAGCTGTACAGTGTCGAAAGGCCGATGGCACCGGGGACAGTAGTCGGGAATGGTATGTATTCCCCTCAGGTGGTCCTTCATGTCTCTGACCCGAATAATCCGCGGCCGCAACGTGCCCAGTGACGTATGCAAACTCTCTTGAAGTAAGGGCAGGCAAGCTGTTCTTCGAGCGATTTGATGTGCCGAAACCTCTTCTGCTTGTTTTGGATTTCGTCAGGTCCGCTATCATCATCCTCGTTCTCCGCATTGGCGACTCGCTTCCGCTTCGATTTCTGCGGTGGCTGACAGTTTGAGCTCGTGGCAGGTGAGGACGTAGATGATGACCTTTTTTGTCCGCCACCATCGCCGCAACGAATACTTCCAAGCCACTCTTAGAAGAACTCATGTAAAGGGCCTTTGAGGGCTTGCAGAAGGGTATATATATCAACGTCATACCTGTTTTTGCTGGCACCCTCCTCCCCAAAGTCCGAGGCCTCGGAAGCTAGTGTCTATTCCCCGGACGATGACTGCTCCTCATCATCCCTATTGGAATAGCGCCGGTCTCTAGGTGCTCCGGTTGATAGCGTGGCCTTGTCCTGGGTACCTGACATTCCAGTATCTTGTTCCACCGTCATAGGAGCTTTTGACTCTGCGATAGAGAGGTCTCGCAGTATCTCAAGCTGTTCGGGTGCAATTACTGCGTCATTTAAACCAAAATACCAGGCTTGATGCACAAGATCGGGAGTAGTATTCAACATCGGTGTGGGCAGATCGTTCTCATGTTCTGTAAAAGTGCTAGGACCGGCCATCTCCTTTTCCCCAGGCCTCTCTGGTAATGGTGATCGCATTAGTAGAAACGACACCGTGATTGAGGTGTGTGTGCCGTAAAGCCTAAGTGACGTCTTATTAGGTATTAATACACTCGCTGTAAAGGCACTGCCTTTTATTTCTACCTTATGACTTCTATGTACGTTTTCGTTGAGCTTTCCTGAGAAACCGCTTTTTCCCTCTTTCTTAATAAAAACCCTTATACGTACGGGTTTTGTTTAAAACTACACGGAATTTTAAATCCTTTCAAAGGAATGACTACTATACTAAAGACTAATCTGAAAAGAGAGCGATCCAAGTGGGATGTAAACAGATGCAGACCTACTCAACCATTTGTAAAACAACAGAACTCCAATGTAAGATGAACTTAGTCCTCAACGCCCCTGACTTGGCCCTGCGTTGGTGGATGGTGTCGACGCTTGTTCAATAGCTTTCTTCGTCTCCTTTATTAGCTCCCGCTCTAACATCTTTCTTAGTTCAACGTCCTCATCATCAAGAGCTTTGGCAAAGGCAAGCTTCCATGCCACAGCTAGCTTACTCCCGACGATAAGACCTTCGTTGCCAGGAGGCGTCGCAAAAGCGAGCTTGTTCCTCATCTCGCTTCCAGACAACAGGTGTGCCACGTTGTCAGAGTTTAAGAGCCCCTTTTCTTCGAACCATCTGTCAGCGGATGGAGTCGGCCCGCATCCTTGAAGATACGAAGCTGAATCACGTCACGTTGCCGATTCACCGTGGAACCAGCCGTCTGGACGCCTGCTTTAAGCAAGGAATATTTATAGTTTCCTTTGTCCTTGATTGTATCCCAGACTGGTCTCGTTACGGTCTGCGTGGTACTTCCGGTGCTTTGCAAATGTCAACATTATATCCTTCATAGTTGGGATCCCCCCCCCCCCTCTGCCTGGGGCTGGGGCGGATTCTCGCGTAGATCTGAAAGGGCAAGTGGTCAATTCGTTATCCAGTTGTTAACCCTTTTGCGGGGTTTCTTACCAAGTGCATTCCACTGCTTTGTAGATTTTGGAAGCCATACTTTTGTACATCAGGCCAAACTGCTATTTGAAGCATTTGCTCCTCGGTTGGCGTCGGATGCTGAAGCTCCAATTAGCTGGAAACAGTAACTATGGAAATAAGGGCCATGCCGTTTGTTTCTGTCCCGCTGGCGGAGGTATCCCAGAGCGTGTGGATCCGGGGCGTGCAAGACTGCTTGCCCGGCTGCCACCGCTTGGTGCATGTTGTCCTCCGGCTTGACTACGAGCATGACTGCCAGCGCCTGACATAGATTGAACCATGTTAGTACCAGCAACTGATGAACCACCCTCCCTCCCACGGCTCACGGGCCTAGCAGGATCCTGGGCACCAGCCATCATCTGCAATTCCGGTCCTGCCTGTATATATGTTAGATGTAATTCCAAACAAGCCAAATGCTAGGGAGGCACTCACCATGGCTATCATTTCGTTGCTATTTTTCCGCTTCACCAAATCATCCGCCCACAGCTCGCAGTGCTTCTTCCAAGAACATATGTTAGCCTGCTCATCCAATGCCCACAGGACTTCACCGCCATTTGCAGGAGCTCTCTTCTCGTAGATAAAATCCATGCAGGCTTTTATGATTTTCTTGATGTTGTCACTTCTAGCAGCATTGTAATCTTGTCGCAATTCTTCGTACACGCGCTTGTCCTCACCCTGTAATTGTCTCTTCTGGGAAACAACGGTAGCTTTGGCAGGCGTTTTAATGGGAGCCTTGCTCATCTTGTTAGACTTTGCGGGATTCGATATGGATAAAACAGCGAGGATCTTGCAACGCGTCTAATTTGTGCGGAATCTTTAGTTAAGAAGGTAAAATAAATTAGTGAAGGGAATATAGAGGATGATGCTTTTGAATGAACAGACGAACACGATTAGATTTTGAATAACATCGATAACTAAGGACTGAAAGCACATAGCTTCTTATACACGATTCCTATAATACCTTTTTTAAAAAAGATATTCTCTATATAATACTTATGTAATATATATTTTATTTAAATATTTATAAATATTGAATAAATAACCTTAAATAATTAAAATAAGTAAATTTTAATTTAAAAAATACATTTTAAATTATCTTAATATTTTAATATAATATTAATATTAATTTTATATATATTTAAATAAAGTAAAATAATATAATTATTATTAATTTTAAAAAAATAATATAAAAATTTAATAATAAATAATTAAATTAAAATAATATTTATAATTTTAAAATTAAACTCTTTTATAATTAAATTATTTAAATTTAAAATAAATATTATTATAAAATAAATTAAAAATAAAATAATAATTATAATTTTTAAATAATATAATATATATTTAATTAAAAGTTTTAATAATTTTTAATTATATAAAAAGCTTATTTATAAATTAAAATAATTAAAATAATTATAATTTATATATAAATAATTTATAAAATATAAATAATTATTAAAAATTTTAATTTTTAAAATTATTTAATATATAATAATACTTTATATATAATTATTATTAATATATTATAATAAAATACTTTATTTTTATTATATTTCTTTTAAAATTAAATTTATATTATAAAATTATTTTATTAAACTATATTAATATTTTAAATAATTTAAAATATTAAAATAAATTTAATATAATATAAAATAAAATTTTTTCTTATTTTTTTTATATTATAAAAAAAAAGGTTAAGCTTTAAAATAAAATAACTTTATATATTAAAATAAAAATATTAATATAATTATATTTATTTATTTTATTTATTATAATAAAATATATAAATTATTTTAAAATAATTTAATTTAATTAATTTAAAAACTTTTATAAATATATATATATATATATATATATATATTAAAAAATTATAAATATTTTTTTAAATTTAATTTTATTATTAATTTAAATTTTTATTTTATTTTATTAATAATATTTTTTAAAATTTAAAGCTTTTAAAATATTTTTTTTTAAAAAATATTAATTTAAATTTTTATTTTATTTAATTAATAATATTTTTTAAAATTTAAAGCTTTTAAAATATTTTTTTTTAAAAATATTAATTTAAATTATTTTATTAAATAATAATATTTTAAATAATAAAAAATTAAAGTTTAATAAATATAATTTATTAAATAATACTATATTTATTTACTTTTTAGCTTATTTTTAAAGTTTTATTTTAAGATAAATAGTTGCTTATTATATAGTAGCTTTTACTTATAGTGCTTCTGATTGAGTAATTGCAAGCAGTGGCTTCCGCGGAATCAGATCGGCAGCGAGGCACATGTTGGTTGTCCACCTTATCGGGCGCCACTATCCCGCCGTTCGCGCCGTGTGGGGCCAGCGGGCTATGAAGGTACTCGGGAAGAGCCACACAGTGCGAGCTTAGTTTGGCCGGCGGCATTCCAAGGCGTTTCCAGCCGCCCGTATCGGATCTTGCTTTTGAGTCGCAGATGCCCGACAATCCTCCACGCGAATAGTAGATTATGATTGCTCACAAGCAGAGATCTTGTTGCTATGTAATACCAGTATCTCCCCTACTTCGCCAGCCAGCAGAGATAGCCGTAGATTATTTGAGATATCTCAGACTTCTTCTTGCTTTCCGAGACAACGTGTTACCACCATCATGGCACATCCTTTTGTCGCAGACTCTAACGTGCTGCATCGAGCTCTTATCGCAAAGCCGGAGAAAGTTATCGCATCATCTGGTATAAGCCTGATACTCGAATCTGGGAAACATGTCATCGACGCATCAGCCGGTCCTGCCGTCTCGGTGCTTGGGCACACCCGTCCCGATGTGACCGAGGCATTGATAAACCAGATGAGCGAATGCGCCTATATCTATTCAGGTGCACGATTCGCCTCACCAGTTGTCGAGGAGCTCGCCTCTTTTATTCTCCAGGGTCAGCCGGGCGGTCTTTCCAAAGCCATCTTCGTCAATTCAGGCAGCGAAGCTACCGACGCCGCCATCAAATTAGCTACGCAGTACTGGCACGAACTTGGGCACTCCCAGCGACGCATTGTGATTGCGCGCGAGCAGAGCTATCATGGCAACACAATCGGTGCGCTCTGCGTTTCAGGCCATAACTCGAGACGAGCCCTTTATAGCGACTGGCTGTCTTCCAATGTTCAATTTGTTGAGCCATGTTTCTCCTATCGCTTCAAGAGACGGAATGAAAGCGACAAAGACTATGTTAAGCGGCTTGCAGAACAGCTTGAGAACCTTATTCTCGAACTCGGTCCTGAAAACATATCTTCCTTCATCGCTGAAACAGTGAGCGGTACCACTCTGGGGTGTGTCCCGGCGGTGAAGGGATATTTCAAAACCATCAGGGCGATCTGTGACAAATATAACATTCTCCTCATTCTAGACGAGGTCAGTTCCTGCCCACGCCGCTAGGCGCCTTTACTTACGGGACTTCTTCCACAGATCATGTGTGGCATGGGTAAAACAGGCACCATGCATGCATGGGAACAGGAAGACATTCGAGGGCCTGATATCCAGACTATCGGAAAGGCGTTGGGTGGGGGATTCGTGCCACTTTCAGGCGTGCTTCTCCACCACAAGATATTTGAGGCGTTGAGTCAAGGCTCTAAAGTCCTTGCTCACGGTCATACATTCCAAGTACATGTAATCTACCCGTGTGTTGGCCGTTGTTATGACTAACCTATTTCAGGCTCATCCTGGCGCCTGCGCTGCTGCCCTAGCAGTCCAGAAGGCGATTCGAAATGAAAAATTAATCGCTAAAGTTGCGGACATGGGGCGTGTGTTGGAGCGGCTCTTGAACGAACAGATAGCACCTCTCAATATCGTGGGAGATATTCGAGGTCGAGGTCTTTTCTGGGCAGTGGAGTTTATGCTCAACGGTCCAGAGCGTATTCCAGTACCTGCTGAAGCTAATTTCTGTGCAGGCGTCGTCAACTGTGCCCTGGAACTTGGCCTGAATATCCTCGGCAACCTGGGTCAAACGGGCACGGTCTACGTAGACCACGTGATTATCTCGCCACCCTACATTGTTACGGAGGAGGAACTCCAACATATCGTTGCCATCCTCCGCACAGCCATCATGAAGGTCGCCGAGGCCACGTTTCCGCAGTCTAATCGGGGAGATGCAAAAAAATGATCTAGTTACACGGGAAACTCAACTATAGGACCTTATAAACGACTGTTTCCGGTGAACATTGAGTAACATGTGATTCAATACGAATTTAGTGTAAATTTATTTAATGGTGTTCTGCACTAGCCAACGTGAAACGAGAGGTTGACACTAGAATATGCAGCATAGGGTCTGTCAAGTTCACGTGAGAGCTAACTTGTAGCCTCTCGAACGGACGACATCTAACCAATCTAGCCGAGCACCTTCCATGCTTCCAGTGCCCGATATCCTCAGTCTCCAAAGTTCGTCAAGAACTTGGAGACATACTTCGACATTTCGAAACCGGCGTCGCTCATTGATACTCCGCATCTTCTCCCGGATCGTAGCGATTTGCGAAAGCTCCTCCGCTTCACCGCCAGCCATAAAGAGAGGGAATAATAAGGTGCATTCTGGAAGGCATCCTGTGGGCATATCGCGAACCCTTGCACATATTGATTCGACATTCTTTCTAATCTTTCCGTTCAAGACCGGCTCGAACCCTCTCAGATGTCGACGCAACGTTCTATACAGGTGCAAGAAAGCAGCATCACGATATGTCTCAGCGAGTTGAGCCAGCGTTGATCCACGGTACTCATCAGGGTATATCCATTGGATCAACTCAGCCTCTATGGCTTTCGCTGTCTCAGAGAACTGTGCATTGGTTGATTTGTGAGAGATTTCCTCGGACACTGCTGAATTTGCCATTGTGGCATCAGTAAAGTCGGCGTTGAGGCAGCTTATCTGCCCAATCAGACGGAGGATTCGTGCAGCGAGACCAAAGTATGGATCGGCCTTCTGCTCATTCTGATCCAGCCAGTAATCTCCAAGAAGTAGGGGCCGGCAATCCATAGACACGCTCATGAGGATGTCGTGGTAAGCGAAATTCCTCAACAACCACTTGCCCTCGGTGGTACTAAACTCTGAATGATCTTTCGAAGGAGGAGTATTACTGCCAATTGGTACTCCCAAGGCAATGGCACCACCGACCAGGTGCTCATACCAGTTCTGAGTGCCATCAGAGATGCTCTCCATAGAACACGAGGCCATGGTCACAGCCAGCCACATTTCGTGTGAGATGGACATTTCATCAAGGTCTGCCTTTAGACATCTGAGTGCAGTTCCTCGATGCTGAAGTGCTATGTCTCGAAATCTTGGCTCGATTTGTGACAGATGAGTGGACGCCCAGGCCGTCAGAGTATACATTAGGGTAGAAGACTCGAAGGCCATAGGCAGTAGCACTGCCCCTTGGGGTTATCGGATGTTACTACAAGGACCACACTGAATCGACTTACCTGAGAGAAAACAGTTGTTCTCATGGTTAGTGCTAAGCATTGCAGCAAATGAAGTTGTGTAATACCGGAGCATAGCCCGACGGCTGCTCGCAGAGTCAGAGCGGCCAAGAGCATTGTCGAGAGTGTCTTGGGTTTTCAGGTACGGGAAAAGCAAAGTTCCTGTATCTGGGCCAGAGCCCGGGGCTCGGTGTGCAGCCTTTTCGACACCTGAATCCGGGTGTAAGGGCCGCGGCGACTCGCGCTCACAGACCAGATTGAGGCGAGAGCAATGACCGCAGAAGGGATAGGAGCGATCGCATTTCTTCTTCCTGTTGTCAAGCAAGGGATATCAGCAATCTTAGCGGACTCTGACAAAGGAGTCCTCGTTAAGAGGCTCTGGTGAGATGAGCGCCTGCGTACTACTTCAAGCCACGACAAGGTCGGGTGTACTTCGACGTGGGGTCCGAAGTGCTGCAGGGCTGCACACACCCAGACACGCCTACAATTGCGTACTTTGCTAGGGCACCTGATTACGTACCTCCGACGACAGGTCAAACACCCTTGACGCTGTCGGGTGTAGCCTGTGGACCTGGGCTTGCGTCTAAGGGATTGATCTGACATGGCGATAGTGACTACGGGCGCTGACGGCGGTGAAAAGATGGTCGATGCCCGACACCGGGCGGCGAGGTGGCTCAGGTTGGGTATGCATGCAATTATGGCCGCAAAGGGTGGCAGCGAACTGGGCCAGGAGACGTCAAAGATAAAATGTAAGTCATGAACGTGCCACGCCCCGCTTTATCTGAGGAAGGATCACCTGATCCTTTGACAGTACGCGGCGTCCGACTCTGTACTGTATGAAGCCGTTCTCTTCTCCGCCTAGCTACCACTGCACGCATTTGCCTGAAGAAACCCCGGGCACTGAATCAAGGCCCCAGACCCTTGAAGGCTAGCTATTCGCCACTCCCGAAGAACAAGGACTAGTTTCTCCTAGTCCTAAGCCTCAAACCAATTCACGTGCGGAAGAGCGACGCGGCTGGCGCCAACGGCGCTGCGTCGCGCGCGCCCACGTCTAGTCTCCAGCGCAATCGTGATGGAGCCAAGAGTATGGTTCCTGACGAGCTTTTGATTTATAGAGGCGGCCGAGGAGCGTCATTCCTTGCATTTATACACTACAACTTTCTCTGTTGGCAATTCGCAGCACTGCCACTCCGTCACCCTCTCATTACTACAGTTCCACAAAAGACGCGCCGCCCCAATCCCGAAACTCATCGCAGTCATGTCTGGCAGCCAGAAAATTGACACTCCCCGCCTAATGCCCTTCAATGCCGGCAAAGAAGGCAACATGGTCCGGTCGGTTACGAAGAAAGATGCCGCTGTCGCATATCGGGGTCTGCCGTTGCCTTCGGTACCTGAGGATATCGTCATACCGGCCGTACTCGACTTGAACTGCGACGAACGCCTATGGGTGCCTCAAGCACCGGACGTTTGGTTTCGACCTTTGGTTTTCAACGTGTCTCAGGGTTATTTCGTTAATGTTCTGCGTGTCCGCAAGTCGGGCATATTGTCTCGTCATCGTCATGCCGGCCCAGTACATGCGTTTGTCCTCCGTGGCCGCTGGCATTACCTCGAGCACCCGTGGTGGGCGACAGAGGGTGGTTTCGCTTTCGAGCCGCCGGGTGACATTCACACCTTGGAAGTCCCTGACGACGTGGAGGAGATGGTAACCCTGTTCCATGTGACGGGGGCTTATATCTATGTAGATCCGGATGGCAACCCTACCGGCGTCGAAGATGTATTCAGCAAGCTTGATAACGCGAAGAAACATTACGAGGCCGTGGGATTGGGCGCTGATTTTGCGAACCAGTTTGTGCGATAATAAAAGAAGAGGGCTGAAGGGAAAAGAATGTCGCGTGCATCTTACGGAGGACTAGCTTGTGTCTTGACAATCGATTCCTGGAGGTGGTCCTCATATCGAGACTATCAACAGGGAAACTTATCCGGGACTTCCTCAGCAATACAATAAGTCGTACAAGCTTAGAGACTTCGTGTCAGGGTCGTTATCCGGGCCGGCCACAACCTCACTCCAGACGTGGGCAATTGATTGTTGTCGGAGAAGAGTCTGCATTCTATCAGTAAACATGGGACATGGTCGTTCAGACTGAATTTGGGAAACAATTAAAAGAACACCCACACTGTTAAATGGTCTTGCATGCCAACATGAATGATCGCCAATGAGGAATTACAAGTCACATAAAGTATCAACGTACAGTCTCCATCTGGATATATCAACGCAACCAACGTGCATTTTCACATGAGACTCACATAGAAGCTTCCATCATGCTGTTTAGCGAAGCTATGTTTCGTTCAGAAGGGTTATCAGAACGGGCGTGGAATCGCTCCACCTTGAAGACGGCACAGATTGGCTCACATTTACTCCAGGCACCAACATGCACGAGTTACGTAATCCCAGCGACCGGTAAGCTATTTAAAGCCTTGGCCGATGCAACGCCCTCCGGGCCAACTATTTTCTCAAACAATTCACTATTACCGCTTTCCTTCAACAGCTGTGCCTCCCGTCTACCAACACATGCAGCGCACCTGCCACGATGGCTCCGAGCAGTTGGCACGTCTGAGACAGATATTTTGGTCGATTCCTGGTCTGAAAGCTGCACTCACAATGGCCAGCAGGAAGAGGCGCGACAGTGGGCCCGTGGCCGCCCCAGCCGAGTCTAAGGAAAGCGCAAGCCACATGTCAGGCCCCAGCGACGAACAGGCCACACGGTGTGTAGCCTCTAAAGCGGACCCGAAGCTTTGGGAACTTGCGAAATCTTTACCGACGGAAGAGCTTGAGACTGAAACAAACCCCGTGCGCCGCCGGAACATCGAGGCATGCCTTAAGTATGTCAATGAGAATGGCTATCCGTACCCAAACGAGGTGTTTATTGCCATGGATGGTGTCGTTAAACACGTGACTGAGCGCGAATGTGAGGCTATGGACTGGGCTTCACTGACCGATAGTGGTAAAAAGGATGAGGCCTTCTTGATGGTGAGTTGATGACCGTCCCTGCCTGGAGTCATTCCGTCATTCCGTTGTTGCTTGGTTCTCACTGTCTCTAGTTGGGCCCTGAGTATGGGCTTGATGAGAATCGCCTGATGTGGTGAATTCTTCAAACTCTTTGAGGTAAATAGCTTGCCAACGGGGATCGAGGCCTGGCCATATCTGTTGCCTCGGTGCGCAGCTTTCTATATCGACCATCGTCTGGCCTGACCCTCTGGAACAGTGATGATTTTGGCATCCTGGGACGATGGCCAGACACCCAAAGATCGAGACCCCTCGCTACAGCCAGACGGCCGCCCTGCCAATGAATGCCCTGCTGAACTTTGCAAATGTTACGAGCAATCCATATTTGCTCAGTGATAGTGGTGTTATTGTGCATATCTTCAAGGCCATGATACAAAGTCCCATCCGCTGCCAGACTCTATCAGACGTTCCACAATGTTTAGCCACAATTATAAGACCGACTCCAATGCTGTATCCTGATAAAACTCCCGGGTCAACCGCCATCGCAAGCATTCTTGCCTTCAGATCACCAATAGGATCTATAAAATGTCTGATGAGATCTCTCTGTAAGTTTTCGGAAACCGTATATCCTCCCGGGGAGACTGTTGGGAACACCGCTTTGGTCATGATCTCGACCTTTGAGCCATCTCTACGGAAGACAGCACATTAATCAAATGAATATGCCCAGCAGCCGAAAAGATGGACGTTAACCACTGCCCAGGCATTGAGACGCCATCAGACTCAGGGCACATGTCAGGCCATGGAAAATGACTGCGTTCGGCTCATCCTTGGGGCGTCTACGTACAAATTTCTCGAGTTTAAGCGTAAATTGAGACCTGTGCGACGAGGAGAACGGAGAGAAAACTTGATTGTCAGGACTACTGCATATTGTGGTTAAATACCAGGCCGATCCTCCTTGCAATGGTATCCGCCGGATGAAAACTGGGTGAGGACGGGGTGTCGCTGTATAAGCTGAGAGTTAGAGTGGTCTTCAACTTCCAGCAAAGTGTCATCAGCTCGAGCCCAACGAAGCCGAATATTTGATCATGGACGTATTTCATGCGGAGCCCAGGCCTCACTTCATGCCTATGCTGAGCGCTGCCATATAAAAATTGACAGTTGAATGGTTCGAATGAAAGCAGGCCGCTCTTGATTGCTGCTTCTTGAAATTCTTCCCGTTCGTCACCAATAGGCCTTGATCTCATCACGCTTTCACAATGCGAATTAAGTCCTGGAGACTGAAGTCTTGAGAGGTCACTACTGATTTCGCGTTGCGCCGCCCAACCAAAGTTTGCTCCGTATCCTTCAACTCAAAGGACACAGACTTGTCGGTCTTGCTTGCTATTTGGACAGCCTTGGATCTGTCACCGAGCACTAGATCGAAATTTCCACGATTGATAGCTGTGGTCTGGCAGTCAGATGACTTGATTATAGCGTCCGTCTTCACTGCCGCCTCCAGCAAGGTCCATAGGCTTGACAACCAAGGATCTGCCATGACCTGGAGGAGCGTAGGGATTGTCTTCGCACCGTCGGGAGCAGTTATATCAGAAAACGTCTTTGCCAACTGTGAGATGTATGGATGCTCGGTTTTGCTGAGCCATATAGATGATGCGGCAGCGTCGAAGAAGACATCTTGTTACATAGTGAAGAACTTTAACAAATCTGTGGTTATCCCAGCCTTCCTTGTGAGCGCATTCACCGGCTATGATCTGCTGTATCTTTTGCGGACCTTTCAAGTTGCGAAAAATTAACGATACTGCCAGAACAAACTTGTGGGTTGAATGTCTTTCGTGTATTTTCCATCTTGTTACTCGACGACGCTATTATAGAATCTCGGGAGACCCTCCAAAAGCTTGTCAAGCACCTACTTGCCTTCCGCCTGCAGCATCTGAGACAGCTGCAGACAATTCTTGGGAAATATTAATTCGGACGAGCCCTGCCGGTGTCTTGCCAGATTTCAAAGTGATACTCACGACAGTATGGTTCCGATGTCTTGTTGCTCGTTTGTGTCGCTCTGAGGCCGAGGTATGTTTTTCCCGGATTGATTCATTCGCCTTCTTTCAGTAATAATCAACAAGGCATAAAATTTCCGTGTTAAATGTAGCGCGACCAGTTGACCGCTCCCTGTGCACTATTTGAACTAGGGCATGAGAGTCGGGGTCTGCAGGTCACATTTGATGATAGCGACGGCGCTGCAACTCCACATTCGAGCGTCTTATCGACTCAGCGGCAATTGGGGTCGAGGTTATCTCATGCCTGGATCCACTGCTTGCTCCAGAGCTTGGTTGTCTCCGCATCTCGCTCAGTCGAGATAAGACGCATGGCAACGTCTGAGGATCCAGTCACAGGCTTGCCCCTCCGTGGCTCTCTGAATAGTTCTCTGGTTTCGAATACGGCAACTCAAGATATATTATATCACTTTTCAGACTCTCTTCTGCTGAGGACTTGCGGCGTTGAGGTTGGATATGCTAGATGACTAGCCTCAAAACGCTTACTTGCCTTGATCTTTCAACCCAAATGGCCTTGACTTCTATCGCAGATCAGCCCACGGCTCCGTTGGGAGCGACTTTGAAGAATGGACGTGATGTTCGCTTAGCTGCACGCGCCAGTCTCTGGTTGACTCCAACCTCTGGTCTTGCACCAGGCTATCTACAGGCCAATCTTCTGGTACTCCCTTCACGTTACGCAGCCGACTTCCGGCTCCTCTGTCAACGCAACCCGGTTCCGTGTCCCTTGGTTGCAGAATCGTCAGAGTCCGGAAGCTTCTCCTCATTCAAGTCGTATCTTCCAGGACTCTCCGATTCTGCCGTGCTCAATGATATCGACATACGTCTCGATATCCCGTATTACAATGTATACGCCGACTCAACGCTCGTCAAGTCCGCATGCCCAGACATTGCTTCAGAGTGGACAGCGGACCATGTAGCATTCCTCATCGGCTGCTCGTTCAGTTTCGAGGGTGCCCTTACTGGAGCTGGTCTGACGCCACCTCATACCGCACTCAACCGGAACGTGCCCATGTACCGCACGACGATACCCTTGTGTCCGGCGGGTGTGTTCACGAATGGCATTTACGTGGTCTCAATGCGGTCGTACAAGTTGCAAGATATCGAGAAGGTACGGGAAATCACGAGCGCGTATGTGAGTACGCACGGGGAGCCAATCGCTTGGGGCTGGCAAGCCGTTGCGAAACTGGGAATCAAGGACATCGATGCGCCGGATTTCGGTGATGCTCCGCTCACTAGATATGGAAAGCCCTTGGGCGATGAAGCTGGTTCAGAGGACGAGGTGCCTGTGTTCTGGGGCTGTGGTGTCACCCCCCAAGAGGCGATAAAGACAGCGGGGTTGAGCGGGATTATCATGGCACATGCGCCAGGTCACATGCTTCTTTTGGATTGTCAAGATTCAGATGTGTTCAGAAGGGTACAGACTTAAATGAGGTTATTAAGATTAGTTATCCTGTAGTTGTTCGCGTCAACAACTTAGCAGGCGTTGAGACAATCGTACATCTACTGTGATGGTATTCAATTAGACCATCCAAGATAATCTCTCAAATTGAATTTCTGGGGCAGTGTTTCAGCATAAGGTGAAGTCGGCTGGTACGAGATAGAGAACAGCCGTCTTTCTCTGAAAGGTGGGCAGGCAAAACTCAGCATGCAAGACCAACGTTTCCTCAAGAGACTTACAGCCACTTATGTTCTAGTGTCGGGTGCTGAGTCCTACCACAGCTCAAATAAAAACCAGCGTCTATAGGTGCGTCATTCCACATGCAATATTCGCTGATTTGTGGATATGATCACATCGCCGGCATGCCGACGCTTCTTGGGTTCTACCATCAGCTTTGCGGAGATCCGCCTAGATAGTGCTGGATCAAGAAGAGGATACAGAAGCTAAACAAAAGAAAGAACACACGTAGGCCAAAACAAAGGTTCCAAATTTCTCTAAGGCAGCTTACGTTCCGCACATGCAAGCACCTTAGTACACGTATTTGAAAGCCAAATCGCCCTCACCGGTTGTCTCTTTTCGATCGTCTGAACGCTCGCCATGGCCAATCTGGGACTTCTTTCGGTTAAGGATGTGTAGATATCCAATCTGGGTCGCGATAAGACCCATAGATATCAGGACGGAAGCCAAAGAACACCAATGCCCAAGGCGGTATGGAGCAGCACGGTAAACCTGAGGTGCTACAATGCCAGCAGCATTCCCGATGGTTTGTTGGAGGCCAATGGCTGTTGCGCGTCGATAGTGCGGAGCCATGTTATTGTTTATCCCTGAAGGACTATTAGCAAATACCTCTCAGTTACTAGGAGAAGTGTCGACTTACAAACGCCGTTGAGACCAGGTCCGCAATAGAGAGGAATTGCAATTAGGTAGCAAGCGAGGTAACGAACTCTAGGTGTACCTGGGACCGCAAGCAAGATAGCATAACCGATGACAGCGAAAATATCGAGGGTGAAGAGTATCTGAGACGTTTATTTAGAAGCCGCGAGGTAGAACGCGGGTCAATAGAACTACGAACCGTGCCTCGAAGTTTCCACTTGTCGCCTAACACAGCCGCGGTCTTGATACAATGCTGTCAGTCCATCATACTTGTCTCTCTTCGATTATTTGTGTAGTGTAGAAGTCGACTTACGAAGAAAGATATGCCGCCCAACAAGTAAACCGGCACACTTAGATATTGGGCTTGAAGAGTGCTATAACCAAGATCTAGCCTCAAGATAGACGGCAGAAATGTACTAAATCCATAGAGAATGATGTCTTGGAAGAATTGAATGAAGGCCCTACAATGATTTTGATAAGCAATAAACCAAAGAGCAACTCGAGCAGAACTTACGTAAGCCAGACTTTGGGATCCAGCAATGCCTTTCCGACCTCTGACCATTCAAACACAAGGCTTCCCATATACTGCGAGCGCTGGGCTTCACGAATGGCGATAACATTCTTGTCCTTAGCAGTCAAGAACTTGGCTTCCGTGGGATTTGCAGGTAGACCAAAGAAGACCCAGGATGCCACAAGGATAGAGATACAGCCCTCGATGATATAAAGCCAACTGTGTTGCCACCAGGCTATCAGCTTCCACCCGACCCGAACAGAAGTGTACCAGAGACTACTTACCTCCACGACTCTACCCCATGTCTGCTTCCCATATAAGTAATTCCAGTAGCAATGAGTCCGCCGAACATCCCAGCCAAAGCCACAGACGAGAACAAGTAGGCAATTCGACGACCCTAAAGAATTTAGCAACTTGTATTAGGCTTATGAAGACCCTGCAAACTATGAATGATGTCTAGGAAGGACTCACTTGCTCTTCCTTTTTGTAGACCATGGAGATGTACAAACTCAAGCAGGGGAAAAACCCAGCTTCAGTTACACCCAGCAAGACTCGCACGGCAACGAGGTCCCCGAAGTTCTTGACGAACGCCGTCCCAATCGTGACCACAGACCAACCAAAGCACATCAGGGCGATGGCACGATGGGGTCCAACCTTTTGCATGGCCAGTACGATTGGGATCTCGAGAGGGACGTAGGTAGCGAAGAAGACGCTGACGGCGGTGCTATACTGGGGTCCAGTGAGTCCCAGGCTGGTGGTCATGCCGGCGACTGCGGCATTGCCGATGTTGCTTCGGTCGAGGTATGCAATGAAGTATAGTGCAGCAAAGAGAGGTGCCATCCTCCAGTCCAACTTGTGGACTACCTGCTTCTCGTCTTGGCGATCAGGTTCAGATAGGGCTGGGATAGCTAAAATATCCAACTGCGGGCTGTTCTCGACATCGTGCTTTTCCATTTTGTCTAGATTTTGCCTGCATTTGGAGGCGTCCATATCGAGGGGTTTGATAATACTGGAAGCTTGATGAGTCAAATGAGGCAAGAAAGACTAACCAGGTTCTGAACACTCGGCCTATAAACAAGGTAGGAAGCCAGACTAGTAGACCTGTTTTATGTTATTTGCCTAATCTAAGGACTTTGGCAAGACGTAGTGATGAAATATTTGGCAAGATCTCGAATAGAATCCGAAAGTATAATATGTTGATCTGCTGATATGGTTATCAAACGTGGAGAGAGTGCCGGAGTGCCGGACACTGCAGAGTCAATACCAACTGACTGAACCCCCAGCGGAGTCTGTCAGGGGTCAGCCCCAACGGAGGGGCAAGTCCATCTCCATCAATCTTTATCGCTATCTTCATGAGCTACGGTGGGTTATCGCTACTTCAATCTCAAGGACGTCCCAAGTTCACAACTCTCATGAGTGCGCCTCGAGAGGGGGAATCAGTGCTCCACCTGTGTAACGGCACCCGGTGGGGTTCAAATGCTTGCCCAAAATTATTCGATTCATCGTCATAGGAACTCCTTTCCAGGTCTTTGCATCCAAGTCGGAATGCTATCCGTAGATAAATTGTTCTGGATCTCCATAATGGTGTTTTTATAATCCATGAATTGTAAAGCCCCTGCGCCTGGTTGAACAGCTGGCTGACTAGGTATTCGAACACCTGAATATCCCCCGATATTTTCGCTGTTGCACATGTGCTCCGGGTACAAGTGCGCCTTATCTTAAGTCCGATTTGACTTTTTGTCAAACAAAAGAACGCAAGAGATCCGCTACAAGACTTTGGAGACTTCGTTTTATCTACGTACTTGAGTAGAAAGCATTTATCCGATACCTATCGATTGAACTGAAATTATAAAAAGTTAAACAAGTTATTTTCTAAAACGACTTTCAACAACAGAACGAATTCCGTGTTAAACAAGGACCGTTTGCCTTAGACTACAACAATCGGACTATGATTTCATTATCAGTTAGCTACTGCTAGGCATAGATGAGATTTACATAGCACTTGTGATCATTCAAGAGCTGAATGACAGCAAAGCTACGGCTTGGAAAATGTCACGTATTTTGATAATGATCGAATGGATCGAATGAAATAGGAGAAGAGCGGTGCATATTCCACCCGTGGCGATGGGTCATGATACAGGACACAACACATGTGATGGAAGCTTCTGACTCTGAGATGAATTAGGCTAACACAACTCTAGAAAGTACCTCGCCAGTCCTAATGGTACAGAGATATAGAATACCTGTCATTTCACTACGAACCCACAAGGCGACTGTAGCGGAGATCGTCAAGTTGCGACTCAGATCGTGGAGTCGAATGTCGACGACTCACCTAACTTTGGATTACCAATGACGCTGCATCAGGTACGCGATGAGCCCAGCGGTGAGCCACAGTAGAGACAAAGACCGACACATCAGTCTTGCTTGCCGCCATGTTCTCCCGCAGTGATGCTATCACAATGGACAAAGCTATCTCGCCAGCGATTGTGTTGTACTAGCTCTAATGTAGCAGAAGCACAAGGCACAGCTTGTACTGTGACAACATCGAATCGGTTGGCCATGCGACTCTAAAGTTTGTTACTAAGCTTTCCCAGGAGGTTAGACCCTAGACTACGCCGAAGCCCCGAAAGACGCGCCAAAGCCTAACGTAGATGCTATTGAGAACAACAGTTCGCCTCTCCAAGGTAGACTTACCCGGTTGCCGTGCTCGTATACTTCTCCTCCAACGGTGCTTGAGCAGCAGGTAGGAGTGTCGAAGCGAGTAGTCCCGCGCCCATGGTTGAGATGAGTTGGAAGCAAACTCACGTGGCGGCGCTCGAATCCTTGTCCATGAGGCTGAAGAGTCCAAAATTGATGGCGATGGGGACCCAGGCGAAGATGTGCAGCGGCTTGTACCGTCCTATCTTTGATATCATACGCCTCCCCGAATGGCGGAATGTAACACCCCTACAAATGTAGGCAAGTAATCCACACCGGCAGCCATTGCATCCTACTGCTTGACTCTGTTCACGTGGGCTGCACATGTAGCTTTATTGTGAACTTTTTGTAAGGCGCTTAACCCATTTCATTACGCCTCCAATGGATTTTCCGATGTTGACTGTCATGCCTCATCGTTTCCACCCCTCCCCCCCGCCATCATGCTCCGCATCCCCGTCTCAAGTTGGTGTACTTTAATCATGGTTGATGACAGCGAATGGCAGGTTTACCGGATTTCACTTCTGCATAGAAACGATGACGAGACTGTGCTGTGTTGCGGCTCCGGAGTCGGTCTTTTCAGAAGATGCAGACAGGGATGGACCCCCGGAGCTCTCGGTTGACCGATCAACCTTACTGCTCGCCACGACAGAGCTCAAGAAACCCACCGAAAGATGCGAGCATGCTCTTGAAGAATCAACAACTTATTCTGCAGCCCTACACAAGATGCGTCATGATGCAAGCGCAAGTCAGGATTCCTTCGTTGCCCAACTTGAATAGTCCTCACTACATGCAACAACGATGAGTTCAACTGCGACAAGATGCGATATTATCACCGACAATAGAATTCCTTGATATTCTCCACAACTCTTTCAGTGCCAAGATGTTCATCAGATGGCGTACTGGTCAAGGTTCGCGCCGTAGCGTTGAGCCCAGTCGATGTCAAGATACCTCCTGTAATTGCAAAAGAGGGCCTCGTTGCTGGCAATGATTTCGCTGGCGAGATTGCTGAGATCAGCAACGAGGTGCATTTGATCAATCGTCTAGGGTGTGCTCCATGAAAGGTGGGAGACCGTGTATGCGGAGCAGTATTGGGCTGCAGTCCGAAGAAGCCAACGAGTGGACCGATTTGACCGAGGCCGATCCGGTCAAGATGACTAGATTACCTGATCACTGGGGCTGGAAAGAAGGAGCGGCTCGTGGGGGATGCTGTGTTGGCGCTGTCGGTCTAGCATTGTTTCGGAATTTGAACCTCGAGCTTCCCGCAGTGGGCAGAGCGATGGCAGAGGGCACAGCGGCAGCAGAAAAGCGTGGCGTGGTACTAGTCTATGGCGGCAGCACGGCATGTGGCACCACAGCTCTGCAGCTCTTGAAATTGTAGGTACACGCCCAAGCCCATCACCACAACAGTCGAAATGCCTCTGACAAGAAGTGAGCTATAGAACCGGGCACCCTGCCATTGCGATCTGTTCGCCCCACAATTTGGAGCTCGCGAAACATTACGCCGCCACGCAAAACTTTGATTATCGTTCTCCCGAATGCGTGAAAATAATTGAAACATACACAAAACGCGCACTAACGTAAGTTGTCGACTGCACGGCGACCGTTCAGTCAGCAAAGTTATGCTACGACGCTATCGGTCGAGCTAGAGGTCACTATGTTAGACTAAATCCTGTCCCGACTGAAGTTCGGGATTCAAGCAGGGCCGTGAAGGGGAGCTGGGCCGTTGGGCCGTCTGCTTCAGGCGAGGAGGTAGATCTTGCAGGCGACTTGACGTTTCCGCCCGATGCAGAGGCTCGGTCACTGGCGTCGGAGGTGTTCGCACAGGTGGAGCTTCGGGCTAAGAAAGACCTGCTCAAACACCATCCTATTGGTGCCCTGGAAGTGGGAAACAACTGGATGATCACAGTTCTGGAAGGATCCCAGAAGCTGCAAACACGTGAAGTTAGTCGCCAGAAGCTTGTTGTCCAAACAGCGGCACAGATAATGTCCGTTAGATAGCTCTCGATGCATAATCTCCTATTCTAACCATTGAACCACTGCAAAGTATGTTTTGGCAATAGCCTGCGCGAAGTCCTCGAGTATGCGCGCAGTCTAATGTTGATTTGGAGCTTGATAGTGAACTCGGCGCGGTGATGCGCACAAGAGCATTTTGTAACCACTGAGCCATACCGTCTCTTTGAGTATATTAGTATATTGTAAAATGTGTAGAGACAGCTCAGAAGACCTGCGGTTGCGTGGTTCTTCAAATAAGAAATTTATATTTATATTTTTATGTTACTACCTGGTTTAAATGTAGTATAAGCTCAGATATATCTTCTTTTGAATATAAAGTCTGAAATACGTTGCCGTTGACATCGACGGCTATCATTAAGGATCTATATGACCATTGCGATGCGTCCTAATTATTGTGAAACAGCGGCTCTTCATCACCGTGGGTGCATAATCTGCTTTCGCACACGGTAGGTTATCATGAGTATGAAATGCGTCCTGGGGCGAGAATACAAAAGTACATAATATAATCCAATATGACATTTGATGTCACATAGAAAGATTAGAGGATATCCGGGTTATTAGCACTAGATTGTCTCTAAATGAAGAGCTCTGATATATTAGATGAGTACCCGCTATATTACTTCAGGATCTTCTAATCCGCAGGTGGCATTTGTGCACCACTGTTTTGGTGTTTTTTTTTTGGAGAGTGTGGATCTTTGTGAATGCAACCAATAAGCTCGTTTTGTCGCTTTGCGATATATGGAAGCGGCCCTCGTCACTCCGCATTACTCCTCTCGCCTAACTTGGTCACCTTGATTGGAGCATGAATAACAACCGAAGTCCGATAAATCTCAACTTGTATCTCGTATAAATTTGGTTGGGACGGATCTATTTCTTCTTCAAATCACTGAGAGTTCTGAATTTAAATCGGACTTAAAAGACCCAAGATGCGATACTCTACTGCTGTTATTCTGACTTGGGCTGTTCACATTGCCACCGCAGCATGGCATCGTAATGCGAAGGATACGCAGTACACTATCAAGGCAGCCAATATTGAGGCAAAGGTGAGTTGTTTCGTGAAATTTACAAGGAATCATCAACTTGGAAACCTGTTTAAAACCCTTTCAGTTTATCACTTACGGTGCTTCAATTACCAACTTGTGGGTCAAAGACAAATCGGGTAATGATATCGACATCGTTCTTGGTTATGACGATATAGATTTCTATCGTAAGGAAACTCCTCCTTGAGAAACATCTGCATGGACTTCTCTGATTTCGATCGACCTAGCTGAGGACAAAAGTCACCCCGTCTACAACTCCATACCTGGCCGATATGTCAATCGCATCGGACACGCTCAGTACTCCATTGACAACGTAACGTATCACACCGAGAAGAATGACGGAAACAATACTTTACACAGCGGGAACAACAATTGGTCTTGGCGCTTTTGGGACGTGACCGCGGTCTCCGGCGATAGCATCACATTCTCTATTCTGGACAAGTCGAACACCTCGCTCAACATGATCGGTGATGTTCAAGCAAGCGTAAAGTATACGGTCACACCGAACAAACTGGACATAAAAATGTTTGCCAAATCGCTGACCAGGAAGACCCCCCTGATGCTCACACACCATACCTACTTCAATCTAGACGCCTACAAGGATCCGCGGACGCCAACGATATGGAACTACACCTTGTCCATGCCGTACTCCGAGCGCTACCTTGAGATTGACGGTGGTGCTCTGCCCACTGGAAAAATCTTGACCGCTGCTCCCGGGTCCGTCAATGATTTCGCATCTGCTTCCAATATCGCGCTTGGACACTCTGCTTCGGACCCGAGCTTTGTTGGCAACTGTGGCAGCGGCTGCAACGGATATAACGGCTACTGGCTGTTTGACTCTGCGCCCAAAGACGCTGCAGTTTTGACTCTGGCCTCAAACTACAGTGGTGTCAAAGCCGAGCTACGCACCAATCAGCCCGGTGTCCAATTATACAGCTGCTGGTGGAGCGATGGAACTGCACCACTGAAAGCCAGCACCCAGGGGCTACCGGGCAGGTCAAACGTCACCAGTGGCAGCTGTCTCGCTGTTGAGGCACAGGACTACGTTGACGGGATAAACCAGTAAGTTGACCCACCTTCGGTATAACCGTTGGCCACGCGAACAATAACTGCCCTCAATATAAACTCCAACTACTAATGTAACGGTGTAGTCCTGAGTGGGGTCGTGTTGATGCCGAAATTTACGGACCGGGCAAAGTATACAATTGGGAAAGCTCTTGGACATTCTCAACAGTGTGACTTAGGCCAATGACTGAATTGTACGCATGGGGCTGGGTTAGCGTTAATTTGGACGAAGTCTGTCATCGCGGGGTTCCGATAGCGTAGGATGGGGTGCCCTTACGAGGCCCCCACGAATATAGCCGTATTCTTTATGCATCGACCCCATATACCGGTATGCAGGCTTCACAAGAGATTTCACAAAGGTTACCTAGCTTATGCCATGTTCGAGACGTTGTTGAAAGTTGGATGGCGTGAAGTGCGACACATCTGGGCACTTCTGCGCTGACGGCGCCCTGGGTGGCTTGGTTCACTGGTTGAACGTCTAAGGTATGGGCAAAATTAAACCACCTCATCAGCCATTAAAGGATACTGGAAGTATACTTCAGGGCTGGGTCACCAAGCGCCCATTATATATATGAGGGCGAGGCACCACCTCGCTCACCAGTGCCACTCTTCTTTCCTGTCTTATTCCGCTCGTTTCCGACCATACCCACACAACTACGTTAGAGTGTTTCAAGGGTTCAGCTAGTATATATTAAGCTCTCCAAAATCACCGCCCCACAGGCTTGTGAGTCTGAATTCGAGGTCCGGCACTAGACAAAGACTGGAAGGATCCGGGAAGACATTACCTATGGATGATGAGCTGTCAGATGAGAAGTTGGAGTCAGGGCAAGGCATGTGAGTTCTGATGTTATCTATTGTAAGGAGGCTTCTGGTGGTATTTGTCTAGCAGATATACGGTAGCAAGCACGACCTGGGGTTATGTCGGAAATTCTAACGTGATTAAAGGAGTAATCCAACGATGATTAGCAACAATAGCTAAAGAATTGTAATTTTGATTAGTGCCTTATCGAAAAGCTCTTGCTGGATATATAACCTTTTAAAGCATTTCCTCTTCATTCCTCATTGTTTGATAAGTGACGAAAGAACCGTTCCAGCATCTGAGAATGCGTCAGCCTCTATTACAATCAATCTGCTTCCGGGCAATCAATTGTTTTTTTTAGGGAGGGGGGGGGGCTAACAGGGAAAGAGCAAGTTTTCGAGAATTTTACAGCTACTTATCTCACAACAAGAGTCTCAGAATCAGGACTAGGTCTGGAGGTATACAGTAAAATATTCCACTTCATTTTCCTAACTACGCTGCCAGGTTAACTGTGACGGCGTGGTACACTTAGGCTCTTTGGTATAATCTGTCACCTCCAGGCCTAGTAGCTTCAAAACAATAGTTTTAATGGCTTGGCTCCTATTCAGATAGACACTGATAGTCTTATATATGTTTTGCAAAAGCTTGTATAGTATTCGCTCGTTGGGGGTTGTTTAAACAGAATAATTTAATTGCCAAATATTTCCAGCCTATGCTTAACTTGATGCTTATCGCGAGAGGTCATGCCAATCAACCGATGATTATTCTTTCGTAAAAGAACAAACAATCAATTCACGCTACAGATGGTTCTCATTGGATGACTTTTAATTAACCTGCCTAAATCCGCTCTGCACACAACCTCAAATGAGCCCAGCTATCACATTTTATTCGAGCAGAAACAATATACTTCAATCCCCAAAATACGATCACTGCTTGTGTAATCTGGCGACGTCAGCTCAGTATCCTGGAGATGCTGGCTGCGATGGTATGCTTTTGCTCACATCATGCAGGTCCCTCATCTGCGTCTAAGGGTGCTGCCAGACCTGCAGGCCGAGCCCGGTGTTAAAGTTGCTCGGCTCTCCAACGGTACAGTCGCTTTTCGGACTAATGTAGTAGCAAACGACGCCATAGTTGCAAATTGTCAGAGTGCTGCCGGAAAGGTTCTCAAGCGCAATAGTTGAGTCCGACACAGTCATAGTGGCCCAGCCCGGAGCATTCGCGACCTGCTTGTTGCCACTCTGGACGAAGCTGGCGCTGGCGACTTGGCCGCAGCCCGCGCAGCCCGATTCGGCGACGCAGGTATCGGTAGCCAAAGCAGCAGGGAGGAGAAAGAAGACAGTGAGGAAAGACTTCATGATGGAGCTTCAGATCCGAGAATATCGAAAGACAATGATGGATAGTCAACAAACAACCTTGGAGGCGTGAGAAGAGAGAAATGTCACTCGGAGTTCAACGTCGGAAAATCGACTCACTTTATAGCTGAAGCTTCTAAGCCTACTCATTTGCTCGGATATCCAATGCCTTTGTGGCGCCTTAATCATGAAGAGGTGGATTTGAATAGGATTGATATCATTTTTAGCCGGGGTTGGTCTCGGAACAGCAAGAGCTTTCAGTCCGGGTTACCAAACCTGTTGAGAAGGTTCGTGGCTAAATTCCAAAAGCAACAGTGCCCAGAAACAATGTGACTTACTAAGGAGCCTACCTTGAAATGGAAGGAGGAACGCCAGCGAGTGGAGTCGATTGATGCAAATGGAGCAGGTTGTGTTGGCAAGAAAAGAGGAGAGAGAGGGGGTTACTTTCGGTGTAACGGCCATCAGCTTATAGAAGCCCCGTAACCGGAAACGGTTCTCAGGTACAGTACAAGCCCCGAAACCCAGAAATAGCTCTTGAGTACCAGCTCTATCTTCAGAAGCAATTTGTGGCTTCATGCAACCGCCAAAGGTTGCAGCAGCTATCCAAATACATTGAAAGACGGCTACTCCTTACAGTTTGTACCAGGAAGATCCTGTACATTTCAGGGGCTTCGCGATGACCACGTAGCATTATTCGCTACGGCACATACGGAGGATTCCCTGCATCTGGCGAATTCAATCCGGAAGGGCAGCTATAAGTGATCTATCAGTACTGTCTATTTGTAAATATGAAAAGTAGACTGATCGGTCCTCTCTTTCCTGCTCCTGTCCTTCCGGCTTGGCGCCCCACGTTCCCCGCTTACATCACCTGTCCCATTTTCCTTCCTCTTCTTTTTGAAAAGGAAGATTCAAGGCTTTGTTGATGGGAGAATGAAGATACAACCAGAGGCCCGAGGAGAGACTTGGAAACCGCGCCCTCGAGCGTCTTTGAAAATCAAGGTACACCGTGCGGGTCCCTCCGAAGAGAGGGGTTGCCTCGTATCGAAGCAAGATGCTCAATGGGCAAGACGCTGAGCGACATACGTGTTGCTTGTTGGTCATCTTTAGTGTGCCATTGAAGTGTACTTGATGATGGCCCTGGACTTGAATTCTAAACGTGGTTATGGCTTCTCAAAATATCGATCTCGTCTCTCGAATAGTAGTTCCACTGTCCTTCCCATGTCGACTAACTAGTTGATGCACTGAAGGTTTATATACACTAGAGGAGGGAACAGAGGACAAGTTCAATTTGAGTATCTTGTTGAGGCAAGCATCGGTAGACCTTTACTACTGTATCTTCCTTCTGAATGCCCACTTCTCATGGCGGGAAATTGAACATAAATTTGGCAGAATTCAGCACTCTCCGAAACCTGCTATCACATTTCTGTCCGCTAAAACTCTGAAAATCGGAAGATGTCAGCTAACAATCGTGCGATACTTTAGGGGTTGGCGGTGAGATGAATGAGTCAAGAGCTGTGCCCAGGAAAATCACGTCGTGGTTGTGGGAGTCAAGAACAGTGACAATCCACTGTGGGTCTGCTTTCTTCATGAAGCAGGTTTTAATTGAGATACTCCGGCCACGGAAGATTTGCTTCTCCCTCAAAGCGACGAAGGTCGCCAGTTTCGACGCCTTACCTCGCGAGAGGAGTCTCCAACTCGAGCGTGTCTTTGTATCAATAAGACGATATTTGTATGTATGGACAAAGTAAGCTGTTGACGATAACTATAGCTGCATGATTAAGATACATGAGTTCTTAGATACTACGGGAAAAATGCCTCCTTCGGTATTGTCCCTCTAACTCGGTAAATGATGGCTCGGCCTAGCCGAAAGCCTATGGCGGCAGGTTTCTGTAATGATCAGGTTACAAACAGGTTGCGATACGATAGTTTGACTTAGTTGTGAAGCCTTCTTTGGAGCATGATAACACTTCGGTCAATCTGAAAAGAGGCGATTGTCTTTTCTTTGTAACTCGCCTCGTTGACGTCAACCTTGTACCTTAGGCTTCCATCTCTACTATGGTTGTCTACTATGGTATAATGTTGGAGCTGATACATGGCGGAACGTGCTCGTACAGGTATTTACCATAGCCAACGCCTCGCATGCGGCCGCTATGGGCCACCTTGGACCGCCATGGGAGGCCTTGGAAGGCCGAAAGCTCCAGGATCCCACCGTCAGAAGAGGCTTCTGCCTTCTCTCGCTCACATGGGATTCTGTATTTCATCGGCTCACATCTTCACGGACCTCGAGTATCTCTTCATATCAGTGTCGCTAGTCGTGAAGACTCGGAGCAAGCGGAAGAAAAAGTCGCTCGTTGTTTCGTCGTTTGTAGTCAGAGGGGCAATAGTATTATTCCCCGTCCTTCTTTGATTTTCAAGTGGCTGACAAGTAATTCACAGCGTCTGCATTATACAGATTAGGACCACATCGGGCAGTACTGGATATTTCAGCTGTAGGCTTCCTCGCATCGCGTAAATTTCCATTGGGCATCGCCGACCTCAGAAATCACAGGGGACGACATTCCGTGCGCGATGCTCACCATGACGGAGCTCACCCCTTGAATTCTCGCAAAATCGATGGCGGTCTATCCCTCCTTGATGCTCTGGGCCAGTGGAAAGGGCAAGCAGGACTCTGGCGCGATCGGAACCTCAAGGAACAGTCTAGTGGAGAGGTTGACATAGAGAAACAATTTGGGATCAAGTGAAACCAATGGTCCCCTTATGGCTCCAGCGGAGGGGTACGACAGGTCGATGACAGTTACCCACGAGTTCGAACTGCTCACACATCGAAAGGTGCGCGGTAGCTCGAGTCACAATTCTGATCCGCCTGGTCATGACACCCATCATTTGTGTCCACAAGGGCGAAGATAAAAAATGGTTTCCCATAGAGCACTGTAATCGAATTTACTCAGGTTAACAAGTTGTACGCCTGGATCCAGAGATCCGCGCGATATTGAATGCTGCAGTCCAGCAAGAGTGGTAGAGGAGGGGCCCACAGTGTCGTGCCTCATTTAGTGAGGATTCCATGCCAAGCAGCGTATGTTGGCTCAGATATTGATGCATGTCGCCCTTGGCAAATATTATTTCATTCGACGCTACTCAAAAGTATAAGTACCTCGGCCTACAGCTCGACCTTGTTCATGGGGGCTTGAGAGAGCCTTGCAATTCCTTTCGTTCTTGGCTATGCCGCAATTCTTCAATTCCGCTGAGAAACAAAACGGCAACAGGGATTCCTTGCTAAATTGCAATCCGACAAAATTGACTTCGAGCACAAAGTCACGATATGTCGGTCTCAGACTAGTCTCACCGAGAATACGGCCTCGTCGTGCTTGGAGCCTCTGGTCTCACCGGCACGATGGTGTGCACGCACATCGCGGCCAAGTTTCCTACAAACCCCACATGGGCAGTCGCCGGCCTGGGGCGTCTCGAGAAGCTGGCAGCGAAGTTAAGAAAAGAGTACCCCGATCGAGTTCAACCAGGTCAGAATATGCAGTCATCGCGTTTGTAGAAGCTGACGAAAATACTGACTCACGTTAATCAGACCTCAAGGTTGTAGCGCCTGATGATACACAGTCGCTCGGAGAGGTCATTGGGGGGGGGGCCAAGGTGTGCATCAGCAGCGTTGTCTACGCAGTTGATGGAGAAGCCATCGTACGAGCGTGTATTGAGCAGCTAACTGACTACGTCGACTGGTCTGTTCTGTCTTCCTTCTTCACGTTTCATTAGATATGTCTAACAGTGATTCGCAGCGCCGAAGTTCCTACCCTGATCCGAGATTTGGTGGCCAATTACCACGAACAAGCTGTGGCGAAAGGTGTTGCGGGAGGTGGCACCACCAAATTGTGAACTTAGAAAGCGGCGATTGACAAGTTTCGTCAATGGTTGATTGAATCTTGCGGAGCAATGACGGGAGAAATGGACCTCGTCGCCATTCATGCCTGCCAGACAATTAAGCGAAAGTGGTCGGCACAGATGGGGAAGACGATGACCCAGAGCAGGTCCATCTATTCATCTACCAAACCCTCCTGTCCCTCTACCTCACGCCTCCACCACTGAACAAGCATGACCTCCCACTCGCCCTCGAACTACTGTCCAAACACGACTGTTGCCTCCCCGCCATTTCGATATTCTCCCTCAACCCGGACCCTATCCCCATCGACAGACTGTAGGCATGTTACGGCGGCAGCATAAGTTGTCCCCCCCCCCCACCCCGGGGCGCGGACCTATTTAGTATATCTCTATGATCTTGATTACCTTTCGTGCTGCTAGAGCTAATATGATTTGGACTTAATAAGATGGCACATGTGGTTCCAGACATCTCTCAACAGGCTGGATCGTATTAGGGGATGGTAGAGTTATCAAAGATGCAAGAGATCGCCAAGGGATGCAGACCCCGCATTCGCCAGAGGGCCAGCGTGTTTGTGTCACCACCTGTGAATAAATTTGATGACTGCAGTGTTTAAGAAGTACGATCATTCATGTTGTGAGATACGGATGTGATTGGGAGTAAAAAGTCGTATAAAGCTCCCTGGGATCTCTGGATAGTATTTCTTGTTCTCAATTCTCATTCAACCACTATGATCGTCAATCGTCTGGAGATTATGGCTACTAGTCCCAGCTCTGTACATTCACCTATCGCAGAACGCACTATTCGCCTACTTCAGCTCGAAGCAGGCTCAGCCGATGATCCCATCCGGATCTCACTTGAGTCGATATCACTGCACTCGAACCCCACCTGTGAAGCAATCTCATATTGCTGGGGTGATGCCAAAGCCCACCGAGACATCACCTGCCAGGGTTTTGCAATGTCCATCAACACCAGCCTTTGGGGCGCCCCGCGAGAATTTCGACACAGGTTTGAAAATCACTCACTTTCGGCCGATTCTGTATGTATCAACCAGCAAGATAAAAAGGAGAAAATGCGTCAAGTACGTATCATGCCGGAAGCCTATGCAAAAGCCAAATTAGTGCTGGTATGGCTCGATCCCATGGATGAGGCTGGTCTGCTTTCCAATGTCTACACATCTATCAAAGAGCTGCATGAGTTCTTTCCAAGCTTTGATGACAAGGTGATAGTTTCACCAGAGGCACGGCAGAATCTGGTAGCGGAGATGGCGCTTCGAGACCGCAGAGAGAGCTGGCCAAACACGGATGAATATGATTTGGAACCACTGGTCGAGTTTATCGGACGTCCATGGCTCACCCGCAAATGAGTAGTGCAGGAGGTTGCGGTGGCGTAAGAGGTGAGGTTGCATTTTGGCAATGGTGTCCAATTGCCTTGGGTGGCTTTGTCAAGCCTCGCCCTCGAAATCCTCTAACTGGGCGGGCTCCCTCACATTGTCAGGAAGATCGATCCAAAAGACCGCAGGGCTTTCGAATTGGGATTGTTTAATCTTGGCGTCATGGATCGAGTTCAAGATTTTCTCAAGGCCGGACACGGTACATTCGTTGACGCGGTAATGGGGACGAGAGGCATCTCATGCTCGAATCACCATGATCACATCTACGCAGTACTGAGCTGTGCCAGCGAAGGGCCCAGCTTAGATCCTGACTACACGCTGAGTGTTCAAGACACATTCAAGAAATTCACCCTGGTCATGCTGATACAGGAGCATAATCTGAAGGTGCTAAGCCTGGAACCTCAAGAAGGTGATCGAGCCCACCCCAGCGTTCCCAGGAACCGAGAACTGCCCTCTTGGGTACCAGACCTCCGCCGGCCCTCTGATCCCATGACGGTCACTTCGGTTGAGACGCAAACTTTTCACGCTGGAGGTTTACGTAAGCCGATGCTGAGCCTTTCCGACGATGAACGTGTTCTACGTTGTCGGGGGATCATTGTGGACGAAATAAAAGACTTCGTGCCCTCGTTACACGAGATGCTTAGGGAGAACATGCCAGACCTATTTAAGACATACTCCCCACTACCTGGCGCTGTCGATCCTTGCCTGCAAAGTAGTGTTCGACGCTCTCGTCGATGGATGCGGGCCTGCTATGATCTAGCTAACAGCCACGCATCTGTTGGTGCTGAAAAAGGCCGGAGAGACGCCTTCTCACGCACCCTACTCTGTACCGAGGGCGGTAGTACCAGCAGCAAAGAAATGGCTAAGAAGTTGAGTACCACCTTCGAATATGTGCAGTGGGTTCTATTCCAAGACTACACATCATGATCAAAACAGATGCATGTGTTGGATGAACTGTCACAAGCGAGGCCAAGGCTAGCGACGCTATGGGGCGGCATTGAAAGTGCAATGGCCGAGAAATGCGTCATGCGTAATTTCTCTGTCACGAAGGGTGGTCGGCTAGGGCAAATGCCTATAGGCACGGAAAAGGGCGATTTCGTGTGTGTTCTGTTAGGCGGGGACGTGCCCTTTGTGATCCGGCTAACGGATCACGACTCCCCCTATCATAGCCTGATCGGGGATTGCTTTCTGGATGGTATCATGAACGGTGAAACGCTAGTAGGGAGTAAATATGCCGCGAGAGACATTGCAATTGTATAAAATGGCAGGTAGACTCAAAGCGGTTTGATCATCATATGAAAGCAAGAACATCAACATGCTGAGGTCTGTAACGCGGTGGTCATTCGGCTCAAGTGTATTCAGATTGGCAAGATCGAAGACGAGATCGATTGATACATCAAGGTAATGGCCAAGACAAAAAGAAAGCTGTTGGACGTGAGGGTGTGGCGGATGGGGACAGCAATGGGACAGATAGACTACATATGTAGTCCAAATGCCCGCCTCCGGCCGATCCCCGTCTTTCGACGGTGAAGTTATTAATATCTTAATTAACTTAAAAATGCGAACTGTGCTCGCTCATATATTGAATATATCAGAATAAGGCTGTGAATATAGATGGACTCAAGCACATTCAATCCGACGGGATCGCACGCTGCCATTAGACTGCGAGCTGAGTATCGATAGCCGGCGCATCAACCAATCCAGGCCAGCCCAGTAAATGATGCTATCGTAGAAGGCGAACAAAATGATCCACTACCAAGCGCTCACGTACTACGGCCAGGTCTCCGAGGACGGCAACTTCTTCTTGTGAAATAAGGACTTCAAGGTCCGCACTCACAAAACGAACTTGTACAACTTGCCGTTCTACAAGGCAGCCAGCTACAACTGGGCTATTGGACGTTTGATGGACATTGACGGACGCTCACCTGTCGTGGGTAAACAAGTGGCTGGCCTGAACGACTCTCCAGATCATCGTAGCCCTCGCGCCGACAGAGCCAAGAGACAAGGGCGACCGGTATCACTGTGCAGCCAAGGCGCGATGGGACAGCTTGGAAAGCTTCATTCGAACAAGCTTTCCAGGGAGCTCGACCTGACAGCCTGGGCGGCGGGGCCGCCCACGCCCAGCCGGGCTGCGGGTGGCGAAACCGAGGCAACTACCGAGCCCCCCTGTTGTGTCGACCGATAGGCACGAACGGAAAGCCCAATATGGCAGGTCGCTGTCACCTGAGCACCACCGAGGTAGCATTTCTGCAACCGAACAAGGGCCTAGATTATAGCTTGCAGTTAAAGCTCGAAAGCTTGTTTTCATTCTGCATGAGTGCTCCACTGTTCCAGTAAGCCTTACTGGAACGACATCCAGATTGCATCAGATGGCTCGTTTCAACACCATCTTCAAAGACGTATGTGCACCAAAGATTGTAGAAAGTTTTACGAGAGACTTACGGACCATTCCTAAGCGGCTCAAGAATCGACCTGCTCTGCCCACTTTGACAATTGAGGAGCCATTCTTTGTCAGTATATGATGACTTTAATGGTAACGTCGGGGATCGTGCCAACTGATCTGCTGTGTGACTACAGGATGCTGTTTAAAGGAGAGTCGTAGACGTGGTGTTCCTGTCGATATCTTCTAACGAATATGTAAAAAATGGATTTATCTATCAAAGTACAGTTAATCACGAAGTGGTCGTGTCAGTTGCGGGGTGCCCTAGGATAAGGGTACATAATCGAATAGACACTGCGTTCTTCTGACAAGCGAGCGTTTCCTAATCTCTTTTTGGGTCCAATTCCATTAAGTAACTCTCTTTACAGAACATGGTTACTTGATGACGAATTCATTCACAGACTTGGGCCCTCCTTTCGGAGAGGAGCTTTGGAATTAGAAGGTGACATGATTTAAGCGCGAGCGTTGTCATACCCCCAGAAACACTAACGGGCACTAGTGCTCTCCACTGCAACTACATCCCAGTAGCTACCCGTATTCATGAAGCAATCTGAGATAAGCAAAATCCACTGTATAACTATGGAGAAAAGACTGAAGCTGTTGATTGATGTACACCTTCCTTTTCTGACAAGCGCTGACATGGGCCATCGATATCATGCCGAGGTGGGTGACTACGTATGCTTCAGGTACGGCCTGTGAGGTGCAAGACTACTCAGGTAGTATAAATACCTGCCTCGCATTTCGTTCGAGGATTGACTGTGCTCATTAAGTGATATCGCCAACTCACTTCTTTCACTTTTCCTCTGGGTTTTGTCGCATCCATTCACCATGTTGTTCGCCGGAATCCTATCTATTGCTGCCGTCGCGGTGTCCGCGGCGCCGCTTGAGAACAGGGCTGAGACGATCGTTTTGCCGTTGAAGAAACACTCCAACGTCACGTCGATCAACAACATTGTCCAGAAGGGTCATGCTCGCATCAGCGCGATCAACGGCGAGCAGTCCGCCCCTGCGACCCGTGCCGCTGATGCCAGCTCTGGCACGGTCACCAACGAGGACGTCAGCTATGTCGCCCCTGTCTCGATCGGTGGCACGTCTTATGATCTCATTGTCGACACTGGATGTGAGTTTCCTGCAAATGACCGCCAAGGCGCTTTCCACTGACGCAAAACGTTGTCCAGCTTCAAACACCTGGTGCGGTGCTCAAAGCTCCTGCGAGAAAAGTTCGACCGGCAAGTCTACGGGCGGTACAGTCTCTGTCAGCTACGGCAGTGGCTCGTTCTCTGGCACCGAGTACACAGACACGGTCAGCTTCGGCGGCCTCACTGTTTCATCCCAGTCGATCGGCGCCGCTTCCACCTCCTCGGGCTTCTCCGGTGTAGACGGCATCATCGGTTTTGGCCCGGTCGGTCTGACCGAGGGTACCGTGTCGAACGCCAACACCGTCCCGACTTTCTTGGATAACCTTAAGAGTCAGGGGTCCATTTCGACGGAAGCCCTCGGTGTTTACTTCAAGCCGGAGTCCGGAAGCGACACCGACGATGCAAACGGCGAGCTCACCCTCGGCGGCACCGACACTTCGAAATACACTGGCACGCTCACCTACTTTTCGAAGCTTACGAGCGGAACTGCTTCGGCATACTGGGGCATCTCCATTGCCAAATTCACGTACGGCTCGACGACACTTGCGTCGAGTGCCTCAGGCATTGTCGACACTGGCACCACACTGATCTATATCCCAAGCGCGGCCTACTCCAAGTTTCTCTCCGCCACCGGTGGCTCGACCGACAGCTCATCTGGGCTTGCTGTCTTCAGCACAAAGCCGACTTCGAACTTTGGCATCACATTTGGCTCCACGACTTACACTCTTACGCCAGCGCAATATCTGGTTCCAACCGCCCAGTATAGCGTCTTTGGTCTGACTTCCGGCAAGTACTACGCCTGGATCAACGATGGTGGCAGTTCAGGTGTCAACACCATCATTGGCCAAAAGTTCCTGGAAAACTACTACTCCGTCTACGATACTACAAACTCGCGCATCGGCTTCGCCACTGCTGCCTAGAGATAAGAACTCGTCCGGATTGGTCCTTGTGGATCTCACGCAGTACATATCAAACTTCTAGCAAGATTCGGTCCACGAGATCATTACTGCAGACCATGTGTAGGGGCTCTTTAACTTTGCCCTCGACCTTTCTTTCATGTAGTATTTTCTATAGTCCTAGCCTAAAAGAGTACTAGTGAAGAATGAACAAAGCCATAACTCTCTGCTGCATTTCACAATTCAGGGACATTACAGCCGAGCTTCTTGCTTGATACAATAAGGGTCCCAGCCCCAACATATTCTGATGTCAATACTTGCTCGTCCGCTCTACTGACAATTGGCCTGTATCTATGTATATTTGCATGTCCGTGTCGGAAACAACGGAATATATGTTCACACTGACAACGCACGGCAAAGATCAACTAAGCACCCTTCTACATATCATCGCGGACAACATAGTATCGAAGCACTCTCAAGCCACAAATTTGCCTCATCGCCTCGCCTTGCAATTCTAACTCTGCAAGTATACCAACGCTTCAGTATACTCTATTCTAAACAATTTTACAACACAGCATCGCTAGAAACCGGGTTGCCTATCAAAAGATGGAGGCTTTTGCAACTTTGATTTCCAAAACGTGAATCTTGATCTAGGGAGACTTAAAACACGAGCCAGGGGTCTGTGTTCAAAAGTGATTAGGACTTCACGTAGCAAAAGGTATCAATCGTACGCTGATGGAAGAGATGTCTAGCGAGGTTGGGAGCTACTGTTAAGTGAAGTGTGAGTAAAAACCACTGATCGATTTTAGATGCCTCTCGCTTTTTGCCCCACTATAGTGGATAAGACCCTATGCAATAAATGCCCCGCGACCCTACAAAATCCTCACATGCCCACCCTTGTGCCTAACTGCCCAACATCACGTCGCGACCACAACTATAATTGACGCGAAATAGCGCACTCACAATGGTCTCTCCGTACCAAGACCCGGTCTTGAAATCGACCAGTTTGAAGTGGACAATTTATGACGACCAGTCAGGTCGCATTCACCCACACGAACCACTCGAGCGTTACACTCCAGGCGGTTTTCACCCAGTTGCCCTAGGAGACACGTTCAAAGACGGTTGCTATGTTGTAAGACACAAGCTTGGTTACGGTGGTTTCTCAACAGTTTGGCTTGCCTCAAATGAGCAAAACCCCGAGTCCACCCACCGTTATGTGGCCATCAAGATCAAGAGCAGCTCCTCTTCGAATATGGGTATCGACGCAGATCCAGAGGTTGTCAGGTTGATAAAGCTGGAGGAGCATTACTTGCAAGGCCGGCAGGACAAGCCTAGACCATTTGTGCAGCTTCTAGACCGCTTCATTCATGAAGGCCCTAATGGGCGCCACAACTGTCTGGTCACAGAGCTGCTTGGCCCATCCCTTGCTAGCGTGTGCTCCCTCTATGCGGAAATTGAGCAATTCTTGCGCCCCGAAACCATCATGCGGGCTTCGAAGCAACTCCTTTATGGTGTGGACTTTATACACCAGGCTGGCTTGGTGCATGGGGGTAGTAATATTCCTCTCCATTTTCAGCCTGTAACTGAGCTGACCGACGTGACGTATTAAGACATCTCAGCGGCCAATATCGCCTTCACGTGCAAGTCGTTGCTGGAAGATGAGGATGATGACCTGTTGGATCTGTTGAGTGAGGTTTACGTGGCGAAACCCTGGCCCGACAAGACCCTGCCGTCGCCCCATCTTCCTAACCAGTTGGTACAGACTGCAAAGTGGAGGCTGTGGGAAGACGAAACAGAGGAGGACATTCGTCTCGTCGACTGGGGCTCTGCATTTGCATTTAGCGAGACTGTGTCTCTAGAGGCTATGGCGCAGCCAGTTGATCTGCGAGCACCCGAGACATTTTTCATCGGCAAATTCGACTACCGCCACGACATATGGAGAACCGGTTGTGTAATGTACATGTTGTTCTATCAACAAAATCCCTTTTGGGTCTACTCGGCCGACAACCACTTCTATCTAAGCCGGATGATGAGAAAACTCGGTCCTCTACCTGAATCCTGGCTGCCCAGACTTACTGAGCTGCGGAAGGAAAGTGGATATGCCGAAGGAGATGGTGAGTGAGAACGAAATCGCAATGTCTCTGTGCCCAGCCATCACCTCAAGAGATATGCTAAAATAATCCTCGACTACAGACAAACAATATGACATAGTAAGGGGTGACTCACAGCTGATCTGTGATACCTTCGAGCCACGACGTCAAGCAATCATCTTGGAGTTCAGTAGAGATGATCCAAAATATGAGCCGGATGAGCACACAGGATACGACTTTGAGGCCTTGAAGTCTCTCCGTCGACCAATGCTAGCTTTACTTCCATTTGAGCCCAAACACCGCGCCACGGTGAGAGATTCGTTGGAAATGATCGAGTGGATTGACCATCGCCGAGAAGACGTTGGTGGCGACGTTCATAAGGAAGGCGAGGATGATGATAGAGAAGAGGACAAGGGAGAAAGTGGCCGGAGTCGAAAAGATCGACGAAAATGAAAGAGGTGATAAATTGATATATGCTACCCATTCTACCTATTCTGCCTTTACGAGGGTGCTATCTTGGTCGCCTACGAAGAGGTCAACAGGTTGCATTCAAAGATGAAGCTTGAATCAAATCTTCATTGGCTCGCATCAAGCATTTCGAGCCGAAAATGGAAATTTCTCTGGCGAAAAGCTGTTGCAGTGTCAGACGAGTCCGTCAGGTACGACACGTACCTTGTGTGGGATGAGAACAACCGGCACTAATGTAGTCGTAAGCTTGAATTCCTGCAATGTATCTCAATCCCCCATCAATGATGAGCTCTACCGCGAAGGTTTGTTAGCATAAGCAAGGCCAATATGTGCATGAAAGCCCTAGGTAATGTAGTGTCTTTGGCATCGGTCATTGTAGTGGCCACAGGTGGATCAATCACAGTCGGCGAGCTTGTCGAGTCAGTACCCTGCCGTTGAGGATGCCACATTGAAATGCCATTGGGATAGCCACCAAGCAGGTTTTTGAGCTTGACAAGGACACCAACAATTCAAGTACATTCAGGACACAGTATCCATACTTTGATATGCTTCTTGTCTCACAGGTGGCAGCTCACATGACACATTGCGAATGACTGGAGGGACGAGATCAGAAGAGACATGGTAGCGCAGATGTGTACACTCGCACTGTAGACTAATTTTGAACATGACGCTCGAGTATTGACCTCGGCTAGCCAGCTACCCCCTTGCAGCGACCCAGCCAATCAGCGCCGTACCTAATCCGCTGACAAAGAGAGTTTGTGGTAGCCCGTAGCAAGTAAACATCGGATCCATCCGCCCTGCCTTTCCTTGGCGACTAGCTTGGTCTTTCATCTTCAAACGCAATGCTCACAGATCCGGTCCATCCTTACTCTGAGGTTACTAGGTTACATTTGTAAGGTCATGCAGGCTTACCATGTCGACAAGCCCTTCCTCATCCGCGGTGGTCCCCACCAAGCGAAAACATCGGCCGGGACTGCAACGGATCCAAATCGCATGCGAAAGATGCCGTCTCAGGAAGAACAAGGTGTGTGTCATCGACTGTTTTTCTATCGTGTTGTACATTCCATATAGAGAAGCTTAAAAATCAATGCCTTACACGCAACAGTGCGATGGCAAGCTGCCTGAATGTTCGACTTGCCAAAAAGCTAAAGTGCCATGTATTGTCGTGGATCGAATTACGCAGCGCCAACAACCACGTGGTCACATCGAGGAGTTAGAAGCAGAGATCACAAATCTCAAAGAACGTGTCCGCCAACTGGAATTAGATATCTCGGTTCGAGACTCTGAATTGGCATCACTGAAGCAGAATACTGGCACGCCTCCTGCTTCTACTGCCGGAATCCCAGCCGCCAATTCTGCCACCCCATGTCTTCTTTCGGACTCGGATCATGACCGAGTGCGACGAGAGGGACCAGTCACTCAAAACAGGTCGAGCTGCACATCTCCACTCTTGGCGCAGGTTTTGCTCTCACAAGCTGCAGCTTCGCAGGAGATTCCCACCACCCCAGGAGGTCCGGGTGCGGGGGGAAGTTATAGTGGAACAGCTGGAGCCACGGAGACGACTGTCAAACTCAGTGTTTCCTCATCACTGCCCCCACAAGACACGGCCAAACAGCTCCAAGAAGCCTACTTTACTCTTAGATGGCCAGCATTACCAGTACTTCATCAGCCCACCTTCGTGAAGCAGCATTACACCAACGTAACTCAACTTGGTAATTCTGCGAGCCATGTATCTATTTTCCTGACGTTCATGGTCTTCGCACTGGGTTCCATTGACACCAAAGCGCAAGAGCTCACCTTTCCAGACGCCCATCTTGACTTTTTCGATGTGGCCATGCAACATATGTCCGGCTTGATTCATGCAAATAGCCTAGAGACGGTCCAAGGGTTGTTACTAATGACCGTGTTCGCTGTGAATGAACGGCGGAGAATCAATTCTTGGCACGGCATTGGGCTTGCCGTGCGGACGGCAATCGACCTGGGATTACATAGGGCTTCTACGTCGTCCTCATCAGATGTTATGATGATGGAGATGCAGAGACGGGTCTTCTGGTCAGTATATGCGCTGGATCGCAATGTCTCCATATCGCTGGGCAGACCTTGCTCCATAAGCGATGCAGATTTCGACGTGCCCCTTCCTAGATGTCATTCTGATGAGGACCTGGAGACCATATGCTTCAGCGCGACACCACTTGAAGACCAGCCTAGGAATCCCCGAGACCTGTCTACATTTCTGCACACAGTCGAACTCCGGCAGATCCAGTCCAAGATACAAAGAACACTTTACCCTGTGAAGATGGCCAATGCCATAGACACCGTCCTCCTGGAGCAGGAGCGATATTCTCTACGACTTGCACTCGATGACTGGATCGCAAGAGCCCCGCGCTACTCCAAACCAACACAAGCAACGTTTCAGTCGCCCGACTGGTTCCAGATTGCTTATTCGCATGGCCTACTCCTGCTGTATAGGCCATCACCAGCCTGCCCAATAATCAGCTTGGAGTCTTTACAGATCTGTGCAGATTCTGCCATAAGCCTGATCAGTTCATACTCCTCACTTTACGCCAAAAACAAAATCACATATACCTGGATTGCCCTGCAGTCCCTGTTCATGGCAAGTGTGACCATGCTATATACCCTGTGGGTCAGCCCTGAAATCCGCAAAAGTACGAGAAAGGTGGTGGTTCAATCAAATGTCAGGTCCTGTCTAGCTTTATTCGATGCCATGGAGGACCACTGGCCATTAGCACAAAAGTTTTACAGTATCATCGACCGCCTGGGACAAGCCGCCGTGGGCCTATTCGACCCCAACAATGACGCTCCCTCTCCCCTTTCTTCTAATCTAAACAACGCGGCTCACTTTCACCAGATCGACGCGGAATACATGGAGTGGTTCGGTACTCGTCACGCTTCACAGCTGCAGGTGCCGTCGCTGGAAGCGTGCCCCGCCGGCGTCGACGGAATGAACGCAGCAATAGAGACTGTCCTCTCAGATCCGGATCTGGCGGCAACCTCATTCAACCAGACAGATCTCTTGCCCGACTGGGGCGACTGGTTTCGCGTCGGATTTGACATGACGATTCCGTTGATGACGAATGCATTTAGTGGCCGGCCGGTTTGAGACCGTAAGTATGGCAAAGAGGCAACAGTACCATATCTAAAGCTTTAGCATATGAGAATTAAGTCAAATGACACAAGAGCCTTACCCCTCGGCGTTCCTTACCAAGAAGCCTGATAAGGAACTTATTCTACTGTTTCCAAGCTACATTTACATAATGCCAGTGAAAAATCAAAAAGGTCATAGGTTGAATTGGGAATAATGGTATTCCTTCAAGTTATGCGTGAGAAGGTCGCTTGGCTTGAGTTAAGAACGCTCCACCGCATGCTTAATCGGTCACGGCCTTGGCCGGTCCACAGTTGAGTCAACTTCCCCGCGAGTGCTTCACTAGAAGTTACTTGTCGGATGCATCCGAATATTCAAGTCCAGCAGTATTACGAGAAGAGCCGTTACCATTTTAGCTCTTCGCCCTCCCAATACGTTTGTTCTGATCATTTCACCTCCTGGTCGAGAACATAGCTTCGCAGCTAAGTCACCGATTACATGTGAACATCATGTCGAGCACAATTGTAACTCCGGGTCAATTGATCAGCAATAGTGGTGTTAGGCTTGAAAAGAAGACTATTACCTGGAGTAGTCTCGCAGTAGGCGCTGCGATGAACATCTTCCAGGTATCTACGCTTGGTCAGCCTCTAGAAAATGTCAAGACTTATGTCAGTCTCCCAATGCCCCAAATGATCAATTTTACTTGCACTGATTAGATCAGGTGTCAGCAAACCGTAACGCAACTTTGAAAGAAGCAGCAACCGCTATTTGGGCTCGTGGTCCGATCAGAGGCTCCTATCAGGGACTTCTCCCATGGGTATGTAAGCTGTCCAAATTCAATACTGTTTTTATAGATGTATTGATCAAGATAGGCCGTCATTGAAGCCACTACCAAGGGAGCAATATTGATTCTCACGTCTTCCGAGGTGTCTTATCTCGCGTCGAACAATCTTGGGCTCGCTCCCGCAATAGCCGCCACGATGGGAGGCGTGGCAGGGGGTGCCGCTCAGTCGTATTTGACCATGGGCATGACCACGTGCATGAAGACCGTAGAGGTCACGAGGAACAAGGAGATAGCTAAGGGGACACGGGTACCCGGTACTATGGAGACGTTCTTTAACATTCTACGCACCCAGGGCATTCGAGGGGTCAACAAAGGTGCCAATGCAGTGGCTCTCCGCCAGATTACGGGTTGGAGTAGCCGTATGGGCATATCCAAAGCGGCGGAAGGGCCAATTCGGACACTTAAAGGAAAAAGCAAGACGGACAAGCTGACTGTGTGGGAGAAGATCGCAGCCTCCACGGTTGGTGGCGCTTTGAGCTGTTGGAACCAACCTTTCGAGGTGAGCAACTTTGAAGAACGCTATCATGACGAGGAAACTAATATTGAAACCAATAGGTTATCAGAGTCGACATGCAAGCTGTGAAGAAAAGTTCGCATGTAGCAACGCCCTCTATGGTATCCACGGCAAAACAAATATGGCAAACTAATGGTATCCGAGGATTCTTCCGAGGCGTTGTACCAAGAATCGGAGTCGCTTCGTGGGCAACGATATGCATGGTTGGACTCGGTGACCAAGTACGCCAGAGACTTGCGAGTTGAGGTCGAACTGGTTGAGTTTGGAAGAGAAAAACTCAAAGTCAGGTGGAAGCCGGCCTGAACCGTATTGCTGATCTTGCTCCCGAGGACGCAGAAAGCCGCCGCAAAAGAGTTCTAATTATTGCAGCGCAGCATGAGTCGAATTTTGACATACTTGAACACCTTGATGATCCGCATGCTGCTGGGTTATTTTGGATGCGCAGACCAAGCGCATTTCCGACCAGTGCCGTGTAGGATCGGTTTTCATGAATGTCCATGTCTTTGCATTATACAGATCCTTGGAAGATGCCGTTGTCGCCAAAAGAAATATCTTCAAACAGTGCATTAGTAGGAGGGCTCAAGTCTCGTCCACTGATGCATGGATGGTTGCGAGCGGAGGAGTTGGCAAAAAATCGGAAATGGACCAGACCCCTGCTGACAAGGAGCTTTTGAAGAACTACTTCGGATGCATCCGCAAACTCTCCCTGCAACAATACCCAGGGCCCCGGCACTCCCGAGCTCCGATCGGAACAAACAAGCAGACAATGTTGATACAGGAAATTACCTGTCGCCTTTTTATCAATAACGCGGCCCAATTGCTCGTCCGTGTCTTTTGCGGACGCGCGCCTCTTGCTTCCCCCATCCCCGTCTTTATCTGCCCTTTGAGTTGAATTGGCCAGCATGCATCCTCCAAGAGTACTACGGCTTACGCAGAAAAGATGGTTAGCCTTAGCGTCGAGATCGAAGTTCGCAACCGCGAGCCCGCGGCTACTGTCTCGTGTGCCAATGAGCCGCTTTGATCAAGACCGAATCTTTGACTATGCAGCTCTTGGTGACAAGATACAGCTAGTCCGGCAACGGTGCGTCCATAATGAACCTATTCAGCATCGCCAATGACTGGACTGACGTGATGGTAAGGCTCAACCGTCCATTGACGTACTCTGAGAAGGTGCTCTACAGCCACCTTGATAATGTGCACGAGGCGGACATCCGCCGGGGCGAATCGTATCTGAAGCTGCGCCCCATCCGGATAGCATGTCAGGATGCTACGGCGCAGATGGCTCTCATCCAGTTCATGTCCTCAAACCTTGACAAAGTCGCAGTGCCAACGACTGTTCACTGTGACCATCTTGTAGTTGCCAGGGATGGAAGCAACACCGATCTTGCCACCGCCAATGACGCCAACCAGGAGGTCTACGACTTCTTGAAAAGTGTCTGCAAGCGTTACGGGGCTGGATTTTGGAAATCCGGAGCCGGAATTATCCACCAAATTGTACTCGAAAATTACGCCCTGCCAGGTGGTCTTATGATTGGCACAGATTCACACACACCCAATGCAGGCGGACTGGGTATGGCTGCCATCGGCGTCGGCGGTGCCGATGCTGTAGATGTCATGGCCGGCCTCGCGTGGGAGCTGAAAGCTCCGAAGGTCATTGGTGTCAATCTCACAGGGAGGTTATCAGACTGGGCATCGCCCAAAGGTAAGTGAACAAGCATCGTCACCCAAGCAAGGCTTTCTGCTGACTTATGTGCGCAGATGTTATTCTCAACCTTACAGGTCAACTTACCGTCAAGGGAGCCACGGGTTCCATCATTGAATACTTCGGCGACGGCGTGAACTCTCTATCATGCACTGGCATGTCGACCATTGCGAACATGGGAGCAGAGACGGGCGCGACCACCTCAATATTCCCCTATACTGAACAAATGGGCGAATACCTCGATTCTACATCCCGGTCGAACATAAGAGCTTCTGCTGAAGCATTCGCGCCTAATTTGAAAGCAGACCCCAACGCCGAGTACGACCACTTAATCAATATCAACCTCTCCGAGATCGAGCCGTTCATCAATGGACCTTCCACACCTGACTTGGCGACGCCATCGTCCAAATTCAAGAGCGAGGTCGAGAAGCACGGCTGGCCAAAACAAGTCAGTGCTGGGCTGATTGGTTCTTGCACAAACTCGTCGTTCGAGGACATGACCAGGGCAGCCAACCTTGCGAAACAAGCTCTCGCGGCGGGGTTGAACCTGCAGGCTCCCCTTTTCATTTCACCAGGTAGCGAGTCCACGCGGGCGACTCTGGAGGAAGCGGGTGTTCTTGATGTTTTCGAAGATGCGGACGCGACAATGTTGGCAAACGCCTGCGGCCCTTGCTGTGGGTCCTGGGACAGGACTGACATGGAAAAGGTCGGTACAAATGCCCCGTCTGCTGTGGCTTACTCGCTGACAAGTAGCAAGGGAACACCAAACTCGATTGTCACTTCTTTTAACCGAAACTTCACCGGCAGGTTGGATAGCAATCCCGCCACAAGCATTTTCTTGGCGTCTCCGGAGACCGTCATCGTCAAGGCTTTCTCTGGCAAGCTCGACTTTGACCCTAGGACTGACTCGATTGGGGACTTCAAGTTCGAAGCGCCTACTGCGCTTCCACTTCCTAAAGGCGGTTACGCTGAGGCAGACCATGTTTTCACCGCACCGCCGGCGAATCGTGGCGATGTAGAGGTACTCATCGCGACAGACTCACAACGAATCCAGAGGCTCGCGCCTTTTCATGCCTGGGATGGCGCAGACTTTTTCGATCTTCCAATCTTGATTAAGGTCGAGGGTAAATGCACGACGGATCATATAACACCAGCTGGACCATGGTTCCGCTACCGCGGACACCTGGAGAACATCTCAAACAACACCCTGATTGGTGCGGTGAATTCGGAAAACAAAAAGGTCAACAGCATCCGTAATGTCTTCACCGGCGAGTATGGCACTGTTCCGGAGACAGCTAAGGACTACAAGCGACGGGGACAGCGATGGGTCATTGTCGCAGACCACAACTATGGTGAAGGCTCCTCTCGCGAGCACGCCGCTCTCCAACCTCGGTTCTTGAACGGAGTGGCCGTCATCGCGAAGTCCTTCGCGCGAATACACGAGAGCAACCTGAAGAAGCAAGGTATGCTGCCCTTAACCTTTAGCAATAGCTCAGACTACAATCGTCTCGAGCCGGATGATCGGGTGAGTCTTGTCGGGCTAGGTCAACTTGCCCCTAACCGGCCCGTAACGATGGTAGTGAATGGCAAAGACGGAAAATGGGAGACAGCCCTCGAGCATACATTCAATGAGGAACAAATTGACTATTTTCGAGCCGGAAGCGCATTGAACTTAATGGCGCTGAAGGCGAGTGACTGTAAGGAACGTGCAGCATCTACCTAGGTAGCATATATAGACGTTTCTCCATGGCATCGATTGATTGATACGTTAGTCGAAGTCCTTGGGACGAAATCTTTAATCAAATAGTACCGAGTACCATTGCTTCAATCAGAAGCCGGCCCGCTCATTACTTTGTTTCATTGTCTTTAAGCTTGGCTGTCAACTGTATTGTGACGGGCCTGCACGCGCTTCAGGCCAAAGTACGGGCTTAGATTGACATTGAGCCCATGGCATAAGGTTCCGCTGTGGATTGCTGGGGTAAAGTTCACAGACCCAGCTCTATCTAGGTACCAAGGCACATCCTGCTGCAGCAGAAGATACTAGTACATCTTTCTTGCTTGTTTCATTCTGGGCCCTCTGTGATGCGTCCTGAAGCTATTCCCACGAAATCTCCCTTTCTTAGATTGTCAAAAGGCTATTACGCACGTCTTCCTGGCGCCAATAGAATGCATCTGGTCAGATTCTAGAGACAGAGTCATCACTGTAAGCATCATGGACCAAACCGCACGTCTTTTTCCTACGAGCATCTGAGAGACATGATTCGCCGTGTAGAATCAGTCTAAGAGAAAGTCGCCAGAAGTCTCTTTTTAAAAAGACTGAGGACATCAAAATATCAGAAAGCGATTGGTTACCTGTTAACTATTAGCACCTTTTACCGCATCGCACGTGCAACATCTCCCGTTGATATTCAAATACTTCTCATTAATATTATTAATTATAAGAGAGAAAACATGAGTGGACACAATTGAAGACGAAAGAAAAAAAAGAAGAAAAAAACAGAGAAAACATGAGTGGACACAATTGAAGACGAAAAAAAAAAAGAACAAAAAAACCTTAACATAATCATTTTATTACAAAAAGATCGGGAAAACCAGAACCTCTAGCATCATGGTCCTACCTCCCTCTCCAACAACAAGGCAATCTCCACCTACTCCTTCTCATTCTCCTTCTCCCCCGCGGCAACAGCCACAGTAGGGATCGAAAAGGCCCATCCCATCTCCCCAACAAACAATTTCTCATCTGTACGCGCTGATGAATCCTCATCCTCCTTCAAAAACTCCAGCACGCGACCCCTCCGCATAACGCTGCCTAGCAACCTTTTCGTTAATTTCGCCTCAAAGTCCCGAACCAGCAACGGGACAACATGCGTGAGCAGCCAGGCAAATACGGCGGCAATGACACCCCGGTCACGCGGATGCGCACACTGCCGGGTCACCGTCCCGCTGATGTTGACCACGTCGGCCACATCGTCGTCCACGCAACGTGCTTCTGCGTAGCTTGCAAAGACGCCGTCGAGTTGAGCGGTCGAGGGTGATGGCGATGACGAGCCCATCACCTCGGCGCGAAGCAGCGACACGAGCGCGCACACGTCGTTGACCCCGGAATTGAATCCCCAGCCAAAGTTGGGTGTCATTCGGTGGACAGCGTCGCCCGCGAGCACAACACGGCCACCCTGCGCAGCAGAGAGACGCCAATGTCTCTGCGGCAGCACACCCTCCAGCTGGTCTGCCATGCCACAAGCTGTGCGCGTCGGCCATATATCGCCGAAGGGCAGGCCCGGCAGTAGGTGTATTTGAGAAAACCGCGCCGCCATCTCCTCCTGATCTTCCTTCGTGTACTTCTGGCTCTCATCGCGCGTCCCGTCAAGCTGCTCGTACAAGAAGAACCAGCTGCGGCCATCACGCGCCGTCATAAACATAATGCTGCGCTCCGACCCGTGGCTCTCCGCATTTGAGTTCGGCGCGCAAGCCTCCGGCGCTGGGCATGTTCCCCACAGGCAGCGGTACTCGGCTTTGTACGGCCGTTCCGGCAGAAGGCACGCCTCATCCTCGCCGCCTTCTTTCGCTTTTGACGCCGAGATCATCAACTCACGCATCAGCCCCCTTGTCTTACTATGCACCCCATCCACCCCCAGCACCATACTGCCCCGCTCCACCCTCCCATCCTCACACCGCACCGTCACGCCCTCCTTATCAACCTCAATCCCACACACCTTATGTCCCGCACACAGCCTCTCCTCCCTAATCTCCGCCGGTATCCCCTCATACAATACCTCCACCAGCTCCTTTCGGTGGAAATTCCACGGCGCCGCGCCAAACAGCCTCCGCTGCGTCGCGCTGGGGAAGCCTCGACGGTAGACGTTCCCAGCATAATCCGCCGAGCTGCGCGTCTCGACGGGGCAGGACTTGGCCGCCATGGCGCCGTACAGGCCCAGCTGGTGCCATACGCGCTGGGTAGACGCGTAGGCGACGAGGCTAGCGCCTTCTTCGGGGGTGAAGGTGGGCCGGGCTTCGAGGACGACGAAGTCAATGCCGGCGGACAGGAGGGCGTGGGCGGCGGTGAGGCCGACGGGGCCGCCGCCGACGACGATGACGCGGAAGGGCTGATCTTCCATTGTGAAAATTCTTGGGAGGTTGGAAGAGGGAGGATGGAGGTTTGGGAAGCCACAACGAACAAGGAGTTCTTTTGCACCTATATCTACATTTGTATGGGCGGTGGAGTGCTTACGAAGAGCATTCCCTCGCGTGGGCCGCTTAGACGCGACTCCGCCGTGGATCTGCACCTTAATAGATGAGGCTCTTTTCTAGGGGCGGGCTAACGGTGGAGTCTTATAAAACCCCTTTTTCGGTTCTTTTATCCAACCCCAGGAGTCAACGATGGACGAAAAGCAGACGATGACTTGGCGGGTCCTCAAGAGGTGTCACGGGACATGACAAGAGCACAACGCTTTCTTCTTTCCATTTACAAACTATTTACAATACGGAACAGCAGCTATCATGTTATCTACCACGCGCGCGACAACTGCGAGAAGAATAAGATCTCAGGGGCCCAGATCTAGCACTCCGGGATGTCGGCAATCTCCCCATTACGACGAGTACTCGTCGATAATTGTGTCAGCCACCTTCTCCACGAGCTGGTGGATCCATAGGATCGGGAAGAAGCCCGGCAGCTTATTGCAAGCACTCAAGTCAGACACACGCAGACCATCGACACCACGCACACGCAAGTCCCCATCCAGCACGGCCATCGGGTCATCGTCCGACCCAATGGGGGCCGAGCACGACGCATGGTGGCCCCAGCTCTCGTCCTTCACAAACTGGTCGAGGGCCTCGTCCGTGACGTCGGCGCCCGGCCATACCTCGTCGAAGGCGCCGTGGAAGATCTCATCGACGCCGCTAGCTAGAGAACCGCTAGTGCCAGACAGGATGCCGCCGATAGGCAACACGTCCTTCATGATGGCGCGCGCGTACTCGTACCCTTCGCGGATGGCCTGCAGGTCGAGAGCGGCCTCGGATTCGTTGAGGAACTTGCGAAAGTTGATGATGGGGGTGTCGCGCGGGTCGGCCGACCGCAGCTCGACGGTGCCGTAGTTATTGCGCTGGTGTGCCTTGAGGATGATCCATGCCCAGTGCTGCGCGTCGGCTGTGCAGCCTTGAGACCAGCCTGAGTAGTAGCCTGTGAAGTTGGCGGGGCCACCGAGGACCATCAGGTCGGGCTCACCGCGGGCACTCGTGGTTGTGTTGCGGATGACGGAGATGGCGATGCCGTTGGAGGCGTAGGCGCCGCGAGCGGTCTGGTCGTTGCCGTCGACATATGTCTTCATGCAGGGGTCCAACTCCGGATCAGGGTGCCACGTGCACTTTTCAGTCAAGGCAAAGGGTGTCTCCGTCTTGGACACCATGGTCTGCTCATACCGATCCTGCAGGTTGGTGCCAACGCCGGGCAGGTCGAGCACAACGTCAATGCCAAACTTCTCCAGCTCGGCCTTGGGACCAACACCCGACAACTTGAGGATCTGAGGCGTGTTGTAGGCACCGCCGGCAACAATGACTTCCTTGGCCGCCTTGACGTGACCAGTGCCCTGGGGCTGAGCTGAGCCGCTGCGAGGGTCAGCGCGGTAGAGCGATGCGCCCGTCATATACTCGACACCGGTGGCGCGGGGCTTGTCCCCGTCCGTGTCGAAAGTGACCTTCGTGGCGAGCGTGTCCAGCATGATATCAAAATGATACTTGCGGCTGCCGTCGGCGTTGGTTGCCATGGCAGTGTCGACGATGAGGTCGTACACGCCACCCCGGCGCGAGTCGTCGCGCATCACAAGCGGTACCTGGTAGACCTCGGGAACCATGGTCTGACCGGGCGCGTTGAGGTCGCTGATCAGCACGCTGGCAAGGTACGTGGCCGTGTCGAGGACCTCGCTGATGAGCGACTTGCCGAAAGCAGTACACGCGGCGGCAAGAACAGACACAATCTTGAGATCCGTCGCCGCCGTCAGCAGCGAAGTCACCTGCATCGGGTACCAGCCTCCCTTGCCAGCGTCAGCCGAGTGCGGCTCGTACGCGACATCAGTGATGCGTGTCAGGTACTGGCGCATGTTGTCCGACTTGTACGTGTCGTCGCCTGTCAGCTCCGCCATGTCGTCCCAGTCCATGTCGTAGGGCTGCATGCTAAACAGGGCATTGTGTCGCGAGCAACCGCCCAGTGCGCCCGTGCGTGGATAATAGATGCCCAGCGGCTCAGCGCCCTCAGGGATCTCGGCCGACGTGGCGGGTGTGCCGAGGTTGCCCGTCTGGTTGTACGACGACCACATCTTGCCGTCGGTCGTGTTGTAGACCATCTTGCTGTCGCGCTTTTCCTCCTCGATGTCGTCGTACTTGTGGATGTAGTAGGCCCACTCCATGCTCCAGTCCTCGGTCGAGGCAATGTTCATGGCGGGAACCGACTGGATGAGATCCTCACCATTGTCACCACCTGCCTCGATTAAGAGCACCTTGAAGCCGGCGATGGCGAGATTCGAGCACATGTGCCCACCACCGGGTCCCGAGCCGATACAGACGAAATCGTACTCGGTCGTCGTGTTGCTCTGAAACTCATGGCTGTACTGCCTCTTGTGAACGAAGGGGTTGTGTCGAGGCACCGTCATTGAAGTAGCCACGTGCGCGAGGAGCGCGCCGGCGGCCACTCCCTGCGTCATACGCATGATGATGGCTTCTTTTTGACAGGAACTGGGGGAAAAGGATGCTAGAATAAACCACAGATGTGGCTGAGAGAATGAACGGCTTGATAGCCTGGGGCGTGAAGCTTGCGGGTGAAAAGAGTGACTGGCTTCGGCGTTGGGATGGGCACTTTCACCAAGATGCCTGTGATGGTCGGTCGCTTCCTGATTAAGTACCTGAATGCTTCGGCGGCGAAAAGAACAAGGCGGCTTCCATGAGGCAAGCGGTTCTCCCACCCCCTACTCTCTATCTCGGAATTTCCTGACTTTCCCAGCTCCTGAAGTCCCCGTCGATCACCATCTCGCAACTATAGTCTAGCGCATCTCGCCCACCTAGAACACGATTTTCGACTTTTGACGGAGTTGTGGAAAAGCGCCCCGTCGTGTTGTCGGGTGTCCACATGTATGGGCATTGTCCATCATTGCCCCACCTTTGCCGGCATCGTCAAAAATGGCAATTCAATTCGACACCTGTGGTCCACGGATAGGCACTTTTTAAGCGAGTTTGCCTTGGCACGGCTTGGTCCCATTCTCCAGTGATCGACCACCCGAAGCGCGACCTGCTTTCCTTTCTCGCTGAACGACGGGACCAACAGGACCCACCGATCTCCTATTTCCATAGGCCTCTGTTTCCCATCTTCCAACGGCTTCCAGAGCTCGCGAGCCACTCTTCCGGCGGGTTCAATAATTTTCCAGCTGTCAGAAGTTGTCAAGATATTCATGAGTCCTGCCAAATACCATACTACATGGTCTACATTCAAGAGATAACTCGAAATATATTACAACAATGCTACTTAACTTGATCATGTCATGTGACCTAGCCTCAGAGACAGTATTTCCCGGTAGCCAGGCTCCACAATAAACAAGAAATTTCCCTAAGGCTCGAGAAAAGCCGTTGCATCGATTCTCAGAAGTATCATTTCTTCAAAGATCTTATAAGATTGCGCTAGCTGCTAGGGCACTGCTAGTCTAGCAATCGAGAGTAGTGGTCCTTAGTCAGGGGCGGTTTTGGGTTGTTGGTGATAGGTCAAGTTGGTGACAGGTCAGGTTGTGATCTAGATCGCGTGGCGACGGCCAGCGCCCAACTACGAAGTGGGTCAATCCGGACTGACAGCGGTGACATTGATAGCCCGTGCATTGGTTCAGGGATTAAAAGGTTGCGCAGGGATGGTCACCGTTTACTGCCCCAGACTCGGAGTGCCGGGATTGCCAAGCGATGATCAGCGGAGCCGACGCGGGTATCATCCTCTAAGCTTTCTTTCGCGCAATCCGGACACGCAAGCGACCTCTTGTTCGCGGCAGTTCGGTTGCCCCTGATTATCAGTCGCTTGCAGACCTCAAGTTCGCACGCACGCGTGGAGAGCCCCCAGGCGTTGCTGAACTTGCCTGTCTTCTCCACCAGGGATCATCGGTGAATTACCGGAAGATTATCATTGAAGCGAGATAATAAATCCTGCGACGTCGATGTCTCGCGGGCCTATCCTTGCCATCCCCATTTTTGAGAGGAACCACGATAATACGATGAGGAATCGATAACCGTGAGAGAAGATCGGTTTCCAAGGGTCGTGTGCCACCATGGCTAAAGTATGGAGTTGAGAGGACTATCGGATGTGCCGTGATGCTGCCCGGGCTGTGAAGATCGTCCATCAGAAGAGTCAGTCACTCTGCTCTCTGGCCGCCCCCAGGAGAAGCGGTCGAAACGAGGATACGTGTAGAGTGCATACAAGTATAGTATATCCGTTTGTTTATGAAGCGCGAGGTGCACAATCTGGAACTTGCTGTGCAATCGTCGTTTATCCTCCTGTTTTGTTTCCTCTCTCGTTTTGCATTCCATTCCAATCCATTCCAGAATGGAGGCGGCAGTTTCTCTATTCCAAAACCACATGGCGGCGAGGGCGACGTCGACAAGCATGCCCGTGTGCGCGGAGCTGTGCTTAGTCGAATATCTGCCATCATCAGCATGCCATGTGGCCTCCAATATCACGTGCATCTGCACCAACGCCAACCTCACGGCACAGATGACACAATGCGTGACGGCGGGCTGCTCGGTCCGGGATGCCCTGTTGACGGAGAGGTTTGACGCCACCACGTGCGGCTGGCCCGTCACCGATGACTCGATGGGCCTCAAGGTGATCACGCCGCTGTTTGGTGTGCTCGCCGTCCTCTTCTTCCTGTGTCGCGTGTGGGCCCGGTCGCTCACCGGGCTGGCTGCCTCGTGGCAAACGGACGACTGGATGGCCCTCGTGACGACGGCCTTTTCCATCCCGCTGACGGTGGTATCGTACCTCTTTGCGGCCCACGGCCTGGGCCACGACCTGTACATGGTGGCCTTCGACGACATCACCTTTGTGCTCGAGATGTACTACTACTCGGAGATTCTCTACCTCATCGTCATCTTCATGACCAAGATCTCTATCTGCTTTTTCTACCTGCGCATCTTCCCCAAAAAGGAATTCCGAGTCCGCGTCTTCGCTATCATCGGCCTGTGCGCCGTCTGCGCCATCGCCTTCACCATCGTCACCATCTTCCAGTGCACGCCCATCCCCGGTGCATGGCTTCGCTGGGACGGCACCTACGACGCCGTGTGCCGCGACGTTCAGACCCAGGCGCTGTGGGCCGCCGTCATGTCCATCATCCTGGACGTGGCCACCATCTTCCTGCCCATGTCGGAGCTCTGGGCACTCAACATGTCGCTGCGCAAGAAGCTCGGCGTCATGACTATGTTCGCGACGGGCATTTTTGTGGTGGTTGTGCAGGTGCTGCGCATCGTCTATCTGCTCAAGTTCTCGGCAACCACAAACTTCACGCGTGACTACACCGCCACCAGCATATGGTCCAACGTTGAGGTCTACGTCGGCATCATGTGCGCCTGCTTTCCGCAGTGCCGCACCCTCCTGACCCGCTTCGGCCCGCGCATTTTTGGCACCACGATCAAGGCGCCCACCAAGGGCGGGCCCGACCCGGGCATCCGCGTCACGACCAAGATACACAGCCAGTTCTCGCAGAGGCCTACCCGCAATGACGAGACGGACTTTGTGGAGCTGAGATGCGCGGCTGGGCCGGATGGCTTCAACTCGACAACCAACCTGCACCGCACCGCTGAAAAAGATGGGCTGGGGTTCAAGGAGTCGGTTTGAGAGCGATGAATAAGTAGGCAAAATCGTGTTTTTTCTCTCTCTTTTTTTGCGGCGTCTTAAGCAATTACTTGTACATACTTGAAATATCTTTGTGGCCAATATTAGGGTCTTCTTCGTCTATACCTACCTATTTATGAATCTTATGGGTTATATTCCTGTTCACCACACGAACTCATTCAGGCTAGGTCACTCAACTTGACACACGCAAAAAGACGCCCGCCCACACCACGTGTTGCAGATTTTCCCCCGTTCGATGGCATACATAGCAGCCAAGCAGACGTCATGCCAAAGTGGTTATGATGTAGTACATAGACTACATGGTAAAGCAGTCGCAGTGCCAGTGGTTGCGGGGCCGGCAGAATTCGACAGATCTCAATACTTAATGGGTCTGTTTTGGTTTTGTTGTACATCCCCTTTTCAGTCTTTTTAAATTGGCACTAGCAACCCATGTCCCTGTCCCTGACCCTGTTGCCAGCATGGCATGCCGGCACTTAAGAACGTGGACTCACGGACTTTAGTAGTACTGTAGGCTGGAGGCGCGCGTCTGGCACGCTGCAATGAAAACTGGGGATCGGCAAATTGGGATCTGTTAGGGGAGTCGTCAGTATCGCCGACCCTGCGGGCGTCAGCGTGATTTGCGATCCTTAGCAGCATGACCGGCCAGAGCCTAGAAGGGGGCATGAGGCTGAGAATGATGCTAAATGCGCGAGTGCTCACGGGTTGACTTGCTCGCAGATGAATCTCATTTCCCTAGAGTGTTGTCCTCTCTCTGCCTCTACAGCTCTTGTCTTTCCTTTCTTTTCGGCTCCAATTTACTCATTCGCAATGCCTCAGTAACTCGTTTATCTTAGTCAACACCGAGTACTTCACTTTCACCCCCCACTCCCGCATCCGCTCTAAGGGCCTGGGTTGCCACCTGGCTGACCGCCGCCCTGGCTGCGACAGCCACTCAGGCGTTTGCCACACCTGAGCACATCGTCATGTTGGCCTCCACAAACTCATTAAGAAAAGCGAATACTTATACAGATATCTCATCTGCTGCGGATGGACCATCCAGTAATCTTGCGCTTCCTGCCCCGGTTGCCTGATGTAGCAATTCGTGGCGCAGCACTAATTGAGTTGGGTCCAATCTACTGTGCAACGTCTCCTCGCTACATCGTTGAGCCTCGAAGTTTAACATGCAGCTAGTATACCACCTCCGGCTACAGGGGACGTGTTAGATAACTTTCTGATTACAGGTGTGTGGTTTCTTGTGATGTCGGAAATTACTGAGATTATTGGTTTTCTTCGGTGCTCAGAGGCACACCTCGGGCAGCACCACTAACATGCCTTTTCATACAATGGATACTTCACTATTGAGAACAACCTTTCGGCCAGAATGTATCTGTACAGGCATGGAATATCGGCGAGGCCGGAACGGGCACCAGTTAACTCTGGCCGTAATGAATATGAAAGCTGAGGACAGGGTACTAATCAAAGTTGTTTAAATGGACCTTCATACTGTTCAATCCATCCTGCAGTGATTATTGCAACTTGAAATTCCCCATTCGGAATGACTAGTATAACATGATGATGTCTCAGATTGAGCAACTAGCCAGACGGATCCACTTAGAAGAAGCCATGGAAGCATTTCTGGCCCTTGAAGTCCAAAGCCTTCTCTGGGGAGGGGGCTTCTCAGATGCCATAGATCTCTTTTCAGGAAAGACCTGAGGCACCTAGCGAAAATCTTTCCTCACTGCAAGATCAGAGTGAATAGTTGACCTCCATGGTCAGCTATCCACCAAAGGATACTAGGCTGCCCTGCAAGGATAATGGATGTTCTTTGAGCGAGCAATGTGACTTCACAAGCGATGGTCATAGATCCTGTTGGGATCAGCAAGCATAATCTGATCTTAGGACTGTATTCAGAAGTGAAAGTATCTCGGAATTGCCACGAGTGAAAGTTCTACCTATAGGAAGTATCAGAAAGCCTGGGCAGTACGGGCATGGATCAGGTTGGTATTCCAACGGATTCAATGTTGGTTCATTCCTTCACAATGCGGCTAAGAAATATTGGCTACTTGTACTGTTTCGCTTAGCCGGCGCCTCGTCTTGTTGGGAATCCGTCCATGTTGCGGCTAACCCATCACCCCGTCGCGTGGATATCTCCATGCGACGACATCTGACCCCGCATCTCAGGGACTTCGCGTGTCCAAAAATTACCCATCGGATGCTTCCGATATGGCTTTCAAACTCTCCAGACTTGCTTCTACCGCTCATGGAACATGCAGAGTGCGATTCAAATACTATGGGCTGACCTCGCTCCGGCCATGACTCTGCATCTCTCCCCCACACTCTTCATTCCCAGTGACCTTAGCATCCAATGTCCGCCGCCATGACGAAGACAAAGTCACCACTGGGCAAGTACGTGCGTGCCATCCGAGACTCTCCCCAGGGACTTTTCAACTGGCGGCTCATCATGACCGTTGCAATGTATGCTTTGGGCGGCATGCCTAAAGGTGAAGCGCCCTGTATGGATATCGAGCACGCATCTTTTACTAATACCACGCGCAAGGCTGGGATGAAGGCAGTACGGCATCTATTACACAGTTGAAGAGTTTTCAACGGGAGTTCGGTATCACTCCATCCAAGAACCCGGACCAAATATCCAACATCGTATCCTTCGTCAACTTGACAGCCGGTATCTTCGCCTTCCTCTCATTTCTTATCAACGATAGACTGGGCCGTATCTGGTCGTACCGTCTGTACATGATCGTCTACGCCATCGGCAACCTGATCGAGACCTTCGCCTACGGTAGCCTTCCTGTACTATATATTGGACGGCTCGTCGCGGGCGCAGGCATCGGTGCTCTCACAGTAATTGGGCCTATGTCCATCGTAGAGATCGCCCCTGCAACAACTCGCGGTCTCATGGCTCTCTGGTTCAACGTCTGCATGCTGTCATCTCAGATGCTGGGCATCTTCGTTGTCTTCGGCTGCAACTTGCATATCGACCCAAAGCTCAACTTGCAATACCAGATCCCATTTTTTGTTCAATGCTTTGTGCCGGCGATCGGTATAGTCATGTCTCTCTTCCTCTACGAGTCACCAAGATGGCTCTGCCTCCGCGGCAGGAATGACGAAGCACTTGCGGCGCTGACTTCGCTTCGCGGACTGGCCCAAGATCACCCTTACCTGCGAGATGAATGGCACAGAATGAGCACGCAGATCGCCCATGAGCAAGCGGAATATGGCGACCAGGGCTATTTCTCTCTCTTCCGTGAGACCTTTTGCGTGAAGTCAAATCTTCGACGCGTGCAGCTCACTGTGTTCGCTTATATCCTCGCACAATTCTCTGGAGCAAACTCCGTCACCAACTATCTGCCTGAGATCTTTGGTATCATCGGAGTCAAGTCCACGAGCGTCAAGGTCTACGCCTCCGGCCTCTATGCTCTAGCTAAGCTCGTTTGCTGCTTGGTTGCCTCGCTATTCTTCGTCGATGTCATTGGTCGCCGCAAGTCTCTGATGACTGGCATCACCATCCAGATGCTGTGTCACTCATACTTGGCCGGATACCTCAACTACTTTGTCCATGATGCAGACTCCGTGCCGACGGGAGCATCAGATGCAGCAATCGGTGCTATTTATGTACACGCTCTCGGATGGGCGATCGGGCTGTACACGCTTCCCTATCTATTCGGTGCTGAGCTGTGGCCGAATAGGATTCGTTCCTTCGGCGGTGCTTTGTCTCAAGGTTTCCACTGGCTATTCTACTTCGCCATCACAAAGGCAACTCCGGCGCTGCTCAACTCTATGGACCAGTGGGGAGCTTTTGTCTTCTTCGTCGCTTGGTGCATCGTCGCTCTAGTCTATGCTTTCATCATGGTACCCGAAACGGCTGGTCGCGAGCTCGAGAATATCGATACCTTATTTGAACACCCATGGTACATGATGAGGAGGTTTGCGTATGCACAAGACCCATTTAATGACAAAAACCTGTCAGAGTCCGCACGGTGAGGTACACTGGGCTCCAATTTCCCCCAATACTGCTAACACAGTTCGCAGTTCCCAAGACCGCGTCGATGAGGAGAAGACGACTGGAGCTTACGCCGAAATGGTGGAAGCCGCCGACGGGGTACGTAGCTAGTTGGTCACCACAAGAGTTGTGAGCATGGGTAGAGGTTTCATCACGAATATCATGGGGACGGAAAAAAATAGGTTCACTGTAATGGGAAGCATGTTTGCATCTCTAAATCCACTCATTGTCATATCTTGTGTATCAGCAGGTGCAATACTTGAAATGATCCTGAGCCGTAGCACTGAGTGGAATGAAAGAATACTCGAAGACATCATTCAGGGAGCATGGGCACTTATCTCATGGGTTTGGACAGATATCTGAGCTCTAAGAGCAAGGCATGAAGTTACGGCCGTCCGGGTGGGTAGATCTGTTGTCGGTTAGTTCGGATCTAGCCGGGCCCTCGCCATGTATCATCGGATGCATCCGTGTATAATCCAACATGGGTGCATGACTGCCCGTATCGGACGCGGCTTCCCCACACAGGCAGACAGGTCATTTTTACTGCAAATCCTCACACTTAAGTTACAGTATTGCGTACCATAACCTTGGCCCTTGTGTTGAAACCCTCAGCTAGCTGCTAAAGGCCCGGCCGGATCCGTTACCTGCAAATACTGCTCCACATTTATCTTTTCACACCTCTTAGCGAAGACTGTCTCCCTTCACATACACATGATCGGAAGCGGCATCGCTAGATCATTCTTGAGATTTCGTAAACTGGTTTGTTCGCACCACAACCGAGTTGCAGCCATGGTATGCAATATGGCTACAAAAGGTGAACCCGATGCTGCCGCTGCTTTGGGGGTCCACGACTTGACAACTCCCGAATTCGCGAGCGCAAAAATGGCCCCCGTCACAGTTCTTAAGCCTTCCGACACTGTCCCATACAGTTTGGAATCCCCAATCATGAACGCGTCAGTCTAAATAGCCTGATTCTCTCGCAACATGCCTGCTGATATACAGCCAGTGTCAGAGACCTAATAGCGCCAATATGTGACAGCGTCCCCTGGCAGTTGCCAGTCGGGAGCTGGGACACTCACGTACATGTATTTGACCCAGCAAACTATCCATATGCCCCATCACATGCCTACTCGCCGGTACCCGCCTTGTACTCACAACTGCTCGCCTTTGGTGGCAGCTTAGCACAATCTGGCGAAGCTGAAAACATTGTCATTGTGCAACCTTCGCCGTATGGTACCGATAATTCCTTGATTCTGGACAAGCTGGTCGAGCTTCAGGCTGAAAAGACTCGTGGTGAGGTTCGTGCTATCGCTGTGATCAACCCCGACAACATCACGGACTCAGAGCTAGACCATATGCAAGCACTTGGAGTAAGGGGCATTCGTATCAATACCGAAGCAACAGGGGAGGAGGTCGATTATGACAAATTGCGTGCCCAAATCGAGAATGCAGTGATGAAGATTCGCCGATTTGAGAATTGGCGGTGCCAGCTCTTCGTGTCAGGCGACAACTGGCCGCGTGAGTTACTCGAAGAGTTCGACTTTGAGAAAGTCTGCGTAACTAAATCTCGCAAACAGATCTCGCTGAAACTATCCGCGATCTACCGATCAAGGTCATTGCTGACCATCAAGGCGGAATGAAAGGATTGTCAGCTCTGCCCGCCAACGTGACAGATGTTACTAGACAAGCAGGTTTCGCAGAGCTCATGAGTCTTGCTAAGGCCGAAAAGCTCTTCATCAAGATCTCGGGTTTCTACCGTTCATCAAAATTGACTACGGGCGGATATGAAGATCTCGAACCACTGATCATGGCCTTTGCAAAGGAAGTGCCTGACCAACTAATCTGGGGATCTGACTGGCCACACACGGGCTCCAGCGCAAACCGAACTGAAGCTAATAAGGATGTGCCCGAGCAGTTTCGCGTAGTGAACAACGTGGCCGTGCTGAAAAACATTAGGAAATGGGTTGGAAGAGACGTGTGGTACAAAATGACAGTTGCGACACCTGCGAAAGTCTACTTGTGATTCATAGGTATCATGACATTGGGGAGGGGAGGGTCTCATAGACAATCTCGACGAAAACTGAATAATTGGCTTGTACAATGTTCATTAGTTCGAGGATACTTAACCAGTTGTATCATGGTTGTCTATAAATCAATTTGAATATACCACATAGAATAAGTGAACGTTTGTAGTAGGTTTTGGGAAAACATCATTTTTAAGACTTCTTTTCCTCCTTTCACGAAAATTAATAATGACCTGTTGACATTTTCAACCTCGAATTACACTAATACTGTATGTAACGAGCGTTAAGAATTAAAGACATTCTCTCAACCCCAATTGTGTGTGTGTTCGACACACAGCCCCGCTCACCGGAAGATGTTGCCGCGGATGTATCCGAACAAGGGCAGGACTGTTTGCCGCGATCTTGAAACATAACATGCAAATCTGCATCCTTCTCAAACAGTTGGTGTGGTTTTTTACATCAAGCGACACACCATGTTGCACGTTTACAAATCGATCCGCCGAGGAGCTCGTCACCTCAACACGGCAGGTCCTCGGTTGGCCGCGCAAAATGCCATACCAGCGACATATTACCGAGGAGGTACCTCAAGGGCTGTCATTTTCCGCAAAGAGGACCTTCCTTCGGACCAGTCGCAATGGCCAAACATATTCCGGGCCGTCATAGGCTCACCCGACCCCAACGGTCGTCAGCTGGACGGGATGGGAGGGGGGCTTTCATCTTTGTCCAAGGTGTGCGTCGTCGGGCCCTCGACTGAGAGCGACGCAGACGTTGATTACACATTCGTGGCTATCGGCGTCAAAAATGACGAAGTCGATTTTAGCAGCAATTGTGGCAATATGACCAGCGCCATCGGTCCCTTTGCCGTAGATGCTGGACTCGTCCCCAGACCTAAGGATGGCGAGACAAGCGTCCTGATCAGGAACACAAACACAAACAAACGCATACGAGCAACCTTCGTGGCTCAAGATGGAGAGGCCGTCACGAGTGGTCCCTTTGCTATTGACGGCGTAGCGGGTACCGGATCGAAAATCAAACTCGCGTTCCAGCGTCCTTCTGGATCGAAGACAGGCAAGACCCTCCCCACAGACAAGGTTGTAGACAGCTTCGACGGCGTCCGGGCGACATGCATAGACGTGGGGAACCCCTGCGTGTTCGTTCTGGCCTCAGAGCTCGGGGTTGATGGCTGCATCCTCGCGGACGACATCACGGCGCACCCGACGCTGCTCAACCGGCTGGACTCGATCCGACGCCAGGCCGCAGTGGCCATGGGTCTCGCAAAGGATACTGAGACTGTCCCCGGCTCTATTCCCAAGATCGCCATGGTCACCACGCCCCGAGAACATAGGCTTCTGAGCGGCGATACGCTCGACGAGAAATCCTGCGACGTCGTCGTCCGCGCCATCAGTGTCGGCCAGCCGCACCAAGCCGTCCCCATCACCGTCGCAATGGCGCTCGCCGCCGCGGCCCGCTTGCCTGGGTCCACGGTCAACGAGTGCGTTGCATCCACACCGGTGGATGCGGATGGGGTGACTTTGGGACACAACAGCGGCAAGATTCTCGTAGGTTCGACATTCGACGAGAAAGGCGTTGTTGAGGAGGCTATTGTGTTTCGCACGGCAAGACGGCTCATGGAGGGTAAAGTGTATCACAAATAGAACAAATGTTCATGCTTGCCACCATAGCGTGTCTCAAATACACAATTTCAAAAGAGTGTAGTGGATTGATGATGTGTACGGTAGAGACTGTATCTTGAAAGCAACGCAAATGGAACCTCTCCTTGAGCCCTTGGCTCAATCTCACCCTCAATACTCCAGCCAAGAATTCCGCCCTACAACCTGCAACATAATCTATTTCTACGGACCAGTCTGGCCAAAGCAGGTCAAGACGCCATTGTTGTTGCTCACTGCAAGGCCTATTCATCAACATTAGCGGGGTTATACCTGGGAATAAGATAGTTACCACAAAAACAGAATAACATTGCGGTGTCAGAAAGAAGAGGTACAGACACTTGTACTAATTCTGAATTAAGGGTGGAGGGGAAGAGAGAAATACTCACTCAGGTCTATGCTCGAGGCATGGGAGTTGCCAGAAGAGTCCCGGCAGTTATTACACTTGAAAGCGTCGCTGTTATTAGTGACGCTGCAGGCGCTGCAGGTATCCAGGGCATTTCCACTATTGGCTCCACACATTAGACTCTGTCTAATCGTATTCTCCTACGAATCAGAGGGGAAACACACTTCTTGCTTGCAACGAGGTTCCCATTTTGGTTGCCAAGGCATTTGTTCAAGTTGATAGGGGAGGAGACAAAGGTACCGGCGGTATTCTTGCAAATGCCCGTCAGTGTGGTCCCCTGAAAGACGAAGGTGGAGCACGAGTCCATTAGCTTGCCAGCCGCTACGGACTCAATCACGGTGGCGACGAGGGTCAGAGTAGCAAGAGCGTGCAGTTGCATTTTGGTGTGGTTTGGCGATGGAGTATTGGTTAAAGAGCTGGAAAAGCGTGATAGCAGGGATGCCTTGATTGAAGATCTGAATCTAGTTACTTAAAAACTTTGACGCTTGATGGAGCTCTGCGGATTTGAGCAGGAGTCCAGATGAGGAGTCTCTTATATAGATCCTGTTTTGCCTGTACCTAGTCTTCCAGTGACTTTTCTTGGCGTGAATGATACGTTCCAGCTTCTTGTTGTGATCATTGTCACTAAGCGATATCTCACTCAAGCGCACACGGTACGATTATTCGGAGGCGGTGAGACAGACCTCTAAGACCTTCAAAGAGTCTCTAAGCTCTAGCTTTTCGTGACATCGTTTACCGGATAATTCCCGAGCTTCAGTTTCTTCTGCACCGTTTCACACATTTAACCCCCCCCCCCCCTCCCCATAAATGAGGTAGCGTAGGAGGGTGAGTTTTTTACCGATTGCCAAGTATCAGATTGCCGCAGCTGGGTTCCAATGCCAAGTTCAAATGTGTTGCGGCTGACGACTGATTCCAAATTTCAAAGTACTTCGGGCGCCTATTGATTCTGAGTGAGACTATTCAGACTTGCCTATTCCTCAGAAAATGAATCACCTTACGGTGGCTGCTATTAGCAACTCTCGGCGCTTACGTTAAATGGCGGTCGAGTTACTAATCCGTCCTTTTTTAGCTGTCATTGGCTCGCTATTAGTCTAAGTAACTCCTTTGTCTGACACGGAACCGGCCGCTCAAAGTAGATATGGAAAACTTTTGGTCCACGGAGGGTTGAGGCATCGTGACCTGTTTAGTCAGCAGTAATCGTATTATCTTGGCACTTGAAGACTAGAAAAGTCACATGCCCATTGTGATAAACCTGCTTGGGTGCTTATTGTCTGCCTGGGCCTCTTCGAATGCACTAGTTTGCCCGAGGTAAAGCAGCAGAAGAGAATTGCTAACAGCAACTTCAAATGCTTTATTCTGCTATTCATGTGAAATCGATGGGCACTTTCACAAGTTCATCATAGATATTGAGTATATACATAAACGGAAAGCTCTAGGTGGCTCGTCGCCAATGACACCTAGTTATCTGAACATAATGCCAATCAGAGTAGCAAGTCCTGGGGCTGTCAGGGAGTCGTGTATTTTGATCAATGAGACACCAATACTTGCTTTCAAATGCGTCCGCTAGGCTTCTTCTCGTTCCTCAGGACATCAGGTTCTAGTAGGAGTTAATTTACTCCACGGCAAAGTAACCGGCTCACTGTCAATACCCCGTTATCCCGAACCACCTGCATTTCCCGTGAAATCATCTGTTGCAGGATTCACCCCGTTTTCCGAATTAGCGAACATTTCTGCGCCATTGACAATTTGTCCCAAGTCGTAGAACTGTCCATCAAAACCTGGGAAACTTTCCCATTCGAGTAATGGGTCAGGTCTCAACGACTCAACTTGGTTCTCAAGGGACCATCCGTCTAATGGAACAGAATCCTCGACCGAGTACTCCCAACCTGATCCACTCTCACGGTCCTGCTGAGGAGGTTGGCCGAGGTCCGTGTGTGATACCGCGTCGTGATGCGAGGTCACCAGTGGGGTAGCTCGATTCTGTGCTGAGAACTTGAACAATCGAAATAGTTCTACCTGTGTGTCACGCACTGTTTCGACAATCTGGACCCTCAGCCTGTCCTCTATTGGGACGAGCTCCGCTTCGATCCTCCGCTCGAGCTGCCCACGGACTCGAGGCGGCAGTTCGCGTTGCAGAAACCTCTCATAGTCTGTCAGCAAATTTTGAGCAGGTTCCTGTTCGTTCGCCATCTTCAACTCGTAACCTGTGTTGTGAGGTCAATTTAGCATCCCATAAATCAAGATCTCTACCCCGTATGACCGATGCGCTCCAAGTGGCTCAAACATGTTTGGTGAAGTGGGGACTAGGTTATGCATGGCTGATGGACACTTACAAGGACTCGAAACATGTTGATCCACAGTGTCCGGAAACAGAATTAGGTAGACGTGACGCCACTTTTGCGCCTCGGTTATCGAATTGTAGCCTCTGGGGCGGCCCTTCAACTCATTTCTTTGGCTTGCATGAACTCCATCAATATGCGGAGGCTGTGGTAGAACTACGCACTGCTCGGACGATCTCATATGAGTCGCGGTCTCTTTCCGACTCAAAGGCAGCGTAGCAACGGAGATAGCTTATGGGCAGTCTATGATTGCGGTCGAGGTGTTCCCTGCGGTCATTAGCTAGCCTGTCGTGGGGGCTTCAACATGCCGAAGCAAAGTAAATTCGACCCCACGTGATTCCAGGCAGAAATATCTTTGGAAAATGCGTTCCCCTGGACATAATTTCATGAGGCCGACTATGGCAGTTGGAATCTCTGGCTATAAGCATCAAATCCACACTAAGAGGGTGTGGGTACATCCATTTTCCTCTGTAGCTAAGCATTACCATTTGTGTTATATCGTTGCACTTCCTTTGACGTCACCCGAGCAGCAAAGTGGCTTCTAGAGTAGATTCCTAGTCAAAAGGCGTTTTCTTGCTATAAGCATAACGTTAAGCATACCTATGACGTTGTCTTCCCATACCTATTCAATCTTTTAGCTCTGTACATCGACAATTGTCTTTTCAACACAAATCACAACACTTTCTGCACAAGCGTCAAAACACTTCATCTCTCTTAACCTCTTCGGCTTTCCCTTCCTGAACAATCTCTTCAGAAATTCCGGTGGGATGGCACTGAGAGACACCAGGAGATGAGGATCAACCCCACTAGGTCTCTTGACCTGGACGTACAACACTTTGTCAGGCCGGCCTATCAAGTACGACTCATTCTCCTTCAAAGTCCATTGACTGAGGCCGGGTGCGGCAGCGAGGGCGTAAGCAGCGGCAACCCTGTCTTGCGACACAGCGGTTCCCAACAGCGCCGTCGAGTTGGACCACGATGGTGAGGGCCTGCAGCACTTGAGACCCGCAGTCTCCAGACACTGCGTTGTGACGTAAGCGAATGTTGCATTGTCCTCCGAGTCGATGAGCATCCGAGCCCAGTAGTTTTCGTTCTTGCAAGGGATTTTGAAACACTGAAATGGGAGGTTATTCTGCACGCACGCGACGACGAATTGGTCGCCTTGGCGGTCAATCCCGGTGTCCCTCAAGAGGTAAAGCACTGCAAAGACAAGCCCCTCGAACTCAACACGACAGGCTCGGTCGAGACTATCGAGCCATTTCTTGAAGTCAGATTCTCGGAGCGCCCCGAGAACGTTGAACTTGCCAACCAAGTCTTTCCAAAGCAGCGGCTCGACGACCAGCCCAGATACGTAGGCCGGAAGGAGGTCAGCTAACAGGTCGCGGAGGCGAACACGCCGAGCAATGCCGGTGCATATGCTGACTTGCACGCCAAACATGTTCTCCAGGTCGCTTATGTAGATTACACGCTGAGAAAGCATGACTGACTTCTTCGTGGCTCCCATCATCTTGACCCAAGTCTGGTTGAACTGCAATATGGCCACAGCCGCTTGGCCACCTTGTACCCCGATTCCAAGTTGTCTTTCCATGAGCTCCCAGTAGGTGGGAAAAGTGCCAATCTCCTCCAGCATGGGAAGAGAGTCTCTCAGGCGAGCAGCTGCAGACTGACATGCGGTGTTCTCGACAATTGTTGTTCCAATCAAACCCTTTGCATTCCGGAGGAATGTGCTTGTTGTTGTTGAGCCGCTGACGACATCTCTGCTCCAATGCAGCTGTGACGTTGTTGAAGAATTAGGTGATGTACCGGTGGAGGTGATGGTGCCGCCGCCGACAAAGACAGAGTGCAGAACATTTGAGTCATTTGCTGAGGCGACCATATATCCCGGACCCCATGTGTCCAGTACGTCGACTGGACTTGCGAGCATGTCCTTGCCTGGTGTAAGTGGTATATCTAGTTTTCTATCCACGGCGGGTCTTGGAAGCCAGCCAAAGGCGAGAACTGGCTGTCCAACCATATCTCGCGTACATGTCAATTCCACTAAGTAGCAGGTCAGAGTGAGAAGCGACTCTGATTCTGACTTTCCTGATCCGAGTAAAGAAATGGCTCGCAGTGGAGTATCTAGGAAGAAAGGTTGAATAGGTCCGCAGTGGGCTTGAGCATAGGACAGAAGCCCTAGGGCCAAAAACTGCGTAGCTAACAAGACCCAATGTGTTCCTGGTAGAAATTCAACGTCGTGTGTGTAGCCACGCATGAAAGCAGCCTCGCCAAGCAGGTCAAAAATGAAATCGTCGCCACGCAGGAAGTTAGAGCTTATGTCAGGATTCAGCACCAGCTCTCTGAGTTTTCCGATAGTTGCGAACGGTACCTGGCGTAGCTTAACGTAGTCCCCGGGGCCGGAATCAAGTAGGATTGTAAATAAGTTGCAGCAGCCACCAAGTCGCTGGAGCTCGCCGGCGGCCATATCAAGACCTTTGAGGACTTCAAGTACAGCGTTGTTGTCTTCTAGCCCATTGAGCGTGATGGATGCCATCGAATTGCTCTTGTCGAAGGATACGGAGCCCAGTTCGATATTCGTACTTCCGTCCGCCGCTGGCCGGACACCACCCAGACCGCAAAGATATTCTATACGTTGCCGCGCAGTTAAAGACAATCCTCTCCTCTCCAATTCAGACGTCGATGGGTTTTCCATGTGATCAAGAGCTCCTTGTGAGCCAGAATCAAGGGTTGTTTTGTCTTGCACGCCGTCCCCTGGGTCGCTGATAATAAAGTCCCTGCCGTTCGGGTCACATGCAGAATCGACAAAGTCGACTGAACTCCCAATGTAAGGTAAACTTCTGTTTAAGGGCTCAACATGAACACAACCATTTTGGTGAAAATCGGGGACGAACGGCTTTGATTGGGGGTGATCGAATGGTTCATGTATCCATGACCCGTGAATCGCTTTTTCTAATAGCTCATCCGTGATCTCCAGAGGCGAGAAACCCAGCTGCACAAGCTCGGCCAACCATGAATACTCTTGAACAGCAACTTGGTCGAAAAACTTCTCTAGGAGCCACTGCGTTTTATTGTAATTGTGTGCCTCAAGAGCCCGGGTAAGATCGTATGGCGAAGCTGATGTTTGGCCGTACTCCTCAAGCGACTTTCGATAAGCCTCTGCCGCCTCACGAGAGCTGACAGGCTTCGTCGAAATTCCTGGATGGTTCATCAGAGCTACTTTTGGACGTGTTGTAGACTTTTTTAGTTCGTCATATGACGTTGACATGTCTAAGTCATGGTCGTTTTGAGACGAATTCACCGAGGAACTAGAGCTAATAATATCGGTTGAGAAAGCACCGGAAGAAGACGGAATGGTAGTAGACCCCTCACTACCACTGTCGTCGGGGTCGTCTTGACCAGAACGCTGGCTCCGGCGACCGTCAGAGTGCGACGAGTGAGGATCTGTAGACGCCGTTGACATGTGGCGTGTGCTGCTCTTCCTGTCTTTGCGATTGAACCGGTTTGTCGGTAGCCCCTGAACGATCCCATTCCTCGCGAGCATTCCACCATTGACCTCGAAGTTCCTACACACCATAAAAGCGCGCATGGCCGCATTCTCGCGCGCCAGTTCATCCGATTCGAATGCTACGTCGGTCTGATATTCACGCTCATTGACCAAGACCAGGCACGTGTAGCCACCAGGCTCCCGGTAGCATTCATATGTGGGTTGTTCCCACCCGCGCCGCTCGCAGAGGCCTTGTGGCAAATGTTAGCAGTGTCATTTGCCGTAGTCATGGGGACTTACTCTCAAGATATTGCATGTAAAAGCCCGGCATGATGGCAAAAAGTATTCAGTGGAGGTGCAAAGGCGTCGGGCCGTCTTTGATCTCAACTATGGTTCGATGATCACGCCGCAGACAACCACGGTCATCAATTCGATTCACAGTAAACGCAAAGCTGGCAAAGATTTGAAGGTGGTCCAGCGTCTTAAATATTTGAACCATCCAAGCCCACCATTGCATTCGCAGCATGCATGACAACCGAAAAGATGCAAGGCGCTCTTGTCCAAGGAATGTGCTGATGACAATTTTATGGGGTAGAGATGCATGCAACTCTGCTCAGCCAGCGCCACGTTGCAATCAGCCGTAAACTAAGGCACCCTCAACCCCAGTAGATTTACATTCTTGTGTAACGCGGGATTCGATCGTTCCGATGTGCCACATGTGTGTACCACAATCATATGGTATACAGAGTTCCGTCTCGGAAGGCATACTGAAGCCATAAACTCGAACTTCTCGCTCAACCTCTGAAGAGACATTTTTCTAAGAGTAGATATGAAGGGTGGGATAAGAAGAGGAGGCTTACTGATGACCAACTTTCCATGGCCCTTCTAGCGCAACTCTGACCTTTCCTCCTGTTTTCTCTCAAACCAAAGCCTGATCTCCTTCCCCTTCCACATCAAAATCAAGATAGGTACGAAACCAAGCACGCTCCCCCAGATGACAAACAACAAGAACGCAAACTGATACCCGATCCTCCGACAAAGCAACACCACATAAAACGCAAACGTCATCCCAAATATCTGCCTAAGAAAATTGAAGAATGTTGCGACATCCCCGCCCTGTTCGCGGTAGCAGTCAATACTATACGTATAGCACGTCGTTGCAATTGGCTGCAACCCAAACACGCTCAGCCCCATCCCGAACAGAGGCACGAACCAGTGCGTTCGGTACTCAATTGTAAATCCGTAGATCAGCAGGCCCACAGGCAGCAGGACCGCGCCCGTCCAGATCGCCTGTAGCCGCGCCTCGGGCTCCGGATTGACCCCACCAAGGCGGTGTCTCGCGCGCTTCACGATGGCGTCAAGGATCACGCCTGCGACACTCTCGCCCAGAACCCCGCCGACAGTGAGAGCGCCGCCGTAGGCGAGGCCGATTTCGAGAGTGTCCCAGCCGAAACGTTCGCTGAAGATGGCCGCTACGGTCACCGCGGGCAAGATACTGCCGAAGCCGTACTGCGCGGCGTAATAGGCCGCGGGGAAGAGGACGGACGGGTACTGAGCCATGCGGAGCGCGGGCCAGACGAAGTCACTCCAACGCAGCTTGGTAGCTGGGAAGGGCCCTGCGTAGGGTTTGAGGCGGGCGGCGTAGGCCTTGAGTCCCAGAGAGGGTGCCTCCCTTTCCCTCCTGTCCGTCGGGATTGTATGCGTCAGTTGATCGGTGTTGCGCACGTAGAGCGTCTCGGGCAAACCGACGAGAATCACCAGAAACATGACACCGTCCAGGATGGCAGTAAACTTGAAGATCCATCGCCATCCTAGGAATTGACCTATGAGCCCACCCAAGATAGGCGCGATATGCGCACCCGTGGTCAGAATCACGGTGAACAACCCCATGGCCCGTCCTCGTTCGTGGAAAAAGAAGCAATCCACCACGGTGCTGGGGCCCAGGGCCATCGCGGCAGGGAAAAGACCGTTCAACACGCGGGCACCAATGAGCTGGCTGTAGGTGCGCGCGTATGCGGAACCGAGGATGGAGGCAAAACCCAGCAACGTGCTGACGAGGTATATCGGTCTCCGTCCGTAGGCATTTGCCAAAGGGACCCAGATAAAAGGACCAATGCCGTTGAGAACGATAACGACGGTGGTCTGGTAGGAAGCTTGGACGATGGTGATGTCAAAGTCACGGGCGAGCTGGCTGTAGGCCGGATTGATGATGGCAGTGTTAATAGTGCCGAGAGCGGCGAGGAGACAGACTTGGATAAGAACTGCAACCTGTTGGATGTCAACAAGAAGGGCGCTTCATTTGGTCTTGCGAGGTCCGTCGATACCCACCTTGAGAGAGAGAGCCCAGTTCAAAGGGTCTTTCGGGTCGTCCGAGGGCCGAGGGAGAAACGTTTCCCGATCATGATCAATGGCTTGGTTGTACCTCTCGACGGTTTCGTTCTCGTTGAACTCCGACTTCTCGCCGGTCACAACGCCCGTCGGCAAAGATGCCATGCTCACCTGCAACAGTAGATTAGAATTCTAATCCTGTGCTATCAACCTCGCCGGACCAAGAGTGGCTCTTCACGGTGGTTGAGACACCGGATTTTAGAAATAAGTATGCGACCGGGCACGCAGACGCAAAAAGAAGCTGAGACAACGGATCGAGGAACAATTGTGGCAGGTTTTCAGATGACTAACTGCTTGTCTGGGTTGCTGGCGGCGATCAAGACCCCGCATCGTGAGCACAGGGTGACGATGACTGGCGGGAATGGCATTCCCCAGATGGTAGAAGCCGAGGATAAGTGGGTGAGGAGAAATATGATCACCTTTGTTACCTTGTAATTTCTAGGTATCACTTGTCTCGATTAATACACAAAGAGCTTGCATTGTCAGAAACTTCTGGAAATTGCTTTATTCGGTTACCACGTCGCCAAGCGCGTTGAGCCTCTCCTCTATGCTTCTCTAGTAATTTTCGCCTCGTGGAGATGTCGCTCTCGTGCGGCTTCACCAACATATCCGTGCTAAGCGGCTTCAGCATTTCCTCGAATACTTAGCTAATTCGGAGTTGACCGTACGGGCTACCAAAAAGCTGACTTGGAAACTGTGCACGAGTATTATTATTTTAATTATGATAAGAATTATTTAAATGCATCATGCTCGGCTGTTTTCAACGCTATGCGAGTTCACTTGTTGCTAGACTTGATGATGATAAATCAGACGATACTATCCTAGCTTCTTTCCCTATCCCTATCTTCCTCGTCATCGAATACAGCAGCATCGCTAGCAGCTCCTCGATGTTCATGATGACCAACAAATGCGCTCTCTACGTGCACCTCCACTGCCTCTGGGCCAGTACCCACCACCTTATCTTTTGGAACCCACCAAAGCTGAATAACACCCAACACCGCGACCACGGCACAGCTGCCCCAAGCAGTGGCGCTCCCTCCGGCATCATAGAAAACTCCAACTAGCGGTGAACTGATCGTTCGCGCTATGCAAACAGCACTCATCGCAAGACCGTTCACACGGCCAAGGACTAAGGGGGATGGGCAAGCGTTCTTAAGTAGAATCAGCGCACAGGGTGTGAGGATAATGCCGGCGAAGTTTTGCAGGAACAACGTGACGTATATCCCGGCTGACAGGTACACAGAGTCGGGTTCCCCGTCTCTCTGTCCCACGGGCCTTAGTAGTGAGAGGAAAGGCATCAGGACATAGCAAAGTGGATAAAGAATGGTCGGCAGCAGGAACGACAGCCAAACGCCGGTGCCCTCGACGAAAAACGGAAAGATTACGCCTTGTATAAACAAAGCGATGAAACCGTTTACTGCAAGGAAGCCCCCGACGTCGTGCAGACTGTAGCCCATGCCGCCTGTGAGATCCAATTGAGGTGAGCGGGCCATGGTTGAGTTGTAGGATGGCGAGTCGAGCAGATAAATCGGGAGGATAGCACCGAATGCCATCTGATGAAAAGCGGCAATGACAAGAGCGAGGATGAGCATGATGACAGCAAAGTTGAAAGCCTTGTCTTGGCCTTTCACCGGGCTTGTTGCCTGTGGATGGTCTTGCTGCAAGTCCTCAATTTCGGGTCGGACTTGTATTGAGTGCATAGTGCCAAAAGAATTGTGCCGCAGGTCAAACCGCTGATCCGTTGCTGTCGGCAGCCCTTCCTCCGCCACGATGGGTCTGCTGCCATGACGAATCTCTTCCATGATGGACCTAGGCTGGCTGACGGTCCGAATCAGAGGAGTAATCTCGTCGTCCTCCTCGCCATCTGTTGCATGTAATTGCTCTTGGCGGCCCTTGATGAACTGGGGATTTGTTTCATCTAGGAAGATAATTCCCTGAATGACCGCAATGACAATGACCGCGACCGAGACCAGGTTTGGAAGAAGGTACGGGTATTGCCCAAAAAGTCCATCCTCGGGGAAAATGTCAGGATAGAACTTTGCAGGCTGCGCCAGATACCCACCCATCGCGCTCCCGATAATACTGCCAAGGAACCAGACAAACGGCTGGACAGCATATGCTCGTGGTTCGTGTTCTGGCTTCTTGACCATCTCCGCCACCATGGTCTGCATCACAGACACATTCCCATTCAAGCTTCCTCCAACAAAACGTGCCAACAGCGCCACCCAGTATGTTTTGGCCAGGCCGAAAATGAGACTGGAAATCGCGACTCCACACAGGCCAATCAATACGACGGGCTTCCGTCCATATCGGTCTGACACTGCTCCCCATATCATGGACGTCAGGGCCTCGGCGACCGCGTAGGCGGAGACGAGGAGTCCGGCGTAGAACGAAGCATTAACGTCCGTACCATTGAGGTCCTGCACCATAATGTAGGTGTAAGCGAGAATTGAGTTGAACGCTATAGGCTCTGAGAAGCGGCAGATAGCGAGGATAGTAAGCTGGTAGGTGGGGAAGCCATCATCGGACTTGGCGTCCTCCCTCTTGTTTGCGTGCCCATTTCGAGGATCTTCTTGCTGTGCATGTTGAGGCATGATACGGCAGATGCCTAGGTGTGCTACAGCTCGTGTCTCAGTGGAAGCTACTGCCGGTGAAGGGAGAGGGAAGAAGAGAGAGAGAGAAGGAAGAAGCATCTAGGATAAGAAAGGTCTTCATGATGTGAGGTTAAAGGTGGAGCGCCCCATTATATAAATCTGGATGTCGATCCCCAGTGCGTGTAGGGATGCTGCCCCGGCCGCGATGCGCGCACTAGCGTCACGCGGGCTGCACGCCTGGGATGCCAATGCTGATTGAGCATCGGTGTGTGGTGAGAAGTGCACAATGCCATGGGGCAGGAGGTGCATAAATCTTCATTACCTTGATGCGTTGGCTGCAGATATTGCGGCACGAGATGGAGGATGGGTAGGTCGCGCGACTCGCGGGAACAAAGGGTCCAGTGGCACGAGTTGGTCCGAGAATTGAGGCGGCGCTCAACATTCAAGTTAGGCTTGATTGGCTAGAATGGTGAGGTGCTAGGGATGCGTTTCGTATATACGTCCCGAAATTCCGGGGCCAATGGTAAATCTGTGGTAAATCTAGGATCGCTGATCTTCTACCATGACGGGGTTTTGCCGACGGCTAATCTCCATGGCCCAGGTTCTGGCAAGCCTGACAAGTCAAGGCGATGAGGCTCTTTTGATGATTATCTCAACACTGCCTTCGTCCGCCAGACGACATAGTGCACTCATGGATGCAAGCAGAAAACTTGTGATCTACTTATTGACTGATAGGTTCTTGCATTCAGTCACCCATCACTTGTGCCTCTTCCCTTAAGATCTACTCACCATCTGGTCCGGCATGATCCCTTCTCTGCCTGCCGAGGAACAAAGGTGCATCCTGGACAAGCCGACATGATAGTCTAGGGTTCGGGTATTCCGATTCTCCTAAAGCTATTCTGCTGGACAGTTGGTGACGACATATAACAGCTGACTTTTCTATTGTTGCTTATTCCTGGAAAGTCAAGTGTTTTTGGGCACTCGAGACTTATCTCGGGCATTGCCCTGGTACTTCTATTGAACGCTTAATATCCGGTCAAGTTCTCGCAGCCCTTTCCCTTTGCCTTTCGAAGCCGCCTAATCAACCGCCTTACTTTTCATCCCCCCCCCCCTTCTCCGGCATTTCTCCATTGCCACTCATTCGTTTATTTCATCATTTTTGGACGGAGAAGACCTTCAGATTTCTCTAAAATTCGGTGCACATGATGTTCAAAGAGAGAGAAGCCTCTACAGAGATAACAAGGCGCGCAATTAACACTGTGCTTTTTGAAAACACTTCGATACATACGGTAAGGTTTCAGTGTTGAACCAGAATGGACCTGTGGTCTGCAGCTGAGCAATACGAAAATACTACTCCCACAGACAATATAGCATGAAATAAGGATTTGAGACGAAGATTCTTTGAGAAGAAGGTCAATCCCAAAGCCTACTGGGCACATGGTCAACATCAACTGAACTATGAACCAGATACACCTGTAACCAGCACGGTGATTGATGAGCAGTGGAGCCCAGTTACAGATTCTCCCTTTTTTTGTGAAAGCCTGCAACGTCGAGTTGGGCATCGATACTACTCCGGACAATCCTGTGCTTTCGGCCCCAAAAGGTTTGCACCCCAACCTCCCGTCCACCTTCACCTAATGTGGAACGCGTATCTGCTCCAAGAATATACGCGCTCGAATAGGCGGGAATGCCTGTGCTTAATTTTCTGTGAGTCACTATGCTGCTATTTGCAAACATAAAACTTGAAGTCCTCGGCCGAGCAAAATCTGTTCACACGTATATCACTGCCTTCGCGCATCCGCACAACTGGGAACCGAAATTCAGCGTGCTCTCGTTACATTTCATTTATGCGTATTCATGCCTCAAAGGTGTGTAGAACCAAGGGTAGCACCGTCACCTTGACCTATGCGTGGTGTTCGCAACTTCACTCCAATGCAGAAGTCTACAGCAAAACGATCTTCTGAGTCCTGTTACCTTGGGGGACCGCTTCCTCATGAATGTTGTACCTAAGAAAGTCCATATTCGAATTCTGATACCAGTCATAATTGACCAGATCTGACTTTTCGGCACTAATGAACAAGAATAATGAGATACCAATTGCATTTCTGCTCCTCCGACTTGATAAATCCGGACAGTAACGGACGGCTTCGCAAGATAAATTGCAATAATTGTGCTAGAATCTCGCAGTACTCAAGCATACATTTGATATTCTGTCGGTCTATAGAGCGGTATGAAAGTGTGAATAATATCTTGCTCCTGTATGAGGTTACAACACCGATTCTGCCATGGTATCAAATCTTGGTCACCGTGCTCAGACAATCATTTCTGCATGGTGTGATATGACTCTTATCCTATTTTCAGATGCAGGAGATTGGCAAGGTGACTCGTTTCCTCGAGCATTAAACAAGCTTGTTGAATGGCAAAAGATGAAACTGTGTAAGGCGTATCAGAGCTTATAGAGCAATACATGCCTAGAAGTAACCATTATAGCGCTTGCAAGGTAACCAGTCAAAAAGTCATAGTTCTTATTTGAATCATCATCTCTTTTGTAAAAATTTGACACATACAAGTCGCTCATTATATTCATAAAAGTACTTTTTGCAAAACCTTGCAAGGAGCTTCATATAATTATCATCTTGTATGAAGAGGTTAGGTATTAGTGTTCTCGTTCCACGTTCGAATAGTTTGTCGAATATATATTGTAATACGCATATATTGTAACACGCCTTCCCTGGTCCTTGGCTCATGTTGTCTTGACCGTCGATACAAGATGTCGGCAGTCAAACCAGCAATGTGATAAATGTGGGGTAGCTCACTCAAGAAACAGAATCAAGAACTTGCTTGTTCATCTCGGCACTCCATGAGAAGATAAAAATTCCAAAATCCAGGGGACATGGAGTTATTACTTTCACACTAATGAACCCCGTTCCAAATGATATGGTGCAGGTTCGATTTGATGGTAACTTATTAGTGAATATTTGATCAGTTTTGGGTGCATCGTGATACTTCATCTAACATCGAAGTATCCTTGCATGCTGAAGATGAATGTGAGGCCCAGAAACCGACATGAGGGTTTCACGAATACACGCAGGGAATTTCAAACCCAGGACTCCTCGCAAATGGATACTTTTGAACAGAACGCATCTGCATTCCTCATCGTAAGGAAATGGCTTTCCCAATTATTTCTCGCTGTGTCACCAACTTAAGCCCGTGTCTTTCGCAGTGGCCTTCTGATCCAGGCAATCACCTTCCCGTATGTGTTGTGAAGAAATCCATTGGATTCGAAGATAGGAGTGAGGGGTTTAAAAACTTTGTTATGAGGGTTCCTTGGCTGTGCCGCGGGGCTCAGACACAATTCCGTTGTGGTGCGGCACATCTATACCTGTTTCTTGGTGCTGATGCTATGAAGCCTCGCAATTTGCCGAGGACCACAACTAATAACTAGCGGGAAACAGGCACAGGGGTCAATGTCAAGATCGTGGATGGCGCTAAAACATCTACACACGTCATGGAATAGATTGGTAGTATCAGAATGAATTTGCAGGTCGAACAAAGGAACAACAACGTGAGTCGATATACCATGCTCGAGACATAATCTAGTAAATTCGCATCGAGTATGCCAGGTTCTACACTGTCCATTTACGATATTCCGCGTCCCAGCTGGTCTCTAGACCGATCTCCGAAGTTCCGTAAGGCGAAGTAAATCTATTAGACTCACGGCTGGGTGTATGCCGAGTACACCGAGACAGGTCCGAGGCCCTGTACAGTAACGCCTTGTCTCTTGTATTCATGCAACCATGGTCGGTAGGTTGTGCTAAGGTTTCTGATGACGCCGTTACCCCTTAGCCTTTCCACCAGGAACTCCAGCTGTGTATGGAGTACATAAAGTGCTGGCCCCTGATTACAGCGCTAGGTTCGTTGATGTGCTTCTATCATGTTATGGTCGCCAGATAACGTATTGTTATTTAATCAACAATCTCTTTCAACAGCTCTTCACATATTGTCTCTCTCGTTTATTGCGCCAATTTGCCATGCCGTACGTCGCTAAACAAGCTAATAGGAAGAGAGTAATCATCGTGGGGTCCGGCTGGGCTGGGGCCACATTGTCTACAGCCCTCGATGAACGTAAATTCAAGGTTACCGTAATTTCACCCGAGGAGACAACTCCTTACACCCCTCTGTTAGCCAGTGCCGCCTGTGGGCTTTACGATTTTAGGTATGCAATCACTCTTCCGCCAGGATTAGACGTCTCGACCATCAACATAAGGTAGTTATATGCGGTAACTAACACATGCCAGTCTTGTCGAAGCACCTATCCGCCATCAAAACAAGGACATCAGATACATCAAGGCCAGTGTTGACGATGTGGATTTTGACAAGAAAGTGTGCAAATGCAAGCCCGCTTTTGACGAGCTTCCGAAGACATCACCTGGGGAATTTGATCTGTCATATGACTACCTAATCTTAGCACCTGGTTGCACGAACAACACCTTTGGCACCCCGGGTGTCAAGGAACATGCCATGTTTGTTCGTACTGCACGGGATGCCAAAGCTATTCAAGCTCAAATTCGCGACTGTTTTGAGAGGGCCTCTATTCCCGGCTTGACAGGCCAAGAAAGTATGTTGTACACTGCAAAGCTTTCACCCTTCTGACGCAAAATCTTCTAACAAGTGCTTTCGATTTAGTACGAGACATATTGCACTTTGTTATTGTGGGCGCCGGTCCGACTGGTGTTGAAATTTCCAGTGAACTATCCGATCTATTCCACGAGGATTTTGCACGCTTGTATCCGCACATAAAAAAGCACGTCCGTATCTCAATCCATGATGTTGCGCCAAATGTTTTGGGCGGATTCGACCAACATCTGCAGGAGTATGCCATGAACAGTTTTGACAGGCGCGATGTTGAGGTCCTCACCGAGAGCCATATTGAGAAGGTCGACGATGGAGCGATTTACACTCGAGAACTTGGAAGAATCCCTTGCAACACGGTCATATGGGCTACGGGTAACGGAGCAACGTCTTTGGTGGATCGCTTAAGATGCCAAAAGTCAGAAAAGGGCCTTCCACGGTTGCTGACGGATGAATTCTTACGACTTAAGGGCGAAAATAGAGAGCCTGTCCCTGACGTCTATGCCCTCGGTGACGCGGCTGATGTGGATGGCGCCAGTCTGCCCACGACGGCCGAGGTCGCATGCCAAAAGGCAAACTGGCTGGGAACTGCTTTGAACAAGGACTTCGAACAGGGCAAAGTGAGCCATTTTCAATACCGACAGGCTGCTGTTGTGGCCTATCTGGGGCACAGTGATGGCGTGATCGCGGGGAAGAGTGATTATACCGGCGCTGAGGCTTGGGTTGCATGGAGAAGTAAAAACTTCCTCTGGACGAGAACATGGAGGCAAAGGGTATTGGTAGTTGTGAGCTGGGTTCTCGATCGACTGACGGGGAGGACTATTGCTCCGAGGTAAAGCTCCTGGAACAGATCATGCTCCGGATGCGTGCTGTTGGGCCCCAAGCGAGGAGTCCTGTGACTCACTGAGGGCGCCTCCCACTCATACTTAATGTAAGGCTTTCAAGCAGTCATCTGACCATTCCATACTTGCAACGCCGGGGGCAAGTAATGTTTGTGGGCTTTCAATTGACTCTTTCCCATTGAAAGGCGGCTCGTCACAGGCAGTCTTCACTCACGCGGGCGTTCTACTCCTTCAGAATCGAAACTTTCCATGTTCCGAGCCAATGGACCGTCACAGTCCCATTTCCATTGACATGAGCTCCTCAAGCTTAAACATAAATATTTTTTTTTTTCCTTTTTCTTTCTTATAACAAGATCGAACAAGAAAATTCTACTGGCTTTCTTCGTACACCATTCGGCATGCGACATCTTGCCAACACCAAACACAGGCCCTACGTAAGTTATCCTACATCGATTTCCGTCCCTATGCTTCAAGGACTAATGCCGTTATTTCGCGCTATATCTATTTAGCGGATCCAAGGATTCCATTTCTCCTTATCATTACGCCCCCAGTTTTCTACATCACGCCCGTTGAAACATGCGACTGTTCCTCACAAATATCCCGGCCCTCGCGGCCGTACTTTCACTTCGCCTCCTCGCCAAAGCGACTGAAGCAGTTGATCATTTGTCAATCCTGCCTGTTGTTCCCCATACCCCATACTACATTGGACCAAGAAATGACTCTGGATCATGCCTAGCGGGTCACAGCAGTTTGAATTTTACAATTCAAAACAACCAAGACAACCCTATCTTTTTCTACGTCACGGGGAAGGAACCCGCCGATGACAGTTTCATCGTTCTCCGAAAACAAGGCGATTGCCACACGTGGTCCACCAAACCCACCTACACCGATATCTCCAGCACCATGCCCTACTACTTTGTCGATGGGACCGACGGGAGCAACGACTTTCACGGCGAGATAGAGGTCAACTCTAGCACTTCATTTATGCTACCAAGTTACGTCAACAGCGCCAGGCTTTACGTTTCTCAAGACAAGTTGCGGTTCGGCACCAATCTCGGAGGCCCAGACGCCGGCTTCGTAGAACCATCAGCCACTAACCCAGGTCTGCCTGAATACAACATTACCTGGCAATTCATCGAGTTCACATACGGCAGCGGCAACTTCATAGTCAACCCTTCCTATGTCGACTTTGCGGCCATGTCGATGGACCTCACTTTGACGTCTGGAACAGCAGGTGCAAACGTGTCCACTGTCCGGGGGCTCGAGACGAACGCGTTAAAAAACATATGTGAAGATCTCAATGAACAAACCAGGAAAGACAATCAGAGCTGGACAAATTTATGCTTGACAGACAGCAACGGCAAGTATATTCGAGCTTTGTCGCCAAGCCAATATTTAGCCTTATACCCCAATGACAAGATGTTCGATTACTACAAGCCATATGTTGACAGGGTGTGGACGACCTACAAAGATCGGAACCTCACGATAAACACACAAGATGATGGGAGTAACACGAAAGTTGCGGTCGGCCGCACTGTTACCTGCAGGGTCAACCCCGAAGACGAACTGCTCTGGTGCGGCCAGATAGATTCCAGCAGCGGACCATACTCTTTCAGGAAACCGACCACAGCTGAAATCATGGGCTGTACACAGGGCTCATTGGGAGGGAATACCATGGAGAGCCCGTTCACAGTGAAAGGGGACTCTGATTTTACGCAGGCTTTGATTGTCCCCCGTCTCTGTGCAGCATTCAGCCGCAGCACTCTGCTGCTAGAGGGCGGCGACAACCAGCCAAGCAGCAAAATCAAGGCCGATTTGTACTACGCGCAGGGAGATGACAAGAACTCGATCACCAACCACTACAGCCGGATCGTACATGACAGATTATTAGACAAGATTGGTTATGCTTTTCCTTACGATGACACCAATGCCTCAGATGGTAACAACACGACAACTAACGCGGGGGGAGTGATCCAAGATCCAGACCCGAGGCTATTGTTAATTGCAATTAGATGAAAATGATAAATTCCTATTCAATGCCTTCTCAACCATACAGATATGTGTACGCGGCTCCGAAAGCGAGACCGCGGTGCGTCTTAGATCCAGTGACATGTTTCGGCTCGTCTTCATGCGCGACTTTCAGCAATACTGCTTGTGCAGTTTCTCGCACCAATCCCAGAAATCTTTGGCTTTTCCATCTCCAATCGCCCTGACAATATCATCTCTGACGCTCTTCTTCTGTAGCCTCCCAAAGGGCAGTATGTATACCCCGTTTGATTCAAGTCTAATTTCATTGGAGAAACCAGAGAACAGCATCGTATATGCACCCATGATTGCAGGATAAAATGTTGGCTGCATTAGAGCCAGAAGCCAGTTGGGCTGATGCTTCCAAACTGTGGTGTTGATCATACCAGGGTTTTGGGTTATGCTCACGATACCCTCAGGTCCCCATCGTTGTGCCCCTTCAACAGCAAGGAACCAGTTCCCTGCCTTGCTCACCGCATAGTCTACGGACGCATTCTCTGATCCTGTCCCTGCGGCATTCATGCGGTCCAGCTCTGCCAGATCGAGGCCGCCGTGTGGCGCAAACCGCTCGATAATCATGGATGAAGTCCAGATTATCCTGGTGGCCCCGGGGGGTGATGATTTTGCCGCCGCGCGGAGCTGTGGGAGGAGTTCCTGCGTAAAGAGCAGCGGGCCCACACAGTTCACGCCGATGTGTCCCTCGAGGTCCTGCTTCGTCTTGGTCCCAGACGGGGCTCCCGCGATGCCGGCGTTGTTCCACAAGATGTCCAATCGTGACTCATGTCTAGCGAATGACGCTGCCGATGCCTTGATGGTGGTGAGGTCGTTGAGGTCGAGATGCATGTACTCGAGCGACCCGTGTCCGGTAGTGGTGGCTGCTTCGTCAATGACTTCTTTGATGGCGGCTCTGGCTCGCTCCTCAGAACGGCAGGCTAGATAGATCTTTGCACCGGTAGGGTACAGCAGTTTGATCAGGGCCAAGCCAATGCCTGAGTTGCCGCCAGTGACAATGAAGACCCGGCCATCTTGACGCGCCACATTGGCCTCGGTGAACTCGGGTTTTGGGGGCAGCCACTGGTCTTTGATGTCGACAAGTCCATCATATGACAGGTGGCTGAAGAGCTTCGAGAAGTCGACGATGGTGTTAGGCATCGTGATGAGGTTGCTGAGAAGGGGCGCGCACGCAAGGCCACAGCTGTTTGTTGTTCCAAGGGTGAGCAGATGCTGATGAGAATGAGGCTAGAGATCGGCAGTTTTCATACGTTGCGACCCGAGGTCAGTGAATTGGCTCACGACAGGACAAATGGGGACGGCCAGGGGTGACCCTGGCTAAGCGTCAGGAGAGGACCGGCCGAGGTTGCTGGCTCATATCTAGTCCAATCCTAATCTATCTACGCTACATAGGGTTGATACAAGCGGGTACGCAATCATAACTGAATTAATCCACCACACTCACCCACCAGAAGTGCCGGATGGAATGTCGGGCCATTGGAGCTGCAGCCAGCTCTTGAGGTGAAGTACTACTGTACACATACAGACAACACCCCTCACCTACCACCTCACTCCTGTCAATCCAAACTTCTATCGCAGTATAAGAAAAAAGAGATTCAGAATCAAGGTTGAAATTGGCTCAATCGGCGTCATTCCCAACAAAAGAAGTGGGACCGAGCTGATTGAGCGAGGATCGAGAGCTCTGCCAAATCTCACAGCGGGGCACAATGCAAGTGAGAGCTAAACGTTTCCAACACCACTACATATCACCACTCAACCCTAATCTGCCCGCCCATATGTTGAATTCAGGGCATCATGGAGCCTTCCCCAGAGCTCGTCTTGCCACCCACGAACCAAGTCCCACTCTAGCAAGGTCTCCTTCACCATCCAAAACCATCCTCCTACTATCAAATCTGCGTACGTCGGTGTTGTGGTCCGGGAGAGGCTACCCTTGTCTTTCTTGGCGTATGGACGGCCCTGAGGCAATGTCGTAGAATCTGATGTGCTTCGCCATGTCGCAACAATTGTCTAGAGGGGCGCAAAGGCGACACAGGGCTCCAAGAATGGTATCGTTTGAATGAAAAGAATACTGCAAAGAATCGAGAATCGGTGCAGGTGCCCCTTTTACTTCATCCATGGGGTAAGGTCATAAAAGCGAGTAATCTGATAGACATACCAATCCGTGACTATGTTTAATACATATTGACTCATACCATATCAAATCCGAGTATGCACTTCCCCGAGTATAGCAGTTCTAGAAGTTATTTGTCGCACAGAGCTAGTACATCGACAAGCAATCTCAGCTCCTACTTTCAATTTAGGTGATCTGACGCTCACCCAAATCACCATTTTCCAACATCAATGGCCCTATCAATTGAGAATAGTGGATATATTCCTATCAGACACGCAAATCAACTCACCGTCGACGGCCCCGAGGAGGGGCACATTGGGGTGCTTCAGGCTCAAGGTGATTGGCGCTTCTCTATGTCGGCACTGGGCGTGACTACAGTGTGGCCGACGAAGAGGGCTGTAAGAAAGTAGAAAGGCTTCATTTTGCTGGCGAACAAATTCGACTGCGTCGTTGTGTATTGCGGGAGATTTCTGTGTTGCAAATTTGGGGGTTAAAACCGACTGTTTTGCATGTTTGACATTGTCTGGCGGCCTTTCCAGCGCGGTGCATCACGCAAGCAAAAATGCTTAATTCAGAGGGCTTCCTCGACGTCTCTTCCGGACATTTCCAGAATGCAAGCAGCCCAGGTGAGAGAGGGTGGGATGGTCGAGTTTGTGGCAATGATCCGGTCTTGCCGCGTGCTGGATGGACTTTTGGATCCCCTTTCGGATTTACGCAGTCTGGTTGAAGACCGAAACTTGGAGTTGAATTGAGAACGGGGACATCGAGGTTTATAGCCGATGCTTCGGTCATTGGTGAACCCCGTTTCCGAACGTAGCTACCAATGAGGCTTTTCATGACTGGCGGGGAGGTAACTTAATCAATTTATTATTCTTTCTGGCCGGCCCGTCGCGAAACATTTTTGCATCCCAACCGTCTAGGTCTGTCGACGCCGGCAAGTGGACTTTCCAAGCTCGCTTGGCCTGAGAAAACTGCCGGTTACTGATGCACGTCCTTGTCCCACCCGAATCTATAAAACATTCAAATCGGACATTGATATACAAAACAACAGTGGTTATTCTCGTTACCTACTAAGTGATTATTCCTCCTCTTGAGACACGACGTCGACGACTCATAATGTCACCACATGCCAAAGCCATTCCTAGATCGATTCTCATCTTCGGGGCTTCGGGACACATCGGTAGGCCCTTGACGGAGTTCTTGATGCTCGAGGCGCCCTCAATCCGCTTACGTCTAGCGACAAGCAACGAGTCCAAGATCGCGCCGCTACAGAATGATTTCCCCAAGGCCGAAGTTGTCCACGCAGATTACTACAACCCCGGCTCCATCTCGGCCGCTGTAGCTGCAATGGAGGGAATCTTCGTGCTCCCTTCATCTGGATTGCGAGAAGAGAAGCCTATGACGGACCTGGTGCGAGCACTGAAGCAATCTGAAACTGTGACACAAGTTATTCGCTTGATGGGCCTGTTTCCAGAATTTCCGCCCGCCTGCATTGCCTTTGAACTTGGGCCTGGCTCTTTGCCAGCAGAGCACCGAGTAGCAAAAGATATCCTCGACGGTAGCGGCTTGCCAGTCACCTATGTCAACTGCGGTGCCACCTTCATGGACAACTTATTCATATTGATGCGGTCCGTATCCGCGAAGAAGACACTTGTATGGCCCGAACATCGTGTGCCGTTCTTGGACCCAAGGGACATTGCGGAGGTCGTTGGGAGGCTATTCCTCTCAACAAGCGCGGGACACATCGGCGCATTTCATACAATGAACAACGGTCATGACTTGCTCAACTTTGAGGAGGTGGCAGGCATTATATCCGAGGTTTTTGACGAACCTGTTGGCTATGATGGAAGCTGGGAGGAGTTCGCCGGCTTTTATGACTCGATCATGGGGCGCGATAAGGTGCAATGGTTATGGCGCTTCTTCAAGTTCGAAGAAGCTCATGAGGAGATCTGGGCCTTGAATAATTTTGTGGAGAGGACCATCGGGAGGAAGCCTGTGACAGTGAGGCAGTGGCTCTTGGAACACAAGGATGAACTGCAGCGGGGAAGTGCATACCTCGGATGGGCTGGGCGTGGAAGGTAAGGCGGCCATAGGTTTTGAAGACCTGTGCGAGGACATTTGGAAAAGGAAACCCTGAGGGTCTTTGATGCCGTTAAGAGATTACCGAGACGCAATGGAGGCTTGTGATCGCAAGTCTTCACTCGTCAACTGCTTAAGCTTGCAACGAGTTGTTAACTAAATCTCTCCTTCTAAGGGGGGTGTCATGCACATGTTCTTCAGTTGCGAAGGGTGACCTATTGTGGTCAACATTCATGTAAGTATGGGGAACTCGAGGAAGTATCAATTTTCCCTTAGCTGGATTATGTGAAGCCAAAAAATGGAGAACAAAGATACAAACACAACCCTCAAATCCAGCTACTTCGACAATCCTGACGCAACCCTACTTAGTGTTCGACTTTTGCACATGCAGACTGACCACTTTTTTTTGCTCGGGGACACTGAGACTCGTTTACACTTCTTGGATCTGTGTTATCCAGCCAACTATACTGGGAGCAAAAGCGATAAATCACTTATTCCATGAAGGTATTTTCGGACCAACTAGAATATCCGCCTGGGTAGGTATACTGCAGCCCGATAAAGCGACGCACGCGCATGCGGATAATATTATGCCAGAGTACTTTATAATCACAGTCTAAGCCGCAGTCTTCGCAATACTTCTGATCAATCCTTCCAGATCACCGTCTGACATCGACGGCACCCTTAAAAGCCCGTTGTCCGACTTGACCCATGGAGCGGACGTCTCAGACCTGGAATTGGCAAACCTGATCATCGTGCCAAAAGTCGACATGTCAAACTTGCCGCTAAAGAGGTCACTCAACGCCTTGTTATTGGCCTCCTCAGCATTCACACTGACAACCTGCCATCCATCCGTCCCGAGCGCGGCCTGTGCGTGCTTCAGCATCTCGTGGCAACTCTTGACCACGGATTGCACATAAACGGGCCTGTTCTCCGTCTCTTCGGGGTGTTCCATGACCCCCGCGACCGCTTTGCCGACCGAGTCCAGGGTCGTCCACACTACACGATTGTCGCCGCCGTCCATGAGCTCCGCGCGCTTCTCGAAGAGATTGATGCCCATGAACCCTGTTCGGAGGTTCCAGTCCAAGAATGGTCCGTTCGCAACAATCGTCCATGTCATTTTCCCATTAGATGACTTGCACCTTTCGTAAAGGTAGTTGTCGCGTTCGACCCGCTTTGAGAAAACGGGCAAAGAGTTGGCCGCGTTGTTGAGCGGGTCGACGCTCCAATCAGAAGGGATATAGCGGTAGACTCCAGCAGCTAGAGAAGCGTCAATGAGGCGTTTTGGAGTGTCATCTTGAACCAGCGTGCAGTCGACGAAAGCATCCTGTCCAGACAGTGCCGCAGTCAGGTCATCGGTGGATTCGAAGTCCACCTTTTTGACCTTGGCCGAAGTTGGGAGACTGCTGGTGTCACTAGACTTGCGGACGAGGATTGTGACGTCGAAGCCGTGAGCAAGGAGGTTAGTCACGACGGGCGTGCCAACATTGCCTCGGCCCTATAACAAACTGTTAATGACAATACTATTTCAACGAGCCGCCAAGGCCGAGTTGACAGCGGATCCTTACACCGGCGACGGCAACACTATGGACTTTTCGCGACATCTCGGTGTTGATTTGGAAGACTGCTGTGATTAAATCCGAGAAGGAGGCAAATATTCGAATACTTTTACTCTCCTTCCACTGGTAGCTTTCCGCGTTGGATTGGTTGTGCTTTCATGGGAGGGGGCCGGAACTAATGTACATTTAAATATGAGAGCTTCTGTGACTATTCTTTGTCATCATGATCAGCAGGTAGGTCATTGCGAGGCATTTCTTTCGGGGCGATTCCCCGGATCCAAGTGCGTGTGAAATACAAATACGCCTTTGTCACCTGTTTTCCGTGCGATCCAGCAGCGCACACACCAGCCAGGCTAAGACCGATGATCCCGGACAGCCTAGATAGCTACGGAGTCCCGCCCCGGACGTGGAAGTTCGTACCTTGTTAATGCGTAATGCCTGGCCGGCGTGCCGCCCTTCGGACGTTGCCTTGGGGAAGCAATGCATTGTGACGAGTGTTCACCGAGATGGGATGTATGAGGTGAAACGCTTCCGCCCGCGGACTTGAGATGTTTCAGCACGGAGCTTTCAAGCTTGATATAGGACGCTGTCCGGAAATTATAGAACGATAATAGAACAAACAAAGGCTCAGCAGAAATGTTGTCGCTATGTCTTGTGAATCTAAACTTTTGTGGTTTGAGTTGCTAACGAGCAGGAGAGTTTGGATGGTAAGAATTGTGCGACTGCTGCAAGCTTGCACAGTCGGTGGACGGATTGACGGGCGCTTGGGACATATTTTTTAAACCTTGCAATCTATTTTTGGAGAATTGATTATATACATTTTGAAGTTGATTTTGTCAAAATTCGTTACATCTGCGTGGTCATTCACTAATCTATGGATTATGCTGGTGCTGTACAACCGCCAAGGCGAAAACAACTCCAGCTTATCGTGTCCGTAGAACTGATGAACAATGTGACGTGTGGAACTAATTTTCTCATTCTAATATCTACCCAGCTACCAGAAACCTAGCGATGCAATATTGCGGAGCACCTGGATCTCGCTAACTATGGAAATCCCCTCGAATATTGTTCCCAATCACTGGCGTTGACCATGTTCAGTTTGAGTTGGTGACGGAGAAGCCCTTGATAGGGAAGTTGTAGTTGACGTGGTGAACCTCGACATCTCCAAAGCCACTAGGGATGTAAGAAGTCTTGTCAGCCGCCTTGCTGGCTTCGTGACTCTCCCAGCCAATGGCTCCAACAAAGATCTTGCCGTGGCCTTCAACCTCTTGCGTGGAGAAGCCTGAGGCCCCGCCGCGAGAGCCAGGCAGGGTGAAGGCTTTCTCAATCAAGGCTTTCAGCTCATCCTCACTACCGGTGCAGTTGCGAATGGTAACCATCTCCACGATGGGAGAGTTGATGGCCTCGCGTGGTGCGTAGGGCTTGAACTTGATAGTGTAGCTCGAGGGCTTGCCGTTGAGGACATGGCTCATTTGACCCAAGGACTTGGCGTGAGCATCGCTCGACACAAAAGCGTTCTTGGCCTCAGGAGACACCCAGCCTGGGAGGTGTCAGCGAGCGCCCAACTTCACACGGATTTATGAGCGTACTTACCTATCATCAAGTCCAGAGTTTGCGGGTCCTCGCTGCGCGGTCCCCATCTTGTTCTGATGTAACCAGGTTGCTCTTTGAGAGTCAATAGCAGCTGCTTGTAGGACTCCTTCCAGTCCTCAACGCCACCTGTTACCGGGATAATGACCCGTTCAGTGATTGCGGTCGGGGGAGGCGGTCCACTGGCGGCCATTTTAATTATCTTGGGGAATTGAATAATAAAAAGTTAAATTCTGAATGTGGTGTTAAACTGCAACGATGAGCCTAGATTGATGACGAGCCAAGCATTGGAAACAACCGAGTTGATCGCATCTTTATATTACTGAGGCACAGCTTCGCAGTTCAATACATATCAACTTTATCAACATACGATACCTCCACGGCTTCTCATCAGCATTGCTTTAACCGGACTGTCGCATAACTTGTCAAGTCCGGGTAGAACACCGCCACCTCAGGGAAATCCTTCTACGTAACGACTCATTTTTCTTTCCGTCGACGGACCCAAGAAAATGGTCTTTCGGAAGCCACACTCTCTATGCCGCCATGATACAACCCGCGAAATTTCATGCAAAACAGGTAAAAGAAGCATCGAGGCTGTTCTTTTCCGGAGGACGTTCCGACGAACCCCACTCTTGATTTAGGACCAACTTCTAAAGACGGCGGATGTCCGAAAGCATGTGGACAACCGTGTTTCCGACAATGTCTTCAACAACGTTGACATGTGGCAGTCATGTTGTTGTTTGGCGGCCAGACCGACTTGTCAGCCTTCAAGTTCCTGACATGTTTCATCCGAAGGGTCCTCGAACTTTAGTCCGCAAGGCGTTTCAGGGAGGCATGACGGGAGCGGCCGTCAACCCGCGGAAACAATTACTGCAAAAGGAAACCCCATTCTAAACCTCAACTCCGCCACGAACCAGTATCCGTACATCGAATGCCACCTCTTATTCGGGTTCCGATTTTGGAGAACGGATCGGGCTCTGGTCGTGTCCAGCTCTCGCATGCGACACCCGGAAGTCATTCTGAAACTCTCCCCACTCACTACCCGTGCCAGGCAGACTGGAAGTCGTGCAGCAACCTCCAAGTCTGTCAAACAAAGTGTTCAGTTGGTTTTGAGTACGCCGTCATAGCCGACCGGGCAGATTGACGGGCAGATTAGAGATCGAATTCTGTGGAGACTAGATGTTGTCCAAACGAGACTCGAAGCTTTGTGGGCTGCGCTACCCATGAAGCAATTGGTCAGCCTAGAACAGTGGGGTCTAGACAAGGAGGAACTGGTTCCCTTGGTGCCATGGCAACTTAAGGGGGCAGAAATATTTTGAGCACATTATGAGGATGGTGTTAATAGGTTTACACGGTGTTGGACTGGTCTGTTTGAGCTGAATCGAAGGAACCAGCTCAGTGTAGCCTCGTACAAAGTGTGGGGGTTCATCTAGCTAGCTATATACTACCACTGAACTTGGGGTAGAAACACAATTATACGATGTCAACCGAACATTTATTAGCTTGATGCTGGCCTGTCTTGGCAACACTTGAGATACATCATGCATCCATTCTATCCGTCTCAATTCGAAGAAGCCCAGCTCAACGGCTCTTTCAGTCATAACGAAGAACTTTATCTGAATTGAAGCCAAAGAACCAATGAAATCAATTGCTACATTCTGATGAAGCTATGTTGGCGACAAATGTACATGAACGTTGCATCCGAGTGTGTCTCAATCAACTGTATCCCATCTAACGCCTCCCACCACCGGCATCCTCTGCTCTTGACGCGCTCAATCACAAAAGCCTTGTGGTATAAGTCATTGATCGTAACCTTGGCACATCGGAGAAAAGTATGAAGATATGTAGTCGCCATAGCCGAGGTGGCCTCGGCCATAGTTGTACGATGTGTAGGACAAGGCACCAGGCTTCGAGAAATCCATTCCAGGTCTATTATATCATGCTGTTAGCCTCTCCGGCGATATAGGTCTATGTTATCGAGTGGAATTTGAGACTCACATCATAGCAGCTGCCAAGGCACCCCTGGCATACTTGCTCGCATGACGTTCATACCCTAGCAACTCTAGGGCTTCGGTGAAGTTCGCGGTGGTGCGAATGTCATTGGAGTTGGTTTGCACCCACGGCAAATGGCATTTGACCTCGATCCTATCCTGGCCCGGCCTCATCTCGAAGACAAAGCAGATACCTACGTGGTGATCCTTTGGGAAGCGAGGTGGCTTGGACTGGTCTGCAGCAATTCCTGTAGGTTCGTCGAGCAGAAGATGCCAAATCTTGGACAGGTTTTCGACGCCGCGCATGGTCGACTCGTCCATTTGCAGACCACCTAGGGTGCACACGTCGCGTATGGTATTTATCGAGTTCGACTTCGTGCGCGCATACACCTTGATCCGTGCCTTAGCCGGGTCGATGCAGTCGATGGCGATCATCTCAACAGGTATGTGCTCTTTGTATCCTGCCAGGAATGTTGACAACTTATCGACCACCTTGGTGAACCCCTCTCCGCCGGGCTTTAGATCGCGAATGGTACTCCAGGTCAATTCCTCGCTGCTGATACCAGTGGCAAGGTGCTTGAGCACGGGAAAGAGGTACACCTTCATAATACGCTCGGCCCCTTTCATGTCAAACGCCACAAAGATCTGCGGCGCTCGAGGTTTGTGTGGTGGTAGTGCGGCCTTTGCGGCGGCCACCTCGTTCTTTTCATGCACGAACCAGCGAGACCAGACTTGCTCGAACCACCGTGTGTCCGCTCCCGGTGCAACATAACGCAACAGTGGCAGCAACGTTGTTATCTTGTCTCCAGGGAAAGGATTTTCTGGGTCGTCATTCGGTAGGAGCGGCTCGAAGCTGTAGCGCACCACGCTTCCATCGTTCTGGAAATTCCATGACGGTTCGAACGGAGAGCCATCCATTGTTAACAAAGGGCGGATAGTGGTCTGAGGTGTAGGGGGTCCGTAGGTCGGCACCACAGCATCGCGATATGCACGCATGTGGTCGATTTGTTGCTCATATGTGTAGGAGCCAGCGCTACGGAGGAGGGTGGCAAGGAGAGGCGCTGTGCGCTGCCACCACCAATTGTGATCCGGATGAGTTGGGGCATCGAGACCACCGATCTTGGTGGTCGTAAGTCCATTTGCCTTAGAGTCACTGTGCTGGGGAAAGCCATTCACTCTGGCCGCCCAAGCAGGCTCATCATCTTCGGCAAGTCGGACCATCGTCTGTAACGATTGTTTTGAAGTCGGCTCGACTGCAGTTGTTGTAGTGATAAGGGTGCTCATTACTGATCTAAGGAGACTATCACGCGCGAAAGCTGCGCTTGGCTATGACACAACGAAAAGAGCCCAGGAGATGCAAAGTGAAATTCATCAGACTTTGACGAAACATCAATTCTGCTGCGGCAAGTAAGTTGATATATGGCTTTATGACAGCCAGCAGAAACTTAAGTCTTGCTTCCTGGCATGGGCCTTGCAGAAACCTGTGGCGATTGTTTACTGCAACAGAAGAATGTGACACTGGACATGATTTGCCTGCAGCCCCTGTCACCAAGTCAAACACTTGCTGGCCTTGCCGCCCAGACTGGCCGGGAGAGAAGACGGAGTCCGCGCCGCTCCCGGTATGCGCCGGAGCCCCGGTCATTTTCGGTTCGCGGAACCCAGCAAAGTTAGACTTCGCACCCTGAAACCAGAGTCCCGATGCGGCGGCAATCGAGCATATGCACAAGGGAAGTTAGATATCTCGTTTGATACTTTCTCAGCCAGAGACCTGACTGCCTTCGCAATGGATCGGGAGGCACCGATGGGCCGAGGCGTGCGATCACAGCCACGTTTCAGATGGGCCCCTACATCAACAATGGAAAGAATGATGCCGCCGGCGCCCCGCGGAACCACGTTCATCTGATCTAGCATCACTGATCCGTGTCCTTGTCAATATTTGGCAATCGGTAATCTGTGGGGAGTCCGGAGTTGTACTCTTGGTCAACTTTGACGGTGGTAATTAGAACACAAATGTTTGGTACCATTACCGGTGCATAGGACGCGAGGCTGAAGAAGTTTCAAGGAGACAGGTAGCTCTGAATTCTGCGCACAATAGCACCACTACTGCGTAAAAACTGTCCACTCGTGGAGGAGTCCTTGACACGGGTTCTCGGACTTGTGAGCCAGAGACTAAATGCATTCATCATCAACGCCTATTAACTACTTATATATACACTGGTCTGTCAACACAGGAGTTGCCTTTTGTCAGTCTCGGTAACAAGCCGACTACGAACATTTTCCACATCTTTACAACCCACAACTTTAAAATGGCTCCGCCAAGTGCTACAGGTGCAGCAACCGGCACTGAAGGGACATCAAATGGCAGCGCCAGCGTTCCTAAGCCGCGATGCCTTCCCCCGGGCTTTACCGACTCCAGATTCTCAGACTTCATCTCACAGCTACATTCGCTCGTGGGCAAGACCAACATTGCGGTGATCACTTCTGAAACCGTACTGGATGATGGCGACTACGAGACAATCGACTGCTTGACACATGATATGCACAATTTCTACGACCACGAGGAGTTCATTGCTTCTGCCCTCGTGCGCCCGCGGGATGTCAAGGACGTTCAAGCCGTTGTCAAACTATGCAACGACTTTGCTGCGCCGCTATGGGTATTCAGCAAGGGACACAACCTAGGCTATGGCGGTGCGGCGCCTCGCGTCAGCGGCAGTCTCGTGATGGACCTTGGCAAGCACATGAACAAGGTGCTCGAGGTCAATGCTGTGGATTGTTACTGCCTCCTCGAGCCTGGCGTCTCATACCTCCAGCTGCAAAAGTACCTCCGCGACAACAAACTCGACGATAAGGTCATGATGGACGCACCCGAGCTGGGATATGGCTCCGTGATTGGTAACGCTCTTGACCACGGAGTCGGGTTCACGCCTTATGGCGACCACTGGATGATGCATTGCGGGATGGAGATTGTCCTCCCCACCGGGGATATCGTCCGGACCGGCATGGGCGCCATGTCCAGCCCCGAGGGGCGGGAACAGGCGAAGCAAGGTGTGCACCCAGCGGACCAGAAGCCGAATGAATGTTGGCAGCTCTTCCCTTACGGCTTCGGTCCGGTCAATGATGGTATCTTTTCACAAGCCGGAAACGGCATCGTTACGAAGATGGGCATGTGGCTGATGCCGCGTCCGCCGGGGATGGAGGCGTTTATGGTCACGTACGAGAAGGACGAGGACCTTCCGCAAATCATCGACATAATCGGCCCGCTTCGTGTGAACATGATTCTGCAGAACGCCGCTGCGTTAAGGCATGTCGGCCTGGATCTGGCACATTACAATCCCCGGTCGCATTACACCGACAAAGCTCTGAATGAGCCCATGACAGACGAGGACCTGAATCGGGGGGCGAAGGAGCTCGATCTGGGCCGATGGGTCTACATTGGCGCTGTATATGGCCCTCCAGTCATCCGCGAAGCCCATCTGAAAATCATCAAGCAGGAAATGTTGAAGGTGCCAGGGAGTAAATTCTACCTCGAAAAGGATCGCCCGGAGAAGCTTGGCACCCTAGAATGTCGCGCCGAGACAATGCGAGGCGTGGCAAACATGGATGAGCTGATGTGGCTCAACACATGGATTCCAAATTGCTCTTTCATGTCACTCGCGCCGATATCGAAAGTCTCTGGCGAATCGGCTTTGGCGCAGTACACACTGGCGAAGAAGAGGTTTGACGAGGCCAAAATGGATTACATGGGTATCTTCAGCATCGGCATGAGGGAGATGCGTGAGTATTGAAAATCCTGGACATTAAGAATATCGCTAATAATGGCTCATAGATAACGTTATCTGCATCGTTTTTGACCGCAAGGATGCCGATACGCGTCGTCGCGTACAATGGCTCGTCCGCACGATAATCAAGGATTGGGCAGAGAACGGCTGGGGCGAGTTTCGAACGCACATTGGCATGATGGACCAGGTGGCAATGACCTACGATTTCAATGACCATGCACTCATGAAGCTGAACGAGAAAATCAAGAATGCTCTCGACCCGAACGGCATCTTGGCCCCAGGTAAGAGCGGAGTCTGGCCACAACAGTACGACAAGAAGAAGTGGATGTTGGGCGAGGATTACATCAAATAGACCAGAGAGAACTCTCTTCATCTCATAGTTTTTCACAATTTCGCGTGTATAATAGAAATCATGTCATTCAAAACATTTTCATGAAACACATGTATCAAAGCCTAATTGTCGATGTTGTCAAAAGCGATGATTTGATCTTGAAGATACGAGAGCGCCAAGGTATGAATCCGTAGCACTCAGATTCAGTCATCAATTAGATTGAGTGTTGCTCTCGTTAAGGCTATTAGTCTAATTGGTAATTTGCAGTTGATGCAGCAAAGCTCGCTGGAAAGACTCCGAGATGCTCATTATTTACAGCTGTCTAGTTAATTATTATGTTCACCGCACCTTGAACCTTCGCTGAAATTTTCCCTTTCACATGTGTTCAAGATATTTGGTGCAAGCATGCGAATTGCCCAAAACTTTTGACCCAATTTCTAGTTCACCTTATCCGTCTCCTGTGTCTGTGCAGACAACAGCTTGCTTGGATCATCGTGATGACCCATCGTGTCCTTGCCTTCCTCCGCCTCCCGAACATCTGGATGATTGATTCCAGCCAGGAGCCTGCTTTGCTTCCGAAATAAGCAGTAGAAGTTGTAGGAGCCCCAGAGCTGCGCCGCTGCAAAAAGGATGTGGAGCATGGGCGTCGTGATCTTGAAGGCCAGTGTCCACCTATTCCATAACGAGCCGAACATGTACATAGTCACAATCGTCTCGACGATGGTTCCGGTCAAAGTCGTGGCCATTGCTGCGAGGAAGAGCTTCCGGAGGAAGGCGTGCGAGTCAGGGTAAACTCTATATAGTATGATGGTGACATGTGGCAGGAACTCGGCGATGATGTCAAATGCCCCTGTATTGAAGCTTTGTGTCAGCCCTTGTCCTATCGATATCGGAGGCATCACTGGGGATAGCCTTGATGTTGCTCACTCACCCCACACTAGACACAGAGAGAACTCAATGTCGGCATCCGGCTCTCTGATGAGATCCAGGCTGATAGCAATTGCGGCTTGCCCGATCATGATCGTTCCCACATGGTGTCCCACACTGACTGGAGAAATTTTGGGGCGATAGAATAGCTCGAAAATGTACATTGCAATAAGCATCTGCGACACGACGATCAAGACGTCGCCCATCGTGACAGGCGTTGCCGTTCCGGAGAAGCGGGTATGAAAGGTTGATGTTCCAAAAACGACAGAAATGAAGGGGTACACGGCCGCAATCAGTATAAGGATCTTGGTTCCGCCGGCGATATGATGGTTTACGAATCCTCTTCGTGTCGTCTCATCCATTGTCGTGTATGTTGTTCCGTATACCCTCCTCAGCAAGAATCCCTCGAGGATGTAGAATCGAATCGCGAAGTATATCACGAACACGATGCTCATTATCATAGCACTGAATGGTGCAAGGATCGATATCGTTGTCAGAGGCATTCTGTCGAGGTGCTCATCGTGGCGCCTGGCCATGGAATTATGGTCATCCATGTTGGCGATTGTAGGAGGAGATGGAAAGGAAAGCTCTTCCTAGGTCTCTCTGTGCGGTTATGAGTGGAAAAACAAGTGAAGTGTCGTGCAAGAAGAGTCAATGCAGGATTGTCGCGTGACAATTGATGGGGGAAAGGAAAGGAAGGGAGACAGGGCGTCTTGAGCTCAGGCAATCAGCTCCTTATACGGGACATGGCGAAAGGATCGTAACGAAATAAGAAAACGGAATAAGATTCACGAAACATCGAGCATTTTGAGGGGTAAGGAAATGAGACGGCTGTAGAGCCGGGGTGAAACATGGTCGAGGATGTGTGGTGAACGTGCAGTTCCTGAGTAGGTTCAGTTGTAACCTCTAACTCTGACTCGTCAAGTTGATTCAATTTATCCCGCAGTCTAGCTGTCCAGCTGGTGAATGCTACGAGATCAAGGGGGACCCTGCTCGTGAGTGGCTTAGCAAATAGGTTGGATACGAGCTGGCCGCCAGCACACAGACTAGGGCTGGGCCACATAGACTAGCCTAGATCTGAGGTTCAGAGGTCTTCCTGAGTCTCTCCTTTTTCAAAGGGGGAGGGGCCGTGGGGCTTCTCTCTTGAGTCGTCCATAAATTCGTTCCGAGACTCGAACTGATGATTTTGCACAACATCTTGTTTCATTCGCAAGGTAGCTGACCAGGGCTGGAATGTCGTGCTTCATCTCCTGCCCTAAACATTCGAGATCGGTTCAGGGGCGCCCACGGTAGCCGCATTGGGTGTCTTGGCGGTACTTTGACAGAAAGCTTGACAGAAAGCTTGGCACGGGAGGCGCAGATCTGAACAGGGATGGCCCTCAAACTCTAACCGGTCCAGGCACAAAAACGAACTGTTACAGCACAGACAGGGGTTGCAGCAGACTTGGGGAAGCCAGGGAGGATTCTCAAATCATTTTCGAAATCTGACCGATCGGACAAGACAGGGGCCTCTGGATTGGCTTCGGACCAATGGCTAAGTCCCCTTCCTCCTCCACTTCCTGGGGGAGCCTCGGGAATACGTTGCGACGTTGCGGACACTAGCCCTCAGAGCCCACAAATATCCAATGGAGAAGGAGGGTATGAACTATGTTTGTCTGACGTGGTGACTTGAAGGCTAAATAGGCCCCATCCCCCAGAGACACGACAAGCTCCCGAAAAGCACACACTAAGAATCTTCCTCTTCAACCTTGCCTTGCGCCTCCTTGGAGAGCGGAAAAATGGATACAGTGACCGGCAAAATGCATCTTTGAAGCGGTGACGTCCGATCTGCAATAGTAAGATTCATCTCACGAGGAAGTAAAGGTAATTATGGCTCATATGATGTACCAATAAATAGAATGGGTCATTGCTTTTTGGGTCTCCATGATTGGCTACGGCTAACCCCGAATATTGACACGTCAAGTACCGGTACAGGCTGTCAGGGGTGGCTTTTGCTTTCACTCTTGTGCCTTGAACATGATGTTTTCAGGTATTTGGAAATGTTCTCGATCAAATTTATGAAGATGCCGCAGCTCAGAGCTTCTCAGCACGCCGTCATTACAGCGTACTAATATAAATACATGAGGGTCTTGTTTCATAGTTAAACTCGAATGGGAACACTTCAGTACCAAGCAATGCCTGATATACCAGAAAATAGAGGCACCACAGATTTCTTTAGCGAGACTAGGCTAGTCCAGTAGATCATAGACCCTGTAATGCAATGGCTCTGCCAATAGGAATCATACACAAGCCATTGATCACAATGTGGCAAATTTTGTGGGAGCTTGTGTATCTTAAATCTTGTCTTCAAGGATGTATTCTATATTTAAAGTTCTATAAGTCTGAAGCATCCAAGTTACACGCCCAACAGGCCATTGGTCATTGAATCTTCACATGCACATGCTGCCCAAGCCCGCCTCTAGGATAATTACCACTGCGCAGAAGACTGCCAAAACTTGAATTTAACGAGAGGCCAGCTAAATGCTCTTAGATTTAATTTTATTGGTGATATCCTGGCTTGACAAGGTCTTGAGAAAGTGATATTGGCTTCGAGTAGATCGAAGCCTGCTGTTGAAGGTCCTTCACTATGTTGAATGAGGTTGTTTCCCCGGTAATGATGTTGTACGCCAATCCTTGATTTCTTTGCATGCTTTATAAAACAGAAAGTCTTGTGTGCCGAACATGAGATTTCCTTGATATAATATTGTGAATTTCAAATGCAGATGGTTCCATTGGAACTGGCCTTGTCACTACCTAAGGTAATCTCACACCAGAATCACGCAACAGTCGAGAGTGATATCGAACCCTCCTCTCTGAATTCAGAACCCAGATAGGAGCTGTGACGGACCGAATCTTACGGCTATCAGTACGGGCTCCTAATGACCCTGGGAATGCTCTTGACCCAATATGGATTCAAGGGGGGTGGATTGCCCGTCACATGTACGCGAGACAAGGCATGCCAGGCTCCTGCAATGTGACCAACAAGCATCGCCCGCAAACGACTAGAGCGGGTAAAGACTCGTCATTTTCTTGTCATTGTCGAAATGGAATGGAAAATCCGCTGGCTCAGCTGCTCCTGAGGCCTCGAAGTTGTTGTTGTTGTTGACTATGAGCCCAAATCGGAAACTCGGGACCGATGCCGGCCATTTGTCCGGGGCCTGGATGCCGGAGGTGACGCCTTGCCCAGCCGGGATCGCGATAAGATAACGAGATGCCGTCGGTCTCCTCCGGAGGTCGACGTTCCTCCTTCAAGAGACCAGTTCACAATAGAAATAGTAGATCTATATAGTCTTTGCTTCTAAAAGACGCAGCTTCAGTTGTTTTGTTTCATTTGTTTCCCTTCGAGGGTCCCGTGCGAGCATGGAGTACAAACGGCCGCTATCTCCCCCCAAGATCAAGCCTCGGCTTATCATCCATGGCGGCGCGGGCAACATCAAGCCGACGAACCTGACGCCCGAGCGATACGAGGCCGTCAGGAAGTCGCTACTTGGCATGGTATGTACATCACGACGGAGGCGCTATACCATACATATTTCTCAGCCATCAACTGACTCTCTCCATCTCAGATCGCCAAAACACACACTTACATGCACGCCGCCTCCCCGCCGTCCGCCCTCCAAGTCGCGACCTACGCCGTCACCCTGCTGGAGGACGACCCCCTATTCAACGCCGGGAAGGGCGCAGTCTTCACACGCGATGGCATCCAACAGATGGAATCGTCCGTCATGATGTCGCGAGGACACGCCAAGCGCGCGGCGGGGGCCCTGGGGCTGCGCCACGTGAAGAACCCCATCCTGCTCGCGCGCGCGATCCTCGAGCACGGCGAGGAGGACCTGTGGGGCAGGAAAGGGCAAGGGCACAAGGACAGCCTTGGATTCTCGGATATCAAGAGCGATGAGGATGGCTGTCTCGACCCGGCGGATGTCGACGTGCCGTCTGCGCAGGGCCACACGCTCGTCTTCGGCGCCGCGGCGGAGTCGTTGGCGAGGAAGTATGGCCTCGAGTTCGCGCCCACGAGCTACTTCTACACGCAGACGAGGTGGGACGAGCACACCCGTGCTCTTGAGCGGGAGAAGGCCGGGGAGCAGCACCTAGCAACATGGTCGGCAGATGAATACTTGCCCCAGGGGACGACCGGCGCAGTGGCCCTCGACACGGACGGGGTGGTCTGCTGTGCAACCAGCACAGGCGGCCTGACGAATAAGTTGACCGGCCGCATCGGAGACACACCTGTGCCCGGTGCTGGTTACTGGGCCGAGGAGTGGGACGAAGATGGCCCCTCTCCCAGGTCCTCGTCCTCATCCGCCGCAACCTTTTGGGATCGTGGTCTGGAAGCAGTACGTCGGCCAGGCGCGGTTCTCGAGTTCACCGGTGTCTTGCGAGGGCTGATGGCAGACTGTCTGCCCACGCCGTTTATCTACGCCCCCGTAGCACCGGCCACCTCTTCTCAGTTGATCACCACCCGTTCCTTCGCAACATCTGGTACTGGCAACGGCGATTCTTTCCTTCGTGTGAATGCCGGTCGAACTGCAGCGGCTATTGCACGCTGGAAGGGCGTGCCCTCTGCACAAGCTTTGACTGCCGTCACTGGTCCCGAGGGCGAGTTGCAGAAGTCGGCGGGGGACCGATGGATGATCACCGGAGAGGGAGAGGGTGGCATGATCGGAATTGAGAGCATCGTGGTCAGAGATACGGATGGGAACATCGTCCAAGCTGGAAATTCGATCCTTCAGGATCACAACTGCCCTGGTATGTTCCGCGCCTGGGTGGACGATGACGACAAGGCCGTGTTCCAGGTCTGGCATGACGGTAGCGATGTGTCAAAGTTGGGCTTCCATGGAGAAGGCCGGAGAGAGGACGTTCGGGATTGGGCGGATGAGAAATCCGGTGTGCGAGGAGACATCTATGGGGCATGAGCATAGATACAAATGTGAGCTTCGTACAAGAAGACATAGAAAGAACAAGAATATATAGATATATATACGCGCGCGCGCTGTGTATGTGTGTCTGTCACTCGAAATTGAAGCGTGTCCAGCGCACCTGTCCATGCGCCCTCACCGGCCGTTATTCGTCCGAACACAGATCAGAGTCTGACGAGACTGCGTTTCATGATTCGTTGCCCTTATAGACAGGCAAGCGCACTTAACAAAACTTAGAGAGGGTGGCCGGGGCCAGAGAAGCTGGGTATACATTTATTTTGGCCATGATCCATATTATCTGAGCCCGCTGTGTGGATCTCTAATGCATACATCTATCTACGCTATGATTTCTCACGACCCCCAGAAAGTCTACCAAAACGCCATACAATGAATAAATGGAACATCCAACGACACGTCCTCAGGCGCATTTTGCAACAGAACGAGTCCTGCACATGTCCGGTCCACACGTCACAGACTCCGTGAGCCCAATGCTCCTGTCAGAGTCTTTATAACTTCCGGAATACCTCCCCAAAGATCTCGCGACTCTTCAAGAGGTTCAGCAGCCGGATCCTCTCGTTCTCCAGGTGCGCCGCGTCGCTCGCCTGGCCACAGGGCAGATGAGCGGCCGGGGCGCCGAACTCCTTCTCAAGAAAGCGGATGGCAGGGATGGAGCCGCCTTCGCGGATATACAGAGGCTTACGCCCTCTAACAACAGGGGCGTCTGGCGGAGTTTCGGCTGCGTTTTCAGGTTCAGATTCGGATTCGGACTCGGATTCAGGGTTAGCGAATGGGTCAGAATCGGGTCTGGAATCGTATGCAGAGCGTAATGATGGAATCGGGCCAAAGGTGGAGGTTGACTCGCGGGAGTACAGCCCGGGCTCTGGAGACTTGAGCTTTCTATCAGAAGCCTTGTCGGCTTGCGGTGCAGTATCTTCCGTGTCCTCATTGGCACGATCGATGTTCTCGCCTTCAGATTCCTCTCCGCGGCCATTCTGAGCCTCAAGAGAATCTTCTCTGGCTTCCTTCACACGGGTGTGTTCTCCCGTGGAATCACTCAGTCCCCACACCTTGATGATGGCTTCCTCTAAAGTCTGGAAGATCTGATTGTTCGGGTCACCCAGCCATGGCTCAGCCGTGTTGTCGATTTTTATGCTTAGGGAATTCCTGCTGTCCAGCTGCGCAAATTGGTCCCCCAAAAATTCCTTCAGCGCCACTATTATGTCATCTACTTCTTGACCGGGTACCAGTCGGAAGCTGATTGTGGCACTGGCATGGCCGCTGACGATACTGCCGTCCAGTCCAGATACTTTATACCTATGGATTGTCAAGTTGGGCTCGCGCCAGCGTGCCATCAGGCCAGCTTTGAGCTGGTCGACTGTTCCAGCTTCAGGGTTGCGGCGGCTAAGGATCTTTGTAATGTCCTCATACCGTGCTTCCTCAGCCGTGGTGAGCGGCAGGATAGAATCGTAGAAGTGAGGGACCATGATTTTGTTTCGCGGACCCTTAAGGGTTGACAACAATCGGGTCAGGTCAGAGAGCGGCTCGTCGACCATGTAGCTGCCGTCGACACCAGAGTGCAGATCAGGATACATGCTGTCGACGCAGACTGTGGCATGAAGGACGCCGCGGAGGCCGTAAGTCAGACATGGGGTCTCGTCATCGAGCCAGTAGCTGTTTGCCAGGAGGATGTAGTCGACCTTTCCGATGAGGCTCTTGTTCTCCGCCACTGCCTCCTGGAAACCACGGCTACCAGATTCTTCCTCACCATCGATGAGAAATATGACATCGTTTTCAAGCTGCTTGGCCTGGAGAAGATCCGTCACAGCAAAAAGCGCAGCCATGGTCGGGCCTTTGTTGTCGCTCACACCGCGACCGTACCAGTACCCATTCACACCTTCCACCTGGAACGGGTCCGTGGTCCACTTGCTTTCAGCATTGCGATCAGCAGGCACAACGTCATAGTGACCATAGAATAGGATGCGTTTGCGATGGTCAGCGGGCTCTCGTTTCCCACTGAAGATGGCGCAGACGACGGGGTTGTGTATCTGGTCATCTCTGGACAGCATATGTACTTGTGCGCCCAGCCGCTTGAAAAGGTTGCACAAGAAGCTGGCACCTCTGCGGCAGTCCTCAACGAATTCGGGCCGGGATGAGACAGTCTTGTAGGAAACGAATTCGCGTAGAGAGGCAAACATCATGTCTTCCGGCTGCCCAGTAACGTCTTCGGGTTGTTCACAGACATCGTCGATGCGCCACACGCTGACGGAGTTGTCGTTGGCACCGGTGATGTACAGTTGATCTCCGTTGTAGTTGGTGCATGCTGAAGAGAGAACCTTGCCACCATGGGCGGTCCATCTCTTCAGGCATCGATATTTCTGACTCACCTTTTCGGAGGACGGTGGTGGGTAGTGGTCTTTGCTGTAGTGGACGGTGCTATGTTTCTGTTGCTTGTTAGAGCCTGGCTTCGAATTCGGGCTGGAAGGGCAACTCGAGAGTTGCGGGTATTTGTTGGACTCACTGCCGCAGATCCGGTGGTGGCTCCGGAAAGGAGGTAGCCCCAGGATAGCTGTAGGGCCATGACGTCCCCGCGGTGGCCCTTGATGACCCTGAGCTTCTGCTTGGTGTCGAGATCCCATAGCTCTATAACGCCCTTCTTCTTGCCACTATATAAGAAGGAGCCATCGATGGCCAGGGAGAAGACAGACTCGCCGAAGTCGTCGTCGTCGCCGCGGAGACACATGATCTCGCGCTTCTCCCACGCATCCCACTCCTCGAGCCCATCGTACTTGTCGTCCTGCTTGATCTGCCACAGCTTGATGCTACCGTCACCGCCACCGCTGATCAGCACCTCCTCGTCTGAATCGACGAGGACCGTTGGACCTCTGGCAATGATCATGCAGTAGACGAAGCCAAAGTGGGCAAATTTGCCGACTGAGCCTCGGTCTATCTCCAGGGTCGCCTCAGCCTTGGGTATCAGCTCCTCGCGCTTGTCCTTCCTCCTTGGTGTGCTTATTCCACCAGGGGCCTTGGAGTCGAAGAAGGGGTGGTGGCGCTGGTCAGGGTGGGATGGATTGTTGTGAGGCACGCGACGGTCGCGATCGTTGAGTCTAACCCACTGGATGGATTGGTCCTGTGCGCCGATGTAGACGGTATCCTGCTGGCTGGAGTAGGCGCAGGAGAAGACGTCGCCGACGTGGTCGAGGCTGTAGATCTCGTACAAGCGGGTGAAGGTGTTGGGGCACCAGACCGAGACGAGGGCATCGCCGGCACTGGATATCAGGAGAGGCCGGGAGTCGGCGGAGGTGGAGTCGGGAGAGGACTGGGACGAGTCGGAGTGGGTGGTGGAGGAAGCAGCGCCAGAGAGGAAGAGCCAGAGGATATGGCGCTTGTGGGCTTGTATCCTCTTCACGAGCTCAAAGGTGCCGAGGGACCAGACGATCAGCTCGCCGTCGTGGGTGCCAGCAAAGATATACTTGTCGGACACGGCGAGTGCGAGGACAGAGCTGTCGTGCTTGAGCTCTTGGACGCGGACGGGGGCATCGGACTCCTCGTGGGATAGCGAGAAGCCATTGGTGATGGTGGCGGTTGGGGGTAGTGCTGGTGCTGGTGCTGACGGCAGTGGAGGTTTTTGGTCGGAAATCATGGCGTCTAATCAATAAATGGGACAGACAAGTGTCAGTACAGCACAGAAGGGAGCGTAGGCCTAAGATCTTGAACACTGGCAACGGGCGGCAGCATCGCGTGCCCGGGGCAACGAGGAGGACGAGGCCAGATCACCAAGGGACCATCTCTGTCAGGCTGACACCACACAGGTCAGGTCAGGTCAGGCCAGGACAGAGAAGACCAGGCCGACTGGGCACAGGGTGGTCAGATTGTAGGGAGGGCTGAGTGTACCGGTCGTCTGGGCGAGAGTGAGGGTAGCAACGAGCGTGGTGATCGTGATGTAGGTGTTGAGGGTGGTAGTGACGATGCTGAATGACGGAGCACTCATGCGCCTTGGAGCTGCGTTGTTGCAGGGCCCAGGCGACCCTAAGGGTGTACCTGGCAGGGGTTGGCAGGGCTGGTGGGCACAAACAGGGGGTTCCCCACATGCTGTAGACGGTAGGCCGTAGACCAAAGGAGCTCAGGTTGAGGTTCTCCAAGCTCCCGCTGTGGGCTACTATTATCTGTTTGTGGGGGAGGGAGTGGCGTGTGGCTCCACTAGAGCTATGTTTACCGTGTGGGTGACACACCAGACTGATCTAGATGATCTAGAAACAGTAGAATAGTTGTCTACTTCTACCTGGACTATGCACTTTATGCAGTCGAGGAAATCAAGTAGATAGTCTACTCAGTCTCGGTAGATAGTTGGTGCCACGCGAACATAGACAAACTTCCACTCACCTAGAGTCTTCTGCTGCCGTTCAAACCTCCACACCTCGGCCTGTCTGATCTTCCTGCAACCCACGCAGCTATCGCCAACTGCTTTGGCATCATCTTCACCAGTCTCGGACGCTGGAGGCGTGGGAACCGGCGCCTCGGCCCTACCCTGCCCAGGAAGTATTCCAAGTGCCATGGCCAGTCCGGTCCGATTCGATTCAAGTGGGCTTCAGTCAATCCTGGGTCCAACGGGCTGGGATCTATGACTGACTTCCTTTGAAGCTCCTTGGGCGATTGAGAACACGTAAGACCGAGACGGATGTCGACCGAAGTGGGACGGGGACGGACTCTGGCCAGCTCTTCTTGGTCCTAGATGTATATATATGAAAGATGAACAAACAAATTGCCCTTTCCGAACGGATATTGCCGGTGGCCCGTTCAGATACACATGTACTCACTCAAAGGTGCAGGATTTGGCTACAGTCATCCATACTTCAAGTACATAAGCCCCTGGCAAGATGTGCTTTTGCAACGGCCTTGCTCGGGGCGGGAACTCTTGTGTCGACTCTTGACACTGGCAATGACGCCAGTTCCGAGGTAATTGCATCAGCTCAGTCAAGCCTTGCCCGACCGTCACCAGCTAAATGCAATTTCCCGCCGTCTGACAGGGCCTCATCTATTCTCGGGCTCTCACCGCTACACCGGCTTTGTTGCTTTTTACCAGCCGCTGAGCTTGCCACCAACCTCAGCCAGTGTGGCACAGAGTCCTGTCAAAAGGCCCGCCGTTGGTTCCCAGCCTCTGCCCCTGTCCCCTTGCCCAGGTTTTGGGCAGCTTCAAATTTCTTTGGTTTGTGTCAGCCCTTGCATGCCTTAAGTCAACTAACTGTAAGGCCGCATTCAATGCAGACATCTTCCTGTGATCGACAAATACACCCGCAACCCCTTGCACCCACATCGGTAGCCGTACCCTTACCCAATCACTGCCGGGTCTTCCACGAAAACTCTACGACTACCTACACATGTATGACGGCTCATATTCGAGTCCAGGGATTCCGATCAGATCTGTCACGTGTTCACTATTTCTCAGTGTTGGTGAGCGGCTGTGTCACTCACTCACGCACACATACACACGAGCGTATGAGTATTACTTGGGGAAGGTCATTTCTCCACAAAAGCACGTACAACGAAGTGTAACCCAAGCGGAACGGGAGTTGGCATTTCGCCAGGGCTTGAGCTCTGAGCATATGTAACAATGAAATGCTTTTTCGCTGACTATTATTAACCTCTAAATTGACATCCCTGCGATCAAACTCCGTCCTCGACAACCGAAAATGCTAGCTATGAGCTACACCCATGCATACAAAGTTCACCATTTCACTCTGTCCCTTTGAATGATTGTCCCTTGCCCCGTTTTCTGACCCGAAACTGTATTTTGCAGTATTACCCTGACGCCTCGATATCCAATCCATCAGCCTTTAGTCCCATGCTCTCCAGTCCCATCGCCAGAAGCTTCACCAGTGTGCGGATAAGGGGATGGCAGCACTGACGGATCCGGCAGAAAAGCTTCTGCGCCGGGGAACAATGCACTGTAGTCTCCCCAGTCAAAGTCAAATGCGTCCAAATCCATTGTCCCGAGATAGTCGTTGAGTTCCCCGATGTTGTTGCCCTGGTTGTAGGCGCCTTCCAAATCGTAATTGACGGTCTGCTCTGCCGATTCAGTCGAATTAGGGTCGTTACTGAGGGGGGCAGTAGAAGTTTGGCTCAGAGGTTCTGTTTGTCCAACACTTCGTGTGGTCTTCGGCGAGCGCGCAAATCCCAGGGGCCCTATGTTTGGGTTATGAGGTATCGCGTCTGTAGCAGCCACGGCAGGAGCTTGTTGGATGAAGTTGAAAGGGATCAGAAAGTCCATGGCCTGATTCGGCGAGAAAAGATCGTAGGGGAGGGTGATTTGCGCCTGATTTTCTTGGAGGGCCGGATCGCTTGTTCGATATTCGCTTTGGGGTAACGGCTCAGACGTCTGCCGTGGTGCTTGAGCAGCAGCTGGGGTCGATGATGCAGATGATGCTTCAATTTCCCCAGACGATCTGGATCGAGTCGGAGGGCGGTCCCTGTTCAATTTTGTACAGAATGCTTTCCACCAAGGCTCGATCCTAGTCTCGATGGCGTACAGCCACAGTGAAGGCGGGCGGAACTTGCCCCCGTCTGAGGCTATGCTGAACGCCCTCTTCAAGCCCCCGATATAATACCCCAGCTTCAGAGAGTCCACACTGATCAGGTTGTATTTGCCGGTTCTCCAGATATTGTGTGCGACGAACAGCAGGAACCGTAAGGCGTAGAACAGCCGCGAATAGGGTACATTCGAGAAGTACCTTAATGTTTCGGGGTCTCCAAGACTGCTCGTGCTGGACACACCTGGCGAAATTGGTGGTGAGACGACAAGAGCGAGACAAGCGTGTGCAGCGGTGATGCATTTCTTTGTGTATTGGATCCTGTACGGGGCGAGGACGTCTTGGTCTGGCATGGTGTCTAAGGTCGTTTCCGGGCTGGCCGGTGACTGGGAAGGACAGGATAAAGAAGGCAGACCGTGGCTTCTGTTCTGAAAGTTCGCCCGGCCAGCCGGGTAAATGAATTCAGAGATGAGTAAAGCTGTCTCGTGATACTCCAGCATCAGGAATTCTGAAAACGCCAATCCTTGTTAGCAGCGGAATAGCTCGCAGTCTTTACTGAAGCACTCACCGTTGACTAGGTCAAAGGGGCAATTGATCAGCCACTGTTTCCGTTTCCTCTCAAATGACCGAATAATATTTTCCCTCTGCTCATCACTCAAGCCGTCTGCACCATCCGTGTGGCCGCTAAACAAGGAGAGACATGCTTCCACCGCAATCTGTATCAGCTTGGACCATTCAACGAGAGCCATATCGCACTGGCTCCCGCTTGTCTCCATTATCCGCAGACTCGTGCTGACCAGATTCAAAGGCCTGATTAGAAGATTTTCGCGTGCTTTGACTGCAAGTGAGAAGCTGGACCAGTGCCACTGGAGAAGCTGCCTCGAGAGGTCCAAATCCCTCTGCGTCACATCATTCTCAGCTATTGGCATGCCTTCCGGGATGTTGTGAATCTTTGATTCTTGGCCAAGTCTCACAACGACAGCGACGGACGTTCTAAGACACCGGAAGATTTTCTCACGCACGGACTGTGTGAGGTCATGATGAAAAAGATAGAAGATTGTTAGCGACTGTAATATGTCCAGATCGGGGTCCATGTCCACTTCTACCTGCGCGTCCAGAAGATTCTCCATTTCTGCCGCCAGGACTGGGGCAAGCGACAAGAACTCTGATGAGCCAACCGAGGCGGCACACAGCATGCTGAGCCAGACGGCGGGCTTGTTGCGCCGGAGTGACTGGTTGGTGTGCCCGTCCGGAACGCCAATACCTAGAAATTTGCCATGGATGAACTGGCGAAACTTGGCCATAATCTTCTCGGCCTGATTCTGGGTGATGATGTTACGATCGACGACGTCTGGCCCGTACCGGGACGTCTCGGAACCAGTGACATCGGCAACAGTAGCCGATGGGGCTGGCTGATAGGCGTCCACAGCTCCCGGGGAAGATTTGGGGTCAATCGCGGTGGACTTGTCCACAGCCGCAGAGGGGTCCGGCTTTGGTTCCGTGGAGGCAGGTGGCAGTGGAAGTTGCGATGTGGTCTGGGTCGACTCATCTACCGGGAGCAGCGCCGAAGAGCCGGAGCCGGATACGAAGAAAAGGGCCGGAGCGGGCTTGGTGTGGGACTCAGATCCTTCGGCGAAGGATTCGGTCCCGGAAGGTTCTCGGTCCGCGTCATTGCCGATATTGGCACGCTTCTCGACCTGCTTTTCTACCTGCTTCTCAAGCTTGAGCTGCATGTCCCTGACGCGCCTCTCCAACTCGACGATTCTGTCATTCTTGGAGCGGATGGGCCTCCTCCTGGGCCCGATGGGGGAGAAGACACACGAGCTGCCATTCTTGCTGCACCGCTTGCACGAGTTGGTGGGCGAGAGTGGATCTGGCAGGCATCTCGTTTTTGAGATATGACACGGATCACATGCCTTGTTGAACTTTTGGCCTGATGCGTTGGGAATACCGAAGCGGCCGGGTATCGCCAAGGACGGTGGCTGCGCCATGATGTGGGTGCGTATGTGTGAGAGTGTGGGAGACGAGTGAGTGTGTTCCGCGCTCCTCACCGCGGGCCGCAGGCCTCAAGGGTGGTCTCGATTACAAACGTGTGGGTTGCCGCCGTGTCTTCTTGTTTTTGGGTGGCAGAGAGGGGTTGAAACCGTTGCGGCTGAGGTCTGGGCTGGATTAAGGTTCAATATGGTGAAGATGCGACGCTGGTTTGTGCGCACGGGGGAGGTCAATTTGAAGTCAACACCACGTGAATTCCGGACTGCCCCAGGTTGATTGCATCAAAGCTTGTTCATGATTAGGTTCGTGGATCTGTCGGCATTCAAACTCTCAGCCAACTCCCCGTTGCATACATACCGGCATAGCAGATGATTCTTAAGTGACGTTGGATCTCAGATGGATCTCAGATGGCATCAAGCTTAAGATTTCGCGAAGGCTGATGGCCTCCGCACAAGCAACCCCTGGAAGGGAACGCCTCACCGGCTATGGCGCACGTGCACGCGAACGAATTCTCCGGTATGAGCCTCAAGCGAATGGAAATTCGCATATGGGAATGCCCTCGTGTTTGCGAAAGCCAGGCTATACATACCACTCCTGTTGTTGACACCTATTCGCTGGGCTCCTGGACGACAGACAATGACTCGCTAGCCAAGCAAGTTTTGGGCTCATGGCTCTCGTCACCCCACTTCCACGGCGTTTGAGGAAGTCGGAAGCTCCGGTGTCCACCAAGTCCGTCGGAGTCTGCTGTAGGTAGTTTGATGGTCACACGTCCTGAATTCAATACTATAGATATAGAGGCTGACACGGCTGACAGTCTCTTGAGCCTCAAGTGATCAATTCGCTCTGACCACTTTTTCTCTAGTACATAAGTCGGACGGCCGACCCAGAATTTAGTACCACACACAATCGTTGAGAAAGCCATTGAAGTCTTGCCGCCATCTGAATCGTCCTGTGGGCCCTGGTCAACCGCCCGCCTCCCTTAGAATACCCATAGTAAAGCCGTCACCGACCGCCAATTGCCCGGCGCAATGCTCCCGATGCTGCGAGTTATGCCTAGCAACTGGCGCGACATTGCTTTTGGCACACGCTATCAATTAGACTACCGTTGTCTCTGACAAATGCCAGCGGTTATGATGTGCGCCCTTTTTCAAACCCATGACCACAAGGATCAACCCCCCAGCGCGGTTCGGCTCTTGGATGAGCATCCGAAGCCGGGAAGACCACCAACAACGGCTATGCGGAGCCGTATGGCGTGGCGCTCTACGATGGCCGTTACTTATTTCCGGGGCTTCAGACCGAGCCCTCAAGTTGGGGAATGTTGGCACCTTCGCGGGGAGGGACCACTTTAATTATTAATTCCGACGACTTGCAGTCCTAATTCCCGCTTCAGCCACAGTTTCCTCTGCTTCTGTCCTGGCCAGCTGACCCTCCATGTGCTGCTCCGACCTCGAGGCGAAGACAACGATGCTGCTCCCGGGCTAATTGGTCCGACTGACATCCCGCGTGGATCGACATCATACTGCATCTGTTTCCTCTTTCCAGCCCTTGTCTCCCAGATTACTCACACTCTCTGTCTCTGTCTCTCCCTACCAACACTTTGCGCATTTTGCAGGGCTCGGGAGCACCAATTTGCACATACACATTCCTCGGAGGTTCTGCAGAAGCGTCATGGAGAAGCAAGACGATGAACCTGAGGCCGGCAAAGCCAAGCCGGAGTTGGAGCAGAAGATGGAAGAGGCGTCTGTCTCGCCTACCGGATCTAGCGTCGAAATCGACGAGAAACGCCACCACCACCACGAGCAAGAACGCGAGCAACACGCAGTAGGGGATGAGAAATCCCGGCAGCACTCAGAGAGCCTGGACGAAGATGCATCAGCATTCAGCAGCGATTCGAACGAACGTGGCGAGCTGGACCTTGAGGACGAAGAGATTGAGGAAACCGTTCCTGGGCACGACCTCGACCGCCAGCTCAGCAGGGTAGGATCACTTCACCGTTGAAAATGATGGCTGCACTAGTCAACCTTGGAACTAACGGCCATCCCCGATCTTCAGGTCCACGATATCGAGAGTCTGCGAAGGATTGAATCACGCGGCAGCGTCAAGTCGAAAATCTCGCGTGTCTTTTCCGCGGTCTCAGGCCGTGGCCGCGCCAAGAATCGCGGGGGAATCAGACACGATCCATTGCCACAAACTAACCTTGACGAAGGTATCGTGGGCTGGGATAGTCAGGAAGACCCGCACATGCCTCTGAATTTCCCACCCTTTCGCAAGTGGCTACTTGTCGGCCTTCTCTCGGCAATCACACTCGTTACGCCCTTCGCCTCATCTATTCTATCGCCTGGGATCTCGTCACTGATGGTCGAGTTTGGCGAGACGGAGCAAATTGTGGGTTCCATGACCGTCAGTATCTACTTGCTCGGCTATGTTATCGGACCAATGTTTCTCGCCCCGTTGAGTGAGATCTACGGGCGAAGGCCGGTGCTGACAGCAGCCAACTTGTTCTTTTGCTGCTGGCAAATCGGATGTGCGCTGGCGCCAGACATCAGCACGCTGATCGTGTTTCGATTCTTCAGTGGCGTCGGAGGCGCTGGCTGTTTAACACTCGGTGGCGCTGTCATTGGCGATCTGTTCCGGCCGGAACAGCGAGGCTTTGCGATGGGCATCTGGACCTTTGGGCCACTAATTGGTGAGGACCTCTCAGTTGTCATAATCACACCTGCCGGACATGCGCGAATGCGCTGGAACTCAATCAGATTGCTAACATGTGCTACAGGCCCGATACTCGGTCCATTAATAGGCGGCTTCATCGCCGAGACGATTGGATGGAGATGGGACTTTTGGATTGTGCTGATTGTTGCCGTTCTCATTTCCATCACCATTGAGATTTTCAACCAAGAAACTAGCCATCGCATCATCATTGAGAAGAAGGTTCAACAGCTCAAGAAGCAGACTGGTCGGGACGATCTACGCAGCTGTTATGATACCAATCAGGGCCCGAAGCTCTCGCAGAGGCGTATCCTTGTCAATGGATTGGTTCGGCCTCTCAAAATGCTCGTGCTTTCGCCAATTGTCTTGCTGCTGACGATCTACATCTCATTCACGTACGGCACACTCTACCTCCTGTTCACGACGATACCCACTGTGTTTGAAGAGACTTACGGCTTCAATATTGGCCTCACTGGGCTGGTGTACCTCGGCCTAGGGACAGGTACGACATTGGGGTGGTTGGTCATCACCCTATACTCGGACAAATCCGTCATCAAGCTGGCCAAGGCGAACAATGGTGAATTCGAACCCGAAATGAGGCTTGCTATGTCAATTGGTTTCTCGTGGCTGCTTCCAATCACTTTTTTCTGGTATGGCTGGACAGCCCAGTACAAGGTGCACTGGATCAGTCCAATCCTGAGTCTTATTCCATACGGAACAGGCATCATGGGGCTGTTCTTGCCCATCACAACGTACGTACTCTCGTCCAATTTCTTTAACTCAGCTGTTGCTAGCGTCGTGAGGTTGACTCTCTGCTTACTAGTTATCTTGTTGATTGCTACCCTATGTACGCCGCCGCGGCGATCGCGGCAAATACGGAGCTACGAAGTCTGGTTGGTGCATTATTACCGCTTGCAGGTCCTCCTATGTATGATTCACTTGGCTTGGGCTGGGGCAACTCCTTGCTGGGTTTCCTATGCGCGCTTATGATTCCCTTGCCGATTGTGTTCTACAAGTTTGGTAAAAGGCTGCGGCAAATGGAGAAACTTCAGCTTTAACATTACTGCGCAATCTGGAATGAGATTACATAGGACACTAGGTTACAGAATGGAAGAAAAGCATTACGTAGGATGAAAAAAATGAACTTAACATAATATTCATGATGAGCGACGACAGAAAAGGCTGTTTAAATTCATGTTGAACCGAGCAGTATCTTTATATCAATCTTGGACATACTTGTGGCATTATCCAACCATTCATGTTTCTGAGAGCCTAAGCCACAACTCCGTCCATATGACTACAAACTCACACATGTCTGATGTCGAAAGCGCAGGGGCTGATCAAGGCCTCTGCTTATACGCTGCTGCAATACCCCTTGTCACCACTTTGACCCGTCTCCATCAAGCTTCATTGCTTTTTCTTCTGCCATTTCTTGCCATTCAATACATCACATGAGATACTGTGCGCGTGGCAGATGGACATGAGCGAGGACCTAGCCACTCCGGAAGCTTCGGCGCATTTGCTGACCACCCACAACAATGACACCACCATTCTTGACACCATCATGCTTCTTCCCTGCCCAATAGTTGACTCGCACAGACTTCTTGGCGTGCGAGGCCTTGACCGAGCATTCAAGCCAGCAGCACTTGAAGGGTGCCATCAGAGGGTAGGGGTTGATGTGTCCGCTGCATCTCCCGTACCCCCCCGGGCTAAATTTGCATCAAGGACTTTATTTAGTCAATCAAAATAGTATGAAATAATTCAACCTGAACGAGCATGTGTCAATAATTTTCATTGCTTCAGTTGAAGTAGCAAACGCCCTTCTACGCGGGCATATGATTTGCAATCCTACAGTCTAGGCTTAGCCCTACTCAACTCATCTTCAGCCCTCTTCGCCTCCCTTTCGAAACCTCGAATCTTATAAGTTACCATCCCCGTCCAAACGTCAAGCCACTTCTTGTCAAAAGGTGGCAAGCTGCGTCCTGTAGTCCCTGCCTCAGGGTCTCCCGCAACGTTCCTAAGGAATTCAAGAAAGTAGCCGTAGTCAGGAGCAATGGAATAGTAGTCTTTACCTCCCTTAAACTTTGCCACTCTTTTCTCTTCCCATTTACGTTGCTCTTCCGTTGGTGGCAACGGTCTCGCTCGGCCTGCAAGATGTCTAGCAACAGCTACTGCTTGCCACTCATAAACGCGGAATGTGAACCCTCCTCCAAGCTACACACATGTCTTAGTTGAAGTCCCATACTCCGCGGTCACCTAGTGAACTGTACTTACCATCCCTACAAACGTCAGAGTTGGATCTTCAATGTCCCAGGTATGCTGATAGACCCCTGGCAGTCGACGGTAAGCCTTGCTGATACGTTCCTGTACGTGTGGTAACCATGGCAAGGAGAAGGTGTATCCTGTTCCAAACACAATGTGGTCGACGTCGTTAAGCTCGGTGCCATCCGCGAAAGAGACCTTTCCAGTCAATGGATCCAGGCGATTGATCTGCTTTTTGACCGAAACATGAGGATGTTTGAACGGCGCCCAACCAAAAGCGGCAATAGGCTCTCCGCGGATGGATGCATAGACAGGGTGTTGTGCCGTCGGAAGAATCTCGTGGAGCACCTCGTGTGAGGACACCGACCCGCCTACGACGATGACTCTCTGAAATAATTGTCAACATCTTCGGCGTAGGTCACCCACCGAGAAATATACACTTACCTTTCCTCTGAACTTCTCAGCACCTCGAAAATGCTTGCTGTGTATGATTTTTCCAGGGAACCGTTCGTCGTACTCAGCCAGCCCAGGTATCTCTGGGAACCATGGGACGTTGTAGTGGCCAGTCGCTACCACTAACGCATCGAACCATTCTCTCCACCAATAGTCTTTTCCGGGGCCTTCCTTTCGAAGCGTCAACACCCATTCTTCTCCCTCCTTGACAGCCTTTTCAACGGTAGTGCCGAGCTCCAAGAACTTGTCGTTCCCGTTCTTGACGAAGATGTTCTCGACCCAGCCTCTGATGGTCTCGCGATGTCGGAAAGGGGCGCCTTGGCCATACTGCCGCAGGGTTCGCTCAGACAGTTGATCAGGGAATGGCTCTTGCGTATAGCTCATAATTTCAGGGATAATGTTGCTATGCAAATGTTCATGTTGAGCCGAGTCTGAATACCGTAGCTGATGACTGTTCACGGCCTCGGACTTGGGAGTTTCCGCGGGTAGCTCTGCGGGGACTGGCACGGCCCTATCGCCATTTCCCTCTATTAGATCACGTAGAGAGGGAATTTTAGGTGGTAGATGAGGAGTGTGCACCCTGTCTTCATGTAAGTTGCCTGCAGTCCATGTGAAAATGCCTATGTAACACTCACCAAGTTCCTCCGATCACGGGGTGCCTGTCGAAGACCCGAATGGTCTCAAACGCTTGCTCTTTGACCAGGGCATCCGTCGCGATTGCGCCTGAGGGCCCGGCACCAATTACGGCTACACGCCGAGCTTTCACAGCCATCTTTTGAATCGTCTGTATCCTTTGTTGGCTACAAAAACAAGCACTTGAGCGCGATCAAGAAGTTGGGGGTGTCTGGGGGGGGGGGCCGGCTGTGTCACGGGGAAAGGAAAGCAAAGTACTTCAACTTCAGTGAAATACTTTCCAAACTTTGAAATGTTTCCTTCGTCTTTTTATATACACTTAATTAGTACAGCACATGGTTATCGTACATTACATGCCGGTTTCGCGGTCGCGCAAGCCATGCAGCAATTACGTTTTTAGCTCCGGTAATCACGCAAAACCAATAGACTTGTCGATAAATTTTGACAGTTTCGCATTCACGACAGATAACCCGCTTTGCACGTCAAAATGGATGCAGATTGTGCGAGGGTTACCGATAACTAATCTGCAGGTATTGAATTCGTTTTAGGCAGGCTGAAATGTACGATGCACTCTAATTCTACCCCGAAGCCATATTTGACTAAAGGCTTTCATTTCTAGACGCTATACTCTACTCTCGCTATGATCCGTATTGGGTGCAAACGATGCAGCCTTCTACATGTAAAAGCTCAGTCCACCACGACTTCCCAAGAAAATGTCAAGGCGTTCTACCCGAGTTTGATATTCCTGCTGCGCAACGCGACACATCTGGCTGTGCTTTAGACACCACAGGCTTGTCGATCATCCAAACCGTCTGCCCTGCCTTATTCATATTGTCTGTCGTGACCGTCTATCATATCCACGTCCCTACATCAGAGTGTCTTCCTCTCCCAGTTTCTCGCCTGGAAAGTTTCTCAGATATTGTCAAGCGGCTTACATGGGCTCAAGTTACGTCACAATTGGTGCTTTATAGATAATTTATACCGGATAGGGATTCACAGAGCCACTTAGGATCATGGTCTGAAGCTATCCACTACTCGAGTTTGTGAGTTGTTCAATGAAATTTCAGAGGCCATTATGAGTGGAATGCTACATAAGAAGGGGGATTTCATGAATTAAGTGTGACTCTCTACTTGGGGCCGCGGGAATAGTTCAATTTTTTTTTATTTAATTTTCCTTGGCATCTGAAAGTATAACAGCTACGTCTGGAGTACCACAGCTTTCATACCATGCGCGACTTAGCGTCCCTCACCTACTATCAACTGTCCAATATTGGGCTTATATACACGGGGCTTTCAGTTCATGTCGTTCTCGAAATTACCTGAATTCCTTTCTTAGATGCCACTTCGAGGAAGCAGGATCCTGCCAGAATTTATGGTGGCACTCAGCGCACGGACAAGGCTCGAACTTGACTATACCGTAAGTGTAAAAGTTCGTGGGTCTTTCTCGGTTTCCACAAGGTTTATCTGAAGGACAAATCTTGAAACTCCAGCACCGCCAGCCCGTGTGCCCGCACGCCGAGTGGTGTGTGTTGGTCCATGTTTTTTGACACATGTTGGTGTGAGATGAGTGGTGTACTTTGGATACAAATGAAAGTGTGGGGTCACCTACCAGAGATGCCTTGGATTCAAATTCAGATTTTAGAAGATGGTCGATGATGGGCGAATTAGATTTTAAGATGTGGAAACGGCATATTTATGTCGGGACAAGACCATGAGGAGTTCTTTGAGACACGGAAAGCTTCCACTGAAGCATTGTTAAACGGCGTGTGATATGCACTAACGCCAAATACGATGAAAGAAACGGCATCTACTGACAGATATCCACGTCGGCGTGCCTTTCATGTGAGTGGATAATCAGTGACCAATCCGACTGGTCAATCACAATGCATATGTCTCGAGAAAGCTTGATGGGCGCCATGGCAATGCTTATTCAGGTACAAGTCATATAATGATGATGAGACAAGATAGACTCGGAAGAGGAGACCACACATGTTGTTTTCATTTGACGATATTCTTGCTTTGTTAGTTTGTACTAGGCGCAAACGATTCCTCACTGGTTCGGTCTGATTATGGGGAAAGACCAAACAGTCAGGCCTTTTCGCTTCATCTTGCCTTCTTAGTCTTTGAGAATGAGGCTTTGTTCTTTGAGCAACGACCATGGTCCAATCCTGTCTCTTACTCCTGCTCTGTTCATGACATCAGCCGTCCAGTCAGAATTGGACCACCTGGACTTGGCTACAATCTCTTGTTCAGGACAAAGGGCATTGTCCATGCCTTTTTATGCACTTCCGCGGCTTTCGCCAGGTTTATCGGGAACCCACGCTTTAGACCATTGCTGTCCTTGTAGCGCATATACCAATAGCAATGTTTCTATTTTCGATTCCAGGTTATCTTATCAAGTGAAGCATGATGCAGACAAGTGATGTGCAAATCTACCCTACTGTCAGAACACTCAGCCAAGATTGCAAGTTGGAATGTCGCAAGGCGTTGAGGTTGCAAGGTATAATGCTGTCAATCACTTACAAACACGTTTGAATAGAAATCTGAACTTGCAAATACTGGAAGTCTGGTCGAGCACAAACATTGGATCCTTTTCCCTCTTCGAGACACCTCACATGGCCTTTTAATGGCCATGAATATATTACTTCAATCCTGCAACCAACTGCACTCTGCCGTAGGAAAGACACAGCCTCTGATTTGCTCTGGATCTCACAATAACCTGCCCAACTTGGCGTTGAACCATTCGATTGCCTGATTCTCTGCCTCAGTGGCCGACTTGGCAACATCTTCAGCCTTCATGTCAGCCCTGACACAGAACCCATGGCCAACCTTCTCATACACCCGAATCTCGCCCTTAGTGGCCTCGGGCCTCCCTTCCATAATGCGATCGATGACGTCGATATCCCGCGGTATAGAAAACTGATTATCAAGCTCGGGTACAGCAATGGAGACCGGAACGGCGATTCTTTCAATGTCCTTGGGAATCTCCAGGAAACTGGGGTGGCCAGTGAAGCCGGCGTCGTACATGGGCTTGCCGTCGATCTTGTGCTGCCCATCGGCGAGGAGGACGACGTGCTTGCCGCCCCAGCAGAAGCCCGCCGCGCCAATCGGGGTTGAGCCGGACTCCTTGCGAAGGTCCTCGAAGAATTTCTTGACGATAGGGAAGCTCTTGCCAGGCCTATTGCGGAGGATCCAGGGTATAAAGGCATACATGGCCCAGAAGACGTGGTAAGGCTTGTAGAGGTAGTCGCCGGAGCTCGTGATACTTTTGATTGAGCCCAAGACCCAGGACGGGCAGGAATGGCCTGATTTGAGCGTGAGCATGACGCGTTCTACTCAAAGGCACCTCGTGGTAGCTTTGAGAACATACCGAGCATGAAGTCCGGTAGATAGACCTTGTAGTCTCCCTTGGCAGCATAGGTGTCGGCTAGGATCTTGTTGTTCACAAAATCAATGCCAAACGCATCAGGTATGTACACGATGATGCCTTTGACAGGCCTGCCTTCTGCAGGCTCGGTAACGTAAGTATCCAAGCCATGGAGCTTGATCACCTTGCCCTTGGGGGTTCCATCATGCTCGAAGCCGGAGAAGCAGTCTGGGCATGACATGCTTAATGACGAGTTTGGCAGCTATGGATGAGAGCCTGCTTTCTTAAATAGCTTGCTTCAAATAGTTGACAGCCGATTTCAAGTGCCTGAAACTTCAAGCTTCATATACTTTTTGAAATGCCAATGTGGTCAAATGGAACATGCGTAAGTGTTGATGCCTGTCAAGTGGGGCGAGACGAGGTCGAGCTGGTGGTAATATACTAGTCTACCACGTACGTAGTAAGGCCCACGCTCACGCTAGGAGTTGAGGCGGGGTGATTCGATCGGGCCACTCGGGCCCGTAGTACAATACGTGTGGTGGGAATGTGAAAGCCTGAAGGGAGCCCACACATACCGGGGTTGAATCCGGTGAGCTGGAAAAAGGAAGTCCATCGATGACTAACATTGCTCCCTTGCTGGAAGGATGATTCAGAATCCCAGTGGAGCAGTCCAGTCTACACGTTTTGGGACATAAGTTAATGTTTGGTCTCCTTCTGACCTCGTATGGATACCTTTGTTTCGGTCCGTGACGGCCTCAGAGCCATACAACGAGTACAGGTTGCTTGTGTCATGCACCAGCTCACTGATTAGACTGTCCATATCTGTGGTAAAATTGTCCATGTTATTAGAGGTTTATCTAGATGACCCTGGCTCAGGCGTCTGTTCCCCGTCCCTGTTCGCGTCTCAACTCCGCGTCTCAACTCCGCGACATCCCGGTCAACCTGGAGCGTGCCCCCCGGCGCCAGCGCCAATCTCCGAATTCCCCACAGCGGTGCCAATCGCCCACGGGCGTTGCTGATAAGCAAGCTTCCGAGGGCACAAGTCCTCGTTACCTCTTCTTTACTGGATAGGTCAGCCGTGATTCTCGTCCTTTGCACTCCTGGTACAAGTGAAACCTATTGCTATCCGGCATGGCGTGCCGCTGGACATCGAACTCGGCCTCTCCTGGACGGCAAACATGTCCCTTTGCCTCGTGCACTTTGCACGCGGACGGTAGCTCCAGAGTGGATGGCTTCACCAGTCGCGACACATCAGAGCCAGTCGTTGCCAATGGCATTGACCAGACCAGTCAGTGCTCGACCATGAAGGCAGACTCAGAGCACGGCTGGGAAGTTGTCTCGTCCTCAGACAGCGAGCAGCTAACTCCTCCGGAGTCTCCCGGCCCATGTGCGACTTGGCAATCTCATCTCACCGCAGCTACTGTCAAGCATCATAGAAGCCATGTGTACAGCGAAACCGAGGCTGAGACCATGCAAGACCGCATCGTCCGCATCACGGCTGACGAACAAGACATAAAGTCCTTCTGGGCAATATCTTTCTCGAACAAGAGATACCACGCGCTTTTGCACTTCTACACGGACGAAATTGAGTCACTCGAGCTGGCACCTTTCGACACTTATGACCAGGATGCCCGAGTTGACTACTTGCTGCTTCACGGCTATCTGAGCAGGAGACTCCGGCAATTGAAGCTGGAGCTGAAGAGAAACGAAGATGCTATGCCCCTCTTGCCCTTTGCGCCTGAGCTGGTGGAACTGTGGGAACTTCGCGAGGCCGCTAAGATTGACGAGTTGGAGCCGCAGTGGGTGGCCGGCGTGATGCACGATGCAACGACTAAAGTGAACAACACTGTGTCACTCGTCGCGTCCGGTAAGCTGAAAGTCAGCAAGGAAGCGGCCTACCGAGCACTCGAGAACCTCGATCAACTTGTCGCGTACCTTGCTGAATTCAACGGCTTCCTCAGCGGGTATGTCCCTCTGTATGACTGGTGGGTGAAAAGCCCGTATTCTGCACTAGCCGAAGCTTTCCAGTCTTTGGTCCCTGTGATTCAGACGGAACTAGCAGGCATGCACCTAAATGAGGAGGACGAAATTGTCGGCGAGCCGATTGGTAGAGATGGCCTGCTAGTCGAGCTCGAGGCCGAGATGATTCCATATACCCCGGAGGAGCTTCTGGAAATCGCCAACGAGAAATACGCCTGGTGCGAGAAGGAGATGAACAGTGTCTCTACTGACCTAGGCTACAAAGATGATTGGAAAGCCGCGTTACGACACGTCCAAGGTATCTTCGTTGAGCCGGGGAAACAACCGTCGCTCGTCAGGCAACTTATCGTCCAGGCTACTGACTATGTCAAGCAAAATGACCTGGTCACGGTCCCCAAGACCGCAGAAGACACCTGGCGCATGTTCATGATGAGCCCCAAGGATCAAAAGACCAATCCATTCTTCCTCGGTGGGCCGTCCATCATCGTCTCCTACCCGACCGCATACATGTCCCATGAGGATAAGTTGATGAGCATGCGAGGCAATGGCCCTCACCTGAGCCACGCGACTGCATTCCACGAGATGATACCTGGGCATCACCTGCAGATCTTTATGGCGCAGAGGCACAAGCCGTATCGTAACCTATTTGATACACCCTTCTATGTCGAGGGCTGGGCGATGTACTGGGAACTAGTGCTCTGGGACCGAGGAGACTTCTTCGCGTCTCCAAGGGACAAGATCGGGACGCTGTTCTGGAGGATGCACCGCTGCGCCCGCATTCTCTTCAGCTTGAAGTTCCATCTAGGCCAGCTGACGCCTCAAGACTGCATCGACCTGCTCGTGGATATGGTCGGTCACGAGAGGGCCACAGCAGAAGGCGAGGTCAGGCGGTCTCTGAATGGGAACTACAGCCCTCTCTACCAGGCTGGATATTTCCTCGGTGCAATGCAGCTCCATGCGCTGAGAAAAGAAGTATTAAGTGCGGAGGTTCTCGGAGAAAAGGAGTTTCACGATCGCGTATTGAAGGCAAATCAGATGCCGATCGAGCTGCTCAGAGCGTTGCTATTGAAGAAAGACCTCAGTCGCGATTACAAAACGAACTGGAGATTTTACGGGAACGTTCCTGGGAAGAAAGAAGAGGAAGAGGAAGAATCGTTGCCTATGAGACTCATGGGGACGTGCCGGTACTAACTGCCATGGTTCAATGATGTGAGCTGTGTGCGGTGTTGTATATCAAAGAAGAGTTCTATGAGAGTTCCATGTATCCGAAAATGAATACATAGTAGTCTTGCGCCTATAATCGGGGATCGTCTGAGTTTGCGGAAGTCGCCTGAGGCCGTCTTGTCTCGGCGCAATCGTTCCGGTGGCGTCTTGTAGCTCCGTTTAAGAAACGCCAGTCAATTAATCATTACTCAGCGCGGCAGTCATTCTTTACTCGCGGCATTAGGGCGCTGATTAACGCCGGGACTGTTAAATCCGGATCTTAAAATCCATCCGGAGTATTTTCACAAGAAAGGCTCTCCTTAGCGATTTGGTCAGTACACCTTGTTCCATTGGTTATACACCGCACACCATGTCGCAAAACAAAGCAGCGTGGCTCGACGGGAAGGATGTCCGTCCACTCGCCGTCCGCCCGGCGGATATGCCCAAACCTGGGCCGAGTGAGGTCATCGTCAAGAACCATGCAGTGGCAATCAATCCTCTCGACTGGAAGATGCAAGACGACGGGTCTTACGTCGGAACCTTTCCGAATGTGATTGGCACAGACATCGCTGGTGAAGTTTACGAGGTGGGGAGTGAGGTAAAGAACTTCAAGATAGGCGACCGGGTGCTTGCGTAGGTGCTGTTCTGACTCCGGTCCCGCGATATATATCAGTAGAGATTTCGTACTAACGAGGTCATACAGTCACTGTACCGGCATCATGGACAAGAAACCTCAGTCCGGCGCCTTCCAGCTCTATACTGCTGTCCACTGCGCTTTGACGAGCAGAATTCCCGACAGTATGAGCTTCACCGATGCCACCGTCCTGCCTCTGGCTATATCTACTGCAGCCCCAGGCCTGTACTCCAAGGACAATCTCGCCCTGCCACTGCCGAGCGCCACATCCATCCAGCCCATTCACAAATCTATCCTGGTCTGGGGCGGCTCGTCCTCCGTCGGCTCTGTGACGATCCAGCTGGCCAAAGCAAGTGGCCTGACCGTTCTCGCAACGGCGTCGGCGCGAAATCTCGACGCCTTGAAGTCGGGAGTGGGTGTAGACCATGCGTTCGATTACAAATCCCCCAGTGTAGTAGAGGACATCGTAGCGACCGTCAAGAACCTCAAAGACAGTCGCGGGATCGAGTTCGCAGGTATCTACGACGCCATTTCCGAGCCTCAGATCTTTCCAGAAGCCTTAGGCCCTATATTTGACAAGTTGGAGTCTGAGAAGCTCATATCAGCCAAGAAATTGGCGACGGTTCTTCCTCCTTCGAACTTGCCGGATGATGTTCAGGCCAAAATGGTGCTTGCAGGGATGATGTTACCTGGCTACGGTTATGAGGACTTCACGCCTGGTGTCTGGGCGAATTTCGTGCCGGCAGCGTTGGAGACGGCCACGTTGAAGCCACTGCCCCCTCCCTTGGTGGTTGGGAAGGGACTGGAGGCTATTCAGGAAGGAATAGACCAGAACAAGAAGGGCGTCAGCTACAGGAAAGTCGTTGTCGAGTTATAGTGTAGCTTCAGTTATGGTATTTGTCATTTCTTGCACTTGATCTCATACAATTCAAGTACGCTGCTTCTACCAACAGTCCGTCCTTGCGTGCTAAATACTGAAGCGATGTTTGTCAATTCTTCCCGAAGCCCGAATAACCAAGTTAGCATAGAAATAAGGAGGTGGTATTGAACTCAGATGATGACATGATCGTGGACTGAGCTCTTTTCGGCTACTTCGGGGCGTCTGTTAGATTTTGCCTGCGTGAAAAGCTCGGGTTTTCGTCACCTTGCAGACGAAGTAAGCGATGTTTACGAGGCCTCGAGCCACAAGTCTGACAACTCCGGAGCATTGAACTGCGCGCCGCAGACAAGGAGGCATTGAAGCAAGCGCTGGGGAGGATCCGAGTTGTCAAGGCCAGCCACATCCTGCCGATGACTTCTCTCGTCATCATGAATGCCCGACACGTCGGCCCCGAAACGCATTCCAGTAGGAGACAAGCTCAAGCTCTCGAGACATCCCGTCTCGGCCGATGCTTCGGCGCCGAGGCTTTGTCGGGAGTTTGACGCGCGCCTTTCCTTCTCTCTTTTCTTTGTGTCCAAGCTCTGAAAACCGTTGCATTCAGTTCTCTCGACATTCTCGACATATTTTGACAGTCAGAGGCGAATTGGCCCACGACAAGAAGTACGCATCACCGTCTCACTGAGGCAGAGGAGCTTATTGCGCGATGCTATGGTGAAGAACTCAGGGTCTCCCCCCCACCCCCCACGTTGTGGATGGCCGGCCCAACAATTGCCGAAGATGGTGGGGTGGCAGGTGGGGATTGCGGATGGACGAGATGTTTCCATCTCGCAGCAAACCTCAACGGTCGACATCACAACAACGTTTGAAGGACTTGACGGACAGGAACATCCAACGTCAGCATCTTCATGCCCACCACAATCACCTAATTACACTTGGCAGATATTACAAGCCATTTTGCAATTTGAAAAGCTAACCGTCTTGGGCTTCATGTCTAGCTCTGGGTATTGCTTGAAGCTGTTGAACAATCCAGCATGATCGCGACACGGCTCAGCCGAGGGCGTCGACTTAAGGTCGGGCCCAGCAGTTGATGGCTGCGGCCTCTCCTTTCTTGACAAAAACCTCACCCGTCGTCCAACCAAAAATTCACCAATTCAACTGAGTCCAGTCCCAAGCAACACACTGCTATCTAAGCAGCGCAATTGCTTTCGCTTGGATCACAGAGGGCCTTCGCGCATGCGCCACGAACCCTCCCGAGCAACAATGACTTCAACGACAAACAAATACGGCACTTCCTGCCGATTCAACCCTTGAGGAAAATAAAGCAAGGTCGTCAACGGAGTGACTACATGATCGATTCGTCAAATCAGATTGCCAACCCAATGAACCCATCGCTCCATCAGTAATTCCTCCCATTTTTCACCCTCAGCACTCTTATACAGGGGCAGTCCTCAGTGCAGTCCTCGAGGTCATACATCTCCGACGCTGGCTCCCTCGGAAGCCAGCTAAAGAATCCACAGAGCAGGAAAACAGAAAGAAGACAAAAAGCGGCCACCGTGAGAACGCCATCAACTTATTGAATGGAAGTACCATTGATCTCATACCAGGAAAGCAAGGAAGAGAGGCAAGGCCCCGTGGCCTCACGATTGCAGCGAGCCAACAGTCCTGTTCAGCTCGCACTTGAGCCATGTACCCAGCGCCGAGTAAATGTCGTTGACCTCGCCTGGGGCAGCGGTCTCCCCACGGCCCTGCAGGCAGAGGAGGTCGATCAGGTTGCCCGCCTTCTTCAGCTCGCTGAGCAGCAGCTGCCGCCTGAGCGCCTCCTGCGCGGCCTCGTCGTCCACGCTGAAAGCGCCGGCCGAGAACTGCATCGGCGTGACGACGAAGCCCTTCTGTGCTGCCGCCGCGGCCGCCGCAACGGGGCTCGCCGGCGAGACGCACGTGGCCGACGGCGACGACGAGGCACTGAGCGGGGGCGTAGTTTGGCTGCCCAGCGGGGGCAGGCTGTCCCACGTCGCCGTGGTCGCGGTGTTGGGCCTGGCGCACCCTGCCGCGAGCTGGTACCACATGAGGATCTTGGATGTGATGCTCGCGTACAGCATGGCCAGGTGCGGCGACTTTGAGCAGGGGCAGCCGAGCAGCTGTCTCATGTTGTCGACGGCATTCTTGTTGCGGTTGAGCACCTTGTCCATGGTCTGGGTGAGGTGCTCGCCCCTGGCGATGCTGTCCTGCTTCAGGCTCAGGCTGTCCAAAGTGGCGTATGCGAGCTTCTGACAGTGGTGCGAGTCTGTCTGCAGGAGGCTGGTGTCTGGGAAGGATTCATGAGAAGAGAAGGAGGTGGGCAGGCGGTGTGAGGGCATTTGCGCTGAGTCAGCCTCACTTGTGTGCTGGCTGTCGGGAGTCTGCAGCAGATCGTCCGGGTGAATCCACTCGGAAAAGCTTGAGTAATCTGACGCTGAGAAGGTCAGATCCAAGGGGTCGACGGTCCCATGGTGCCGTGGATCGGGTCGGAGTATTGCATTGCGGCTGTGAGGGGCGTCCGCGAAGGAATATGTGTCATTGAAGTTTTCCAGGCTGTCTGGCGACGGCATGAACATGTCGTGGTTCGTATGGCTGGTAAATGCCATGAGGCTGTCCTCAAGCCCAAAGTTCGGCGAAGCGGCTGAACGAGGCTCGTATTTGACCCCCCTTGTTGTGGCACCGGACAAAGGACGGTAGTCTGGGAAGCACGAGAGACCATTTTGGTGGGCGTTCTGGGCCAGGGATTTTGAACTCGCATCTCCGGGTGCGTTCGTTTCAGCCGACGTTTTCTTCCTCGGCGCCTTTCCGAATTTCCTCGAGAGACCATACACGCAGGTGATGCCTCCAGCTGCACAACGGCCACATCGCGGCTGTGTCTTGTCACAGCGCACCTTCGCCGCTCCACAAGCATCACAAGACGATCGAAGCTTGGGAGGACGCCGCGCTGCTCCTCTCGCGTTAGTCGACGGTGGAGAGAGAGAAAGCTGGGTGTTGGAGTTGGCCATGGTGACCGGAGAAGGTGTGGTCGAGGGCGTCGACGGGTCAGTAGGCGAGTTCATCGTGTGGGGAAGAAAGGGGGTTTAGGGAGTGGAGCGCTAGACCCGAGTCTCTGAGGTGAGCGGTGGCCACCAAATATGACAGCCGAGCAAGAAAACTGGGGTCGGGATATTTCAAGGAGAAAAGAAAAGATGCTGAGTGCCTGGGGTCGCGGAGGTTGAAGGCTCGCCGATACTTGTATCCGGCCAGACCAAGACATGGAGGGAGGGAATCTGACAAGGCTCCGATCCGGACTTCCTCATGGTATGGAGTTTCTTCGACAACTTGACAAGGGACACAACGGGTATTTCAGAGCAGATCGTTGCTCAAAGGGCTGATGTACAAGCCGGCTGACATGCCCCACGCCTCCTGGCCATCAGCGACTCCCACCCACGTTTGTTAGCCACTGATGCATGAGCTGTCACGCAAATCAGAACTAACAACCAACATACGCCGCCAGATATAAGGCCCAGCAAAAACTCTAAAAAGCCCCTGGAACCGAGGTGTCATGGATGTGGATGGACAAGCTGCAGAGAGGAACAGGGCAGGGGGTTGGAATCTTCAAGAAAAAGGGACGTACCTCTGGGTCTTTTTGCCCACGCAGCCACGTTGGGTCTGACGGCAGATCACTCAGTGTGAGATCTGGGGCATGGGGGTCCAAGATTACCCAGGTACTGGCCATTCAAGCAAGCATGAGCGGCCTGTCCCGCATATGGCTTGCAGTACGTGGGCGGAGAGCCAGCCCGAAACAGCGTGGAGGTGGCCGGAGCCGTGTCTTCGACCGAAAGACTGCAGAGTGGCACCATCGACGCGATACAGGAGTCTCCCACCAGCCTGTCTTCAATTATCGTCCTGTGATGCGACTCTCTCGTCTCTGGTCTTGGTCATGAAGAAGAGGCGAACAGTACTCATGAGAATGCCGACATCTGACCGGGCAAATACCCCCAAACCCCGAAGCGCAAAATTCCCAGGCGAGATAGGTCCGGTTCATCTAAGCGGCGAGGAGCGGGCGCCCGACCAGACTACACGCAGCGGGCAGCGGACTCTCAGTCTCGATTCTTACATGTATCGTTCGGTGACGGAGCCGAGCCGCAGTCCGCGACTCAACCTCACATCTTCCCTCTCTGGGCCAAGCAGCTACGTCGTGCAGACTGCGCAGTATGCGTGCACGATGTACTGTCTAAAGGGCAAAATAGCAAGGCAAGCCACGCGAAGGAGCCCCAGCATGTATGCTCCGATCCTCCGGTCAAGAACAGGATTTTGAGGGGAAAAGGGCACCACGCACATTGCGCAGCTTTCATACACAGATAAGGTCAAGATGTGGTGGGTTGTCAGGCAATCTTTCGAAAGATTCGCGTCCCATCTCAGTGTTGGTGACAATTTTCCAAAAGTCAGGGAGCATGAGCGTCACGAAATAAGCCGGGAAGGCACCTTAGCAGTCACATACCGTGGGGTGTCGTGAACTAGCGCTCACTAGCAAGCCCAACAAAGTAAGCTTATGCTGGGAGAATCCAGATGGGGGTAAGGGCAGGATGGTGCATGGCAGACCGGTAAATGGGCATGACGGTTACAAGGCGGTCACCCCTCTCCCACACATAGCCCCCAAATCTCACACTTGCGCTCCTCTGCTGCGCGCATCCACGAAAGAGGACCCTGAAGTACCTATTCGCCAAGCCTAGACTGATAACTTACTGCGTTATCTTGTATTCGAAACCGACACAAAGGCCCCGGGGCACCGCACAGTCGACAAACCCCGGGCAGTGATTGTTTCTAGGAGGGGTGAATGCACACCTGTAGGCCTGCTATGTTACTGGCTCTCTCTCTCGCCTCACCTTGAAAGCAGTGAGCTTTGGCAACCAGGAATGGTTGCCACACTGCTTTAACATGGCTTCGGCACCATATATAGCCGTATCCACTGCACCCAGATGAACATGCTATGAGAAGCTTCAATCTGTCAGCCACGTCGCGGAAAAGATGTCACAATGATGGGGGCTTCAGTGCACAGAGGTTAGAGAGGTTCGATGCCCTGAGACAGTGCAAATGTGCGGCCAAGGCCGAGACTGTGATTTGCTATGTTCCGAAGAGGGCTTAGCACATGTCAGCATTTGAGCGCCAAAAAACGCTTCTTCTCAATCCTTCGGCGCTGGGCCATTCACCTCTCATGCTCCTCCACACCTTCAGGCTTCTAGTACCAACAGCGTTGTGTTCTCATGCAGGACAACCGTCTATGCTCAGCCACCACAACCAAACCGGGACGCTCCGGCGATGCAGGCCCTCAGAAGGAGTCGAGGAACGTCAGGAAGCACGCAAGCCGGTGTATTATTAACCAGTGCCAACCAGGGTGCCACGAGCGACACAAGCTTCCTTCAATTCGGCCGAACGTCCATCGTTCCTCCGGAGGATTTACTGGAGTGGAGCTCCTTGCAGCGCGACGCCAATCGATACCTATCTTGACCCAGGGATGGCACTTACGCGGCAACAAAAGAGCACGATGATACGCTGAAAGTGCACGCTGGACACAACGCCGCTGATTTGGTCGAGCCTATGCCGCCCAAGTGTCTCAACCGCACTGGACGTGCTTCAAGGAAAACGAGAAAGAGTGAACACCCCACGAACTAGATCTACCATCGCAGGTCCAGAGACACTTCGATCCCGGCTATAGTTGGCAACAGGACAGATCATCCTACAAGCAGGTCTTTACAGTACAGTGCTGCACTGACTGCTGATGAGTGTTCACAGAGGGGCTGACGGTTGAGGCAAACCCTGACAGACCCCTCGTCAGCGTGACAGACCCCTAGATGTCATAAACGAATGCGCTGCACAACAGGGTAAACTAGCTACATGTCTTACAAGTCTATCCGTGTGTCAGCTCTAGATCACAGGAGAGGTGTGCATGCTCGTCATTTCGTGAAACAGTGAGCACGGCGGCGTGCTGGAATCTTCGGTCTAGCCCACTCTGACCGCTCGTCAGTCGCCGAGAGCTGTTCAAGCAGCCAAGGTGGTTCATTAACACGTCAAAACCTGCCTTGGAAGATAAAGTTTGCAAGCCTTCCTCTGACCTTTGACGCTGACGTGGAGATATAGCGTCGGGAATACATGTCTTTGTCTCGTACACCACCACTGCGTCCCCTTCTCCCCCTTCATCTAGATACTTACTGAAGCGAGGTGCCGTTGCGTCACTGGCTCTTGTCTCTAACGGACCTCAACTTGCCCACTATCCACTGTGGCACTTTCTCCGAACACTTGCACGATGGTGCGCTTGATCCTGCAACTGATCGGCAATTCTCAGCTTGGTCAAATTCTACCTACCAACCCAACATTTTCCTAGTATGTCACTTCCTTTCCACTTCTGTCCTGGCACGGTCCCATAGACTCTATGAGCCTGCGCAGAATCCAGCCCGCTTGCTCGCCTGCATTTCATCCTCGGATTTGCGATGCAAGGTGGGCGTGGCAGCAGCCACAGGGGCTGGCTCGCCTATGCATTCCGCTATGTTCTGGGCTGATGTCACCGGAGAATTCGGAAAATTCGAGAATCTCATATGGCTGATTTCCTCTTCACCTTCACAACTCGATAGTGCATACATACATTTTATGATGCAGGAGTAAGGGCGAAGTTGGAGCCATCAAGAAAACATCTCTTCTAGCCCCGGTAGAAAGCTATCAGCATGCAGGCATGTGAGCAGTTGTAGTCAATTGAAGTGTTCGTCCTCACATTCGCTGTTCAGAGCCTGACCCGCAGTGATATACGCAACAACGTCGGAGCCTGAAGCCAAGCCCGTTCCCATCTATTATAGATGCCCATCGCACGCTCCATTCTTTATGAATCCTTACTGTTCACCCACGGGAATCAGATCCTTCTCCAGTTCCACAAAACATAAGTCTTCTGGCAAAGCCAGGCCCGCGAAGCGGTCGCGCGGGAAAGCAGATGTCTCCCCCGTCTTCTGGAACCCGCAGCGCATGTACCACGAAATTAGCTCCTGGCGCGTCGAAAGGGCGTTCAGCCCAAGCCTCTTTATGCCCCAGGTGCGTTGACAGTAATCCTCAGCATAGGCGAGGACCTGGCGCCCCAGGCCGCCGCGCTGGTGGTTCTGGTCCACCGCGAGCATGGAGAGCCGCGCGAGGACAGCGCTGCGTCTGAATGTTTCGACCGAGGCCACAAGAGCGCCATTGTTGTCAGTGGCCATGAGGACCACGCAGTCAGGGTTGGTGATGTTGGCCATCACCTCTTCGACTCCGATGTGGAATTGAGACGCGAGCTCCATGCTCCCCGTCCACCTGTCTCTGGTGTCTTCGGCGCGAAATGCGCATTGCACCAGGTTTTGGAGCTGTGCTGCATCATCTGGGGTGGCGATGCGGAATTGTAGAGTTTCGTTGGGCATTGTGTGGTTCGTTGGTGTGCTGTTCTAGGTGGTTGACGAGACAAGTTGATGTCGAAAATGGCGACATGTCGTAGTCAACGAGAGCATTGTTTCTCCTTTAAATGCCTCAGAAAGCGGAGTAAAACTCCCAAGCCCGTGAATATTTATATATAGAACATGTAAATAGAAGGGCGTTATTGACACGATGAGGTCTAGGCCGTGTAGTAGGAAGGGCGTTATTGACACAATATTAAATCAAGGATAACATCGCATTGTTATAATGGAGACTTGTGCCAAAAAAAAAAAAGGATCCAATGCTGTAATCGTTTGTAAGGATAAAAAAGAAAGAAAATGGATGGTATTGGATTTTGAATATCATATGCCATGAAATCTTTCGCAACACAAATTGGCACTTACGAAATATTCAATTACACAGCCTAAGTAATAGATTGATTTGGCCGGATTTGCCCTGGAACTCCGAATTTGTCTTCAAAAAAGACGCAGTTGCAATGTGTCGGAACTTGCCAATACAAAATTTCTCGCAATTGAGAGGGTCTAGCTACCTCTGCTTCGTAACGAGCAATATTTCACTCTCCTCCGCCTATATGTCTGATAGCACAGACTCTTGAATTGCTTAAAAGCAGAATTTGAGATAGCTCAAGGATGCGGTCATGAGAGAATCTGATGAAAGACGCTTCAATGATGGAAGACAAGACTGTAGAAAGTACCTGCGTCTAGACTTCGTCGTCCGAGGTCTTCAGACTAAAGCTGTTCTCAAAAGATATTTAATATATAGTCTACACTATTGACTGCTAGGAACAATTTGTCACTTCTGAGACAAAGACTATCTCTGGGGCTTTCCGAGATTTCGATAGTGGGTGGAAGACAATCAGCTTCAAACCGTTCAACCTTTCTCATCGACCACATGAGTCCAGTCGAAGATGCCATTAGTTGGTGTGAAAAACTATTTGACCTGCCTCGTCTGAGGACGGCCAGCCCTGGAGACGAGAATTTCGACTGCCAAGTAGATCTGCTCTGGCAGATTATGAACTACGAGATACTTGTTCTTCGAATTAAGCCAATTTCTTGTCCAAAGTTATGTTCGAGCCCAGGTCCTGTGCGCCTCTCATTACGATTTCTGATAATGTGGGCTTTGACACCGGCTACTGCGTGAGGCTCGCTACATTGTCACATGCCAGAGGTGAGTCCGGGTAAAGTCAGATGCCGTAGAACCATGTGAAGGTATAGGTAGTGTAAGTGTGGATTCAACAAGGAGGCAGTCATTGTGTGGGGTTTAAGAGGGGCGTTTCCACGCCGGATTACTCTGGCAACAGGGCTGTCTGTCATGAATTTCGTGGATCGATGTTATACCGTGACATTGAAGCCTCTAAGATAACCCGAGTTTATACTTCATGAGGTACAAGTCCCATAATTTACACAAGGATTGACAGTGCATAGGTGCCTATGTGATCAGTGGTCGATTATTCTTGTCTGGATTTGAGGGAAGAGTGTCCGGTATGCAAAGGAAGGAGGCTTCTTTCGTCAGCTCGAATAATCAGGAGTCTTTTTCTGTATCATGCGGCTTTCGAAAATCTATCTGGGGCATTTGTCTGGTGTGTGAGGCGCAGATCAGGTTGTTTATCACTCTATCGTTAACACATCACTGGGTCTCAATGATCCCATGCCCACTTGCTACTGGGTGCTTCCGGCAGGTTCTGACAGTATAATACGAGTACTTCTCATCTGAATAGGAGTCATCTGGCCGAATCTATTGGTACGAACACCACAAGTGGATGAAGAGGTTCTGATATACCAAGGCGTTGTGGCTTAGCTAGCAATTTGGCTGTAATCAACTTGGTGGTCATCAATCTGCCCAGCGATGATTGGGATTATGGCATCCCTTTGTTCTACTTGCATCATCGGCGTGTAGTCCCTCAACTTCGGCCGTGATCCGGGGCGCGAGGAGCCCTAAGATAGTCGAAAGGGTCCGCCGAGGCGGACTTCGTAGGCCGACCGCCTCCCGTGTTCTCGTTTGCTTGCAAGATGGGAATCAGGTAGCGGCAGTGGCTGGGTTTCCACCAAGAGCCTTAGCGTGTTAAGCGGGCTCCACAAATAGCACCGCAGTCTTTGGCACATCGTGACTAAATGGCAGAGGCAGGATGCACAAAAGGCAGAAATCGCAGTCAGAGCCGCGGGTGCGCACGGTTACATTGTTCATAGCGGTTGTTGGCCGTGATGGTGATAGTCCTAACGTCTAGCGCTTGGATAAGCGCCAGACCGGCGACAAGAGCGAAAGTGTAAAAAGAACGATGGGTCCGGGCGGTCTCTACTCATCTATTGCGGGACTGACGGTGACATCGGCGGCGGATCTCGGGGGCCCATGATCCACGTTTGCATGAGCGGCTCTCTCGGTACTGGTGTGGGTCCTGGGCCAGGGGAGGAAGAGGAGAAGGAAGCAAGGAAGAGGTGAGAGCAGTGTTGGATGGTTTTTAGACTGAGATATCACGAGTTATCGTACTGGCTGGTTGCTGAAGTGGCTGGTCGAAGGATTTATTGCACATCCGGGCGGCCGATATACGATGTTCATGTAGAGAAATGCCAGGGCAGGGTGAGATCGGAACCCATTCACAAGATGAACACATACAGCCGACCAGGCACACTTTCTGAAATCAGGTACAAGATGCACATCGGTCAAGGCTAAAGCTGGTGATGTCGGTCTTGTTGGAAAAAAGATGGGCCTGCGCGTGTCGCTTGGGCCATGCTAGGGCGGTGGAGACGACGAGCATGGCTGCGTCGAACGAGAAGAGCAGTGCATGTGCTATATGACTACATGTACGTATGCAAGCGAGCTCGGCATGTCGAGCAAGGATAGCGATAGCATAGTGACACAGGCCGAACATGGTACAGTGATCTTGTGTGCATTGAGCCACCTCATCGTGACACGAACTGAGAGGAGAGGAGGCACAGTCAGCAGCCTGGAGTCAGAACAGCATTGTGGTCGGTCAGTCAGTCAGTCAGTCAGTCTGACAGGACACATGCAGTCAACTGAGAGGCAGCCCAGCACGTGCCCTGTTACCACCAAGTCGGGTCGGCATCTAATCCATCTAGCCTACGCCCTGCCATGCCATGCCATGCCATGCCACATGAGATGAGATGCGCCCTGGTATCTAGGTAGATAAACGTTAGCTTGAGTGAGGGAGTGAACGATTGAACAAGTGAACGAACCACCTCATCTCAGTTCCAGCCAGCCGCCGTCAGCACCTTGACCCCTGTCGGCGGATTTCGTTAGGGCGGCCCCAACCACCCCAGATCCTGTGCCTTGTGCCTTGTGCCTTTATGCCATGGACTTCTGCAGGCAGATGAGCCCCTCTTCACTCTTCCCCCCTGTCGCCCAGCACCCCCCAAAGTGCCATGCCCAAAACGGGGCCCACCGTTTCTAGACTAGAAACACCACCACAGGAAACAGGCGACGGCACATACATATGACTAGCACAGGGCCGCTCCTTTGGTCCTGACCACGGCCGCCTTGGCCTCGCCTCACTTCATCTCAGCTCACTCATACATCGTGAAACCCCTTTATCTGTTTGTTTCAGCAGCTAATAGACTACTACAGTCGCTGCCGACTGCTCTCGCTTGAACTCAAATCAGAACAAAAGAAGCGATCGAGCAAGCAACCCTCCAACCAATCCGACGAGGGCTTGTCAACCGCACTCACCCGCCCCTTTCACCGACTTTCCGCTGCCACACACAGGAAATCGTCCAGCTGGTGAATAAGCTCGTGTGTTGGACTGTTTCACATCACTTATATTTCGCCCAAAAATAAGCTGCAGCGGCCTACGCAAACGGACAGCTTCGCCTTTGTGCCCCCGGCCTCCGCCCCGGCCCAACAGCCCGGCCGCCTTTGAAGGAACCCCCCCCCCCCCCCACCCTGGGCCGCGCTGCCTGACCACCGTGCTCATGGGGATCTTCTGCAGCATAAATCAGAATGGGCCCAAAATTGCAGAGAAGGTCCAGGCCGAGAGCCTTCAACGTCAAGTTCCTCAACCTGTGAATCCGATCCTTTCTCGACGACGCACTTCCGGGCCCCCAGCTGACTCCCAACCCAGCAGCAAGATGGTGAGGAAGATCGCTTATAGAGCCGAGCCCTATGACTGGGACACAGTCGTCCCGCTCGACCACATTATCGATCACAAGCTGGAGACGGCCGGCCTTCCCCATGCACCCAGGGTTGATGATTATCAGAAGGGGCGCGAGGAGCTGAAGAGGCGTGAGGCATCGCTCGGCTTCGAGTGGAAATGCGCCAGCCGCGCGTCAGCCAAGGAGCAGCGGGTAAATCGCATCCTCCAACGTCTCAAGCGCCATGACGAGGAGGAAGTCTACGCAAAGGAGCCACCACAGCAGGGAGTCACCGGACAGTCACATCAACGATTCGCGGGTGACCATTTCTTATCAAACAAGGCCCTGATCGACAGGACAAAGGTCTTCAAGCTCGCCAGGCGGGCTCCCAAGGGCGCACACCTGCACATCCATTTCAATGCATGTCTGCAGCCCAATGTGTTGCTCCAGATTGCGAGTGAGATGGACCAGATGTACATCACCAGCGACGTACCGCTGCACACAACAGATGAGGAACACCCCAAGCGGTCCACGCGATGTAGGATACAATTTTCCATCATTGATATCAAAGCCAGCAAGGGCAATCTGTTTGAGTCTGGGTACAAAGATCGCGCGCCTATGAAATTCAAGGAATTCATAAAAGAATTCCCACGGCACTACCGCGGGGCAGACGCTCTGGAGTGGCTGCAGGAGAAGCTCGTTTTCCGCGAGGAGGAGGCCCATGACCTACCCCAGACAGTCAGCGGGGCATGGGAGGAATTCAACGCCCGCACGCAGATGATGAAAGGGTTGTTCAACTACGAGAGGGCGTATCGCGAGTACACACGCAGGTTCCTAGAAGATTTCGTTAGCGATAACATCCAGTACGCCGAGATACGGCCCAACTTCATGGACACGAACCAGGTCTGGACCGACGACGGGACGCGCAAAATCGACAATGTTGGCATCATGGAAATGATCATTCAGGAGGTCGAGCGGTTCCAGCGAGAAAAGAAAGGCAGCGACACCTACTTCGCGGGCCTCAAGGTCATATACTGCTGCCCACGGTCCTACCCTAGGGAAAAGGTCGCCAACGGGCTGGCCGAATGCCTGCGCTTCAAGAAACGTTGGCCTGGCTGGATAGCCGGGTTCGACCTGGTCGGCGAGGAGGGCAAAGGCCGGCCGCTGAGCACCTTCGTGCCCGAGTTCCTGCAGTTCCAGAAGGATTGCGCGGCGGCGGGCGTCGGGGAGATCCCGTTCCTGTTCCACTGCGGCGAGACGCTCGAGTCCGGCTCTGAGACGGACGACAACCTCCTCGACGCGCTGCTGCTCGGGTCGCGCCGCATCGGCCACGGTTTCTCGCTCTCGCGCCACCCGTACCTCATGGAGCGGATGAAGAAGGCCGGTGTATGCGTCGAGTTGTGTCCCATCTCCAACGAAGTGCTGGGTCTGACGCCACGGGTTGGCGGGCATGCTATGTACAGCATGTTGGCTAATAATGTGCACTGCACTGTGAGCAGTGATAATGGGACTTTGTTCAAGTGAGTATATATACACCTACATTGCCCAACACCCTCGCCACACTTTCTAGTCTCAGGGTGGCTAACTTTTCTTCTACAATAGTTCGACTCTCTCACACGACTTCTACCAGGCCATGATCGGCAAGTCCGACATGACCCTTTTCGGCTGGAAGCAGCTCATCGAGTGGAGTCTCGAGCACGCCTGCATGTCGCCCGCCGAGCACCAGGATGTGCGGCGGGCGTGGGAGGTGCGGTGGGAGAGGTTCGTGGACGAGACCCTCGAGGAGTTTGGGGCATTTGACAGCGATTTTGATGACAAAGGAAATTAAACTTGTAATGATAGGTTGGGTGTAAAAATATCCCACCAAATACTTAGAGCTTCTTCTGAATGACTGACAATGAGAAATTCATGACCACATACATATTGACATCACGAGCCAGCCGAGCCACTTCGCCCCTGAAGTGGCAAGCATGGCCATGGGCACCACTGAAGAGCCTGACGGGGCCCACCTGCAACAATCCCTCCAGAGCACTGTGGTTGTCCACGTTGCAGCTGGCCCACAGAGTCCGCCTACGTAGGAAGTGCGCCTCGGCGCTGGCCATCCATACAAGGAGATGCGCCGGCAGCTGCAACACATCCACTGGGAGCTGGTCAGTCCGGCCGCCATCTGTCGGGCTGTGCAGCTAAGCGCTTCAGTAGTTATATATACACAATGACTCCGACGCGCCGACTGGAAGCACATTTAGCCTCCCCTCCCCCCTGAGGTTCAATCAGAATAACAGGGCCTGTCACTCTGCTTTACGCACAACCGTTACAATCGCGCACTGATCATCATGGCCGCCACCGAAATCATGAACTTTGAACACACACCTCTGCCGGGTTCGAAATGGATTCGGCTCCTCAAGTTCCAGCCCGAGCTCGAAAACGGCTGCATCTCGTGCAGGCTGGACTTCTTCGAGCCCACCACTAGCCCTGGTTACACAGCGTTGTCCTATGCATGGGGAGACGCTACTCCCAGACACGAGATATACATCAACGGTCGTCACCGCAAGGTCCACGAGAACCTGTGGAGGTTTCTCCGTCGCTGCTTCGAGTCCGGCTTTTCCGGGTATTTGTGGACGGACTTGCTGTGCCTCGATCAAGCGAATGCACCGGAGCTGGCCGTCCAGATTTCTCGAATGGCTGATATCTACGAAGGTGCTGAGGAAGTGGCAATATGGCTAGGCGACGATCCCATTCTCGAACAGGAATTCCAATCACGCACATATAGTGTGGCTGCAAAACTCTCCTATTGGAAACGTGTCTGGATAATCCAAGAGATTGCTTTCGCGAGGAAGCTGACGATCATCTACGGGTCTTGCGAGGTTGGCTGGGATGAATTTCAAATTTACTTGTCAATGTGGGTGCCTCAGGGTTAGCCTTCTCTCATTTTCTTTTATTTCCATATCTTCATCCCCGTCTCTGTTTCTTCCCTTGCTCTCCTGTTTCTCCCTTCTAACAAGTCTGTGGATTCAAATAAGATATACCGCGAGAACCGAAGAGCTCAAGCCACTACCATCTCATGCAGACCCCGGAGCGAATGCAAGAAAACTACGAAGACTTCAGCATGTATTTCAATGAACTTGACAGATGGAGAGACGAAATGCAAGTGTGGTCTAGAGACCGTACATACTTCTCAAACTATCCTTTGGCATCCTTGGGATTTAAAGAAGAAGGCTCTTCCTTCTCAAGCCTATTTTTCGCATTCTTGGACTCGCAAAGCACGAAGCGTCGCGACGCTGCGTATGCTCTCATCAGCCTGGCTGCTCGTCTATTCCAACCTTGGTATCGCAAAGATTTGGAGATCAACTACCAGAAGCCAGACTCCTTCGTCTTTTGGGATTTGGTTTTTGAGCTTAATGATAGTTTTACCCCCATCAGCGCCTACCGTGGCCGCTTGTCTGGATTACGAGATCGGATCGTTGGTCCAGCCAGCACTGAGTGGAGAGAGAACGCGCATAGCGAGCTGGAGCTGTATCGTCTTGACGACACCACACCCGCAACATACAAGATGCAGGCTGAGCTAGCATTGTGGACGATGAAGAAAATAGCGGCTCTCAAACGGTACTTTATTGAGCCCTTGAATTGCCGTCTCAAGATAAGCACTGGCAGAGCACATGTCGACCCCGTTTTCCGTCCTCAAGCAGCGGCGGTAGAGCTCGTTCAGTTTGAGAAAAGATTTCAAAATTGTCCATCTACTGCTCAAGATTTCTTTGGGGCTTGGCGTTGTGGCCTCCAGAAAGCTAAAGACGTCCTGGGAGCTAGGCAAGTCGTGACAGAGACATCAAATACGGTTGACACCGACGTCAAACCATATCGCGATGGGGATCAGTCGTCGTCACACTGTGGCGTGTCTCCTTTTAACTGTTTGCAAACAAATTCAGATCGCTGTCTAGATCTTGTTCTTGACATACCGGAGGCGCAGATTTGTGTCACAGTAGTGCTTGACCTTTTATGCATTAGGAGGCTTTAGTATAGGTGCCGCAGGATAGCGCAGACTTAATAAAATTGTTCACGAAGATGGTAGGCTCCTGTTCAGCCGTAAGGATGAATGCATAGCGCTTGACACAGACGAGTGCTCACGGGTCCGCCAAGAGCAATACTGACCATCTGAAGAGCTGCACAAACCTGGTGGCGCCGACCAGGACTGTCACAGTGCTCGAGCACGGCCAATATCGCGCTCATTCTGATTTCCGCGTTCTGCATCCACATTCGTTTTCGACAAGTTTCATGTCCAAACGCTTGCAGCCCTGACTCTTTTCCAAACCAACAAGCCCTTACGGCGGGCCTCTATCAACGCATTTGGCTGGGGGGCCACCGACTATCATGCGCTTTTGCACTATGCCGCTAAACACCTGCACCTACTGTCTCGATGATCACATATGGCAGCTACCCCAGCGCTGAGTTTTGAGTCTGCACCCAAATGGTGTTTATGAGATAGCTGTGAGGGCATGGGGCTGAATGCCAGCGGGGCCCTATGGGCTGGGACCCACAGAGCCCTTATCGATAAGCTTATCCTATCAGCCCACCCGTATTGTAAATAGCTTTGAGGGCACGCATAGCTGCGCTTCCTCTGCCTTTCTTATTGATAGGCGAAACTCGACAGAAATCAACAAGTTTCTACAGCCAAATCGAGTCTTCGTGCCGTGGTGACGTAGGGACCGTCTCAATAGCACACATATCGACATGAATTCTCAGTCACCAACACCGCAACGCTTCAGAGACCGTTCAAATATGAGATATAACGCACCGCTAACAAACCAAGACCGGAGAAACCTGAGAGTCACAAGAGCTGGACTACCCTAGCTTTAATCTTTCTACAAACCCACACCGCTAACAAAAAGTTGACTCAAATTGGCGTACGATACATTCACAATCGCGCTCTTAGCCCGCAAGGCTGGTCCTGATCAAGCGAGCTCCGTGCTCCGCGACGCCGTAGACAGTTGCCTGTGGATTGGCGCGAGGTGTCAAGGGGATGATACTGGCGTCGCACACGCGCAGGTTTTTGGTACCGTACAGGCGCAGCTGCGGGTCCACGACGCCGCCCATATTCCGCGGCATCATGGAGCAAGTTCCAGTGTAGTGATGTGCGCCCACGGCCTTGTTCTTGAGAAACCTGTGGAATCAAAACGTCAATATGGGGTCTGCCCTGGTTCTCAAGTGCCACTTCCCTCACGCCTCAACTTTTAGAGCTTGGAAGAGACAAATTAGTTAGACTTACTCTTTGGCTGTCTCGAGGTTTGCCAGCTCGCCGGGGGCAGGTGCCTTCTCGGATCGCTTGCCACCCAGCTTCAGGTAGCTGGCGAGTGGCTCAGTGGCTGTTAGGCGTTGCCCGATGAATTGGATGTGGCGCGCCATAACCTCGATATCAAGTGGGTTGGTGAAGAATTCTGGGTCAATGGCCAGCCTATAGTAATGGCTGCTGCCAGTATTGACATCTTCCTCCTTCGCATCGGTGACAACATGTACTGAGCCTCTTGAAAGTGGGTGTGGGAGAAAGCTGGCGATGGTGATGTAGCTCTCCTTGGAACCTGCTGTAGGCTGTAACCCTGTACCATCTGGATTGAAGCCGACGCAGGCAGGGGCAAAAATATACTGTGGTTTGTTGAGGTTAGCTACTCGAGCATTGAGAACGATTTGCTATTCAGAAGTGTCAAGATGAGGATATTGTCCATTTCTCATCGTTTATCAAGCGTGACTTGATAGGCAGCTCTTCAAAAAAGTAGAGGGATGGGTCACGAAAATGGTAAATGATAAACTAAAGAAAGTGGAGATTGCCCATAAAATTGCTTACATATCCCGACGCATCAGACGAAGAAGTCAAGATAGAGCGGACAAAGGTCTCATGCGCCGCATGGAAAGACGACTCAGAGCTATTGATTTTTGTACTACTCAGGAGGACTTCAAAGTCTTTCCTCCCCTCAGGCGTGTCAGTCCCAGGCAGTGGCAGCTGCGCAGCCGAAACGACGCAGCTGCTCGCGAAGGGACCTTGCTGCCGCGCGTAGGCCCGCATGGCCGCACCGAGGGCCTCAGGCTCCTGGCGCACGAGCGAATCCTTGGTTGGCGGCGCCGTCTCGTTGACTTCAAAATTCATATTGACCAAGGGGTGATTCTGCAGGTTCTCTCCAACCCCGGGGTTGTCAACGACGGTATCGATGCCGAGCCGGCTCAGCCGCCCCGCGTCTCCGATGCCTGACAGCTCGAGCAACTTCGGGGACCCCAGCGCGCCGGCTGACAAGATCACCTCCCTCTGAGCATGCACCGTCTTCACTGAGCCGTTGCTGTCCGTATATTGGACGCCCGTTGCCACGGCGTCGTCGCTGCCTGGCTTCTTTTCTAGTAGCACCTTGTGGACCTCGACGCCCGTGACAACGGTCAGGTTGGCGCGGTCGCGGGCCGGGCCGAGGTACGCATTGGCGGAGAAGCTGCGCTGTGCTGTCGCCGGATCGACGCTGTCGGGAATCACGAGGCCACCATTACCCTGGCTGGTCAACGTGTCCTGGGCGCCTGGGAAGCCGAGGGCCTCCAGCGTCTTGGACCATATCTTTGGCCACTCGTCCTCAGAAGTGTCGGCAAAGGCCACCTTGAGTGGACCTCCGCTGTTTCTGGATGGATGAGAAACAGACGGTGACGTCTTGGCCACCGTATATGTCTTGTTCAAAGCCTCAGCGAAGGCTGACCACTCCCAGCCTGGGTTCCCAAGGCGCGCCCAGCCGTCGACGACGGCCTTGGAGCTGGCAGTGAAGTTCAGACCGTTCATACCACTAGATCCGCCCAGCATCTTGCCCTGGGGGACATAAATCTCACGGCCGCCCATGTCGGCCTTGTTTTGTGAGGACGCAACCAGTGTCAGTGTTTATTCTTTCTTTGCCCGTCTTCACTCGGAGAGAATGCAAGGACAGGCGGACAGCTTACCTGGGGAACGGTCTTAAGGTTCCAGTCCGATGACGTCTTCCACAACGTTTGTGCCATGGCCGGGGTCAGGATGCGCGGGTCGGCTGTAAGATCCTCACCGGCTTCGAGGACGACGACCTGGAGCTGAAGGTCTTCGGAGAGGCGTGAAGCCAGAACAAGCCCTGATGTTCCGCCACCCACGATGACGATGTCATAGATATTGTCATTGGAAGAGGCCATCGTATTTAGATCTACTATGTGCTTTTGAATTCAGTCATAAAGTTGCCTTGAAACAGTAGAATTCCCTTCTAATTAGACCTTATGGTGCGGCGGGCGCGAGTCACGGCGTGGACCAGAGGTCGAGACACTACATGCAACGGGATCAACGCTCCGACTAGGAGTTTCTGCGCCTTCGTCACCGTATATCATGCAGTCAGCCCGAAAAGACATCAATGTTGGGGCTAGTTAATCCGGAGAAGGATCGTGGGGTATCGCGGCACTTGCACTCCTCGGATCGAATTGGCATAGCCCAGACACGGCTAAGAGGGGGCGACCAACGAACGCCTGTGTGATTCGATAATGAGTGAGAAATGATCCAGGTCTTATCCCCGACATCGACACCAACATAATCTTGAACCATAAGCAACCGTTGTCTCGGCCACTGGAGGGGACGCTTTATCTCCGAATTTTGCCCACATTCTTTTACGAACCTATCATGCAATATTGTTCCGGTCATCTATGGATTGGAAATCAATTATCGCCTGCGATGTGCCAATTCTTAGTCATCATGGGCACAAGAAGAATCCCCTGATGATCATGCTTGCAGAAGATCATTATCATGATATTTGAAAGTTAAGACCATGCGCTTTCCTCAATGTATTCGGTTCCATGCTGATCAAATAGCTGCGGCCTTTTCATAGCTTGGTGCGTTTCAATTAAGCGGACTCCGAAGGTAAGCCAAAGTCCGCACTCGATTAATACTAAAAGGCTCTAAGATGTGTATACTTGTCAATACCCACACCTGCTTATGCGTAAATATTGTTCCTGAATTCGAGTTAGGGAGTAGTACGTAACACTCCTCACTCCTTACCACCGGGTAACATGTCACTGTATCAGCGTGCGGAACAAAGTGATCTCGGGGCGGCAACGAGTGAAGTTCTTCGCGCGGACAAGCCTAGCTTCTCAACTTTGTGGTACCTAATGTGGTCTTGGACGTTCCTAATTCGAGAGCCTCTTCTAAAGTTTTGACTGCACTTCGTCCTCAGCAGCATCCAGGGCAAGAGTCTGTCCCAAAGCCACAGCAATCCTTTCCTGCTGTATTCACGCAATCACAGCAGCAGGACCCCTCAAAGCCACTACAAACGCAGAGGCTGCATCGTTTCCCCAGCTCATTTAGGACGTCGTTTTGACGTCTGACGGGAGACATGTCGCCTGCCGGTCCCTGTGTTGTTTTGTTATTGTGCTTTTAGTCTTCTTAGCCTAAACATATTGAATCTGGATTACTGACTGGCGGAGCGGCGAGCGTGAAGCCCACAAGGGTGGTGAGTATAGTTGCCGACAGAAGCAGTCTCATTTTGAGTTATTAGTACTGTTTCTCGAGCTTGTAATTATATCGTCGAGGAGGGAAGAAAGTGGTCGGAAATTGAAAGGGCTATGTCCACCCACTATTACAGATCTTTTATATTTGCTCCTCTTCTCTTAGCAAGAGTAATTGTGTCCATGCCTACCAGGACCTTGCGTTGCTTCCATTCTCTCTGTAAGCACTAACATGACCTCTGTTACAGAGTCCGACAGAGTCCGAGGGTTGCCGGGAAAATATGTGTTGATGATGATGTGGCTTTGCTGAGCCACGCAAAGATCCAAACAAACATCCAACCGATTCCCGAGTTGACCGACTCCCGAGTTATGGACGTACATTTGTAAATTAAAGCAAATATACAAAGTAGGCCAAATGACACTCTCGTGCATTGCTCACCCGCCCTAGGCGCCTTCCAAGGCCCTCTACCCACAAACATCCATTACCAAAACATCTGGTCTGTCTTCTCTAAGTCAATTTAACCCAGCTTACATGATGTCGATATTGAAGTAAAGATAACATATTCTATCCAACCTTGGCAGCTTACTTGAAACAGCGATCATCATTCTCACAAGGCGCCTTAAGATATAAGAAGGCCAAAAGAGATACGGTCGTTTTGACGGTGATGGCCGTTTTGGTGGCTATCAACGTCGTGTTGCGGGCGGCGCCGTTGGTGAAGATCTAGGCGAACCAGGTCTGCATGCCGAGCATCGACTCACTTGTGCGTGGCCGACATGGCCGGATCCTCGGGCGAATTGTCCCAGCATCCAATCCTCTGATTCCTCCCGCACTCTTCCCCACGAAAAGGTAACGGAAGTAGCAATTTTGGAAGGTTGTCACCACGAGCTCTAGCTGTGCTAACCAACAGTTAGACCTGAGGGCTGCCGTGCAGAAATGTTACGAATCGAATCAAGTCAGCAAATACGCCGGACTGGATGGACTGGCCGGGCGTTTAGTTGCACACCCTCAACAAATTTTGAATTCCTTCGATGTCCACACCAAAGATAAATGGCTTGTACAGTCTACTCTAACCCGATTTTGTCTTCCAGTAAATGCTCAAGGCATGGAGCACCTCAATCTCCCCAAGACAAGATCACAGGATCTTGTTCACGCCGCCACTCGCACACATGACACTTCCCGTCACCCACCTGCTCTTCTCGGAGCTCAACCAGCCCGCAATCTCGGCCACGTCATCGACCGTTCCGATCCGAGGCCCAACGTTGCAGGCCGCCTTCTCCCTCTTCATCATGCCCTCGGCCACCTGTTCGGGGACCTCGGCCAGCGAATCCGTGTCGGTGGCGCCCACGGAGAGCGCGTTGAACGTGGTCCCCTCCATGCCGGGCCTGCGCCCCAGCTCCGCCGCCCAGTTCCGGGTCAGCGCCTCGAGCCCAGCCTTGACGGCGGCGTAGACGAGCGTCCCGGGGGTCGCGGACCGTGCCGCCCCGGACGAGACGTTGACGACGCGGCTGCCGGGCCGGAAGCGCGGCAGCAGCGCCTGGACGAGCAGCACGGCCGCCTCGAGGTTGCCCGCGAGCATGCGCGACACGTGGGCCTCGTCGATGTCGTCCACGGGCCTCGCCTCGGCCACGGCGGCGTTCTGCACCAGGATGTTGACCGCGCCGCCGAAGTGGCCGTCGATGGCCCCCACGACGCTCGCGACGAACTTCTTGGGGTCCAGGAGGGACGCGGCGACGCCGACGATCTGGGGGGCCGCGTGAGCGGAGCCGCTGTACAGGGTTTCGATCTCCTCCTTGAGGGACGATATGTTCTTCAGCGTGGATTCGCTGGAGCACGTGGCCAAGACGCTGGCGCCGCGCGCGGCGAGGTGGAAGGCAATGCCGCGCCCTATGCCCCTGGACGCTCCGCTGCGGATTTTGATTTCGTGAGTTTTTCAAGTCCGTCTTGCAAGCAGTTGCAACGTTTTCATGGGTCCCGTCACTATGGCTTGAACTTACGTGACGAGGGCCACTTTACCCGCTAAGTCCTGCTCTCGCACCGTCGCATTGGGAAGCGTGTACTTCGGCATCTCGGTGGTTGGGGAGTGGAATAAAATTTTGCAGAATAGAGCTGGAAATATGTGTAGTTTGGAAGAGAGAGATTATATATGCTGCAGGTTGACGATGAGGAGTGAAGACCACAACTTTCAACATCACTTTTAGCCATGAGCTCTCCCGCCTCTTATAGCCATCGTGTGCTCCTTTGTGGAGATCGCGGGACTTGTTCTGGCCCGGCGTGACGTGTTCTGGCCCGGCGTGACGTGTTCTGGCCCGGCGAGACGGAATAGGTAGGCATGCAAAAGTTTAAAAAAGTAAACAAGTGTTGGAAATATAGAGGGCCGTATCTTGTCGTTTTGGGGAGGAAACGGGCTGATACCCGCCGATTGCTCGGACACTTTCCAACGTTGCGGCACGATTACTCGCCGAGAAAGGGGGACGGCCAACCACACTTCCGAGAATGTGCGCGAGTCCATGCGACTTTAACCCTGAGTCAAACATCAATTGGATTCACTCCTAGGGCCAAGACAGTAAATGGCCTCTTGGCTGCCAGCACAGCGTAGCGGTTGCCGTGTGAATTTATCACGACTCAATTCAGGGGCGCAATTACCAGCAGACATCATGTTCCAAGTGCGACCCGTCCATCCCAAGCTACAGGCAAGGCACTTACGCTCCGCACTAGCACCAATTCCCGTCCCGTCAAATAAAAAGGCCCTACTCAGACATCTCTGTTTCGTCTGCGAATTGATTTTTTGAATCCAAACTTTCCTTGGGCGAGGTTGTTGAGGGGCCATTGTGGGCTATAGATCTGAGACTTGAGCCCGTTCGTCCAAGCCCGAGGCCACTGACAAACTTGTTGTAGACGCTCTTAGCAGCCGTGACCGCCGAGGACTCTTCCGAGTGTTGATTGCCGGCTGAAGACAGAGGCCGTGGAGACGAGTGGTGGGCAGCACGCGCAGCTTGCTTGGTCGACAACGCTATTGCGCGCCTACTGATTGTGTAGGTGGTCGGTGTCAAGAGCTCTGAGAAATATTTGTCTCTTAATTCGTCGATCCTTTGTAAGGCTGTCTTGCCTATATGAGGCTCCCAGACCTTCGGGTCGAGCGGCCTCGCGCCGAATACGACTACAGCAAGCTCGCGGTCGTGGAACACTGCGGCAGCTAGGTTTGGCCAGTCGCATTGATCGATTAGCCGGTGGATCTCTCCAGTAGAATATGTTGGCCTCGCTGCAGCAAGCCTAAGCCTTTTTTCGACGTGATCCTGGTTCAACATCATCTCCTTTAATGGACGCACGAAAACATCTTGGTATACCTTGAAATCTTTTCCAAGGGTATTGGCATCATCTCGGAAATCGTCAATGACGCCCACTAGCATGGATGCCCAAAGACTGGGTTGATCATGAGGTTTTCCTCCATAATTCAATATCAACCATGCCCCCAAGGCTCTTTGATATTCAGAGATGTTGGCAAGAAGGACCACCCGATAATCCATACTCTTGTGGAGTTCCCCCCAACGTTTGTTTAGCCGGTCATCCATGTTATCAAGGACCGTGAGCTGGTCGATGACCCGCTGACGTTCAGCCGCGGTGGGATCCGGTCGCTGAAGTGCCTCCTCGTGAAGTTTAATTGCATCGAGCAACTCATTGCGGAAGAGAGGTGTCTGGTATTCCAATAGAAGAACCTGGTACCCCGAAAGTCGTGACCTTAAAGCGGAGCGGACTTCCTCGTTGATGGGTTGTAGTGCTTTCTCGTCCATCGTGCCCGATTTGTCTGCGAGAGGCAGAAAGACGACCAACAAGTGGCAGTGGGATTCTCAAGTTAATTTGATACCGGGGTAAATCAATAGATGGAGGCATATACAGCAACTGAACTAGCAAGAAAGACGAGTATATAATTGTGTCGCCGATATGATGTCATAGGCAACATTGAAATCGTTGTCAGATCCTGTATGGACAAATAGCAATGCACAGAACCAACCATTGAACAGACGGCACTGCAACCTAACAAGAAGCAGGGCACTGTGCCCAGGTAAGCAGGGAATAAGCGAGCGGACACTGGACCACTCAGGTAGGACTGGCCGAGCCTTCTGACTTCCAGCATGCGATTCTTCCAAGGATATTAATAGAGAAGAACAAAATAACAGCCAATATAGTTTCATTTTCAGGATTAGTGCTGTGGGCCACGCAGTAGACATGCATCAGACTCCAAGTCGACCTCAGCATCGCATCTGACTTTCGAAGAACCACTTCTCGATCCTGCATGGCATACAGGGCCTGCACACAGAAAGAAGCATTTTCAAATTCTTCAACAACAAGAGCACCATGGAGATTCTCCATTGAATTGGCCTAAGAAAACAGAGATGCTAGATGTGGGCATAGGTGAGCGACCCTAACCCTTGAGAAAAGTGGTAAGGACCGGTGAGGGGTACGGGGGTGAGCGCAGGGCTCCAGTCCACTGGAACGGAAACGCCCACCTGGTAAACGCCCAGGTGGGCTTGACCGTTGCTGTAGGCCTTCCGTTTTGATCCGTTTGCCGCGCGCACCCCCACCTAACTTTAACCTTTTGCAACCGCCGACTGCTCAACCCCATCTGCGCGTCAAAAACTTGTCGAAACTACTGCACATAGCCTCGAACCAGCCTTCTCGCACTCGCTGCCGCCGCCCAAGGTTGATCGCAGTGGGCCTGGACAGCTCAAGTCGGGCGGGCAGGCGGGGCGGGACACGCTGGACTTGACATGGAGACGGACGACGGGGACGGGGACAGCGGACAAGGACTGCCGACGGCCATCGCTGCGACACAACCCAATGCAAGCAGCGCCACAGAACCAGGATTCGATTCCTTGTGGATTGCAAACCCACAACTGCGCCCCAGTTGAGCGCTTCACACAGGCTCAAACCGCACGACACGCTCCCTCTGCGCACACACCGCCGCCGCAGCTGCTGCTTGTTGGGAACCTTGAGGATGAAGCGAAGTTTTCCTGCCTTACCCTCCGATGTGAGGATGGCAAATGGTCTACAGTACCCTGGATTATCACCATGCATATAACCATATCCGTCGCCAAGATGTCGGCTTAGCTTTCCGTCCCTCCTTGACCTAATTGCTGACAGAAATCTCTTGATTGGTCTGTCACATCCGGCAACGTGCTGCACTGCCATCAACCAACCAACCAGTCAGCCCAGCTGAGCCTTGTGTGGACGACAGGCCTCTGCTCTGTGAAACCTCTCAATCGTTTCAATCGTTAAAAAATCATCAATTTCTTTACAGTTAACGACCGAGAGCGGGAGACCCGCCTCGAGGCAATCTCTCTCTCAGAGTTACTCTCTCACTCACATACTCAACATGGCAGACGGCGAAGGTCCGGTGGCAACATGGTTCCCCGTCGACAAAAACAGCTGGGGCCTTGATGTGGTCACTCTTCTTGCCGTCATTGGCGAGTCGTCTATGGAAGACCACGCCCAGCCCATCACAGCCTCTGTTCTCTGTCTGCTGCCGCGTATCTTGCCCGCTCCCCAGGCCCTTCTGAAGTCCAGGCGGCCCACCAGACTCCCCACCTACAACGCGCAGATGGTCGGAGTCTACAATGGCGTCGCACTCGACTCTGTGGGCTTCTTCGCCAACATCATACATCCTCTGGACGACCACGTCCCGTATTCATTTAGGGTTATTGAGATCAAGCACACGGACGAGGTCTTCGGCATAGGGAAGCCACCCAGGAGAGGCTCCTGGGCCGGCAGGCTGTGGAAACGGTCAGTGGGGAAGTCGGCCCCTCGCAAGCAAGTCCTTGACCGGCCGCCATCAGAACTTGATGCCGACGACAAAAAAGCACGTGACGGGACTACCAAGGGCGTCAAATTCGACGTCGACGTGGAGAAGGGGAGCCATGCACCTCCTGAGCCGACGATGGGGATCAAGAGACGACGCACAGCCAAGGAGAAGGTCACTGACTTTATCGCAAACCCAACTCTGACACCTACCACTCGCCCTGCGGTACCACCTGCCTGGAGCAGCCCGATTCACATAGCCACGGTTGCGTCGTTTGTTCTGACGATGCTCATCTTCGGCCTGACGGCGTATTGGAAGGATGGCAACGCCTTGATAGCAATTTTCATCATCTCGACACAGGCGTCCCTCGTCGGATACGCCTCCTGGTGGCGCCCACGCCTGATGGTGCGGCCTCCTCACTCTACAAACGTTCCGCCCGGCGACATGATGATTCGTACCCGAGAGGGCGCATTCATACTGGTCAAGTGCACAGAGGAGGTGGCGCGGGAGCTTTACACCGGGACAGAAGACTGTGAATATCACGTCGGCGACAAAACGTACCGATTCCTGATGGCCCTGGGGACGATGCTCCTCATGGTTGGCGTCGTCCTGCTCGGGAACACCCGGTTCGAGGCGCAAGTGCTCATCAGCGGGAGCTATATCATACTGAACGGCGCGTACTGGCTCCTTGGCATGCTGCCTCGGAAGTATTTCTGGGACCTATCCCGCTACAAGTGGGAGGACATTACACCCGCAGACGCCAAGAACGCCGATAAGATGGTGGTCGGCGCGGACGGGGTGGAAGGCTTTCCCAGCTTCACGAGGACACTCTGGTACGCCATCCGCGAGACCAAGCACACCGGCTGGGTCGAGCGCAGTGGCGCGGCCCCCAGCACCTCCCAGTGGAGGCAGTGGCTGAAAGAGGCCGGCGAGAACGCGCACAAGAACCGCAAGTGGCCTTCTGTGAGCCGTAAGGACGAAATTATGAGAGAGAATGTCAATGGGCCCAATTTCTCGCCCGGCGGGCCTGAGGCGGACTCTGCCGCGCAGCACGCGCCGCTCCGGGAGGTGCAACCCAACCCGGAGCCGGTGAAGACTGGGCAACTATAGTAGCATCGTATTAAGGAGCATTTGTTTTCTGGGGTCTGATCTGTTTGGTCTCATGCTGTGGAATCATTTTCAACGGCCCGGCGGTGTATAGAAGAATCGGCTTTGGCATTGAGCATAGCAAGGCGTTGGTTGAATCATCTACTGGTCTTAATGACGATTGTTTCCCCCAACGGAAAGGCCTTTTCTTCCTTTTTGCGAACCCCGACGGTGTCCTCGGACCTTCCGTTACGCCCATGCCATCAAGCCGCTGATACCCTACGATGCTAACCGAAGTTTCGGAGACACTCGCAATTGGGACGATCTCATTTTTGCGGACCTCGGGACTCGCATGTGAGCGAATTTCCCCCCAGATTCAGCAGAGAGTTTGTGGAAATTCAGCCTAGCGAAGGGAGGCTGTATCGTCTGCTCTTGAAAGCCGTGGCATAGCGCCCTTGTTCATCCCTTCTCCCACTCGACACTACCCTCGGATCTCGCTGTTTCTTCCATCATGACGGCACCCGCGGCCCCTCGGGGTATCCGGCATGATCAGCAGCTGTCAAAACCTTTTTCGCGATATGTTCCTGAGCTGCCGAGCACTTTAATTTTGGGTAAATGATGGTGTCTTTCACTGATAGGTTATTGAGTGGTATGAACTGGGAGAGGGCCTCGGGGGTCTCGGGCCGTCACAACGCTACACATTTTGATTGGGAGAGCTTTTGCCCACGAGGCATATCAACGTGTGATGAAACCCCTGCCCGATGGCATTTGTGTGATGACCCTTGTGAATCTAGGTTTGCTCAAGATGAACGAGTCGCTACTGTTCCATTCATCGGCGATGAGTTCCTGGATGCCACCTAGGCACCGCATGAAGCAAGATAATCACTGGCCGTATGCACATTTTCATCAACTGTGGATAACGATGACTGCTTTCAGTACAGACAAAGAGCAGCAGGAATGACTCGTCGGAGGTTGGCACTAGATCGCCACGTACCATTTCTCCGCCTCCTGTTACCATCACCTCGAGCTTCACTGCCGACTAGCGACTTGGGACGAAGCCGATGGCAATTGGCTGACAGGTGTCAGCCGCCGACCAGCCCCAGCCTAGTTAGGATGCTGTCGTCCTCCTAAGGTGCGGCTCAAGCCCGAGGGAAACAATCCGCCTGGGGCACCCTAGCGGGCGCCCACCACACAGACCAAACCTTATTGCGGAGGCCAAGGCGGGTTCCGGGGGCTCGGCATATTCATTGCATATGACAGCTTTTATACCTTTGGCTAGGGTTTTGGATTCCGCCGCATCTCTGCCCTTCCGGATGCCCAAACGACTCACACCCACTCATACCACACCCAAGCGCACGCGCACTCCCCCGTGTGATGGCCTGAAGGTCTCGAAACGCGACGAGAACCTTCCGATTGGCTTTGTGACCAACCAAGGTTTACGCTTGACGTTAACTTTCCTGATGTGGAACCCCCAAGGACGGACTCACACGGGAAGAGATAACACACATACACACAGAGAGAGACAGAGAGAGGGCAAGCTTAGAGTCCCAGACGCGCTGCCATGGCCTTACAATGCCACGCCTTGTTTTGCTGCCTTACCAAGCGATTCAGAAATTTCCGGCCCGTATCTGCTCGGCGCTCTCTGCGTCATCCTCGCATCTACTGCTTGGAGGATCTGCTGCTACCATTCCCGTTTGGGTCGTTTCCGCGCGCCTTATGCCGCCCCGGGAGTTCGTCGTGAAGCTCGTCCCAGCTCGCGGCCAAGGAGGCCTTGGCCTGTTCCTTAACTAGTCTTGATGCTTCAAGTTCGTTCCTGCCTTGCCATGTGTCGATCTTCCCTACCGGATGTGCCGTAGTGGTATTCATCCCGCGCACACGCGCACAAGGGCCCGCCCTAGCCCCCGTCCTCCACACATCCCTTCTCTCAACTCCTGCATATATCAGACGGAAACTGGAGTCGGCAGACAAAGTTCTTGTCTGTTACAAGTTGGACGTTTACCTTGGTCTACCAGAACAAGCCTCGAACCTTCTGTCCATGTTGTCTCCCCCCTTCGCCCTCGCGCCGTCGAGCGTCGTCCGACCATTTGCCATGTCAGTTCTTACATAGGTCTATCGATGCCCGCTTGGCAGTTGAGATCTTTTCTGAATCTGCTACGACATTCCTTTGCGCACGTACGGACCTTCGACTATTGCCAGTCTCTATTCTTTTCTTTAATCTGTATCTTGTACTATTGTGCGGGAACACCCATTAAATATCGTTCTTGTTCTAATCACAAGGTTTGATACCTGACCTTCAATACACTCTTTTATTTTTTTTTAATAAATCTTTCGATTCCAAGGGTGTGGTCACGATGGGCAGCGATATCTGGTCCTCGACCTCCTCGGACGAGGAGAAGTGGGTAAGGCTCTCCTAAATTTCCCCTTTCCCACCCCAGGAAAACTTCCTCGTATCTCAAGAATTTCTGCACACGGTATTGTTACTAAGATATTCATCTTGTGCTGTCCACCATGTGACGCTTAGCCTGTCTATCAGCTTTCCAAAACAGGACTTTTTTGTTAGCTGGGAGCCATTACTTGAGGCAACGGCTAACCTGAACCGCCGAGCAGCTACCAAGCTTCAACAGGATTGCCCCGGCCCCAGCACCAATAGGCAATGCTGAGGACATGCAAATCCTACTGTTGGGGCCACCTGGGTCGGGTAAAACCTCACTCCAGTCGCGCTACACTCTCCGCCAATTCGCCAAGGTTATGCCCGGTGGCGCTCAACTTATGGGAGCCCACCGGCACGTACCTCTGCCAGATGGAAGCGAAGTACATCTCATCATTCATGAGTTCCCATCTGGTTCTGGTCACCAGACCAGCAGCATGATGGACCCATACAGCCCGGACGATATCTCACGGCAGGACACGCTCACCTCCTCCTACTCGGCCCACCATGCAGACGCCCAACGCAAGAAGCTGCTGGAGCAGTCTGACGCTGTGATGCTTCTATTCAACCCCTGGTCGAAGGAGTCGTTCGAGTGGGTCAATGGTAGCGTCGTCGAGGACATTATCAACACTGGCCGTAAGAAGAAACTCACGACCGATATTGTCGAGATCCTCGACGGCCTTGCCGCAGCGATCCCTGGGATGCCGGGGATGCCGCGGTCCAAATCGACACGTTCCACCAAGTCGTTTCAAAAGGATCTCCCACGCATGCCGAGCTCTCCGACAGGTAGCGGGGGCGACTCGTATATATTCAATGGCCTGGACGAGAAGCGGGACAGGGACAACGACCGGTTTGACTATCAGGGAGAGTTGAAGCGCATCAGCATCGTTGTCGAAGGCTCTGCACTGAAGAGGGCCGAGTTCATGATCCACGAGAGGGATCTGCCCTCGCCATCTGTGCCGAGCCCCACGCCGAAGCCACTGGTGATTTCAGGCCCTATGTCACTCAGCGACAGGAAGTTACCAACTATCAGGGAGGTGGATAGCTACGCAAGTCTTAGACGTGGTGCCGCGTCGGATAGCCACAAAGGCACGTCAACCCGCAGAGGGCGCGACAGTGCATTCAGCTTTCGGACGACCTCCAGCGCATACAGCCAGAGATCATCGACCGTCGTCGAGGAAAGACACGGTTCTGAATTGCGCGACTCGAATCCGTTCACCCTGGAAGACCTCGTCGACGCACACAGCGACCCGGCGCCGCTGGACCTGCCGCTTGATTTGCCACCGGAGCGACCGCCTGAGAGGCGGCCCTCGCTGCCGACGCCGACCGAGGACCTCGAGATCCCCGTCCTGGTAGTGGCGGCGATGACAGACCGGCTGAAGGACAACGGCGGAAATCTGCCCCGGATGGTCTCCGCACAGCAGGGACAGGAGCTGGCGCGCAAGTTCGGCCCCAACTGCGCCTACATCGAGGTCTCAGCCAAATCCAATGCAAATGTCGACGAGGCATACGGGATCCTCGTGGATCAGGTCATGAACAAGCGGTCATCGCGGAAGGACGAGCGGCCTGGCCAAAAGGATGAAGACCTCATCATCATCCAGGAAGAAGACGTGATGGACAAGGACGAGAACGACCGAAGCCTGCCAGCCAGGGTGGTGCGGACGAAGAAACCGCGGACTAAATCCAGGTCCTGCATGCCGGCGTGGTGGGATAATATTATGGGGTCCATTTTCTCTTGGGGCCCGTCGGACTCGGAGGTATCTGCGATTACCTTCGAGGAGATCGGGGTCCACCCACAGGGGGAAGAGGTTAAAGAGGATGTATGGGGTGAGACGATAGTGACCAAGCCAAAGAAGGCCTCGTTGTCTGCACTGCGGAAGTCTGGGGTGGACGAGGGCCGACAATCCTCATCGACAACTTCGACAGCCTTGGCTGATGCACTCAAGAGGGATAGCATTGACAAGACAGCCCAGCTCGAGAAGAGCAAGGAGCCCAGGGCCTCAAACCGCTTCACTATTGATTCAGTAAAGATGATCACAGCCGCTGCGGTGGCATCACCGGAGGAGGATGAGAAGAAACACCGCCCGGAAGAAGCCCTCTTCGACAAACTCGACCGAAAACTATCCAAGAAGAAGGACAGACCTGACAGTATGACACTGGGACGCGGGCCCTCAACAGGTACTCAGTCAGACTCTTCTGACGATGAAGATCAAAAGCCACGACGGAACGAGGCCATCTTGGACAAGGTCTCTCGCAAGATCGGGCTTGATCCCGGACCACTATACCTCGGTGAAAAGCCACATCCGCCACTCCCATTCACAGAGGACAACCGGCCGCTGAGCGTCGACAGCTCGATCGCGCGCACCCTCGGACGGAATAAGTCCACCCGCGCGCTAGGTCAGAAGAAACAGAAGCCAGATCACAGACAACTACTCTACCTGACAAACTACGCCCCCATCTCCATCACCAGAAGCAGATCAAAGTCCTCTCCAAACACAAAGAAAATCGAAGATGACATGGCCTCCTCCATCATCACTGCAGCCACGTCAACCATCCCGCAGCGCCGCCAGCACACAAGCCTGATCAGCGAGCTACCACCATCTATCCCGCCTCTCCGCTTCGACAGCATCCACCTCAACGACCGCCGCTTCACCGTCCTGATACGCCTGGCGGAGCAGGAGCTAGAGCAGCAGCGCCAGCGCGTGCGCAAGCTCGTCCGCGACGACGCCGCGGCCGCGGCACCCGTCACGCGCAGCTCGTCGCTCGGCCCCCACACCAGACGGGCCAGGGGCGTCGGCACCAACGTTGTCGGCGTCGCGAGGAAGCGGCTCTCCGCGCTGGGTGGTGGGCGGGTCACTCCCGAGCCCGCGCGTGGTAGGAGGATCTCTGTCATCAATGTCAGCAGCAGCGGCGGGGAGAAGAAGCAGCAGCCAGATCAGGAGAAGCAGAAACAAAAGCAGAAGCACCAAGTCGCTGTCATACAAGTGGATCAGGAATCTAGGGCTAAGGCCCTGAACAACAGGAGGGTGCTTCCCAAACACCAGTCCATGGCCAGTCCAGGGTCGCCGCCACCGCGCAGGGCTGCCACTGTCAAGGCTGCTGTGCCACCTGTTCCGGCCTCGCGGCCCAGGACGCGGCCCAACTCGGAAACAAGGCCTCATGGTAGGCCGGTGCCGGTCTGGATCTAAAGGAGATACTCTGGGAGAATGAATGAACAATAAAGATGCTCACTTTTGCGTTTAGGGTCCTGGCTTAATAACAGGAGCGTGAGTCTTTTTGTTTCGAAGACAAGAATGGGAATCTCTTTTGTCTTGCTTCTCCGCTGACCCTACTATTTTACTATGATGAGATGACTTCTTTTTTCTTTTTCCTAGTGCCTAGTTAGCTCTGGGATACCTGTATTCTACCTTATGTACATATCTAACCATGCTCGTCCTCTGTAGGCTCTTGGTTTGCCAAAGAAACTGTACAAGTGGGTTGTTCTGTTTCTCGCTCCAAATTTTCCCCTGGGCCAGAATATTTTGGGGGAATTCTTATAAGCAACAAACCTATTATTTCGTGGATATCCGTTTGTAATACATAGATTGTACCTAATATCATGTTAAGTATCCACATCTCTGTGTACTTGTGATGCTCTGATGTGCTTAGTGATGTAGGTGAAGGGACGGTGAAAGCCAGTCTCCTGGCACTCCAACTTGCTGGCACGTTTTTTCTTTCAAGACTTAGGTGCGATGCGGATTCTATCTTGATTAACTAAAAACCAACTCGTCCACCAATAGTAGTAAAGGCACAGTCGCCATCATTCACGACGATTTGTAGCTAGCCACAATGTGGGCGACAGGCGAGGTCTCTCGCCAAGGTCTCTCGGTCATTCTCTGAGGGTCTCGGTGGCTCTATTGTCGTGTTATGCCGGAGCAGTCGGAAGTCGGTTTCTTAATGTGGAGTGAGAACAGCCATGACCGCCACTGATTAAGAACGCTGCTGGATCTTGATATTAACAAGCAAATCCCAAGTGTTTCGAGCCGAAAAAAATTGACCAGCTTAGATCTGCAATCGGTGGGTATAAGAAGAGATGATTTTCTATCGAACTTCAAGATGAATTCTACGGGTGTTCAAAAAGTTACACGCATCCTCTATGTTCGTGTGAAGGCTTGACGGCAGTATCAGAAAACTTATGTTTTTCATAATACACTTTGGGTATATATATCCCTGCTACTCTATCAATAAGTAAGCTATCTTCGTAGTCGAAAGAAATGAAGGGGTATAGCTATTTAAATAACATTTGCTCTGCGTATATCAGTATAAGACCCCGACTTATGTGTTTGTACAGCCTCAATCAAATCCAGTTTGATCTAAGCTTTTCTGGGCGTCAACCTGATGCGCATGTCGTCGCCAGGCTTGACATCTATCACGCCCAAGACGGGCCTCCACTCTTCAGCCGCAGGCATCGGCTGGTATCCACCGGCCATGGAAATATCAAAGCGCCGTAGTAGCAATGCTACAAAGTCGACCACGACGCGCTTAGTGATGAAACGGCCCGGGCAAATTGTGCTGCCTCCTCCGAAGGGGCGGAAATGCTCCATACGAAGTCGCTCGCCCGTCTGAGACTTTTTAGTCTGGAACCTCGACGGCCGGAACGTCATGTTGTCGTCTCCAAAGATGCGAGGCTCGAGATGAAGCTGCCGATAGGGGATGATCAGACGGTTGCCCGCCCTCAGCGTGCGGCCACCGATGACTGTGTCAGCCGTCACTGTGCGCACCGACGCTGCCACGCCAGTCAGGCGCATGGTCTCGTTCCACACCGCGTCAAGCTCGGGGCAGTTCTGGTGGAGGTGTGTGAGGTCGGTGATGGTACCGTTTGGTCCGAATGCGGCGGCCGTCTCGGCACGGATGGTGTCGATGAGTGTCGGGTTGTGAAGCAGGAAGCATATCAACCAGAACGCAGCTTTCCGAGTGTTTGTGTTTGTCCTATTCGATGTTAGTCACACACGTCACGCGTAGATACTTTGACCGGTTCATGACACAGAACTTACCCCCAGTAAAGAATGAGTAAGATAGAGGCAATATCATCAGTTGGAATACCCAAGGCGCGCAGCTTGTCTTCAGTCGAGTCGATGACCCACGCCTTCGCATCACTCCGCTCTTCGCGCGGGAGTTCGCAAAATGCCTTCAGGGCCGCATGCAGCTCATCACGCTTGCCAAGGGTGTCCCGGGCTAGGAACTCTGGAAACTGGTAGAGGAGCTTCCAGCCGATATTATCAAACTCCATGAATTTCTCGGGCAAATCTGGGTCGATACGGTCGAGGGCGCTGCCAAAGAAAGCTCCCTGAGCCGCACGCACCATGACATCCGCGCACCACTGCCAGAGAGGCAGCTCGACGGATCCCGTCGCACCCGGTGTCTCACCTCCAAGTAAGTCTGGGTACCGGGACCGGATCATGCTAATAGCATTCATCTTAACGTTGTCCTCCAAATAATCGAGCTCGGCGCGCTCGAGAGTGTCCAGGCTCGGTCCTGGCTGCAGCTGCGTGATCTGCATCTCACGTGCGAGCTGGGCGACCGGCTTGCGCTGGGCATTATCGGGGTCCTTAATATCCTCTGGCAGGGGCGCGAAAGCTTTTTCAACGCTCGCCTTGGAGGCTCCCATGCTGAGGAAAACCCCCCGGTAGAACTCATCTACAGTGAGGGTGCGCATGTGGCGGTATGCCTCGCTGACATCCTCCGCCCTGCTGACAAAATACACATTGAAGCCAAACAGGGTAAGCTGAAGCGGCTCATTGCTGTTCCCAAAGTGCTTTCTGAAGTGTATGGTTAGCTATCATCTTGTTCGTTGTGACCATTTGTTCTCTGCATGCCGGCTTACCTGGCCTGCTTGAAGAGCTCCTGGGAGTTGTTCAAGAACGATATACCGTGACCTAATGTTTTTGGTTAGAATGTGGGCGCGTCACATGCGTCAATGTGATTGTGAATAGAGATCTTACCAATGACTAAAGTGAAAAGAAATCATATTAGCCCATGCCATCCTCATAGTACTTGTTTTGATTGCCTACCAGGTATCCAATATGGGTACTCTTTCACCTCGAGTGAAAAGATGCGTGGTGTGATGAGAAATCTCCAAAGCCACCAAGAGGCCCACGATACTGCAACGCCCAGTAGAACATAAAGACTCTGTCGCTCCTCAAATGATGTCTGCAAGGCTCTCCAGCCACTGCTCATAAGTGGTAGACTATCAGCTAGCATGGTAAGAATTGATTACAAAGGCAGGCCTAGTGTGAGAGAGTATAGCTCGTGACGACCAAAACAGCCCGCCATGTCCGAGCTGGCACCAATTGCTATTTATCACTCTCTCAATACGCAGTCCTTGAACGCCAAATACCAGCACTCCGGGCCGTTTTCTACTTGAAGGTAACCGAGCTGAAAATTGCCTGATGATGAGGCTGCCACTTTCACAACGTCGCATCGTATCTCTGCTGCCAAGTCAAATCACATGCTATATCGAGCTCGAAGTTGCCAAGAAGGTTCCAGGTACATGTTCTAGTACAGATGCAAAGTCACGACGTCCAAGCACCCCGGCCTGGCTCCACAAACGGTGCTCTAGAGAGATCCACACGCCTTCACTATCTCGGTGACTGGGATGAACCATGGCTGACTCGTGAAAATCCTTTGCAGCTAGTATAATCCTTCGCCTGCTTCCAAGGCCGCCCTGATTCGCTGCAAGATATCCAGAGCAGTGATTTAGCGACAGGTAGCAGCAGAGTTCATTCATGAGAGACATCCAAAAGCGTAATTCACTCATTGGATTGGGAAGCCTAAATAGGTGGGGAAACCGGGGCGGCTGTGTTAGTCGCTAGCCTCCCAGGCTGGCTCCGTCGCTCCCGAGGCCCATCTTCAGCGAGGCTGGGCCACGGATGTTCATCCCAGGCTGTATGGCGGGCGCCGCTCCCGACGGGGACCCGCTTTTCAGTTTAGTAGACAAGTCTTAGACCACTAACCAGAGAACGTCCCTAGCCCGGATCATGACATCCCACTGCGGAAGGCCTCCGCCAACGGTTCATGATTCGCCGGCTCGCCTACAACTTATCAACTTTGCTGTATTTACATGATCCGCATTCGCGTGTACATGAGCAAGCAAATTTGGGCTGATACAAACTTCAGTGTGTATATCGGTCGATGGAAGATCTTCTAATTACTCGGGTGGCGCATACGATGATCTTGCTTGAGTCTTGCGAGTTCTGTGTCCATTCGTACCATGGATTGATGGATATTGTACAAAGAGCTTTTGGCAAAGTCCCTGTCATGGTAAAGCCGTTGCCAATTGGTGCGTGCTCCTGACAGAACCCACTGACAGCCGTGGTCCTCCCGTTAAGCTATGGCTTTAAGCGATGTGACAAGGATTCGAAGGATATAAATAATCAAGTCTCGGCCACACGTGGGAAGTGATCCCTTTCGGATCGACTTGCCCCACCAGACATATTATCGTGAAATATTAGGTATGGATAGAGATCTGATAGAATATCTGCCTCTCTGGGCATAAGCGCGATAATGGAGTAGAATCCTGCTTTGGAATCCAGCATACCAGAGGTTTCGGTGCTTTAGTCTATTATTAAGCGCTAGAGGATCATTGCGTGTTGCAATCAAGCCGCGTAGTTCATTGAAGGATCCATAGTGGAAACTGAGCCGCGGCTATTGAATGTGGGAATCGCGGACATCTGGATCGAGACCATGTTTGCGCTTGCTAGCTCCAACGGTTAACCTGCCACACCTGTTCGGGGCTCGAGCTCTTTTGGTTTGGCCCCCATTTTCCGCCTTCTCAGAAGGAATTCTGACGAGTGCTTTAGGATGTAGGCCGATGTAGAAGACCAGGCTGCATGGCACCCGCACATGAAGATCATGCTGCCTTGTTATCACATGGCATGACTGTGGATGCTGGCTGGAACGCCAGCGAATATAGGTACCTGTCAATCGGCTCATTTCGATTGCTCACCATCATCAACATCAGACTGCTGGGTTTCTTCATTCCCTTTTCAGAAGTGGCTACGTGGTCCCGTGTTACTCACAGTCTCCTTTTTTCAGGAGGGTCGTTGACTTGACATCGCATAAGCGCCTGGTCCGAGCAACTTTTCCTCAAGTGTGCACGACCCTCGACCGCGGTCCAATATCATTTAGTTCTATCTTTCCATCTGCTGCGGCTTTCAATCATGAGCGCAAGCCATCTCAAGGGCTTGGATATATCCCTCTTCTGCGGCATTGGCTCGGGGACCCCGCCGGATGGAACGAAGGCAAATCTCATTGATCCCCCTACACTCGGTCCGGCAGCATGGGGAATCACAATAACAATGACTGTCTGGGCCCTGTTGTTCACCATGGCGAGGGTCTACGTTAATTTCCGGAAGCTGAAGGCTTCCGATTGTAAGTTCTTCCCAAGTGTGGACATTCCACATGTCGAAAGAGTCGACAGCTGACATTACTTACAATACCAGACTTTGTAATTATTGCCATGGCACTCGATATTGTCTATGGGGCATCGGTTCTTCTATGTATGTATTTCGAAAGAATAAGCATACGCTTTGTTACCCCGTGGCTTTGATTCTAATCATACTTACCGCAGTGAATAAATGGGCGAGACATATCTGGGATATACCAGTCTGTTGGATGACTGGAGAATTCATGAAGGTATTTGCATCCTCTTCTCCCCTGCTCTCAACTGCTAAGTCCCCATTACACTTTTCATAAATTTGAAACATCTCTGATTCCAATTCGCAATGTTTTCAGCGCCTCTTCTTCCAAGCAATGATGTACGGCCCGACAATCTACTTCGCCAAATCCTCATTGCTCCTCCTCTACCTCCAGTTCTTCTCTATCCAGCGACCCATGCGCATTGCCACCTGGATCGGTCTTATCGTCGTTGCAATTTGCTATTGGAGCGGTGATATCATTGAAGCACCATTCCTGGCGCCACAGCCCGGTCAGAGTTGGCAGGATGTCGCCTTCAGCGGCCGCTCAGAGAAGATCAGCCCGTGGGGCCTCGTGCAGGGTCCACTCAATGTGCTCATCGATATCTATACCTTTGTGCTGCCCTTCCCGATCCTTGCAAAGCTGAAGCTGTCTCCTCGTCGGCGCACGGAACTGATCATTGTCTTTTCGACGGCGTTCTTGTAAGGCCTCCTCCCCCCTGTCTCCCAGACCAATCCAACACCCAGGTAGCTAACACGCACACAGAGGAGTGGTGGTTAGCGTTGTTGCACTTGTATACCGAGTGAAGTTGGTTTACACTAAGGACGTCACGTGGGCACAAACGAGTGTGTTTCTCTGCATGTAAGACAAATCACTCCTAGCGCTACTTTCGACACAGCAGATGACTGATGCACAACACTCACAGTGTGCTCGAGAACAATATCTCCATCGTGGTATCCTGTATGCCAGCCTTCGCCGTGTTTCTCAAGCAAAACGTCTCAGAGACAGCTTTCTTCAAGTCCCTGCGGTCTGCCCTGATGCCCAGCGGCGGTGAGAAGTCATCTGGATCGACACCTGCACCGAAGAAATGGCCGGGGGCAAGCTTCCAAAGGCAGAGCGACAGGCAGAAGCTGAGGCACAAGGATGTGCATGAGGAGATCGGTTTTGACAGCTACATTGAGCTGCATGATTCAACCCAGTCGAGGTGCGACTCGGAAGCCCTGAATCCTCCACACCTGTCGCCTCCGCACCTGGCGCCTCCACAGCTTGCGGCACAGCCCCCAGCTTACCACGTGCCAGACCAGGGGATCATTCGAACTACTGAGGTTACACAACAGTACTACCCGGCCACAGAATACGTCAGGGGACAGGCATTCTAGTAAAATGGCAAGGCAAGTCGGAAATTTAGTTTGGAGTTTTAGTTGGAAAGTTTCTGGAGAAAGTTTTTGGTTCAGACTCATGGGACGATCTATGACTTCATAGTGCATGATAAGAAGCAATCAAATAATGTTTTGCTGTCACAATTTCTGCTTGACTCGCTGCTACACATATAGACTCGAAGACTTACTTTTCTTACAAAAGTGGGAGAAGGAGCGTAAATATCAGAAACGGCCTTGAGCAGATGAAGATGAGCAATTCTCAATATTTCCAAGCCAGCACCATACGAATAGGAGGACTGATCAAATTCTCAATCTGATTTAATTGTTTTGTACCAAATTTCAATGCCATATATGTGCGTAAGATCAAGAAGGGGAGCTGAGAAGCAATTGCAGGTGTTAAAGTGCGCCTAAAGCTATGTTGATTTATTATAGGAGAGACCTAAATGAAATAAAAGATCAGGTGATCCACAGATTACTTCCCGCCATTACTTTTATACCGTGCCAATAATTCTAACTAAGCTTGAAGCCTCCGGGAACCTTCTTTTGGAAGACCCCCGAGGGGTCTACCTTCGCACTTGTCTGCCTCAGTCTCGCCGCACTTCCAAAGCCGTACGAATCAATTGGACTACCCTGCCAGCTTCCAGTGTTCGCATAGTTCAGGTATAGGTACGGGTCGTACTCGCCAAGACCCTGAGCCGCACTCTTGATGTCTTCGAAGAGCGTCTCCCCTGCGGTCTCAACGGTCGCATCATCAGCCGCGTTGGTCCACAAGGCCGTGAGCAGCGTGACGACGAGGCCCTTTCCGCCACGGTCAGTGAGACCGAGTGCGTTCTCGTACTGGTGGCGCTCGTAGATAGCTGGCGGCAGCGGCTCGAGCGAGAGTGACCAGGTTACGCCGGCCACGCCCTTGATGCTCGTGACGCTGTTGCTCCAGGCCTCGTGCACGGCCTTCAGCATTTCCAGGCTGTTCCCGTGCGTGACGGTCATGTAGAAGACCCGCTCTCCGTTGGGCGATGATTGCGCCAGCTCGTTAGATATGCTCGCCATGCTGTCTATGCGCATGGTGCTTGCGATGGCAGGGATATCCATCAAGGGCTGATACACAGGTGGGTTGGCCTCGGGCTTCGTGTACTCGATGGCGTTGACGACGAGCTGCATCCCTGACGCGCTGTCGTAGGCAAGTGTCATGATCAGTGACGCATACTCATCGTATGTGGTCGGGTTGCTGATGTCGGCGAAAGCTTGCAGCTGCGCGTCGATGGTGTCAATGAGAGAGTACCTGTTGCCACCCCATATCAGACCCTGCTGGATTGAAGCGAGATCAACACGGGTGACGACCCCGAAGTTGTTCGAACCGCCGCGCAATGACCAGTCGAGGTCCGTGTCGTCCTTCGAGTCCACGATGCGGCCATCAGCAAGTACAACCTGGAAATTGGTGACAGTGTCGGCTGTGAAGCCGACCCGTGGCGAGTGAAAAGATATTCCACCTCCCAGGGTCAGACCTCCGACACCGACACCCCCGGAACGGCCGCCTGCCACGGTGAGATTCAGGGGGTCAAGAGTTGAGTACACGGCGCCCCATGTTGCAGCTGGACCGACAGAAACGGTCGACTGGTCGCTGCTGACAGTGACGGTGTCGAGATGAGTCAGATCGATCGTCAGGCCGGCCGCGATGTTGGCGGCGCCTGCATTGGGACTGTGGCCGCCAGAGCGGACAGCAAATGAGCAGTTGTTGGAAGCCAGTGTCTTGACTGCTAGAGACACATGCTCGGCCGTGGTTGGCTGGACAATACAGGAGGGCAGCAGCTCGGTCTCTTGCAGCGACCAGTACGAAGACAGAGACGAGGTGTACGCTGTGCTTCCCTGGGAAAACGTCTCGCTGCCCAGGACAGCAGCGAGTGCAGTGCACTAGGATACGAATGTTAGCCCCTGCTGCCATACGATTTCTCTGTCCATACAGGGACAAAGATAAGAAATGCAACCCAAGTGAATGCTTACACAAAGACCAGCCATCACGGCGTCTGAAGGAAATGAGTTGGGGATGGCAGTCCTAGGGCAGCGAAAACTTGCTGCTTGATGCCTTCAACTTGCAACATGTGACAGAAAGAATAGTGTTCTTAAATAGTATCTTCGCCGCCGGAGTCATGCTGTTCTCGCCACGCCTGGAAAAAGAATTCCGCTCTTTACGAATTGTCAACAGAAAGTCGAGCGCTGACCAACGCCAGGCCCGCGGGCAACATCAAATTGAGGTATTGTGCCCAGCCTCGCCAATTCGATTGAAAACTTCAGAATGCTCGTAGGACGCGACTCGTTCATGGGCATTGAATCCATCGGTGACAATAGAACGGATCCTTTCAGAAGCAGTGCTCACGCTGCCTCATGACGATGTCTGGATCCGGACATATGTCCAGACTCCAGAGTGGTTGAAGTGGGACCAGGGAGCCAGGAGTTGCATCGATCCCAGTGTAACATCATCAGTAGACGTGGTACTGGATACCTGTGCAGTCAAGAGGATCATGTATCTATAGTTGCATCGCTATTTACTAGGGCAGGCCAATGCTGTTAGACCGTTTAGACCGGGTAGACCCTGGAATTGTGGGCTGAGCGTCGACATAGCGCCTCGCTTCCTTCATCCTCCTTCAACTCCACTCCACTTGAATCCTGCATCTGTTTACTTCGTGCCTGGACCACAACCGATATCACAGCCTGGCATGTGGTCTAGTCCGCTACGGCTTGAGAACCTCAGTTCGGTTGGCATGATTTCTCAAAAGGCTCTCATTCGCTTTCCACTGTGGTGCCCGAATCCCAAATCTCGCAAGTTGCAAATTAAATCAGCCTGACTGTATCTCGCTATGGTGGACCAAGGCAAAGAGAAACCGCTTTCAGCGTGGTCGGAGACCGTCTCCGCCAGTGTCCGAGCCGCGTTGGATGGCCGTGACATCCTTCACTTCCCCGGGTCGTCGGAATTCGCCGACAGCGAGTCGGCCTACTTCACAGCCGCAGCCGCGGAGGTCCGTTCCGCCGCCGTTGCCCGGCCCACCTCCACAGCCGATGTTTCGGCGCTATTGAAGGCGCTCCGCCAAACCCTACCTGCAGACGTGCCCATCGCCGTCCGTGGTGCCGGACATGCCACGTATGGCGGCACGGCCAAGGCCGCTTCCGGGTTGACAATCGATATGCGTGGGCTCCGAGGAGTTGATGTCCGTCCCGGTGAAAAAACCGTTCGAATTGGGGCTGGAGAGCATTGGGGGTATGTTTCATTTTCTTGTTGTCTTTTTTCTTCTCTGGCTCTTACCCCCATATTTTTCTACTGCCTTCTATCTGTGGAATAGACTTCTCCGTGTCATTCACAATACATGGCTTGAAAAACATGTGCCCTACCACATGCCATGTCCAGCAATGACATAGGCCGATTCATAAAGTTCCTTTTTTCCCAGCAATATACTAACCTTTTCTATTCTAGGTCTGTTTATGCTGCACTCGAAGCGCACAAACCGTCACTTACCACAGTGGGTGGCCGCATGCCCGGAGTCGGCGCCATCGGGTTCCTGCTCGGCGGCGGTCTCTCGAGTCTCTCCTCACGTTACGGCTTCGGAGCGGACGTGGTGTCTGTGTGGGAGGTGAGCATTACATTACAGCATCACTCGGTACGCAGCCCACAGCAAGACTGACAAAGATAAATAGGTTGTCCTAGCATCAGGAGAAGTGGTGCGCGCAGCCCGCGACGACGAGCGCACAGCAGACCTGTGGGACGTCCTGCGCGGCGGATCGACCAACTTCGGCATCGTCACAGCCGTGGAGATAGCCTGTTTCCCGCACCCAGCGGTATTCCGCGGCGCAAATGTCTTCTACCTGCCCATGGCACGACAGGCCAGCTTGAAGGCGCTGGTCGATGTGGGCTCGGAGCCGTTTCCCGAGGACGGCAGGCCGATCAACCATGCCATGTGGTGCATCACGCACATTTTCGGCATGAAGTTCATCAATGCGCTCTTGACCACCACAGGCACCGCGAAGGAAGTGGACATGCGTGACTTTGTGGGCGTCTGGGGCCGGCTTCCCCTGACTGGAAGCCTGAAGGCCAGTTCGCACGGCAAGTTCATCGAGGAGCAGGGAAAGCTCGCCCCCAAAAATGGCAAGAGGACGCTTGACAAAACCATCACGGTAAAGATGGATTTCGACCTGCTCAACGCCATGGTAGACCTCTGGTATACCTCCGTCGACACAATGCGCCAAAGGGTGTCGGGGCTGATGTACACGCTCGTCTTTCAACCACTCTCCGTGGGCATGCTGGAGGCATCATGTCGGACGGCTCCATCGCGACCCGCATCCACTACTTCTCAGGGTCTGGATCCCAAGGAGGGAGCATTAGTCGTGGTTGAGATCTGCATGACCTGGAAGAACGCTGAGGACGACGAGTTCATGGCCAAGGAGGGATCCAAGTACCTGGAAGATTCTGTCGCGCTGGCAATACAGATGGGCCTGAATCACCGTTTCATCTTCCCCAATTATGCCTGGCCTACGGAGGCGGTCATGAGGGGATATGGTGAGGATCGTCTCGCCGTCTTACGGGATGTAGCGAAGAAGTGGGATCCGAGCGGCTTTTTCCAGGGCCAATTCGTAGGTGGTTTCAAGACCGGGAGATAGGCATGTCATCCAGCCAGGTTGGATGTGTATAGTAATGTAGGAAAGACACATAGATGCATCCATACGTATGGAACACTAATGAACCAATATACAAGGTTTAGAATCAAACCTCTTTCAAGCCCGACAACGTGTGAAGTGACTCAAGCCCCTCGGTCTCCCAGCGTTGAGATGAAAAGCCGTAACGTAACTGCCCCTTTAACGACCATCTATTTCTCGATCAACAACTAAATTATTGTGCTTGCATATCAATAACGGTACATATTAGTATCGTGACCTCCTAGCTCAGAAGAAATGCCACTAACATAACCAAACCAGCGTGTCTCAAAAGTCTCTCAGCATCAACGTCACATCTTCTCCCAGCAGCTATCGCGGCTTGACTCTAACCTCAGCGTGGACAAAAAGTTCTTCTAACTACTCGAGTAGCAGCGTGATGACTCCATTTCCTTGCCACCTTCGTTGCTTGTTATCCGTGGCAAACCTTATCCCGTCATGCTCTCGCAAGAATAGTTGATGCAGAAGCTCGCTCACTCGTCCGGGCCGGATACAATATAAAGTGCTTTTGGAAGCAGATAAATTTTCGAGAAGGACTTACAATACCTTCGAAAATGCTTCGGCAAGTCCTGGAGGTGCCGCGAGATCGATACTGATCACTTCATGAAGCCGGCCGAGGAATTGTTGAATACTCATTACGCGAGAGGCTGCGCGTGGACCTGTCGTTCGGCTGGCAGAGAGTCTGCCAGACATGTCTCGAAATGGCTATCAAGATGGGCTCTATAGGCTGGAGACACTCTTCTCTGAAGATTAGACTCAAGTTGTAGCACATGTCGAGGGCTGTTGATATGATGCCACAGGCCTGACTGAATATAGTGAGGTTTCAAGTCGGAGAAACCCTGTTTTGGCCGTGCAATCTGTTACATAGGGATGCCGGAATATCTTATGAGCAATATGTCTGAACACCCATTCCATTACTGCGAAGGATGATGATCATCGAACAGGGTGAGCCACTCTCAGACATAGCTACAGCTTGTGCAGAAGATGATCATTCTCCTTGAGATCTGATTCAAACACTTGGCTGGTCCTGATGTCTCTGAATAACTCGCAGGAAGAAGATTTCGTAGGAATTTGACTTAATAGGCAGTCAGGATACATTGAGGATGTTTCGAGCTGATCTATCAGCGCTCTCCCTAACTATGAAGCCCCAGAACTCTATACGCGTTCTTCAAGGGACTAAGTTGCACCTAGTCTTCTATTTTACAGACACAAAAGACAGTTCATTCGCTTGTAATGATTATGATTAGTCTACAAACATGGATCCTTTTTCAAGACGATGGCGTGATTTCCTAATCCAAGCGAGCAGCGAGATCAATCGAGAACGAAACAGCAACTCAACTCCGCTCAAAGTCTTTACGAACCAAATTTTGGCGAGTCAGTCCTGGACCTTGAAGTCGACTGGACCTGTCTCATCAGCATAGGATTCATGATAGGCGAGCAGCTCATCCACCTCACTTGCTGCAGTCCACAATGGGCTGTGCAAGCGGGCCGATTCTCACACCGACTTCAACAGCCTCATGAGCTTGGGGGGGCGTCCCAAAGCATGAAGCGGCCGCCCGTCATGACAAGCGGCCATTCGCGGCAAGGTGGCAAGGCACATCGTAGAGCCTGCCTATCTATCGTCTTCAAGCTCTTACCACGGGCAAGTAAGTACCCCCATCTCGACTGCGAGGTGCAGTGCGTTGCTCGAGTACACAGTGCACGCTCGCATACACTGCCACAGCGGAGTCTACAAGACGAGGACCTAGCTTCACGATTGCGTTTCTAGATACCTCCAAGGCCAGCTATCTTAAGCCGTGATTTTTACGACGGGCGTGACCGTCGGTGAAGCTTTCCAAGATGGAAACGTTACAACCTGTCCTCCGTGAATGATTCCAATGAGCGGTATGATTGGAAGTGGGAAGATTGCCAAAAATTCGAGCTTGCTCCCTAGGTATGAGTCATCATTTGCGCGAGTGATACTGTGTGCTCCAAGAATGCTGCGGAATTTGTCTGTGTAAGTACCCTTTCTGGAGGTGCTTGATGGTAATGAAAATCGAAATGTACCTTGACTTCTCGAAACATTCTCAACTGTGGCTTAGAGCCACGCCATAGCCGTGCGTTCGGCGCTTCCGGGCATGTTCGCAGTCGTTCGAATAAGGTGATGAGAAGAGATGACGATGAGACACAACAGACCGCTTTGCTCAAACCACGGCATTGAAGTGTGATGATGAGTAAGTCAAGACCTTCGGAAAAGCATGTGGGGGTTGTTCCAAGTGGTTCGGCGATGACAGTTTGCTTACCCAGGTACTTTCGCTCCGTGCCCTCCGCCCTCCGCCCTCGTGAGGAGCAAGCACATGTGGTTAGATGACCGCCTTTCCTTGGCAGCAGGAAGCAGTCAGCACACCGTTGTCTCAGAGGCGATCTCCGTCCCCTAGGGAGGTTCTTCAGCCCTATGACTCGAATAGAGTGCTGACACTAAGGGAGAGCAACCAACGGTGAGGTCCGGTGCACTGGAAACCAATAGGAACCAGCGAGTGCTGTGATGGTGATCTCGATCAGCGAATAAGTCAGAGAGAAGCGGTGGCGCTCCCTTTGAGATACAGGCAGCCAGTGGAGCTAGAGAGGGCAGAATAGGTGCAACTCGGGCATCACAGAGCCGCGTGCCTGCGGTGGCCGGCGCGCACGCGCAGGGGACGATGGGCCCTGGACAATGTGCCCCAGGCTGAGACACGATGTGCACTCGTGTTTCTCGACTTGATTATCTTTTTCTGGCAGGCACTGCCCATCCTTCATGGAATGAAGTTGCCGCCCGAGTTCGAAACAAATGGTAGCCTGACCGCTACCCTCAAGAAGGGCGTGGTTGCGGCTGCAGGGCCTGGTCGCAGAGCCTCCTCAAATCCCACAACAGTTGTTCCCACCCTATCAGTATGTGATCATGTGTGGAGTTTGTGTGACAGTAGACAGAGGGCTGCCAGCTACGAAACGCACCACACCGGTTTGCCTCTTTCGACAGTTTCAAATATGGGTCAACCTTGACGGGTGAGGCACCTAGACAGTGAGAGGCAGCCGCCACGATTTGGACGCGGTTGCGTTGTACATGAAATTTACGCCGATGCGTGGCGCTCGGTGAAAGGCAGACGGGGCTTCCCATAGCCAGGACGCAGGGTAGCTAGAGTGCCTGATACTTGGCATGTCACGACGGTGGCCCTGCAGCAAGCCTGACTGGTCGGGCCTGTTCTATCCTTGGGAGCATCCCTTTCGGCGACCAGAGGAGCGGCTGATGGGGGCTAGCGTAGCACACTGATCTAAAGGCGGGAATGCAACATGCCTTCCTTGGTAACAGCATCGCACGCAGGTACTCTAGTAGATGGCTTGAGCTTTTCTACATCGCTGAATGCTTCCCGAAGCGGGCGTCCAAGGAATGCCGGCTCGGACAGCAAGGATCGGTGAGAGAGGCTCTCGTGAATAGTAGCCGAGAAAAGTAGGTTCGTACTCGCTTGCATGCCTCGAATAACAAACTAAGCACCCATTGGGCAGTGGCACTACCAAAATATTGGGCACCGGACGCGACGCCATGCAGCGTGATGGCGGGGAGCGTGATCTGTCAAGCACAGTGGGGCGATGGCACCAAGACGGATGCGTGACAATAACGAGCTTCAGCTCAGAAGGCTCCATGGCGCGACTTGCAGCAGCAAAATAGAAGCCACGCTCGAATGCATGAATTTGCCTGAGGGACCAGATGAGGTGGAAGGGTTCAATAGGCGGCTTGCAGGTTGGGTTGCAATTGTCGTGAAGGAAACCCTGCAGCCACGTCGATGCCGCCGTCTCCCCACCTGGGCAATGAGATGTGATGGCTCGTCCAGAGGTTTCCGCGCGCGTGTGGGAGTACTGATCAGTTGGGCGACCCGATACGCGAAGGATGAAGACGGCATGGCATGGGGCATGGGAGGAGGCATGGGCATGCAAGTACCGGGCATGGGCCATGAGGCACGGCCAGCAATCGCAATCCCTGTGGCCGGCCATCCGAAAGCCTCAAGACGTCATCCCATGTTGAAGCGAAGTGTCGGAGTGGCTGAGCACACATGGTACGATAGCTAGCAGCCGCCAATGCAGTGTTGACCAGTGCAACGGAGCGATATTGAGCCGCAATGCCCATGGGGAAGTGACTCAGGCCGGCCGGAGGTGCGAATCCCGCCGACTGGGGCGGACCGGGCGTGCGCATTGCATTTGCAGTTACAAACTATTGTATTGCAGGTGGGTGCATGTGTGGATTGTGGATTTAGGAATCCTGGCGCAGTCGCAAGTAGCGTGCACAAGCCTCAGCCCTGGTGTGCTCGTGGTGGAGGTCAAGATCAAGATCAAAGAAGAGTAAGGGAAAAAAGAGCACATGATGGTGATCGTGATCATGACGATTGCGACAGCATCTCGGCCTCGAGTGCTGGGACGACTTGGTGTCTATCTGTGTGTCTGTGCGTGTCGTGTGCATGTACCGTGCGCACTACACAGCAACAAGATCGACACCATATCATATCATAGGATAGCCTGGCAGGGCAGGGCGAACTTGCCAAAGAAGCCAAGGAGCAAGCGGGAAGCAGACGGAAACCCATGATGCATGGATGGGCTAAATGACGATGGGCCCGTCACCCAAGCAGACCGGCAGATCGAAGCAAGGGCGTGGGCGTGTGAGGGCGAAGAGCGAGATACGCGGAGGGGTCGGTTGAAGATTGGAGATTGGGTATGGGCAGCAAAAGGACCTGGCTGAGGTCGCCTTCTTTCGGTTGAACCACAGACACAACCACAACCCGCAACCAAGCAGAAGTGCGATGGTGGGAGCAAGTAGACTAACAAATGGGGGGTGCTCGACAGCCAGGAACACCAACGCCAGCGCCAACGCCAGGGTCGGGGTAGGGGTCAGTCGTGTTCAGGTGCAGGTTCAGGTTCAGGTTCAGGTTCAGGCTTGGGCTCAGCTTCACTTGGTTCAAAGTGGTGGTCGAGAGCGTTGAGCGGTTGAGTGGGAGTGGAGTGATTTTTTTTGCCGATCTCGTCTGGAACGGTGGAATTGGCACCGTTTTGGCCCACCACCTGTGGCCGTCCCTTCATCACCGCATGTGTTGCAAATGACGCTGCCGTAGGGTGATTGTATAGGTGGAGTGTTGACTGATTGACTGACTGATTGACTTGATTGAGCGAGTGAGTGAACGATTGAGTTGGTGATTGAGTGAATGAATGAGTGAATGATCAGTCAATATCGATGGTCGGTTGCATGTGTTGCATTTCCCTTTCCAAGGCTGGTCTCGGTCGATGCAGTGGAACAGTCCATAGGAAACGGTACGGTACCGACTGAAGTGTACTCTGTACGTAGGCAGTCGGACTGGAGCAATCTCAAATCTCAAAGGTGCAGCAGTACAGAAGAGTGCGGGCGTGCGGGCGTGCAGGCGTGCAGTACCCAGGTACCCATGCCACTTGCCATGCATCCTTGGGGCTGGCCCGTGCTCCGGCCAGTGCCAGTGCCAGTGCCTGCCCCAGGTGCCTGCCCCATCCTCCGTCACCAGGCAGGTCCCCACAATTAAAAGGCCACATCAGGGCCACATTGAGGGGAAGGAGACGGGAAGCTCGCGCCTTCTGTCTCCCCTTGCCACCCCTGTCACTCCCGCTCTTTCTGGGTGCGCCAGGTCTGGACCCCACCAAGAAAGAGCGGGAGAGCAAAGTGCCCAGGGTGCCAGGGTGCCAGGAGAGCTCCCACCCTCGTCACCTCGTGCCCTTTCGTGCCCCCTCCCCCCAGGCCGTGCATTGCCCCATCTGAGACCCAAGACCCAAACACTCTCTGCCTCTACCTCTGCCGTGCATTGCATCACATCACACCGCGCCCACGCAACCCAAGCCCCCAACCCAAGTCACCCAAGTCACCCAAGTCGTCACCCAAGTCAACCAAGCCGACCCAACACCACACGACAACTCAACACGACATATCCTCATCTCGCCAAATCTCTCCGACCCGCGCATCCCCATCCCGTTCCCCGTCCCCGTCCCCATCCCCAGTGTTGCATTCCAATGTCGGGTACACAGACAGATACAAGATACACGATACGCGCATACGCACACACGCTCACACATGACCTCCTCCGTTCCTGAGTCTCCATCTCCCTTGGCCTTCGCCTTCGGTCAACACCGCCCAGAGCCGCCCCATCATCGCCAATCCATCTTGCCAGCCGGCGGCCTCATCCGCTCATCCCCATCCCCATGCCATGCAGTCCCATCTCACCATCTCCATCTCCATTCACGCCGTGACATCAATCATGCACGAAGCCAGTGCGACGCCAATAGTCTCTCCGCTGTTTCGCGTAATGTCGCTCCGCCTCGTCTCGCCCTGCCCCTTGCTGCCTGTCCTGTCAAAAAAGAGGCCGTTGTTCAAACACCGAGAAATTGGTGGGCAGGGTCATTTCCACCAGGTGGATCGGGATTCAGGATTCGAGATAGACGACTTGACGATATACGACCCATACGACCCATACGACTCCATATCACCTCCGTAGTTGCAGGGCCTGTCCCAGCAAGATGTGACTCGGCACTGCCCTCAGCCTCCAAGCAGCCACCGGGTAGCTTCGAACAAGGGCCAGCCCTTGCCCACAGCTGGTAGCTGGCCTGGCTGGTAGCAATTGGACCCCCAGCTGTCAATTTCTGTCCACATGGCCTGGCCAGGTCCTTTACTACGCTATGCTCCGTGAATAGGCGCGCACTCATCGGCGTAGGACTTTAGCATGTGTAATCGGCATGAAATCGGCACACTTCGAGGTCGGACTCGGCCTTTGCTCTCAACAGCCATGACCCAGGTGCTTGTGTCTCTGATTCGCCACGCCGTGGGAGGCAAATGCCGGAACGCACGGAGCTTGACGACAGCAACCCTCTCCGCTCCTCCGGCTGCTGGTCTTCGCTGCCCGGTGGTGCGCTGTCATCTGACCACGGCCGTCTGGCATACAATGGCTTCGTTCTGGGACAGTGCAGCAGGCTATGTCAGCAACCCAGCAGAGTCAGGCAAAGATCAGCTATCTCCGACCACCAAGGGCGCGCACTATGCGACCCTAACTAACAGGACGGTGGAGCATACTACTGAACACAACACCATCAGTGAGTCATCCCTGCTCATCCTCCTCGGTACCGAAGCGGGAGCATGGGTCTGGTTCTTCGTTCACAAAAGAAAAAAAGTCAATCTGAACTGCCTAGCCAAACTGTGACATTGCAACTGGTCGGCGCCTGGGTGGCACGATCCCGTGGAAAAAGAATGGATGGGGTCTTGTGTCACAGGCAAAGCAACGGGGCAGCTGACAGAGTTGACAGGCATGCCTAGTCGGCCATCCTCTCCACAGCCGGCTCGCTACGTGCTGATCTGTTCCCCTCTGTCGGGTCTGTCTGGGGTGTGGGGCCCATCTTCAGCCCTACGGCTCACGTCCAATCCCAACGCCTGTCAGTGAGAGCTGCAACACCGCGGCGATGCCGATCGGCCCCCCTGAGCTCACAGCACACACATATCCCACCCCTCCTCTCTCCCTCCCTCCTCAGGTGAGAGCTGTTGATCGCGAAGACCACGGCCTGCGGCCACCTGCATTTCCCAACCCCGCGTCACGCCGCCCCAGCTCCAGTTGCACACGCGGCAGAGAACTCGCATGCCACCAGATGATCGGCACTGCCTCGTCTTGGTAGCCTCACCGCCTTGAGAAAGGTTTCCCGAAAGGAATAATACAACAAGTCTGGCAGTCGATGTTCCTGTGCTAGGGGGGCTATTAATCATCTGCAACCATTGATTCTCGCAGGACAACTCACCCACCTTGATGCCACCCGTCACGCTAGGTCGAGTCTTGGCTGGCTTGATATGCAATTTCTAAGCCGATAACCCAACTTGGGGAGCTTACAAAGCCCGGACGCCGCCGATAGCTACAGAAGCTCGAGCGATCCGTGCAGCCAACTTGCCAAAGATACACGTTGCAATTTTTAGCGGCTAGGCGTTGCTCTCCTAACATGTCCCGTCTGGTACTCGACAGACAGCAGTTGCTCTCCCACGCTCCTAAAATCGATTGATGTGGAGAAGACAAGCACCAGCCCTACAGGGCCCATGTAACTCTGCGGAATTTGGCGAAAGTCAATTAGGCGTCTGACAACGGGTACATGCGCCAACCTGACTACTCATGTACTTCCGTATTGGGCACCGTGAGCCCATCTGGAAGAAGAAAGAAAGATTTGTCTTCACACCTCATCTTCGCTCAGAACTATCTTTTGACAGAAGAGGCTCACGACGATGTCGCCGTTGTATTGGCAGAGCAACCTTTTGAAACAGCCATGCCGAACCACGGTCTAAGTTGTGCGGCCGTCCTCTCTGGAAGTTAATCTCGGGCGGCCGCGGAGGATCCGAGATCCCCAATCCCTTGGCCAGAAATACCTGGGAAACGCTGGGACAGCCGGCAGACGCCCGCCCATTTGAGGGCGGGGCCCAGGGGTCTGCAGCAAACACCTCTACTGACCGTTTTGTGTTTGCGGCGCGGACGGGGATCTTTTGTCCACACTAACGTGTACCCACCTGGTGTAACGAACCAAGGGAGGCGGTAGTCGGCTGCTAGGCCATAGCTCCTAGGGCAGGGCACAGCTCTCTTGCCGGCGGACTTTGTGGTAATCACCCTGCAAATCGCGAGATCGGCCAAAGCTCCCTCGGGGTTAAGGGTTGGTGTAAACCGTAAACGACACTGAGTCTCTCTGGCCAAGCTGCCCATCGTTTGGTCCCAAACATGTGTTGCAATCGACGATGGCAATGCAACTGTCTCTCGGGGACGTCGCTTACTCACCACTCTATTTCCGCACCACAGGCCAGATAGCTAGCTCGTCTGGCTGCTGCCCGACTCTGAGCTGGTGGGCGCTTCACCGAAAGGCGTCCTCGCTTGGGATGTATCACCCCATTGCAGCCGCATACTACTCTATTCGAGATAGCGATGCGAAGGAGGGGAGGGTGCAAGCCAGCACGGCTTGCCTTATCCAGCGAAGTCCCAGCTGGGCCTTTCCAAAACAACCCAGCGTACAGCTCCGCCGGCAGTAGGCCATGCCGCAGCGATGGCGGTGGTCGGGCTTCGGCTGAAAGACCGAATTAGACCGCCGTGAATAGCATGGGAATGCCATCACCATTCGGCATCGTTTCCAGAGGCGAGATTGGAATCACCAAGGCTGTGTTTTGGTTAAACCCCTGCTTTCTACCACTTCTGTACTGACCAGCACCAGGTAGCTCCTTGTCAATTTGTTCAGCTAAGGCCCAGCCCGTGGGCCTTGACGGGCCCGTTGTGCGGCGCCTGAAGCTGCGTCCCACGTTGCGAGGTTGGCCTGTATGGTGTTATCCTATTGGGTCCCAAGCACATCTAAATCACATCACACTTTCATTTCTCGTCCGCTCTCCACCCTGGTCCCCTGTTACATGCCTGCCCTCAACATCAACCACATGGGCACGAAGCCGTCTCGCATCTTGTTCCGTCGGATCGTTTCCGGTGACGGGGGGTACTTGGGCTTTGTGGATCTCACTGTGATTGTCGCGGTATCAAACCAGATGAACACAGCTTCAATATGTGCCTGTAATTCTGGGACAAGGCAACATCGGCATTCCCTCATCTGAAATCCTCCAACACGTGTCCTGTTTAGAGGTCATTGGCTACCCAGGTAAGGTGCACGTACTTCACAGCATGCAATGCACTGCTCGCATCTCAGATCGCTTGCGGTAAAGGACAATCAAATGCCCTGCTGCTCGCTTATGGCCCCCAGATGTCTGTCATTTCCACAACGTGGCTTTTGGCCCCCTCAACCCACACCCCCCCTTTTTGGGAAGCATGGTCCCTCATCCTGCGGACCGCTCGTCTCTTGTTACAGATCTGTTGTGTGCCGGGGGGGGGGGGGGGCGGACACCATGCACCGGGGAGGTCGCCCAGAGTGAACCAACACAGCCGTTCCTCTTACCTTCCTTTTCGTATTTTCGAAGGAGTTGCGCTGCAACCATCTCATATCGCTCTCAAAGGGGGGGAGGGGGGATCATAGCGGCTGCCTGCTACAACTGCGGAGCCTCTCTTTTCTTTTTTCGAACCTACCTCCACCCACGAGATCCAAACATAGAGCGAAAGGCATCGAGCTACAGATGCGCCTGCGTACAGTATGCAGCAGCATGCGGCCATCCTCACACCCACGCGAGCTTTCCACCCCAAAATATGCGGTGCGACCCGACCATTCCGCCCTACCAATCCCCGGTGCCATAGGTGCCCAGTCACCAAACATGGTAGCTCACAAAAAGAATGGTAGCTCACAAAAGAGTCGCGCGCGACTGCAGCCCTTTTCCCTTGCGGATCCGCATGTAGCCAAGCGGCACCGCCATGGAGCGGGCACCGCGTCGCCGCCCAGATGGCAGCTTCTGAGGCGTCTTCTCGAAGACATGCCCCTGGCCCCCAAGGCGCAGATTGAAGCCCGGGCCTAGTGGCTGGCCGGGACGCGTCTCCCCTTCCCTTGTGCGGCAGATTGCAAGATGGAATCGGAGGTGGTTGATGAGGGACAGCCGAGTCCTTCGAGCCGTCCATGAGACAACAATGAGCAGCCGGGGCCTTGGTCACAGCGTTACTGTGTCTCTTGTTGCCCGTAGGCCTCTTCTCACGGTTGGGATCAGGCTAAGCCGTACAAACTCACACATACTCTCTCCCTCTCACACACACACACACACACCCACACTGGCCCAGGCATCACCGCGGTTGCCGAATCAGTGACGCGTTCCATCACAGCCATGGCCACGGGACCGCAGAAGATCCGCGAGGCGTCTTCGGCGAGGCAGGAAAGAGCGGTGGCGGATAGGTCGGCCCGGCTTCATGGGCGGGGGGCACATGTCTGTTGTGTGGGTAGCACAGTTTCATCCTGCGGTTGGAAATACAGGCTAGCCTCATGGGCTGGACAGAGAGATGTTGGTGGTGGTTGCGCATGGGAAAAGGGAGAGGGTCCGGCCTGGTCCTCTCTGCGCCATCCCCCTCCCAACCCTCCTCCTGATGTTCATGTCACTGGCACACGGGCCAAGTGGGAACAGCAAAGAGGGTAAAACCACAAGCTGTGGTCATTGGCAGGTTCCGTGGCTGGGGAATACGCCTCGTCCCCCCCCCCCCTCCGTCCCGCGTACCTTACTCCAGACACCTGGAATGGAGGTGGATCATACCGGGGGACAGGTAAAGCCCTTGACTGGACGCATGAGCTGCGTTTGTGGAGGAGGGGGGCAGCATGGCCATGTGGAGTTGTGTGGTCAGCCCTAAGATACCTCTGCCGTGGAATGCGGGCGACTGACGGCGTGCACCGTTTCGTGGAAGGGTAGGCAGGCAGGCAAGCCCAGGCAGCCAGAATAGTTCCCTCGCCGTTTCCCTTCCTGTCAGTCGTCCTGCGGATCTGTTGCGGCTGCGGCGATTGAATCTCGCACTTCTTGAGCTCCGACCACCGCGGGCCGCCTAGTGGAGTTGTAAATAATGCGTATCATCGTGTGGAATTTGCGACTCGCTCCCGCATCTGGGCGCGCTAGACCAACGGCCGTTTGGTAGCTCTTGGTATTTTTGGCCCAGTACGACTCTGTATGCTTTGACCAGACCTCGATCGCCCACGGTCGCTCGTTGGCACTCCTGAAAGTCCACTAACTGATCCGATGCGATCCGAGCCTGCCTCTCTCAATGGGGGAAGTCCGCGACGGGCGCGTAGGAGGAGGCCCAGAAATAGCAAGACACTGGTCCTGCCATTTCCATTGGTCGGGTTCGGGCCACGCAACAGACCACCACGACGACAAGCGGCAGGAGCTGGGTGGTTCGAATAGTTTGGTATGGGCAAAATATAGCGTGGGTTATGCTTAGAAAGCAGCAATGCCGTAGAAGCCGTGCGCGTTTGCGCAATCATGGCATTAGCCCGTCCTGGCTCATCACGATTCTGGATTGTGAAGATGGGCACCTGGCGTGGGACGTGTCTGACGTTGGGGATTTGGGGGTCAAGGGTGGGGAGTTGCAATGGCACCGATTGGCGAGGACACCCATCATGCCCGTGCCGTTCGACCAGAGGTACACTCAAAAGCCAGCAACCGGAGGCCAACTAGGCCACCATGTGTGTGCGCTCTTGGTTGAGGACAGGATCACTTGTCCCCACAAGACCTACCTCTCTGAGCCGCCTCCTAGCAATGAGGAGGAACAGCCCCAAGGGGCGGGCGGCCGACACTTGACGGTATAGCCCACGACCTTTCGCTCCTGGTGAAGTGGTCTCGGGAAACAACCGTGGCTGGGATCGACCATTGGTCCGAGGGCTTCGGAATTTGGTCTCTTGGGGTAAACCTCAGTCGTTAACAAGGCTGAGATTCCTTCCAGCGGCCTGACGCAAGAGGGGTTCTTGTGTGTGTGTGAGTGGGGTACGGGCAATTGATGGAGGTGGTTGGTGGTTGGAGGTGGAAACGAGGGCGGATCGTAGATGGACCGTCCCAGTGGTCTGGGTGCAGCAAGGGGACCAAAGGACCGTACATTCCCGTGTCCGTTCATTTCGAGGCTAATCCCGAGTGTTGCCGTTGGAAGGGGGGGTCTGGGTGCAGGGAGGCCAGGGGGAGAAATCCATGATTGGCGCATCTGCCGTCTGTGGAAAATGGCCTCGTGTGATCCGCAAGGCGCGGTGCGGTGGGTGTGCGTAGCAGCGAAGGATTCATGGGTGGGATGGCTCTCCTGCAGGGCCGCGCTCTGGATTGGACGAAGCGGTGGTTGGGGGCCAAAAGGACCGCGAGCATGTACCCTTGCAACAAGGATCGCCATTGCGACAGAGTCTGAACAGTCTTTCGACGGCATGCCAGCAAAAGGCCCACGACGATGTGACGTTGTGCCCCAATGTCTCAACGTCAATCAATCGAGTCCCGGCGCTGGGTCACCGGCCATCATTGGACCATGGCTCGGTTATCCATCTCAAATTAAGGCCCAGGAGCTTCATCCTGCCCGGTCTCGAACGTTCGGCTCCAGTATTGACTTCTGCCTGAGAATGCGGCATTTGGTCGTCGGAAAACTTGGATAGACTCGACGAGGGGAGATCGACACCGAAGTCCGATTCCCAAAGCGTGAAATCCTAGTTACCTGTTAGGGCAAGCTTGATCCGGACCTAGCGAGAGACAAGGTGCTGACTGAGCAGGCGGGTGCTGCGAAGGTGAGGCGCCGTAGGGCAGGGAGAGAGTTCTCGCGTAATTCCCACCTGGGCAGGCCAGAAGGGCATCCCAAAGGGGAACACACTCTGCTGCAGGTCAACGGGATCTCTGCAGAGCCAGGCGGTGCCACACCTGCTTACTACAGCACCTTGACCGCACCGTCGGGTTCGCTGTTGTACCTGTGTGCCGGGACACACGATCCTGTCACCGACGGTTTGGCACTCTGGCCCCGGACTCATGCTGGCAAAGTAGCGGGCATGATGTTGAGGCACCCACACAATCTCGGTTGAAGATCAGGACTGCAGGCAGATTTGACAAGTCGAACAAAGTCCGACGTTGATGTTGCGGTCAAGGAGCGAGAGGTGTCTTCTGATGGCAAGCAGTTGCTCTAGCCCTGCAGGCGTCGTACAGCGCGGCCAATGAGGAGCCCTCTGCAGCTTTGTAAGTGCAGGGATCCGAGAATAGCAGCATGATTCAGCACGTGGAAATAAGGTGATGAGGGTTCTCAGTATGCAGATCAAATGCTGCAGCCTGCCAGCCCTCATCGGCCACCCTGTGCCCAGAGCATGCAGGCTGACAGCCCATGCCGGTGTGGGCGATTGCACAAGGGGTAACTAGAGCAAACACCGATGTATAGGGTGGTTATCAGACAGTCCGAACCAGAGTCTGTTAGCCCCACGATCCTTGGCAGAGACGGGAGACTCGGCGTTTACCAAAGGACCATTGCGACGAGAACGGCAGCAGTTCGACAGGAGCTAGTGGCCCATGCACACACTGTTGTCATGGAGGGTGCTGGCCGTCCAGCCTGCCAGCCCGTCCTGAACTCCCCGCTTGATTGTGAGCGCCTTGTGACATGTCTTGATGCGACAGTAACCACTGCCGATCGGGCGACTGGCCGCAAACAGGACCCCGGGCGAGGGACATAGACGGACTTTACTACATCAACAGCAGCATCATTAATGCCGTGTGTGCCAGGATTAGATTGAGGAACTTGGAGAGACGTGTGCTCTCAGTAGATCATCGGTCGTCTGAATCTAAACAGCAGGCGTCGGGCGGCCCCCAAATTTCCACCAAAATCCTCCCGCTTCAGCAATTGAGCACGGGAAGATAGGGCTGGATTCCCATGCAGTACCCCTGGGCGGGTAAAACGGCCGCGGTGCCGCTGACCTGCAGGATGGTAAATGAGCCAGAGTACACACACACACACACGCTCATATGCACCGGGTTATCAGTAAAACACAAGCAAAAGACCACATGGTGGTGTGCGGTGCGGGTATTGCGCCCTCAGTCGAGCAATGATACCCCACAGAAAACACATCTGTCAAGACTGCCGTAGACAGTAGCGCAAGTTGATATGCAAGGTGCTCTTTTTTTGAAAACCCCCTTGACGCCGTTGCGACTTGCTGCTGTTGCAGTGAATGGTGTGTCGCCTGCCCTCTCCGCTTCCCACACCAGGGGCCCCGGCTGAGCGGCGTTCTTGATCAGAATAGCCTGAGTGGGACGGCGCCGTTGATGCCGCTGTCGGGCCCTTTGACATCTTCGGTGGATTCCCGACTAGCACAGAGACCAACGCCCGTTGGCCTTAGGGATTGGCGGGACGGCTGGCTCTTAAGGTTGAGGCTAAGCTCGACGGATTTGCTTCGGTGCTTTACGAGCGGCCGCTGGGAGCACCCATGCTGCTCTTGCAGCTTTGGGACTCGAACAGCGTATTCCAACTTCGTCAAGGATCCAGTGGCATTCACCGTGAAGGAATATGTCTACTGTAGAGGCTGTGCATGGGCATCTGCGGCCGAGTCTGGCACGTTGTCTTCGATATCCCATGCTGTACAGGACGCACATCCGAATGAGGCCTACAGGGCTGGCGTGGCTTCCTTATAGTCATTTGGCCAGTTAGTGACCAGCGTCAAGTTTGCCAGCGTGGCGTATGATACACGGTATTGGCAGATCAAACGCAGCGATGCTGTCAGGTATGTCCCCATCTACAGCCCTTCGGGATATGCCTGGGTACTGGAGGCCTGGCGCCTGTATTTACTTCCCAGCTCCTCTGGCCGACTCATCGGCGATGGAGGTAGGGAAAACGAGCAATGAGCTTTCTGCTGGTCTGGCAGCAAGCAGGCTTGAATCTCAGCCCGGGAGCAGCGCAGTAGGGCAGCGCAGGGCAGCGCATGGCAGGGCAGAGCAGAGCAGCGGTGTAGGTAGAAGCCGCAGTTGTTGTGCTTATCAATCGAACAGAGCGAGTAGGGAGCGTCGAAATATGGGTGCCTGCTCAGTCGGGATGATGATGCGCAGCAGTAGTAGTCGTTGAGGAGCCATGAAACCAGCCCAGGATATGCCTGGCTGCGGCACAGAAGGTCGAATGGTCTAGCCTTACAGAGCACGGTGGAGAGGGAAGAGGCTCAGGCGGGTCGACTGGGATCGCGGCCGCTGTCGTCCGTCTTGTGTGTCTCCGGCTGCCACAATGGGCGGACATGTGACTTGCGAGCAATGCAGAGCATTGCAGAGCATTGCAGTTGATGGCAACATGGCCGGACCAGGACCAGCATGAAACAGGGCAGAGGTTGGAGGCAAAAGCCGGGCCTGTGAACATATATGCTGCTGCCAGGTTTGAGGAGCGGGGAGGTGTATCGTCGAGTCGAAGCGAGTCAAGGTCTGGCCGTGTCGCGTCGAGATGCTCCGCGCTGCGTTGCGTTTGTGCTGTTTCGCAGAGAGTGAGAAGGACGTGAGTAGTGTTTCCAAATGTGGTCGTTCTGTGCAACCTCGATGTCGACCAGAGCGACGCGAGCTTGGCAAAAATCCGTCTGGCAAAATTAGCAATGTGCTATGGTGGCCTACTGTTTGTTCTGTTGCTGGATGGGGGTAGGGGTACGTACACGCAGTCCTATGGAGAGGTCCTACCTACTGTGACTAGGTAGAGAAGGTCTGGTCCTGTGTCCTGTCCTGTGGTCCTACGGATCTACGGTAGGTGGTTCCACAATTTGACAAAAGGACCGTTTCATGCCTCGCCCGTTTTGCACCAGCAGTTAGTGGCCGTTTGCTGTGTTAGATCCGCCGCCTTGCAAAGCAGACCCGCCCTGCCCGTTTGGCCGTTTTTGTGTGTGTGCCAGCGTTAAACCAGGACGGGACAATGGTCTGCGCGCAAAGCCACACCCCACCGTCTCGCCTAGCGTCCAGGACTCCCGCAACTTCCTGCCCTGTGTCCTTGCTCCATGGCCTCTTGCCCGTTCCCGTTCTGCCCGTGTGATTCACACACGCAGACACAGACACAGCCTGGACTGCCTGACTGCCTGACTGCCTGCACCTGGAGGAACCCACAATCGATGAAATGTCACTTCCCGCCTTTTCGTCTGTCACTTGCTTGCCTTGCCTTGCCTTACCGTTGCCGTCCCCGTCCCCGTCCCGGTCACCCTTGGAAACTGCACTGTAGATCGCACAATCTCCCCCATCGCCCTCGCACTCGCAGGCCCAATCAAGGGCCGTCCCAAAAGCCCAGGCTGCCCAGCAAAATGCAATGTGGAGCGGACACGGCCACTGGAAAATCCCTTCCTGGTCGGCGGTGATCTCCAGTCCCGGGAAACAGGGCGCGATATGCGGTAGCCTGATGCGACGGCCGAGTCTGTGTGTGTGTGTGTGTGTCTGTCTTGTCTCTGTATCTGTATCTTTCTCAGTCTGTCAGTTTGTCTGTCTATCTGCTGCATGATGATGACTGGCAGTGACTGAGTATGGCTCATCCAAGACAGCACAGCACCGTCGCCCATCGCCCATCGACCGTCGCCCGCTCCTTCTTCTTCTCGAACCCAAAAATGCCAACTGCCAGATGCCAATGGCACTGTTGTAAGCAGGTAGCTACGTTCCATGCATTAGTTTGCGCCCTGCCGAGCTCGCTGTGTCTTGCTTCGTAACGACCTCAAATAGCAGGCCAGCCCTCCATGAGACACGGGCTCTAGGTGGCCTAGGTGGCCTAGGTAGCTGGGTAGCTTCGTAGCTAGTCTACCGTAGCTGGGTACGGTACGATGGTACGGTGGTACGGTGGTACGTACCGGGGTCAAAAGGCCCTTCCTGCGTCTGCCTTGTCCCAGAATACCTACAGTACCCTCCTGCTGGAAGATCCACAGTCCTGGGCCGTGCAGGGCCTCTCGATGTACCCTCTCGTGCCTCTGACGACGGGGACAGGGGTGTGGGGGGGGGGCAGGAGAAGGAAGAGGCAGAGGCAGTGACAGGGGCCTTTTCGTACAGGGGGGGGGAGGTGGGAGGTGTTGCTGCTGCAGGGCAAGTAAGTACTGTGGTACCTCCTTCCCTGCGCTCCGCCCCAGGCTCGCTGCAGGCAAAGATGGAGCTCCAAGGGACTTTGTCTACGTACCTGGTCACCCCTCCAAGGTTCCGTCATACCTCATCCTTCGGCGGGCTTTGCTCTTAGTGATGTCGTATCTCAGTCCCTCGTCTCCCGTCTCCCGTCTCGTCTGGTCTCTCGTCTCGAATCCTTCGGCTTCTCTAATCAATTCATGTGTTTGTTGTGTGTACGTACCTGGCTCCCAAGTACGTACATCTAGTACATCCAGAGCACAGCACAGCACAGCACAGCTCAGGACAGACAGTTTGATCCTTCGCAGGGATGATGGCACCGTGTAGCGCGCCCACCCACATGGGCCTTGACATGGCCTGGGGTCGTCCAAGCCCACCACCACCTGCATCTCTGCTTGTGTGGTCGTCTGCCCAAACAATACTTATATCTCGAGATCCCTCGCAATGCCCTCTCCCGGTCTCGAGTCCTCCTCTGGTGTTCATGATCATTTCCGAAGAAGCATTCATACCTGCCTTATATATCTGAAGCTTCGTCAACAAACATTCGGAGCTCAACACCTCTCTCACCCTCTATACAGTCAACCCCTCCAACAGTGGCCAACACCCACTCAGCCTTGTCTCCAACAGCCTCGTCACTGAGGTCTTTGCGACAAACAATGTCTACAGAAGCTCACCACATGTTCCCGGTGATGGCCCAAGACCATCACCTGTCTGTCCACCAGTACTCGGGCTGGCCGGCAGAACACCCACAGCACATCTCGGTGCGACAGTACCCAAGCACCAGCAGCGCCTTCAGCAGCTCAGCACACCCCGACGAGGACTGGACCAAGGTCTCGGATCTGGCTGAGCGCCGGCGGATACAGAACAGGATTGCCCAGCGCAACTACCGTAGGTGGCCTTGCTGTGCTTTCGAACAACAAGCAACTAATCCGGAAATGCAGGCAAGAAGATAAAGGAGCGCATGGCCGACCTGGAGAGGCGAGCGGGCTCTGACGGCAACAAGAACGCCAGCGCGAACAGCAAGAAGTCGCCAAAGTCGTCCAAGAAGTCACAAAGGCGCCAGTCATCACCGCCACCAGCGGGACACCAGACACTGCAGCCACCATCACAGTCGGGCGTGCCTCAACACCCCTTCACGCCGCCCATGAACCCCGAGGACCACTTCTTCCCCTCGCCTAGCCCACCAGCAAGCAGCCCGCCACCCTTCGCTTCGTACCAGCCAACCTACTCGCCTCCCAGCGACAACGGCATGATCATGCAGCCTTACGGCAGCCCACAACAACAGACAATCGCAACAACCGGCCCTTACCAATTCGGGATGGTGTCGACAAACGCACCCACGCTGCCGCCAATGACACACTTTGCGGATGCGTACAAGGCACCCAACCTCAACGGGGGGAATGAGTCGATGTCGTCGTTTTCCAACTACGGCGACTACACGCTTGGTGGTCACTTGAACCCCTCGCCCTACGATTCAAATCCTCATGTGAGTTCCTTGCGCCACATCCAAAACCATCAGCACAGTCCTCTCCCCTCCGCAACCCTTCCTCCCTTCGGCAGCGCGATGGCTAGCACATCTGCCGGCCCTCTTGCTGCGCCTGTTCCTTACCGCCCTCGCTATCCTCCTTCCCCGTCTCGGAGTTGAACGGTGTGTACGTCCACGGCGAGAAAGAACACAAAAATAGAGAGAGAGAGAGAGAAAGAAAGAAAAACGCATATTCAACAGCCGAAGAGCAAAAAGGCTAATACGACAGTCTCTCCCACAGACCCCAGCTCTGTCGCATACCTTTGACCACTCAGACAACAATTCGGAGGCGGAATGGTGTGCCTACCCGGTGACGCCCCTGTCGATGGGCTCGCCATGAAAAGAATAAAGACAGACGCAAGCAATTGCAATGGCATATGAGGAAATGGATACACGGGTTTTACGAATTTTTTGTCTATATTTTTCACACTTTTTTCACTGTTATGATTGGACGGCCATCTACTTTTCCCTTTCTTCGGTGCACTGTTTGGAGGCAGCGGGGCTGTTCCGCCGCTGCGGAGTTCAGGGCTGGCAGGGGTGCTCTCGTCAGTTCACAACATGAAATGGCCAAGAATGCCTTGGTGGTGGGGTTTTTAGCAGCTGGATATAAAACACACAAGCGACTTTTTGGATTAAAAGGATAGCGTGGTTATTTTGGGGGAGGCGTCAGGGTCACGCTGGCTTGTGGACTGGGGCCGGAGTTTCTGGTTGTGATTTCTGTCCAAGATCTCCCAGGAGAACACTTCCGAGACATCTCTAGTGTACAGGGTGGATTTTCTGAGTATTCCGATCAATCTACAAATTCACCTCTGAAAGCTATTGTTCATCGCACTTGGTGAAGCACTTGGTGTGAAGTTGACCATGACGATGCGGGAAAGGGCATTCATTCTCATTCTCTGCCTCTCAAGCTATAATGGCGATCTTGACCAGTAATGTCGTCCCGGTGATTACCACAGGGCATATTTGACTTTTCGGGGTTTGGGACCCATTATTTCCACAACTCCCGCAAACCTTCTTTCGGTGATGGTGCTGACGGGTGTGTGGATGGGGAAAAAGAAGGGAAAAAAAGGGAAAGTGGTGAGATTTTGGCGCGGACTTGGGTTGGGGACACACACACACACACACACAGGCACACACACAAACACACATCTCGTCTCCTTTCTTACAGCTGCTCTCTCCTCTGCAACCCCGTAGGGCTGAGAGGTGACGAGCCCCCGGGTCCGCCGTCAGCAACAAGACTCGCTCTCGCCCCCCTCCCCCCTCCCACTTCCCCCTTCCCGGCCCCAAGTAAGATGATGACCCGGGGACCCGACACAATGGGTTTGTTTCTCCTGAGTGGACTCTTTTCTTTTCTTTTCCCGCTTTTCGTTGCTGTTCAACTTCCCTTTTTTGCCGTCTCACATAATCCGCCATATGCCACTCTGCCACGTTATGCCACGGCATGGCAGCTGTCAAACAGTCTTACCTGCATTTATTCTTGAGACGGTGAGGAGGAGGTTGGGGATAGAGGCTGTGTAATGTCGCCTATAAGTTTGTGGGATTGCCCACAGTTCTTTTTACAGATGTGGTGGTTCCCATTGCCTACCTCATAGCCTGGTGCAAATGGGGTCATATGCATTTTCCTCTTTTCACACGCGTCTCCCTGCGTCTGGGAGCCTCATTTACTCACCGCTTTAGCACCTGACGCACAATACCCCGTGAAAGGAACATACGACATTGAGATCCTCTGCGATCGCAGCCTGAAGAGTGTGGTGACCAGGGTGAGAAATGAGGGCGGGCAATCCAGTGATTCTCGGTGCCCTCAGAGCCCCTGCGCCATTGCGCTGAGTGCACCTGGAGTCCCCACTTACACTCGAACCGCAACAGAGCGAAAAGGCCGAAGGAGCCTCGCCCATCGGCCTATCGGCTTCTGGGTCCGCCCCCAAAGTCCTCCCTACTTCATGTTTAGTAAACAATTGATGCCCTGCAGCAGTAGCATCACCGTGCAGCAGATGTGCGCAGGGCTTTCTTCCTTGGAGGTCTGAAAGTCACGGGCGATCAGCTCACCTCAATCGTGCTAGCTGTCTTGTCACATTGCCCGTTCTTGGTTGAGGCCGTGAATTAAGCCCACCCTCTGGACCGCGTTTCCCGCGACTGGGGCAAAGGGGACTGTTAGGCGACCGGAGAGGTAAGGGAAATCCGAAGGACTTCTCCTTTGATGAGGCTCTGCGCACGTAGGACAGGAAGGGCGCGAACGAGCCCCACGTAGACCTCCTCGTTGCGAGGTTTCGTCTGCCTTGTGACGACGCAGGTGGCCCGGCAAGTATCTTTTCCTTCGTCCTTTCACATGCTGGGTGGGGTCCTACACAGTGAACCAGCCCGCGCATCCGCGCACCCGATCCCGAGGCCACTGCGCACAATTGATCTGCGGAGCCTCGCAATCCTTCGCCGCCCCTCGGATCCAGGGCAATCCTACCTCTGCAAAAGTCCGAGTACATAGATTCTCGAGCGTTTCTCTTCTCCCTCGTGCATTTGCTAGTTGTGGCAAAGAGGAGAGAGCCATGTCCCCACTAGGAATGGGAAGGTAGGGGGGGGGTGGGAGACAAGGGCTCTCGCGAGAACCAGGGTAGGGCCCGGCCCCGGCGCACCTGTGCGGGTCCCGTGATTTGAGGTTTGGCAGGAGTTCGCGAGGCGTGCCATGTGCTTAATCGCCTGGGAGGGGATATCAGGAGTTAAGGTACGTGGGTGTTATTATGATATGTGAGCCGGGCAAGACGGGGCGAGACGAGGGGGGAATGGCATGGCAGACCACTACTTGTGATCGGCACGAGGCCAGGCCAGGCCATTCTGATTGTCTGGTAGTGTTGCTGTGTGTGTGTGTGTGTGTGTGTGTGGTTGGTTGTGTGTGGGCGTGTCGCTGCGTGTGGGCACGGCATGAACCGCAACGAGATGGAGGGAAAATTGCCTGCCCGGAGGCCAGATATGTCGTTCTGTTTGATGTGATAAGCACCTTGCATCAAGCCCCTGGCCAGTTCTGGTCCCGAATGAGTGAATGAGAGAGGCAACGATCAAGCAAGTCTCGCCGCCGCCGGTAGCGCAGCAGCTCATCGTTCGGGGCCCTGCAGTCCCATCAAGGTGGCTCTTGTGCGACACAGTCGGGAATATGTGCGGACCCAGCCAGCCACATGACCTGTGATGGATCGCGGATGGGGGCATGGGTCAAGGACAGGGCCATGATCATGGACATGTGGACGTGACCAAGAGCATGGGTAGTGTTCAGATTGATGTTTCCATCGCCTGTCTTCCTACATGCTTGTCTTGTCCATGCTGTACATGGCAGGCAATAGGGTGCTGTAACATCAGCAGCGGCAGGCCAGAGCAGAGAGGTAGATAGATTGAAAGGAGGAGAGATCAGGATTCTCCACAGAAGGATGCAAAAATGTCCAAGGGGTCTCCTGGGACTGAGGCATCTCTCCACTTGGACCGGGACACTGGGCAAAAGACCCCAGCCTGCATATGGTCCCACACTCTGAGGACCCAGGACCCAGGACCCAGGACCCAGGGCGTGCCAGGGACCCCCCAGGCATGTCCAGGGCCACCCAACCCACAGGTCTGGAGCATGAGCCCATGCCAATCGATCCCGACCACCATCGACGGCGCCACACGGCTGGGTAGCATTCGAGAGTGGTGGTATAGCTGGTATACCGGTATATCATATTGGGGGATGATGCATGTTCATGTTCGTCCCGATCGCCAGACGCCAGACGGATGGCAATGGGGCTTGAGATGTTGGTCTGCAGTCTGCAGGGAAGCGCTGGATGGCACCTTTGGGACTTCAGCCGCATCCTTCTGCATGTCCCAGCCTCACTATTGGGTCTTGCGTTGTGTTATATTGAGTCCTGCTGTGCTATGTGGTATCGTGTGGTATCATGTTGTGCTGTCTTTGTTTGTCTGGTGCTCTTGCCAGTCGGCCAATGCCTTTCACGTTCACGTTGGCGTTGGCGTCGGCGTTGCGACGTTGGCGTCAAGGACCCGATGGATGAAGAAGCCTCGAGATCAGGTGGAGCTGGAGAAGCCGAAGACGAGGAGCGATTCCCCTCTCGTCTAGGCGCTACTTGGCAAGACACCAGGGCTCTGGGTCGACCAGATGAGGCAGTAAGACAAAGATCCCAGGGGTGTAATACGCGGTACTACTAGGGATGATAGATGGCGTGCAGGTGCACAGTCTCGATCAAACCACATTGTTGGGTCGTAAAACGTGCTGCCAGTGAAAGGGTCTGAATCCTCCTCGATGGCCAAAGTGCCGCGCGCATCCCTTACCTCTCTCTGTCTCTGTCTCTGTCTCTCTATCTCTCTCACCGCTGGGCCCTGGTGATTGCCCATCGTATTTCCCGACGGGGGGAAACGGCGGTTCTGGACCTTGGCAGGGGTCGGTCGTTTGATTATCAGTGATTGATGAAGACCAGCCCTCATGCCTGCCTGTCTGTCTGCCTGCCTGCCAGCCAGCCTGAGGCTTGAGCGTTGTGGGCAGGTGGCAAGGAAGAAACCTCAGAGCTCGTAGCTGCGGTTCCTTCCAGGGCAGTGGATCCGATCCGTACCTGATGTGATGCAACAGGGACGAAGGAAGAGACGAGTGCGAAACGGCGAAACGGTGCGGAGCGCGCCAGACGCCAAGGTGACCAATCAGATCAGGCTACCATCGACCCACCTTTTAGACGCAGGCCGGCGCATGATTGGCGAATAGGTGCCCTCACAGGTGGCAGCGTCTTCATCATCATGAGCAGTTCATTCTTGTGCCACCTGAACCTTAGCCTCACGTTCCACAGACCAATAAAAGGGCCGAGCTGCATCATCGCCTAGGGAAATTGAATTCCCACCTCTCGCCTCCCAGGTATTATTCCATCACCAAGTCCCTCGCCCCGCCCAGCCGGACCTCAGATACGCGCTCCGTATCATCGCCTCAGCTAGGTACAGTAGTTTGGAAAAAGGGCCTTGGCTGGAAAACCGGGCCTCGAAATCAGGCAGCAGAATTAACACACATTTGGAAACACCACATCCCTTTCCCACCTCAAGCGGGCGCAGGCCCCTGATCTGGCTCCGAGGAATCTACTGTGCGCAACAAGGACGTCCGAAAAGCCGCAGGAGGAGGGGACAGCCACTCTTCAACCACTTTGCGCCATCAGATGTATCTCTTCGGAGGTAACAAGTAAGGGCTCCTCCCCCTCGATCTCTATCTTGAGCCTCAGCCTCCACCTCATTCGTCGACGTATATCGCGTTATGTTTCCTATTTCGGGTCCAGGGTGCGAGTGGCCCATCGTGCGTCCACCCCTGCCTGGGACCCTTGGCTGTGCCGCCCTACCTCCTGCTCCCCGTATCGAAAGAGGCATGGTCACCATATGCATGGCACTTTGGATGCGTTTGCGCCCCGGGGTGGGCATAGGTGGCTCGTCTAGGTACTCTCATGAGCCTCGTCAAGGCGCTGGATTTCGTGATGACAGGGCCGGTTGAGGGATCAGACGAGAGAGGGGCATATCCGAACGACGAGGTCGTATCCACACGAGAGAGATTATGACGAGCAACTAACAACCCCAGCACAGGCCCTGGGATGCGTCCCAATTCACTGCCTCAGACGACCGCGTCCGGGGCGGCAAGTCCCAGTCCTACCTGACCGTGGTCCCGGCCCCACCAGCACCAGCGTCAGGGTCCCAGGCCGAGTTTTCGGGCCACCTGGACATCACGGCCCTGGGCGGCGCCGGGTTCGCCTCGCAGCGCACCGCCGACGGCGTGCCGGGCTGGGACGTCTCGGGCTACGACGCATTGGTGCTGGACGTCGCGCGCGCCGACGCCCGCAAGTACACACTCACCCTCAAGGACGAGGTGCTGCCCCGGCGGCCGGACGGGCGGGACCAGAGCACCGTCAGCTGGGAGTACGACTTTGTCGTCAAGCCTGACAGGGACGGTGTTGCTGCTGGCGCTGGCAGCACGGCTGGCTCAACCCGGGTGGTGATTCCGTTCGGCGAGTTTCAGCCTACGTACCGTGGCAAGCCGAAATCTGACGCTGAGCCGCTGGATCTGAAAAACGTCAAGCGAATCAGTTTTATGATGAGAAGGTAAGTGCACTTCCTGCGGTGAATCGTTCACCTTCGTCCCCTGATCTTTCCCACACCTCATTTCAGAAGACAAGACTGACAGGCGATGTTGTCCCAGTTTCTTCGGTGACCAGGAGGGCGACTTCTCCGTCGTCTTCAACTCGGTGGCAGTGGAGAAAAGGGGCGGAGACAGAGATGGCTCGATTGACTCAGTGGCTGCAGCAAAGGTTGCGCAACACGAGGGACCGCCTGGAGAGAGTGGTGCCAAGGGCAGCACTTTGACGACATGGATTGGAAGATTATGCGGCTGGGGCAGGTGACTCCCGGGCCTAAGGCGGACAGACATATCACCCGTACCAAGGTCCAGACTTTGAGAGACAGACTGTAAGGTCTCTGTCGCCCATTGGGAAACAGAGGCGGCATTCTAAGCACATGTACAACAGTTTCTAAGTCAATGAGGAAGAATCATCACTTGGAACTAGGATCAGATTCTCGTTAACACCTGCGTCAAACTCGGCGTGAGTTGAATATACCGCCTTTTGAATTCCACGAGCTTGATCCTTTGGTGCCTTTTGCAACATGACATTCACGTCGTGGACCCTCACTTCCCTTTGCCGAGGACAGTAGAGGCAAGTGGTTCAACGGCCAGCGTTCGATGCCTGGAGAACATCTGGCCGAATGAATTTGTCTCTGATGAGTCACTAGAAGCGAGGAGCTACCCATCTGGAGGCTCACCATCTGAAGTGCTCTCGCCGAAGAGTCCCAGGTTTTTTAACCTGCTGTGCTGTACTGCACACGATTTTTGGCCTTTGTCTGGACTTGAGGCTGTCTCGAGAACTGCTTCTCGTCGTCAAACTCGCTGGGCTTATGAGAGTTTTCACTCCACACTGCCTAGAATGGTCTCGTCCTTGGATGATGGGCGAGGATCGTCCTCGATAGCAATCCATCGTCGTCTTTGGCACCCTGGCTTAATCTTTCGACATGTAAGAGGAGTCCCGAAGTTGATCTTGCAAAGGTCGCCTGTTCAGGGCGACGGTCCGCAACAACATGAAGACATGGTGTAAATGCTCCCCACTGGTATTATTTTCTCTATCCTCGACCCGTCTATCTGCTCACGCGCTGAAGCGAGAGCTTTTTGATCTACCAAGACTAGCCTTGAGGCCGCTTAAGAATATCCCACAGATCGTCCAAAGCCAAACGTGTCTAACCCCCTCAAGCATCAAACGCCATGCGGAACGCTTCAAGTTGTCTTCGCGACATGAACGCAAGGCCAGTCGCCGTCCAAGACTTTTTCTCCATGAATAACTGCGGATAACGGCGAGGGCCACGCTACCAGCAGGCAGCACAGAGACACCTGAGTTTGGCACTCTGTGATAGGAAGTCTAAGACGGCCAGCCCTCGGTCGAGTTGATTTCCTGCTCGCGGCTGGTTCTTCACAAGGGCTTTCTCCAACCAGAAGGGGGATCACTCGATATTCGCCAAGTATAATCTCTGTCGGCGCCTTGACAATATGATCCCTAGAAATCCTTCCAATTACTCGTCCCAATTGTCCTTGATCTTCTTCTTCCACAACTCAATCTTTCTCCTTAAAGATGTGGAAGAGTCACCGACTTCCTGCCTGGCTGCTTCGACCTCCGCGTGCCTGTCCTCGATTTCTAGCCATAGAGATCCGATGGAGAACCCACATGGACTTGGCGGCCTAGACGATACTGGCATGACAGCTGAGCAGGGACGCCAGTACCCGCACCAGTTCATCCCATTCTTCTGAATTATGCTCGAGGCGCGCCTAGTCGTCGAACTTTATTCCCTGGTAGGCGTTGACGTCGATGAATCCGCCACGGTAGCTGCCCCTCTTCTTCTTGTTCTTCTCCTTCGTGAAGCCCTTGCCGCGGGTGACGATCAAATCGTCGTGCGCCTTGCGGCCCCAGTCGTGCGAATTGTCGGTGAAGGCATTGGATTTGAACTTATCCTCGACAACGATATCCTTGCGGATGCGCGAGAAGGGCTCGTTGGGGACCTTCTTGGCGGGTGCGGCGTCCTTCTTGCCGCGGTTGTTCTTCTTGTTGGTCGGGTTGGGGGGCAGAGGGGGGAACACCTCGGGGGAGGTCTTGCCCATGGTGACGGACGAGTCGGACCCGTTCGTGGCAGGCTTGGGAGGCTCCTCTTTGGAGTCAGAGTCCGAGGAAGAGGAAGAGAACTCGGAGTCGGGGAGTTTAGTGTTGGCAGCTTTCTTGAGCTGCTCGGATGCATCGTCAGAGTCGCTATCGCTGTCGCTATCAGAGTCCGAGGAAGAATCCGAAGAAGAATCCGAGGAAGAGTCTGAGGACGAGCCCGAGCTAGAGTCTGACCCAGAGCTAGCCTTTGACTTCTTAGCAGCCTCCTTGACCTTCTGCTTCTTGGCTTGCGGTTTCTCGTCCTCGGAACTGGAAGAATCGGAATCGCTCGAAGAGTCTGAGTCGGATTCAGGGTCTGAATCGGAGTCGGAAGAATCGCTCTTGGAAGCAGCCTTGCGCTTCAGGGGGTTGGCAACAGGCGTGACCTTGGACGAGGCTCCCAGGCCAGGCTTGGCCGCAGCCGTGTCGTCGTCGTCGTCATCTTCATCGCTTGACGAGTCGGAAGAAGAGTCGGAATCACTCTCAGAGGATGATGAGTCGGAGGACTCGCTCTTGGCCACAGCTGCCTTGGTGGCCTTCTTCGTCTTCTTGCTCGTAGCCTCGCTCTCGCTGTCGGAGCTATCGGAGCTGGAGCTGGAGCCGTCGGAACTATCAGAGGAGTCGGCGGGTGCGGCATCCTTCATCTCCACATCATCGCCAGCATCACTAGAGCTATCGGGAGAGCTCGACTCGTCGTCGCTGGAACTGTCAGAGCTGTCGGCCGCGGAGGCGCTCTGGGACTTGGTCCACGTCTCGAAGACGGTGACCAAGTTGTGTCCCTCGGGCTGGGCACCCTTAGCGGGGCTGGTCCATCCGTTCTTGCTTCGCTGCTGCTTGAAGGCGGCGTGGGCGTCGTCGAACTGGTTCGAGGAGAGGAAGCCCTCCACAAGGTCCAGCAGCTGCGCAGGTGGGGCAGGAACGGAATCCTTCTGTGCCTTCTTGCTGGGCTTGGTGACCTTCTTCTTGTCGGCAGACTTGTCTTTGGATTTAGCTGCCATGGCTGTGTTGTTGTTGGTGGACGAGGAGGCCGTCGGCACTTCGGTGGATCGGGTGTTGTTGTTTGAGAAGAGCCACGCTGGTGGACCAGACGACATCAATGGCACAGTCGCTGCGAGTGTTGGAGAGAGTGAAGGGTTCTCGAGCACCACGTTTGCTTTGTTTTAGAGGCTGGAGGAAATTTTGCAGCCGGCGCAAGTGAAGATCAGGGAAGGACTTCCCGCTCCAGAAAAAAAAATTGTGGACTTATCGATAGACCCGATAAGACTGAGACCAACGCCAGTGACCACATCTGGGCACCCTCGGCTTTTAGCGCCCGCAAGCCAGACCCCGGCCCAAGTCTGAGCATCCATCTTAGAACCTGAGACCGAACTCGAGCAATATCGATATAGTATGTTCAGGACATGTTTTATTCCATCAACTCAATGGTTGCACACTTCAGTGGCACTCACTTAACAGGATTTTCAAATTGCCTAACAGCCAAGTCTGCTGTGGACACAGGTGATGGACAATAGGTAAAGTTGCTCGGAATGAAGCAGCAGACACTGAGTTCTAAGCTTTTCAGCGCCATCTAATGTATACGGACCATGTCCACCGTCTGCCTCTTGCTCATATCATGCCATAACAATTCTCTTCTAATAGAGTCACATACTTCAACGGCTTGACACCTCCCTTCCACACCTCTCCCACACCTCACAGCCTGTGAGATACGTCGTAATGATCAGGATCACCCCCGCCGTTCCCTGGTCGACCTTCCACCAGCCCACTATGCTCCCAGGGACGATCGTGTCCAGCAGGTCCGCCACGCATTTCCTCACCAGCCCCTTGGACTTGACCTTGATGTTCGACTTCCACAGCTTCCTCTGCTCCTTCCTGATCCACATGATCTTCCTCAGCCTCTCCCTCTCCTTCTCCCAGTCCGCCATCTCGCTCTCGTCCTTCTTCTCCCCGGTGCCATACCCCTCGCCCGTCGGCGGCACGGGTGCGTACGCGAGCAGCTTGACGATCTTGATCAGCCCGCTGGCCACCCCGCAGACAAGCCCGAAGAACCAGAAGCGCTGCCCTTCTACGAAGAGAACAGGAAACCAGTGAGGGCCCCAGAGGGAGAAGGCTGGTACCTGGAGGGCGTCGACGAGGGTCATGGACTCGAGGAGCAGATACATGCCATTGAAGGTCCGCCCAAAGATGTCAAGCCATGCCTCGGCTGGGGGGCCGGCCTTGCGCCTGTGCCGGCAGTTGGGGTGGTGTTGGTGGGGGGCTTGCGAGGTTGCCTTTGTCTGTGGTGGTTGGGCAGCTGGATCCGAATGCTTGTCTGAACCGTTGGCATCCGAGACGCTAGAACCAGATTGAGAATCATGAGTCGCTGCCGCCGATGTTGGTGCTGTTGGTTGGGAGTAAAGCGACGTGTATAGCTGATGCGCCGCATAGAAGGACTCGAGGAAGCGGAACATCCGGAAGAAGCGCCGGGCAAGGCCCAAATGTCCTTTCAAATCATTGAGCACGACAACGCCCGTGGCCCTTGGGTCCGTCCAGATATGTTGGTTCCCGAGCACCACGAGCTGGGTGAAGCCATCCAAGAGTAGAGGATATGAGATGACGACCATGACTATGGACTGTGCCATCCGCAGTATTCGCTCTATCGCCGCTGCACAAGTCGGAATATTAGCATCTGGGCGCAGGCCATCCAGAATAAGAAGGTATATGCGCTGTTAAGCTGTACATATGTGCAGCTTCTGTTGACAATGGTGGATGGAAATGCTCGTCGCCTGTGTCAGTCGCAGCGTCTTCGATCCGGTGTTTCGCAGAGTGAAGCCCTCCACACCCGATTGGCACGAGGACAAGACGGACCCTGACAGATCTAATGCACACAACACGCGCACATGTCGAGGAACTATGATCCGTAGGGGTTTTGATTTGTGAGATAAAAGCGTCGAGACTTACCAGCATCGGTGCCGAAGCGGATGAACTGCTCAAGCGTAGACGGCGCCATGGTATCGTCCAGCGATGTCTCCTCTGCGAATCCCCGCGCCAGTCCCTAGCTTTTGTGCAGTCTCACGCAGCCAATTGAAGGCGGCCGGTCATCGGAATAAACTCCCAGGTCGATGCGGTTGTTTCAGCTGGCTTCTGATCAAATGCAAAGCTGTAAGTATGGCGGTGCGTTTGATGGGAGAGTGATGAAGGTGACAATCTGGTTCAAGCAGAGGGTGCAGTCGGCACTCGGGATGGAATAAGCGCGGCCTCTCTGTCGGCCCACAACTTTACTCAGCCCCCAAGCGAACCGCCTTCCATGCCACCACACCAGCTTCTTTTCTTGTTTTTTATGGCTTTTATCGTCCCTAGATCATGGACATGTGGTCTAGAAGCATGGCAAGAATCGATCCACTTTAAGGCGATTTCGCGCAGTCCCCAGTGCCTCGTAAACTACTTCAGATCAGCAGGCAGCCCAGTCATCTAAACCGCCATTCAGGCTAACAAGGATCTCAAATTGTGCCTGAATATCGCACTACACAACAAAGCCATGCCTAGCCAGGTATCTTCAAATTATTCAAGTGATTCCAAATCCCCAATTTAGTTGTAAAATTTTCCATGATGCGTGAGGATGAGCTGTATGGAGGCATGATGGTTGAATGGCCTTGAAGAGTCTGTTCTGGCGTCAATCTCAAGGCATTCATGGGCTGAAGGAAGCAACACACATATAGATCAATTAATTATAGGAGGGCTAACAATCTTACATAAAATTACGCTTCTGTATGCAACAAAAACCTCCAGACGCTTCTGAGGCAATGTACTCCAAGTCTATCAACAACCATTGACCTTTCATCGACCGCATGACCCCTTCGTGTCATCCCAGAGTCTCACCCAGTCCAAGCACACACTGTCTGTTCACCCACTGGTACGACAAACTCATACGCGTAATATCCATACAACTGCCCATTGTTGCATACACCATCCCCAGAACAGCCCCCGTCGCAGGTGTAGTATGTTGTAAGTCGGTCCTCAGGAGAGCATGTGTAGTATAGGGATGTCTGATCATCCGAGGCTTGTTTTGTGATGTATGACTTGGGTTTGCACCCTTGTTTCGTACTGTCCCAGCATGGTGGGCAGTCGTTACGTCTCTGGAGTAGTATTGTGCTGTCCAGAGGCTGCTGGAGATGACTGGTGGGGGCGCCTTGAGTCACGCTGCTGAAGATGGCGGCAGAGAGGATGGTGGCCAGAGTGAATGTGCGCTTCATTGTGTTCTGCAATTTTGAACGCGTCTTCGCGTTTTTATGCTTGTCAATGGTAGATGGGGGCTCTATTCTCGCGTTCGTAGGAAGTATCGCGTCACAATATAATTATGTCGTGTAATTCGGGTACACAAGGATTGATTTGACGTGACGCATGAGGAACCAAAGAGAGAAGGCTGGGAAAAATACCTTGCAGTCAAGAAGAGAAGGTTGCAGGTATATATATTCGTTGAGGCAGCGGCAAGCTGAATTCGCTAATGACCAACATCAGCCAGGAGCAAGACTTCGGGTTCTTGACAGAAAAGTCTGACAGAGTCTCAGCCTCCGCTGTGGAGGCGGTGCACGTGTGCTCCCTTCGCACATTGGCTGTCATGATGCTGTTGGTTGTCCTGCAGCAGCTTGCCGCCAATGATCCACCCAATTGCCTTAAGTGTTGGTGACTGCCTTGAGGTGTTGGTGATCCTGGCATGGAAGTCGGGGAAGGTGATATGCAAAGAAATCTTTTGCCAGTGGACAACCCACCGTAGAAGGTGTGCTGTGTCAGGAGCTGAATCCAGGAATTGATTCCTTTAATTTATCATTTGCCTATATGAGCACCTGCGATTCAACATGCAGGACATACCATGATGATTAACATTATTCCTTGTAGCCAATCTCCTGACAAGACATTATATGGGTAATCCTGTTGTCTAATTGCGGTTATTCCATACCCAAGGTATAATTTCAAAGCTTCCAAGCTATTCAGCTTTGTGATGCCACTGTTGTGACTACTGATTAATGTGTATCCTGTTCATTGATTTTCATGTTCACTGCACCATGCATGACATACCAGATCCTAGGAAATATTCCTTTCAGATAACCATCCGGATAACAAGAGTGTACAATCGTCCCTGAACCACCTGCAATCTTCAATGATATTTCACTTCTTCATATGCTAGAGACAAGACAGCCTAACTTTACAAGCTGGAATTGCTGATAATACACTGCTGAGCATCTTTTCACAATGCTGTCCTGTGACTGGGGACCCAAAGGAAGCAATGGTGTAGTGCATAGTAGGGTGGTTGGAAAGCTATGTGAATATGGAGAAATTGAATAGGGAGACAGTGAATTTGTAGGTGGCATTCAATGAGTTCATGGGTGAATAGTGACAGCTCTCCTGGAAACTATTTAAGAGTGGGCATGGCAACACTTAAATATTCTACCTTTCCTTCCTTCCACATCAGCTCAAGGTCAAGAACTTGATCAACCCAAAAAGCCGAATACCATCTTTGGCCACACGCGCAACAAGACACAAGTCAAGACTACCTAAGCATATCAAGTACCCAAAATCCAGAGCCAACCATTCCCGGTCTCCTTTTTACCAGCTACCCTGTCGATCATTCACTTCGTATCTTCACATCAACTAAGATGAATCCTCTCCTCATCGTTTTCATGATGCTCCTGGGCCTCATGGCTCCTGCTGCGGTGGCCGATCCAGCCATCCTCCCGGGCGGCTACATGGACATGGGCCACAACAACAAACTCGCCGCTCGCAAGGAGCTGGCTGATCGTCAGGCCATGGCCATCTCTCATATTCTCAAGCGGCTCCAGATTAAGTGCGCCTTGGACCGTAAGAACACTGGCTTCGTACCTGGCATGCCCGGCACATTCATGAGTTCTGCTTGGTGCGCGCAATACTTTACTTGCAAGATTGATGGTAAGTAGCTTCCATGTGCTTTTTGCTTTTCCCATGGTGCCTCTGTGGCTGACCATGGGGTGCTACAGGAACCAAGGTCCAGAGTCGTGAACCCTTTACAGAAAATCAATATGTGGATGAGCTACAGGACAAGGTTAATTGGTGAGCCTCATATCTCTCCATTCTGCTTCAAGCATGAGATCTAATGAATCACGGGATAGGTGCAAAGAGTGGTGCGAGTGCGTTCCCGCGAGCGAGCCAAAGAAGCACTGGGCCTACAATTAGTTTGTCTTCCCACTTTCCCCATCATTCCTTCGTCCCCAGCTGAAACTCAGGTATATTAAAGACAAATTACTAACTTGTTATTCAGCGGCTGCATGGACTCACAGGGTAATATCATCGCAGGTAACATTGGCAGCACTTCTCGGGATTTAGATTCGGCGAAGCCTCCCGGAGAGGACGGGCTGACGCTGCAGGCTGCCGAAGGCCCAGCCCGGAAGGAGTGAGATGGAGGGTGTGATGTATGAGCGGCATGGACAAACAATTTCATGTTGTTTAGAGGATGCAGTGTCGGGAAACCTGTGTAAACCACAGACATAGGCCCCTTGAGGTGCATTTTGTCATCGTTAGGCAGGAGATAAACAACTGTCACATGAAATTTGATCTGCTGAGGACATCACTCGCCAAGATCCCTCTCTAAGCAATTTCCGATGCAATGATATGATATACTAGCTGATGCTGGTTTCTCTTCCACCATGTCACATCTGGCCAGAACTGTCTCAACAAAGAGGATGGGCAGCAATTCTAGTGTCTCAAGTACAATTACAGGAAATAACAGCTTTGTACATCACGAGCTATGTCTACCAGAACGTGATTTAATATTTGCAAACGAGGGCTGAAGCCCATCCTTTCACGTTTCTTGTTGAAGGACTGTCAGATGCTCAGACACTACAGCGGAATTTGCCAGGTGATTGACCAAAGGCGTTGCTGTTTCCGCGATTTGTATCAACTTTGCTTACCCAGGGGGTCCAGCCCGAGGTGATCATTGCACTGGCATCACGGGATCAGAAGGAGATGTTTCCACCATTTGGTATTGATTCGCAGATAGCTTCAGTGCTTCATACTTCTAGTATGCTCCAAGGCCACGCTATTCTGCTTGTATGAGCGACCATGACAGATAAACACAGCATCATGTACTGCCTGACATTCGACTACTCGCCTCCCTCAGGTCCACGGGACGTTGTCGCAGTACGCAGTCTGGTCATTGGTCTCGAAACCCCTAGCCCGTAGCCCGCACATTAGCATTCCATCATGGCAAGTGAGGCCCATGTTTGCCAGTGTGGAGGCAGATTCAAACGTACCAGGCCATTCCCAACTGGGAGTCATAGTAGAATCCGGTCTTGTTGTCACACTTGCTGGTGACGTTGCCCAGGGCAGTGTACCACTGGTCAAAGTCATCGCAGGGATCGTTGCGGTATTTGCTGTCAGATTGTTGAAATAAGCATGTGCCTGGATGTTGAAGAGGGCAATTGGAGAAGACGTACCTGCAGACCCAGGTCCGCATTAGCTTGCGATTGACAACGTTGGCAGAGTCCTCGTGGACAGACATGCCGGCGTACTTGAGGTTGCCCGGGTTCACGGTGTTGCCGCAATAGCACCAGTCCATCAGCCTTGCCATGGTAGAGATGCGGCCGTCAACATCAAGGTCGTTGCCGGTGCAGGTGACCGTGATGTAGGGCGGCAACACGATGTCTGGGCCAAGGCCATCTTGAGTCAGCCCGAAGCTAACGGAGAAGAAGACGACCAGGGAGAAAATGACGAAAATCATCTTGACAGTGATGAGAGAAGAAGTCTTCAGAAGGTGTATGGAATGGTAGTGTTCTTTCTGCAAGGAAAGCTCGAAGTCTCCGTTGGGATCCGCTGACGATGGAAAGAGGTCAGATTAAATACTGATCCGGTCTAGACTTCACTTGGGACCAGAGTGTAAGCTGGTTCCAACAGTTGCTATTCAATTAGTTTCTATGACTTGTTGATCAGCAGCAAGTCAGATCGATGTGAATGCGTGGGTATTGAATGCACTTGACAGAAACATGTGCCATATAATTCAATGCATATGGATTCAATTCCATGCTACATCAGTACACTCTTCACTGACAGAGCCTTTTAGTATATGTATCTTTCCTGTCTCAAGAAGCGAACACTCTCGATCCCTCACCAGACCATCAACAGAAACAAGGTGCAACGGCTTACCAACAACTTACCTTAACTCAGCACCGACCGCAACGACACAAAGAACCTTCGAAGATGCTGTTCTTCCTCATCATTGTAAGTAGCAGATGACAACGGTGCCTCCAGAGACGGCCGTCACCCACCGACTCTAACATACCACTCCAGGCCTTGTTTGCCCTCCTGGGCGCCGCCGTCCCTACCAGCGACACCACCACCACCACAACTGAGCTGAGCTGGACCGGTGAAGTCGCCGGGCACGGAACCGTCACCCTCTATGGCGACGCCTACTCCGTCGAGCAGCAGATCTTCGCGCTCGACCCCGCCGCCGCAGCAAACTACGTGCCCGAGAACCCATTCATGAGCGAAAACCCACCGGCGTTCAACGAGACCGAGGTGGTCGTGACGGCGAACCGATCCTACTACTCCAAGACGAGGGCGGTCATCGCCGGCCGCGACCAGGTCAACCAGGAGATGAGCCTCAGCGACAGCCCGTTCGGGGAGACGCACTGGTTCTGCGCGACGTTCGCCACTGGCTCATGTGAGTGGACTGGGCCCCTCGTGGCACACCACATCATGACCCGGGCGCAGACGATATCTGACAGTGCTCATATAGACTCAGAAGTGTACCAGGCGCTTGCCCGCGTCGGCGCCCCCGGCGGGAGCAACCACGAGACAGCCACCTGGACCATCGCAGGCACCAAGAGCGAGGGCCAGCCCGTGTGCCAGCGCCTCGCCTGTGCCGAGAGCGACGGACACCCGCTGCACACTGCCGTATACGTAAGTTCGGACTTCCCAACATCCTCAATCATGGCGAACTTCTGATCGGTTTTTTATTGACATGATGATTGCAGTGGTGCAACGACAACCCGTACCCGGTCACAGCCCGCGCCTGGGACCTGGCCGCGACGGCGGCCATCATCTCCAACGGCCACCAGCTGTTCGACTTCCAGGGCTGCTGTCTCTTTAGCCAGACCAAGGGCACTCACAGCCAGTTCTCGGGCCAGGTAAAATGAGCCCCTTCTGTCCCTCCATTGGGGGTACATGTGCGCAGGAAGATGCTGATAAAAAGTCGGGCAGGTTTTCATCGGAAACGGGACCAACATCAACGTTGGTTACGGAGACTGTTCGAAGGAAGACTACTTTGTGCTTCCCAGCTCTTATGGCTACCCTGGAGACTATGGAAGTTGTCTTTAGCGGCGAAAGCTGGCTTGTTGCCTTAGGATAATAGGCACGAAGTAGTGGCCTTGGCCTGGTCCGGTCACAGACGAGTCTGCCATGAGTATCAGAAGATCCTGAAAGGAAAAGGAGCGGTATTCTAAGATGGGTCTGTGCCCGTAGTTATTTCCTGTGCCGTAATCATCAATCAAGATTCGGATATACGCAGTGTCCACTTCCCAGCACACATCATCACCAAACCAGGCTTCACATGAAAAGTCATAGCCCCGACACGAGCTTACCAATGAGAGAAAGAGGCTCTAGGCTAGAGTCGTAAACCATCAGAGGCAATCCATGTTTTGCCAGCATCGGATACAAGTACATTACATTCCCAATGGAAGGTCTACTACTGCTGCTGACGTAGGGACAATGTACAAAGTCGGATTTAAAATTTCTTGTTTATGTCCTTTCAGACCACCGTACGCCGCTACCTGCGAACCATCTCTTAACACGCAACCTCCTTTCGCCTCATTCCTTTTACTGGCCTGGGGCAACAAGTCCGCCCTTGGCCCTCGTGTCATGTGCCCAGCCACCCCCCAGAGCCGCGCCGCCGGACTTCTGTGCAAAGTCCTGCATACGCCTCTCCAGCTCGGGTCGGAAGTGTCGGATAAGACCCTGGATGGGCCATGCAAAAGCCTCGCCGAGAGCTAGAATGATGATTGTCAGCTGCGTGCCACATAGAAATGAGTGAAGGGACGAGGGGTGGATACATACCGCAGATGGTGTGGCCCTCGACCTGCTTGGTCAGCTCCTGGATCATGTCGATCTCGCGCAAGCGGCCCTGGCCCTTCTCGAATCTGCTCATGATCTGCTCGGTCCACTTGCTGCCCTCACGACATGGTGTGCACTGGCCGCACGACTCGTGGCGGTAGAAGTGGGACAAGCGGGCGATGGCGCGGACAATGTCAGTACTCTTGTCCATGACGATGACGGCCGCGGTGCCCAGACCAGACTGGCTGTCCTTGAGAGCGTCGAAGTCCATTAGTTGGTTGTCACACACGTGCTTGGGCAGCACGGGCGTGGACGAGCCACCGGGGATGACGGCCAGCAGGTTGTCCCAGCCGCCCCGCACACCACCGCAGTGCTTGTCAATCAGCTCCCGCAGCGGGATGCTCATCTCCTCCTCGACGGTGACGGGGTTGTTGACGTGGCCGCTGATGCAGTACAGCTTGGTGCCCTGGTTCCGCTCACGGCCGAAGCCGGCGAACCAGCTACCGCCTCGACGGCAGATCGTGGGCGCGACAGCGACAGTCTCGACGTTGGTGACAGTCGACGCGCAGCCGAAAAGACCGATGGCGGCGGGGAAAGGAGGCTTCAGCCTCGGCTTTCCGGGCTTGCCCTCGAGCGACTCGATCAGACTTGTCTCCTCACCACAGACGTAGGCACCGGCGCCACGGTGGACGTAGACGTCGAAGTCGTAGCCGGAGCCACATGCGTTCTTTCCGATCAGGCCATCTGCGTAGGCCTCGTTGATGGCCTCCTGCAGAATGGCGGCTTCGTAGACAAACTCGCCGCGGATGTAGATGTAGGCGGCGGTGGCGTTCATGGCGCGGCCGGCGATGAGGCAGCCTTCGACGAGCTTGTGGGGGTCCTTGCGCATAATCTCGCGGTCCTTGCAGGTTCCGGGCTCGCCTTCGTCGGCGTTGACGACGAGGTAGCGGGGCTTCTTGTCGTTCTCCCAGCCCTTGGGGTTCATGAAAGACTGTTGGTCGGGTGCTGTCATCAGCGCGTGTCCATAGGCATTTAGCACCAGTCATCTGGCTGATACAAAAGACCTCAACGTACCCATTTCAACCCTGAAGGGAAGCCAGCACCTCCTCTCCCCCGTAGGCCAGAGGCCTTGATCTCACCGATGATCCAGTCGTGGCCCTTGAGTACGATCTCCTTCGTCTTGTGCCAGTCGCCCATCTTCTTTGCGTGCTTCAGGTCGGGAGGATATCGGCCGTAGAGGTTCTGGAAAATGCGGTCCTGGTCCTTGAGGCCACCGTAGTGCCTCACAGGGTTGCCATCTTGAACGGTCGCGAAGCCTCGAGGGGAGTGCTGGTGTGTGCCGCTGGCCGCCACTCCTGCTGTTGCTGCGGCGGGTGCCACCGCCCTGGACAGGGCCTGGGCGGAGGACTTTGCTGTTGGTGCTGTCGTTCGTGATAACATCGTGGGAACGAGGCGTGTGTCGGTGCTCGGTCGAGCGGTGTTGGGGACGCCAATTGGCAGCAGAAAGTCGTCGTTGTCGTGGTCGGGATGCGAAGTGCAAGGGCAATTGAAACTTGGGGACGCTTAGAATGGAATATGCGTTGATTGGCTCAGACAGGTCTGGTGAGGCTCTGCGATCTGGGGCGATAACAGACGGGAAGGGCCATCGCTCCTGGTGCTGCGTGCACAGAGCTCCGTTCCTGTTAGTGCACCGCGAGCAGGGGTGGCAACGAGCTTCCTCGGCCTGACCTCATTGACTTTTTGGCTTTCGGCCTCTTCACGCAGCCTTCGACCGACCACCGCTGCCACCACAACCACCACGGAGGCAGAACCGTCCGGCAAGGAGCTGCCTGCCTGTCTCCTAAGCAGTGTCCGACTCTTGTGCCCGGATCCTGTACCGGATTCTTCTGCCGCTACGGGCACCCAGCCGTCACTCCGACGACTAGCCCCGAGGTCAACATAAACATCAACATCGACAGCGATGCCCATCCTGCTTGCGACGCGATAGCAGCATCAGGACAGGCCAGCTTGCCACAAGATTGCGATCTGACACAGAAAGACAGGCAGTCTTCACGATAAGTCCGACGAGCGTACCTGACACTCGGGCCAAGATGTCCTCATCCTCCTCGAAGCGCCACTCCATCCTCCCGCCCGTCGCCCAGGCCGGCCCGAAGGCCCCCGTCCGCTTCTCCAGCTCCCTCGTCATCTCCGACTCGGCCATCCTCACCGGTGCCCACACCATCCAGCTGCGAACCGAGAGCCTCGTCCACCCGCGCGCCAAGATCGAGTCCCTGGGAGGCGGCGTCGACATCGGCAAGCGGTGCGTGGTGCATGAGCGGACACACGTTGGCGTGCTCCCTGCAGGGGACAGAGGGGCCGGCAAGGGGAGCGGGACTGCGGTAACGATAATGGACTATTGTACCGTCGAGGTCGGGTCGACGATCGAGGCCGGCGGTACGGTCATTGGAGAGGGCACGATCGTTGGAGTGGGCAGCCGAATTGGGAGCGGTGCGGTTGTTGGGAAGGTATTCTATGTGCTCCCTTTATGTCATGCACTGTCGCCACGCGAACAATGCTTGCATTGGCATCACTATAGCTGACCCCGAGCTCGCAGTACTGTACGCTCTCTCCATCCACGACTATTGCGCCGGGCGAAACGGTCCCGGACTACACCGTCGTTTTCTCTAACGGATTGCACCGGCGCGACAAGCGCGACGTGGTGGACATCAGGACCAGGGCCCAGGCCAGGCAGCTCGAGGTCCTGCGGAAGCTGATACCCAGCAATCCATCCAAGTTTCAGTGAACGGTTACCCCAGCGTGATGCTTGAAGAGGAGTCGGGCCGGTTATAAGGCGATGCGCTCTTGCAAAGCAGCCCGCTACTGCAACACGCCCTTTTCTCGAGGGTCGGCGTGCCAGGTCGCCCAAAAGATGCCTGCGGATGCCAATATCGTGGCTCTCCGGTAACAGATCTGGAACAGCTGGCGGAAATGCCAGACCCCACCCCACAACCGAGAGATCACGTACCAACGGCCCGAGTCACCCAATCATTCCAGCCTACCACCTCCGCCCACGAAGTGCAGTCGGGTGGAAGGCTTGAGGCCCCAACTTCTAGCCTTGGTCAACGCTTGACCAGAAAATGCTTCTACGCACTCTGGCAGTTCTCCGTGGGCTTTCATGGCGCCAATGTAGCTGTCCGAGTGCCTGGTTTCGCGGTGCCCGGCCACTCCGTGAGATTTCAACGTTACAATGACCTGTGTCAAACCAGCTGAATGGCCTCTCTGTCCATGCTCAAGTCAGCTCTCTCCGCTCTGGTGGGTAACGATGAGGACTGGCCGGGCTATTGGTCGACCGCACTATGGTGGAGACTAGGAGATGAGTCGCCGTGGCCAAGTTTCTTGTGCGCTGCACGTCAAACTCAACCGGTTAGGAGGAGAGGATTTATGTGTGGCCGGGTTCGACAGGTGTGATTGTCGACGAGGTCGGCTCGGTTTCTAGGCACTGCCAAGCTAGCCTTACATGCTCCAGGATTTGGTTACAGCCAGCTTTGTGCTTTACTTTGCTTGCTTCAAGCTTCTCGTAGGCTTTGAGACACCGCGGGGACCTGCTCTAATCCCAGGCAAAACGATAAACACTAGTCCTGGGGATGTGACAACACCCACAGCGCTTGGTAAATAGTGGCCGTGTACCTGACATGATCAAGGGCATGCCGTAAATATACGATCATGGTTCAATTTTGATATCTACCTAAGACGCCTTGCTATGAATGCAGATGCAGGCCCCGTACCATTTCCCAACCCAATGTCCACCCAGCCAAAAGCAACCTAAGGGCCAGCTCCGGTGTTACGCCGACCGAAACAAAGATATATACAAAAACACACAAAAAACACGCGAGCAAATCTAGAGCTCCCTCGCCTTCATCCACGCCGTGGTGCCGATGCCGAGGTTGAGGCCGTTCTCGGCCCACCAGCGGCGGACCTCGGTCTGGTCGCCGAGGGCGTCCTCGAGCGACTCCTCGATGTCCATCATGCGGTACTCGACCCTCTTGGCGCGGCGGCCGTCCATGCCGGGCAGGTCGGCGTGGGCGTAGCGCAGCCACCAGTCGAGCACGGCGACGTGCGAGTACAGCGTCGGCTCCGTGAGGATGGAGCAGTCGAAGCTGAGCTTGTCGTCGCCCTTGAGCCCCCGCCACAGCTCCAGCACCGCCACGCGCCCGTACCGCGACGCCACCTTGCACACCTGCTCCTCGTGGCCGAGCGTGATGCCCGACCCGTCCCACCACCGGATCGCCTCCAGCTGCCCGTACTGCGCCGCCGCCAGGATCGACTTGCCCGGCTTGAGCACGATGTCCGACGGGTTCTGCAGGTAGGCCTCGCGCCACCACTCGAGCACGTGGATGTAGCCCCTCGCCGAGGCCTGTTCCAGGGCGGCGGCGGTGTATTTGAGGGGCAGGCCGGAGCGCCGCCACCATTCTAGGACGTGGACGTAGCCGTTCTGGCTCGCGACGTCGACGGCCTCGTTGTCGTATTGTTTCTGGAGGAAGGACGGGCTGCGGGCCCACCAGTCGAGGATCTCGATGCGGCCGTAGTAGGCGGAAGCCTTGGTGGGGATCGTCTTGCCATCAAAGCACTTGAACATGTGGGGGCAATTGGCTTCGATGTAGCTGAGGACATCGGTCAAGGTAAATTTGAAGATGAGTTTAATGGCCAGGGCACTGAGCTCGTGGAAGGAGTCGGGCGCCTCGGACAGCTTCTTGCAGATGGCGTCAGAGCTCGCGCTCAGGATGGTCCACTCGAGCTCATGCTGATATATCGAGAGGGGATCATTTGGATATTGCGGCTCTAGGCGCCAGCCCAGGTGTGTAGGCACTGGGAGGTTGGTATAGACGCCGCAGGCCTGGGCGAGTTCCCAGTCGCCGGTGTGCTCGAAGATGATGCTCCATAGCTCGGCCGGCAGTGTGGCGCTCGATTGTTTGCTATTCTTGGCAACGAGTCCCTGAGTAGCGGCATCGACGTCGTGGCCCAAGGACAGGAGGTCGGCTTGGTTCTTGATGATGGTGACGAGCTCATTCAAGGCGCCCCATTTGGCGACCCTCTTTGGCACGCCGTGATGCTCGGGCCCATCGTAGGACCATAGTATTGGTTGGAGCACCCTGATCCATTGCCATTTCCGGTGAAGCTTGCCCATCTGTTTCCTGGTAACTGGATTCTCCCACATATGTGTGGACATGCCGGGCACCATGAGAATCCTCTTTGACGCGTCCCAGCTGCGCAATACCTCGAGTAGGAGAGTGTCTGCGATGCCACTCATCATCTTGGCCAGGTTGTCGGCGTCGATAGGGGCCAGAACCAGCAGATCTGCCCACTCGACCAGCTCGAAGGCGCGGTAGTGGAGGTCGTCAATCTCTCTCGAGCATCCATCACCCTTGGTGTTGAAGGATCGGTTCTGATAGCAAACAATCTCTTGCGCGAGCCGGTGTGTCATGTCGTCGACAATGGCGCGTACGACAATCTGGGATTCCTTGGAGAGCCTGACTGCCAGAGTCTGGGCCCAAGCGACGTCCTTAGGCCCGTTGGCGGCGACGAGAAGTTTGAGTTTCCGCGGGCGCTGCATCTCGTTGATGGAGACGGCAGAGGAGAGTCTACCGAGACCTGGGGGTACGACTGGAGGCCTGGGTGGCGGTTCATCTGCTGAAGTAGAGGCGTCTGCCGCCGACGAGGAGGCCATCTTGGGCTGCGATTCGGGTTGGGCAGGGCAGGACAGGGCAGGGTCGGGTCGAGTCAGGCCTGGTCGGGACGAGACGAGACAAGAGCAAAGACCAATGGGTGTTGAGAAGTGATTTGGCAGTTGGAAATGCCGATTGAAACAGAAAAAGAGGTTGATTAATCTGCAGGTAGCGACAGGGAGGCGGTCAATTGGGTCGTTTTCTTTTCTGGAAGGCCTGACATCAGACGTGGGTTCATGCACTGGGCCGGAGTCGAGTGGGGAGCTTGGCAAGGCGTAGCGTAGCGTACGGTTGGAGACGACGGTACGGTAAACGGTGCGAGCTGGCAGCAGTAGACTGGCGGCAGACTGGTCCTGTAGACTGGGCGGCGAGACACGTTGCTGGACCCCTTATTCGAGCAGCAGGAAATAGACCAGATGTGTGCGACACAGCAGTGTTTGGGTACCAAATGTGGGTTTCCCCTGCTTCGAGGTCGGATCGAGTCGGGTCGAGGAGGAGAGCAGAGTATAGAAAGTGTGGGTCAGGCTTGTCGCGTACAGGGACGAGGCCGTGGTCGATCGAGGTCGAGGTCGTGGTCGTGGTCGAGAAAGGAGGTCGAGGATGGTTGGGCTCTTGTCAGTGCTCGCAGGTTGTGGGCAGTCAATCATTCAGTCTATCAACCTGTGCCGTGTCGTCCTCATGCAGATGTGGTGCAAGAGACGGTGAGGATGCAGCGGATGTGGTCGACGTCGCATCAGCTGAAAGAATTACTTCTTGGCTTGCTGCGACTGTAGAGTAGAGCGTGTTGGATCGAACCTGCAGGTCGGAGTCTTGTCTGTCCCCTGTTTGACGTGGGACCAATCACTCCCGGGGGATTAGTCCTGATCAGGCTGGTGGATGCACCTGGACAGCAGCCCCCATGTGGAGATCATCCTGCCCGTCTGCTTCTTTGAACCCCCGTCGCATCCGTCACCCAGTCTACAGTCCTCCAACCCAATCCTCATTGATGCTATCCTCATCATTATGATGCATGATGCATGAGGCACGAGACTTGCCCGGACCTATTGCTCCCTTTGTCAAATTTCTCTCTGGCTATTATCATTCTACACCGTACAAAATGCATACTGCCCTCTCCTAGTGCTTGCTATCCTCTTCGTGAGATGCAGGCTTGCATGGCCTCAGATATTGCCTGATGCATGTAGCCATGTCAACATCTGGGGCAGGGCATTGCATTGCATTGCCGGCCGTGTGTCTGTCCATGTTCTTGGCTTGGAGGTCCGACCAGCACCTGTATATAGTGTGGTCTGATCCAGATACGCCATGCCTATGTCATGCAACACGTCGCCCAAGTAGGGTTGTGATGATGCCGTGCTACCTGGCACAAGGGACGATTCATTTTCGCCTTACACAACCGAATCTACTTTTCCCATCCAGTCACAGTCAGTCCGGCCATTTGACGTGCTCTACAATGTGTTGTCATATTCTCATCATCGTATGCCTTCCTTTTGACTTGGGATTTGGAGTGGGCCAAGACCAGGAACGGGTGTCCCTCTAGCCCCCTTCTAGTTCTGTGTTGACTTGCAGGTCCTTCCATAGTCTATCTATTTCTCATTGCCATCTCTTATAGCCAGACATCAGTTATCAGCCTGATGACCTAAGCCGTAGACTGTTTCAATGCAGAATCTACATCATCTCATATTGACTTATACTCCCTGAAGGCAGATTCTGGGGGCGTCCTCCACCTCCAACTTCTTAAACCACAGACTTGAACCCGTACTTCTCGGACTGTAGTTGCGTAGAAGCCCCAACCGCCGCATTGCTGCCGCTGGCAATGGCGGTCGGCACCACCTTGTTCGGTGTCATGCAGTCTCCAGCCGCAAACACTCCACGCACACTCGTCTGGTGAAACGGTGGCTCGGCCTGGATGTCGCCCAGCGGGCTCGTCGCCAGCCCGAGCTGGCCCACAAAGGGGCCGCCCGGCACAGTCAGCGGCTGGTTGACCAGGAACTTTTCCGTCCTGCTGGCGGTCCCGTCCTCAAACTCCACCGTCACCGCGTCGCCCTCCGCCGCCGCCGCGAGGCGCCTGATGCGCCGCGGCTCCACCGTCCACTCCGCCTGCTTCTTGGCGGCCGCCTTCAGCCCGGCCGCCAGCGCCTTGTCCCCGTGGGCGTACAGCGTCACGCGCCGCGCCAGCTGCGCCGCGTTCGCCGCCGCGTGCACCGCGATCATGACCATCATGTCCGCGGGCAGCGCCACGGGCGCCGCGGCCAGCACGCCCGCCGACGCCGCGCCCGAGTCCTCGTAGCCCTTGCAGAACAGGCAGTGGAAGATGCGCGTGCCCCAGAGCCCGTCGAAGCCCTCGATGCGCGGGAAGACGTCCACCGACCCGATCGCCAGGAGCAGCTTGCGCGACTTCCACGTCTTGCCGGTCGTGTCTGTCGTGACGAAGTGCGCGTCGCTCTTCTTTTGGACCTTGCTTACGCCCACGTCCTGGAACTCGATGGTCGAGTATTTCGATGTGATGCCCTCCCGCGCCTCGCGCCGGAACTCGGCTGGGTCTTTGCCCTCGAGGCTGGGGATCATGTGCATTTCTTTGGAGATGGCGTTGCGGTACTTCTTGGAGTCGAAGACGACGGCCGTGTGTAGTTGGCGGGCCAGCGTGGCTGCTGCTGTGAGGCCCGCCGGTCCTCCGCCGATGATGGCCACGTCGTAGAAGGCCATTTTGTTGTGATGGAAAGTGGAGAGAAATCAGTGAAGATGCTCCCTTTCCTTCGCGCGCGATGGTCTTAGACACACATGCACCAAATGCGGCGTTGGAGGTAATTAAGTGGTCCCTGGAAAACACTTCGATGAGGGTTTTAATGACTGGCGTGACTTGTTCCGAAAATTCACCTCCATAGTCATGCTATATACTGTGGGTCAAGTTTGCAGAAATGGCACAGAGTCTGACCAGCCGAATTGTAGTCTTTGCGCCGACCTGCATGCGCACCAGCAAGGCGGTAGACTCAGAATTTGCATGTGCGCGAGTAGTGTACATGCAGGTCAGGCTCTAGCTCGACCTTTATTCAAGTATAGACAGAGAAAGTAGCAGGCCTACCAGCAATGAAGGAACTGTTGGAGAGATCTTCAACCTTATCTTTCACCACGTGGTAGCCGTTCCCTTCACCCGGTTGGTGGCTTTCGGGTAAGCGACGAGTTGATGGGGCCATGGACCGATATCGCCTATATTCACTGTCACATCAAGTTCAGCCCCATGAATCTAGAGACAGCAGTGTTACTGCGGGAGTTGAGCCGAGGTATGATTGAATAAAATACCGAGAATAATTCAACACATTTGAATTCACTAGTGGGCGACTGTGGTTGAATTGTAGTTGTAAATGTCCAATCTTCACTGATAGTTGAGACTGTAGACTCAAGTGAGGCTTTTTCTTCTTTCTCTCAAGGTGCTGACTCTTTCGTACGATACGATGGATTAGGATGGTTGTATGGTGTCTGAGATCAATAATTCCTTTGGAACACCTTACTGCACACGTATGTTCAAGTGGTGTTTAGACACAATTTAGTTCATGATATTCGACCGTTACGAGAATTTCTTTTTCAATTCCACGCAGTGGCTGGATTCAGTTGGCGTTCGGTAGTCCAAGCGCAACGTGAAGCAATTATATAAGGCTTAGAAGACTCGAGTTTGTCAAATTGGTAAGACAATGGGGACACCTTAGAGCTGAGATACACTGCGCATTGAATTAGTGTGCATTTCCAAGAATCCTGTTGTCTACTAGACACTGAGCCTCAGTATTGCGGCTAAGCTGTGTTCGCGGTGACGACTCATGCAACAGCTGCAGTTTCAAAGCATGCCGAAATGTGCTTATTAATGACCTCAAATCACATAGCGTGCTGACAAAACCGCGGGCATAGATCAAACATTGGTCAATCGCCGGGATGTGGGGCACTTCATCGTTGAACAAAGTTACGGTACTCTATTTTATAAACTCAGTTGCATCTCATCCACAAGGTTCATGCAAGACTACTGCTGCATGTAAGCTTATTCTGTGGTCCATTACTCCTCAGCCAAGGTTCAACAAGATTGCCATAATGACCGACCAATTCGCATTTACGTACCCATCGCCTCTCGAGGGCTACGAGAACGAGCCTCCGCTGCCGACTGAGACATCCGAGGACGGGAAGAGCTTGAAGAACCCGCAGAGAGGAGCCTTGAGCAATGCATACGAAACCTTTATCGACCCATTGAGTAAGGGCAGGAGGGGTGGTTTGTGAGTTGCGGGTGTGAATAGGAATGGCCGGCCTTGCCACTGACTTTAAGACATAGTGACATCCACGTCTACTACATGCAATCACAACTAGAATACGCCCGCCAGCTGTATGATAGGATAAGGAGGGAGTGTAAGACTAAACCTCGGCCTCCAGCACAATCCTCAAGACACTAACACCCGTTTCGCAGTTCCCGAACTTCGGATATACCGTTTCTGGGAGAAGCCAGTGGGCCCACACCCCTACGCCATGTTCGAAGTGAACCTCTTCACGCCGGCACAGTTCGGGGCCTTCATCCCATGGCTGGTCATCTGGAGGGGCCCTCTTTCCGCGCTGGTGCACCCGAACACGGATGAGCCGGGCACCTTGGAATCAGAGAGCGAGCTGCGGAACCACACGCAGAGGGCGACATGGCTTGGCGACAAGGTCCCGCTGGACCTGAGTATGTTCTACGCATGGAAGCGGAAGGAGCTTGAAGAGAAGCAGAAAAGTGGAAAGGAGGCTGCGTGAGGGACTTCTGGCTGGCCATTTGAGTTCTCATCAGCATGATGTATGAATACGGCAGATTCGCTCAAGTGTTATCTAGTGCAATCAATGACTTGCGTGAGCTACCCCTATCCGCGCTTTGGGAACCTTTCCTTCATACGCTGTGGACTGAACATGGAGAGACATGTGTTAGAACAAGTAAATCAAGCCCACGTGCAGACATATACTCAATACAATGGATGGACTCGATAATGGCATCACCACTACTGATTTAAATCCAATCGGTTCAATTTCGTGCTACGGATCGATCAAATGCTACATCAATCCAGATATTGCCCCTGAGGAATGTATTGCCAGTTCGAAAAGTAGGCTGGTGTGCTCCCATCGCCTCCGTTACTTGTGCAGTAAATGCCGAGGATAACACCTGTAAAGCCCCAGCTCACAGCATCACTTGACGGAGTGATGAGAGTCTGTGTCAGGGACTGGGCGTCTGCCGGACCAACTGAAAACGAATAGTGAGTCATATTGATGGCTTTAATTTCGAGACTGAGCGCTTTGCCTAGCCACTCGCTTGGTACCGGAGCAATCACTGGATCGGGAACATCCACGGAAGAGATACCCCGGAACCGGATCTGGGGGATGGGCTCTGTGGAGGCATCCGGCTGTGTCGTGGTGGTGTCGGGCAGAGTAGTGGTGCTCTCGTCCGCCGGTAGCAATACCACCCCGATGTCGAGATGATGGTTTTGCGTCAGGAACACTGACACGCCGGCCTCTTCTTCGACAGTACTGGGTGAGTAGTCGAGATCAACTCGGTACGTAAACAGTGTGTCTTGCTGCCTTCGGCCGACGAATGTCTGGCCGCCGAGGTCTGGCCCAGCATAGTTCCCATTCAGTGCCGTCAGATTGAGCTTCGACGGGTTTAGTCGGAGGGTATTTGGGTGGCCTTCCGGAGAAACAGTAAACGAATCCGGGTTAGGATATCTCCAATAGGTGAAGTGAGCGGGCAGCTCTGATCCTGGGGCAAAGTCGATGTCGTCGCCTTCGTTGATGAACGGGCCCGAACCTCCTATCTCTTTGTTCTCCGTAGGCATTGCCCACCCGCTCTCCTGCCCGCTGATGTTTGTCCAGATAGGGAATTCTCCTTCCTCCCATGTGACCGCCGTCATCACCGTTTCACGCCCCATTGGATAATACTTGTCGCCTGGACCAGAACGGGTTGACAGCGCGACTCCCCACCAGTTCCCTGACTGGTCCTGAAATAAATCCGCGTGGCCAACCGTCTGGAAGTAGCTGGTCGTATTGGCGTTGGTCAACTCAGGATTAGCAGCGTCGGACTCGTACGGCCCCAGGAGGCTCTGTGACCGCGCCATCGTCACCATGTGATTCATCCCTGTGCCACCTTCCGCAACCAGCAAGTAGTAATACCCATCTTTACGGTAGAGGTGAGGTCCCTCTGGTGCATTACCCCCCGTGCCGTTCCATAGGGTTTGCCATCTTCCGACTTCTCCGGTCTCGAGGTTTGCTTCTGCCAGCTGCAAAGCGGGATAGACCTTGAACGCGTGCGAACCGACGATGTAGGCTTTGCCGTCGTCGTCCCAGAATGGCGAGGTGTCGTAGCCCTCGAAAGTGAAGTGGACTGCATCGGTCCATGATGAAGGCTCATATGGGTCAGTCGACTTGAAGATGATCTACAAGGTACTCATTAATGAACTTTTCGTTGGTGGAGACTTTAAGCGAACCCACATTATCCCATCGAGTAGGATCATCCGCGAGGCGATCGTCTTCAACAAGTGTAGTCACGAGCCAGAAGGTGTCCTCATGGTACCTGATGGTCGGTGCCCATATTCCACTGAATGTGAGAATTAGCTATGTTCCATTCCTAATCAGACGAGCTAACTAGGTACGTACGCTGTAGATCTATTGGTGTAGGCCAACTCTGGGAGCTGTTCTTCTCGATTGATAACATGTGCTGGACCAATTAGCTGCTCCTCTCGGGCGATTGGGAGAAGGGGGTGAATTGTACCTATTAACTTCCAATTTTGAAGGTCCTTGCTCGCATGGATCGGAATACCAGGGAAGGCATTGAAGCTTGACGAAGCACAGAAAAAGGTGTCATCCCACTCAGGCACAAATATGCAACTGGGATCAGGGTGGAAGCCTGGTAGTATTGGATTGTTGAAGGTGGAGTTCTGAGACTTTGCCAGCCCTGACAGGGAGGCCACCAAAAGGTAGCATAGGCTCTTTGCGAATCTGGGCATCTTGAGTGGCTGGAGTTGCTTACTCGACAGAATTGAAGTAACCGGTCGTCATGGTATCTTTATACTACACTATTTATTTCCCCCCATAACATCTGGCATACGTCCCATTGATCGTCATTCCCCGCATCAACCAGCGTCGTTGGGACTCCGGGTAAATGTCGAGTACTACTCTCCACACCAGTGTTCGCGCGTCGCATGAGGGGATGGCGGGGGCTTGCTGCCCTCACGCCGGTGATAGTTAAGCCGAGTCGACCTTCAAAACAAGAAATTCGATGCAGCGAAAAGCCTTGGCTTAGCAATTGTGGCTAGAAAATGCGCGTACGCAAAGTCTCTATGCTGGAAAAACTGAACATGAGCAGCGAGTGTCAACAACATGGGGTGCGCCATTCTTGGCTTTCATCATGCTGTCGTGATCAATCAATGCTCAAGACAACACCGGCTCAAAGCCTTGATGACCAAATTCAGACCTCAAAAACCTAGGCGTGCCGTTTGCTTGATGCCGTAACAATTGCTGTTAGAACTTATCTCCTTGCCCGTGTGATCTGCTTGAACCTCGCCTGGCAAAATCCAGTCGGCACCGTGAAAGCGCCATACGGAAACAAAATAGAACCTCGGACGGATTTTAAGAGCCCCCAGTCTCGATTTTTGTTGCGTGAAGATAGGATGCCGGTCTGGTAACTGTGCAGTTGAGACTGAAAACATCTGTCATCGACGCTGTGAATTGAAAAGGCTGAGCTGAGGAAGACGCTGTTGACCAAACAGAAATTGTCAAGCACACCATGCTCACGGTATTGGTCTTTTGTGACTTCTCAGCCCTGAAGGAATATAAATGGCTGGCATGGGCAAGCCAACCTCAACCGAACACCTCGCCATTGAGCTTCTATTATTATGACAGACGATGTTGGCAGCAAGCGATACCTCCATTGCGCAGGTTCTTTTTTGTTGTTTAAGGCCATCTTTTTGACCACTGTTTCGTACTCTAGCTGCCGTAAGTACATTTTGTGGTCAACATAGGTGATGCCAAGAGGTGAACTCAACCTTATCACACTCGTGAAGATGTTCAGTCTCATGGTCTATCAATCTACAAAGACGGATACTAAGTTGAAGCCACAAGATGCATGAAAGCGATTGAAAAAGCACAGAAAGCCAATCGCGCCATCATTACTGAATGACTCGACAAAGATTGGGTTTCGGGCGATCGTCCGTTGCCATGTGGACAATAGAAAGCGCTCGTACCCACCTACGTGTATAAGCCTCGCCATTACCGGAAGAGGAGCACTGAATTCTCCAATATGCCGGTACGCCGGATCTTGCCTATAGTGAAGTCACACTGAGCAACGCTGTATATGGAATGTGCATCGAGTGCAGAAGCAAGATTGCTACCAACACAAACGGAACTTGCCGGTTCTTGTTCTGCTAACTACGTTGGGGCCATGCAAGGTCACGTAGTATGCGTCGCGTATATTGGGAGAGAAAGCCGGCATGGCCATCTTCAGTGTCAAACATAGCGATTACCACATCCGTGAGGGATAGAAAGCGCGGATAAGCGTCTGGACGAAATATAGTAGCATAGAGCGAGCGTCTCGTCATTTCACTGGCGCACACAATTCAATGGTTCCGGGCCTCTGTAAATTTTCAGCAAGTAAGGGACTGATGCGACAAGAGATCACCTGTAGTTATATGAAAACGCTCGATGACGTTGCAATACGACTGAAGCACTGGTCTAATGGGCTGTTGTCTCAGTCATTCCCCAGAGCCAAATACTATGCATATCTCAAGACCCCTGCTTTCGAAGGACCAGGGGCCGCCCAGCCGCGCCTGGACTGATCGGGGACTTTTGAGCCGCAATGTGCTCATTGAAGTTGTTGAGTGTTACTGCTCGTGAATTCTAGATTTCTTTCTCCCGTTTATAAGTGATCTACCATTTTCAAGCTTTTAGTGGTTCAATTTCCCGGGATTGATGGCTGCGTTTCAAATTAATTCCGACTACCGCAAGGAACGTTTGGCTCCGTGGGAAGCATGGGCCGAAATCTCCGAGTCAGTATTAGACATAGAGTTCGGAGGGTGGAACACCACGATACACCCGGTCCAGCTGCAACAATGGAGCGAGCAGATTTGGGTTGCTATTTCTATAAGCAAATAAATATCTTGGCTTGCTCTTGATTTCTTGGGGTCCAGTATCCTGCAACTCGTCACTCATATCCTTACCTTCACCATCGCGTACTTACTCACAACATCCCCATCCGCAACCATGTTCCGCCAAGCCGCTCTATTTGCACTTGCTCTCCTGCCATTTTCATTGGCCCAAGTCTCTGACGATTTCGAGGCCGGATGGGATCAAACAGCATGGCCCACCTACGCGGTCGACTGCAACCAAGGCGGCAAAGTCACGCTTGACAGCACCACCGCCCACAGCGGAAAGAACTCGATCAGAGTTGACGGTGCGGGTGGTTACTGCGGACACATTTTCTTCGGCACAACCAAAGTTCCTAGTGGTGATGTCTATGTCAGGTCTTATGTGTAAGATATCCCCGGCAGCACTTTAAGACGATATCTGCACGGGAGACTCATGCTAACCTCTCTCGCTTTTCTCCATGCAGCAAAGCCTCCAAGGCTCTCACAGACTCCCACGTCTCTTTCATCACCATGCCTGACTCTGCCCAAGGCACGAATAAGCATCTCCGCATTGGTGGCCAGAGCAAGATCCTGATGTACAACCGAGAGTCCGACGATGCGACACTCCCAGACCTCTCACCTCAAGGCATTGCGACTTCCGCTGCCCTTCCCACCGGCGCCTGGGAGTGCTTCGAGTACCATTTGGGCACCGATGGCAGCATTGAGACTTGGCTGAACAATAGCACCGTTGCTGGTCTGACCGTAAAGCCGGGTGTCACCAATCCCAACGCAGCCCAGTGGACAAGGAGCTCTTTCAAACCTAAGATCACCGGTGTTTACTTTGGATGGGAGTCTTACGGCGGTGACACCAATACATTCTGGTACGATGATGTCGTCGTTAGCTCGAGCCGTATTGGCTGTTAGTTGGAAATACGACTCCTCACACCTAGACTATCCTGCCATCAAATTAGCCTAAATGTGCATGCTTGGCAAATGGAAGACCACTTTTTGTCATGACTTAAATGGATTTAGGCTCAAATAGACATTCCGATTCTATCACTTTTCCATCGAGGAAAATTTCCAGTGCGAACTCAGATATGCTAAGCTGGAAGTCACTCGTTCCCTCTGAACTACAAAGTTTAAATGGCACACGAATGGAAATTGTTCCTGCATGGATATTTTGTCTCTTTTTCTTTCCTCTTTTTCGTTCAGTTCCCATTTTTTCTACACCGGTATTGAAATTAACAGAAAGAAGGTGAGTGATAATTAGGTGTGGACCAGAAGCGAAAGCCAATGTGCTGTTTTTTGCATGTGAGTATGTGTACCTGATTAGCGAGTTATGTGGTCAAATTCCATGTGGTCTTGATCCTGAGTGAGACAACGCGGAATTGTATTCCTGGCTGGTCTATCAACAGCGGCATTCCACGCTAGTAAATTGATCTTCTCAAGGTCGCCGTCTTTGCAACAGCATCGAAGAAGCAAGTTTGGTAATCCGAAGAATTCTTATGAGCGCACTACCTAACAATCAAAAACTGACTATAGGGAATAAATGTGATGGTTGATGGCCTTGAATACTGATTGCATGGCAAGTCTATCTGGGATACAGCCCGTGTGCGGGAAGCGGCAAGCGGGAGTTTTCCGGTGGCTCACAAGGGGAAGCAGTCGATTGGCAATGAAGATCAATTGTCTCTCCACACGTAGCTCAGGGGAAAGTCGTCTCAGCCACGTGCAATTATTCAAGGGATGAGGCATTCCGATGAATTGCAATGCGAACTAGGGATGGAAAGGATATAATCGGCAGACTAGCGGCGCTGATCGATGTTGTCATGACAACTCAAGGCTTGAGGACTCGACATAATTCTCTTGTTACCCGAATACATGATGATATTTCAGTCACCCGTGACGATACGACATGTAGCTCTGGTGGCAGCCGTCTTAGTAGTCATTCATTTGCTCTTCTTCAGCGGATTGTTTGCCCACTCCAGCAGTGATGCTTTCTACGAATATTACGACCGCATGAGGTGCCTGATCCCTCCGGACTCGTCCTCCACAATAACTTCCCCGACTGATGGAAAGACAAAGTCGACGAAACATCTGACACCGCCAAGTACGAACATGAGCATTGCGTTTTGCTCCTCTGTCCGAGATCAGCGTCGAGATATGCCCGAGTGGTTCATTCATCATTATTACAATATCGGGATCAAGCACTTTTACATCATGGACGATGTTTCACATCCTCCGCTTGCTACATACGACATTGACGGTTACTACGGCATTCCCTCCTCAGCAATCACATTCACACGCTTTGATGAGGGAGAGCGTCAAGCTCATGGAGGAATGATGCAGGAGTTCCTCAACGATGAATGCAACCGACGTTGGGGCCAGTACCATGATTGGATCGCCTACATGGATGTGGACGAATACATTGGTCTACTGACTGATGAGACTCTGCAAGACATCTTGCAGCCTTTTCTTGAGGATCCGGGAATAGGAGCAGTGGGTCTAATGTGGTGGATGCATACCGCGAATGGGCAGATACACCGTCAGCCCTCAACCCGACGGGCTTACACAGAGTGCATGAGCGACAGGAAATTTGATACGGTTGCCGAGGATGAGTTAGGAGTGGACAACGAGCACATCAAGAGCATGGTCAAACCGTCGCTGTACAACAGGAATCGAGACTCGCCACACGACTTCAACACATTGAACGACTCGGTCACTGTTATCGAGAACGGAGATGTCATTGAACATTGGTGGCATCGGCCTCCTGTTAGAGACAGAGTTGTCTTACACCACTACATTGTGAAGAGCGAGGAAGAGTACTCTGAGAAGCAGGCAAGAGGCAACCAAGGCGGAACGTACCGAACGTGGGAGTACTGGAATCATATCAACTACGGCCCCAATGAGCCATGCGAAGACATGCTGAGATGGGAAATATAAATCCCGCGGATCTGTGGAGTATTGTGAGATGGGAAAATGCATTGTAAGACAAGATGACTGGCATGACTTTCCATGCAGATAGAGTAAATTCTTCCGCCTTGGCTTAATTACTTAGATCATACTTCTGGATCCACCCAAATCAGCCTATTGTTTTGCTCCAACGACTTTCTACAGACCATCATGGCCGGCAAGAAAACTCACTTCTGATCATATCACGATGCATTTGATGCACCTGGGAAGGTAAAAATAAATGGCAGAAAAGCAACAAGATGTTACTCAGTGGGAATAAACTAGTCATAATCTCCATAGCTACCGTTTGGTAAGATCAAGTCCGGCTCAGTTTCTAAAATACAAGGTCTTCGTATTCGATCTTCGTCCTCGTCTCCATATTCATCTACATCTTTGTCTCTATTCGTGTCTCTGTGCACATGCGTGTTTTTATCTTCGTCCACGTCTTCTTCATTCATGTCTCGGTCCACATTCTGCTCGCTTCGCCTTAAGATTCGAATTGTGATTCTTCCGGCGGATTGATAGCTTTGTTTCCGAAGTCATTTTGCGTTCCAAAATGCGCGGAATTTGGCCTGTTGGGGACGTTGCCAAATAACGGCCTTGATGTTGGTCTAGGGTGCGCAGGTCCAGTACCATTTTGGAAGAAATTATTGAAAAGTTTCTCGTGTTTCTCATTGAGCCCACCAGTGTCTCCTGCTGTCGATCAGAAGAATTGTCCTGGAAGTCGTCCTCCTGAGGCTGAGAATCATGCCTTATTGATCGTCAATGACCTGGAGGACAGCAGCTTGAGGATCAGTAGCGTCGACAGCGTCGGCAGTGGCAGAGACACGAATTTTCTCTTCGTCCGGGTTTTCTGCCTCTGTGTCACTCCGTATGGTTGGTGTACTTTGTTGCAGGTCTTTATCTTCGCTTCTCGAATTTAATTGAACCAATTTGATGAAGTTTGCCAAGACAATGATCCAGATGATCACCCTGAACTCCGTACTGGGGGCCCTTAGGTTCTTAGAAAAACCCTCAATCCTGGGGACAATTTCTTCGATAATAATCAGAGCCGACATAGCCGCCGCAAACGCTATGGAAGGCAGGAAAAGAGCCATCGCCGTATTCCGTATGAACGATGCAATGACCGTCTTGGCTGTCTTATAGTGATGGGTGGGAGTAAAAGTCAAGATGAATAAGGCAGCGATAATGAACTTAGGTACATAAGTGTCGTTTTTCAAGCCTGGGAATTCAGATGTATAGAGACAAAATGTGAATATTAAGCCAAAGCGAAAGGCCCAAAGGGTTGCCCCTGCGAGTGAAGCCATTTCAACTGCTAGACCTCAATAACTGTTGCTATGCTCTAATTTGCTCGTGGGCTATGACAGCTTGACTGGCGGGTATGTGGCGATGTCAACATTATATGAACGAAGTTCTTTGGTCTCCATGGAATATAAAAGGGACAGGCTATGGTTGTTTTGGTATTAGCTGATAACTTTCATCGATATTGGAAAATTCTGCAATACAAAGAACGCCAAATGCAGACCAACCTTAAGCGTAAGTGTCTTTGCTGAGATCATAACCTTTGTTGTGTTCATTCTTTATAGTGCTCGTTAGTTATCTTTGAGGTAAGAAGACAAGTTGAGGAAGGAATTTAGTGCAGCACGAAAACACTCGGCTTGCAAAGTCTCCCGAACATTTGCTGGGCCCAGACGGTCCTGTTTCCTCTGTGGGCTCATGTTCTTATGAAGTCTACTCTCTTCCACAGCCAAGCCTCGGCCACTGCATGATAGGCCATCAAGGACTTCATCTACCTCTACCATTGATTCATCAGTGGCCATCACGAGTAGAGCATAGAGACAGGACCGAGCATCACTTACAAGTTCCTTGCTTGCGAGATAATTACTGCAGCTCTTGTTGTAGCGCCGAATACTGAACATTCTATTGGGCTGAGATATACTTGATTTTATTTTAGATGTTTCAAAGAGATATTGATGGCTCATCTCTAAATGCACTTCATCAAAGCAAATGATGATTACCAAATTGGAAAGAAAGTATTTTGCGAGACCTATGGGTGCTACCTCTAGTGCAAATAATTCGAACACAAACAAGTTCTGCAGCAGAATCAATATCTAAATACCTCATGGATACATCATTAGCGTGAGATAGACCCTAGAGTGGTTGAAGCCGCTGGTAAAGAATGGCGTCAGCAAGATCGCATCGCGATACCTCATGGAAGGGGAGAGTGTCTCGAAGATGAATATTCATTTAGGCTCTTAATGAACCCCTATCAGCTTCGTAAGATAGCACCTTGACCACTGCACTATGGCCAAGGGCTGTATCCAAACAAAAGATCAGAACTCGGGAACGCTTGCTGGAATGCAATGCAGTCTTATAGAGCTGTGCCGTCACACATGAAAGGTTTCACGGTGGGAACCTGCTAAACATGATACTACGACTTCTCTATCACAGGATATAGAGAAAAGCCATTGAATTCAATTTGTCTAATTTCATCAATCATTCAGCTTTTCCAGACCAGCTGTGTGCCTTTGTTCTCGTGGAGGATACACCTGCGGTAATCGATATGGCGATGAGTTAGTTGAGGAGTTGAAGAAGCGGAGCTATATCTACTGTGCTGAGAAGAGGGCAGTCGGCGGACGGGCAAGGAAGCTTTACGCACCATGAGGTCAACCAAGGATAGGACATAGATAGTTTCGAGGCCGCCACATCACCATCTCATTCTTTCAGCGCGTTTCTCTGTAGAAACTGTGCTTGCCAGATGAATACGTGACCATACGCTTGGCAAGGATGCAGATCCTGCATGAAAAGCACTGACATGATCACAAGGTTTGAAGACAATAGGGGTCGTATCGCGGCCACAAGTTGATTCCTACGCATAGAGTAAATGTTTGTGGAGCCTTCTGTTGCTTGGTACAAATGTCTAAGTGGCTGAAAAGCATCAGGATGAAGGAGCCGACCACCGCCCTGGAAGGAGTTTAGCGCATCTGCAAAGCTGACATATAGGCAGCACATTTCCGTGTCCCGTCCGAACTCCTCTTCTTGCATTTCATGCTTTACAAAATCATTACTGTCTTGGCATTATCGTAGCCTCGCTACCTCAGACGTCCTAGATCAAGCAGGGCTCTGACCAGGCCATTCTGATTGTCGTTCTTGTCGTTCTTGTCGCCCTCCGTTTGTAACCAGCAATCTCGGGCGCGAAGATGTCGAATCAGACAAATCCGGAAAAGACTTTCCGGTCATACACGACTGATCAAGGTCAGAGCTACGCCCGACACCGCATGAAGTACGGCCAATCTCTGTACGAGACTATCATTTCGCATCATACGTCCACGGGCGGCAGGCTTGAGACCGCATTGGATATAGGGTGCGGCCCTGGAACGGCGACCTTCGACATTGCCCGGAGTTTTGACAATACGATCGGCCTTGACCCTTCCCAGGGAATGGTCAGCGCTGCAAGATCCTTGCTGAGCTCGGAACAAATCACGAATAATGTCAAATTCGAAGTATCGACGGCCGAGGATATCTCCCCTGACTTGGTTCCGGATGGGAGCGTGGATCTCATCACCGCAGCTACATGCGCCCACGTAAGCCTTTCAATACACTACTATTGACACCCTGTCTCTAATATTGGCCATCGATTGTGAAGTGGTTCGATATGCCTCGGTTCTGGACGACTGCGGCTCGTGTCCTCCGGCCAGGCGGATCGGTTGCAATGTGGTGCTCCAATGCCTCTAAAACCCACCATTCTGTTCCTAACGCGGCAGCTATCAACTCCGTGACATCTAAGATCGAGGAGGAAAGCCTCGCACCTTTCTTCGAGCCGGGAAACCTCTTGACTCGAAACTTGTACTCGACCATCGGTCTTCCATGGACGGTCAGCCCTCCAGTGTCCGACTTCGACGAGACTAAACTGTTCAGAAAGGAGTGGGGCATCGAGGGCAATGACGAATCTTTCTACGAGATTAAGCAGATATTAATCGATCTGGACACGATGGAAAAGATACTGGGAACTGCTAGCCCTGTCACAAGATGGCGGCAGGCTTATCCGGACTTGGCTGGCACGGAAGACGACGTCGTCCGACGTATACGCCGAGCTGTGGAGAAGCTTCTGCACGAGGCTGGTGTCGAGAAAGGCAAAGAGCTCGTCCGAGGCGGTGAGGCTGGAGTATTGCTGATGGTCAAGAAGCAGGCGTGATCAGCTCATATCAAATCCTAGCGCTTGGCCTCCTCCTGAAGCCAGATTCAGCTTCGGTCTCATGTGCACTTCTCAAGAGATGGGCTATTGGTTGATGTTGGATCACAAATCAGGTATTCAAATTCACAAGCTATGATCTTAGACATGCTAGATGAGGTCTAAGTAGATTGATCGCCTCAAACGCCAGGAGCTAATTACATGTTAGAGGTGTTCAGAATTAAGACCGTGACGGCTTCGATATGCTGAGCATGAGACATCTCGAAATGAAGTAGAAGATTCACGAAAGGATAACGCAGAGTTTGGAACGCATATGAGGTTTGAAAATAAGAGAGCTCTGCAATACATTGCTCAGACGTGGCCTCCATCCGTCTCGTCACATCATGGTGAGCGGATGAAGTCGTTTTCCTCACACAAACGAGAACCATTTTTGTCGATATCGGCTTTCAGTAGGAGCATGGCTATACACGGCATTGAAATTGCACCTCCGACCGGGCTGCATGGGGTAATGCTGCAGAGAAGGCACGCTCAACGTCCATACGAGACTGGGCTGTGAAAGGAAAAACCACTGCCACTATTCAGTCATGAGTCACGATTTTCAAGAATGCCTTTGTTTCTTCAGCACTGTGTTTCATTGCTTCAAAAATCGTGCTGAAACATAAAACTCTGTTCACCTCCAAAAAGAAGAGAAAGTCATCAATCTATATATCATGAAATCTGAAACCAAATGTGCAGCCATGCAACCCTTCAACCCAACCAAATGGACAAGATTTTTCTTTTCTTTTTCTTGCTGAAAATCCTCAACATTTTCGAAAACAACAGTGAAGCCTCCCGGGCTTTCGGTAACAAACCATCTGGCCTCTTCAAAAGCAGAAAATGAAGCCCAAACACCAACTCAGCCCATGAAATGAATTTCACCTCGTCTTTTCGTGGCGTCATTGAACCATGACGCTAATTTCTTACAGTTTGGACGCGCCGGTAGGGCAGACGCCATTGACGGCGCAGACTGTCTGGGTAACGGTCACGGCAGAGCACTGCCCAGCTCCAGAGCCCCCACCGCCGGTGGCAGTCACAAAGACGGTCTGCGTGACCTGCGGGGTGGTCACCGGCGCAGGGACGACGACCGTGGTAGTGAGCTGGCCGGTGGAGGTCGACAAGGTCTGGTTGCCACCCACAGTCACCGTCACGACGCTCTGAGTCGGCAGGACGGTCTCCACTGTCGAGGAGGCAGAAGGTGACTCGGGGCTGACTTCCGTAGTCGCCGAGGCCTCACCACTGACGGGCACGACAACGCTGCTCGTGAGAAGGCCGGTGGACGTGGAGGCCGACTCGCCTCCTCCCTCAACTGTGACAGTGACAACACTGACTGTGGGGATCACAGTCTGCACGGTGGAAGAGGCAGATGCGCCGCCGCCGAAGCCACCGCCGCCGTTCTGGCCGCCACCATTCTGGCCACCACCATTCGAGCCGCCGCCGTTCTGACCGCCGCCGTTCTGGCCTGAGCCACCGCCAATAGCGAGCGCACTCGTGACTGGAACGACTGAGGAGATTGTGGTAGGCACGCCGCTGATGGTAGTAAGAATCGTGGTAGGGACAGAGATGACAGTGACCTGGGTAGATGTGGAGCCGAACGATCCATCTCCGCTGCCAGGAACTCCGGCATTGTTGGGAGGCAGCTCCGTAGTGACCTGGACAGTCGAAGACGACAACGAAGGAGTCCCGCCGACAGTAATAGTGACGACGGTGGGCACGTTAATCACGGTGCTACTGCTGGATTGGGATGCGCTGGGAATGAAGACAGACTCAGTTCCACTCGCTGATGAAGATAGGTATTAGCATATATCAAATCAATAGTTGCATTAGGGTGGGGGATGCGGTAGGCAGTGGAGCCGGGTGGTCACGCTGCTTGTATTTCGTTTTGTCTTTGAAGAGGAAACAATATTAAATTGAACATACCAGTGACTGTGGTAATGGCTGAAGAGAAGCTCGACGCGATCGAAGAGGAAAGCGATGAAGCTGCTGTGACGGGGCAAATGGTCGTGTACTGAGCGATAGTGTCGGTAACAATCACAGTCGAGACAGCTCCAGAAGGCAGAGCTGAGATGGCGCCAGTATCAGACGCCGCAGGGCAGCTGGTGATGGTTGGAGCACAAGAGATGACGGTACGGACTGTCGTTGCCTCGACAGTCAGTGTGGTCTGAGAGACCGAAGTGTTGCCAAAAGGCGCTGGTGGGCCGCTGGCCACAGGCAGGTTGCTGCTTAGACCACCAGTTGGGGCTGCGGCACCGCCTGCTGCTGGGAAACCAGTGGTCAGGGGAGGCAGAGGTGGGAGCCCGGTGGCCGAACCCGAAGGAGCGCTGGGAACAGCAGTGCCGTTGGCTGGAGGCGGTGCCGAGTTTGGCCCGCCAGGCTGAGCACCGCCAGGGACCTGGGCCCCTCCGGTTACGTTACCACCTGCACTCGCAGAGGGCAGGGGAGGAAGGCCAGAGGGCAACCCGGAGGGCCGTCCGGATGGCAGACCGGATGGCAGCGGAGGGAGGCCGGATCCGGATGGGGCACCGCTGCCGGTAACGGGTGAGTTGGAGGTAAGCGCCGTTCCGGAGGAGGACGAGGGAGATGCCGCAGGGTTTTGTGGCCCTCCGCCACCAGTGACGTTGACGGTAGGCAGAGGAGGTAGTCCCGAAGGGGAGCCAGATGGAAGCGAAGGGATTCCCGAGGAAGCCTGTCCGGCATCTGTGACGGGAGAGTTGGAGCTCAGAGCTGAGTCGGAGCCAGACAACGAAGGTAAGGGGGGCGGCTGGGACTGTCCACCTCCCGTGACATTTGCAGTAGGGACTGGCGGAAGACCCGTGCCGGACGCAGTGACATATACGGTGTTAACCGAAACGGGAGAGACCTCGCTGGTGGTCCGGCCAGGGCAGTCTGTCACATCTGACGCACAAGACGTCACCGTGTAGATGTTGGTCGTATAGACAACCTCGGTGGTGAACTGTCCCCCGGCTGTGGCATTGGGGGGAGGGTTGGCAACGGTCCCGTTTATAGGGAACGGCGACACGGATGGCGCAGGAGCTACATTCTGCCTATGCAGCAGACCTCCCAGGGCGCCCTGTGAGAAGAGCAGCGCCACAGCGTTGCGGTGCATCGTGATGTGCGTGTGAGTCTTGCGTAGATGAAGTTTGCTGAAAGAATCCTGTCCAGGGATCGAAAGAGTGTTTGCAATGAAGAGAGAGTGAACGAAGTGTCTAGACACCTAGAGAACGGAGGGTCAGCAAGATCAACTAGCCTCAAGAAAAAAGAATGGAAAGCACAAGATGCCAATGTAAACTTGAAGTCAAGCTTGGTGAGCTCGAATGAATCTACGAGTTGCAAGGCAGAATGCCTTCTTATATATCGAACCTGCATCAAGCAGACCTCCTCCTCCTCGGGCAGCATCTCTCAACACCCCCTCCTCTAATCTTCATCTCCGATGTTTGCTTCACCCGCAATGACATGACATCTGTCTAGGTTGTCTAGGTAGACCGATACCTCCTTGCCAGGGAGTCTCCATGGAAGGAAGCTATCGGTGCCTGTATCAACCAAGTAATCTCTTGTTCGTGACGCAACATGCTGCTTCGTTGGGCCCACAGTCGTCGTCTGAACTTTTCATCTGAGCTTTCAGTCTTTATGCATACAAGGTAAAAACTATATACTTGGGACGAAGAGCACAGCCTCGAGTGGAGTAGCTGTCCATCCGCGGGTGGTAGAGAACAGGCATGGCGCTGAGGCCCTTCGGCGTAGTTGAGGGGTCCGAAGGCCTCGTACTCCAGCCAGATACATAGTGCCCTATGTGCGGGTGCCCCTATTGCAAGCTAGAAATTCGTGTACCTGATCGATCTGCAAGATAAAGTGTTCGGACAAGGGTATGGCTGTCAATCTCCCGTGCTCGCCTGTTTGGGGTAAAAGTCTCCGGGCGGCAGCGAAGTGCATAAAGGACAGGGGGATCGCAGTGTCAACGAGAGGGAAAAGCCTTGGCATCCTCCCTTAATTCCGAGTCAGGGGCAAGATTTCGCAGAAACAAACACCCTCAACGGCCGATTCTGTCAGATCCGGGAGGGAGGATTCTAGACAGGTACAGATTAGGATCCACCAGCGACGAAGCTTAATGTACATCATATAGGCTACATATGAGGGGTTCATACTGCGTATACCAACCAGCTCTTATGCAGACGGAGCCCCCCCTGAATCACGACACTGCTCCTGTTCGGATGACAGAGCCTGCACACAATTGTCAGGGTCAATCCTGTTCCGGTTCAGGCCATAGTCGGCCAGGCTCGGAGATTTTGCTGGGGCCATGAGCTTTTGGTCAATCACTCCCAGCTGTTCGGACGATAAACACCCCTCCCGAGCTTGGTCCCTGCCTCCCCTAGCTGTCTCCTGGCCTCTGCACGACTACCCAGTGGGGTGGGCAGTGATGTTTCGAGTCTAGAACAAGTTTGTTTCCCTTGCAAACGTTTATGCGCATTCAAACACCCTAGTTGTCCCCCGAAGTCCACCATAAGAGCAGACATGGGCTGCGTACCCATAGTTCTGCCGCAGCTAAGCTGGATTGGGCTTCCTATGCGGTTACACTACGATCATGACGACCGGCACTACGGTCTTGTCAGCAAGTCCAGCTTGCCCGAGTCACCTGAGATTCGGCCGTCGATCGTGTCATGGTGCCCTGGCTGCCCTGAGTAAATTAAGCTCCCATGAACTACGCCTAGGTAGCTACCCACCCACCCAGATCCGTGCCACCACAAGCCGAAATTGGTTGAGGGGATTTCCGGCTATGATGTGACAGAACCATATGTGACTGTGAATCGAATTGATTATTCTTTTTGCACAGCCTCTTTACGATGATTACAAACACCTCCCGCGGATCTCCGCACGATACATCACGACGAGAAGAGCAGACGAATGCTTGGATGTGCTTGATGCACAAGGGGCAAAAGGAGACGTGAGCTGCGCCATGGCATTGATTACTTCTCGATACCCGGTCTACCGCAGCGAGGAGGCTGCTCTGGGTCGGAGTGGAAGAGCAGCCACTAGTAGTGAAGCTTCTTCTATCACACTTCGATCGGGCAACTATTCCTCATGCAGGAAATATCAATTCAGAAGCCTCAGCCCGCAAATGGGTAACTAGATGACGTGTTTCTCGATGGACTTATTTATGGGGTACGTCATGTTTCTTGGTGTTGAGGAAGCAGTAATAAGCTGTGTGCTTTTAACACTTCGCCTCATTACTACCCTTCCGTCGTGTTCTAGACTTTCTCGATATTTTGACTTTTTAATGTTGCAACGAGAACCCTGGCTGAAAGGAGAGACAAGTAATAGATCGGTGCTGTTACTAGAATCCATGTAGGATTGTACAGTAACAATTCGAGTGAAATGGCCACTTCTCTGTAATTGATTCATTACGGCGAGCTCGGGGCAGTGTTGACGTGAAGTTCTATGAGGCATTTCAACCTCGCCGTACTTCCTTATATACAGACTGCTGGATATGCCTGCTCTCAGAGGCGGCAATGGGAGATGCTTGATCAATACAGGAAAGCGGCACACAAGTGTACAGACATAGCCATGCCGGCAATAGACGTTAGTAAATACGTCTCCAGTAATAGCCAGCCCGCATTTCGCAGTGTGCAATTTCTCACAATCTCAATTCACTCACTTGGGACGAACATTTTGTATTGCGGCCTAATCTGGCGGCTAGCGCTATCTCTAAAATATTCGATATTAGAGTTCCGGACCCGCTAGGGATCTTCCGGTTCCACAGCGTCTAATCTCACTTCTGCCAGGTGGCCCGGGCCACACTTCGTTCATCACATTCACTCATCACGAAATGATTTCAGAAATCACAGGACTCTAGTGATGGCAATGACTGACCAAGATGAGGATTGGGTTTTTGTTTCCCGTGATTGCGATCAGCCAGAACCCCCTTATCTCCGCGATATCAGCTCGCATGTCGATAGCATTGCTGACTCGTTGTGGCCGGTAAACAAGAAGATCCATGATAACCCAGAGCTGAACTACAAAGAATATATTGCTCATGAGGCCCTGGTCAATTTCATGAGGTCTCAAGAGGGTTGGAAGGTGACTCCATCGGTCTATGGTCTTGAGACAGCATGGATAGCGGTGCATGACACCGGACGTAAAGGGCCGGTGGTCTCTTTCAATGTTGAGATGGGTATGGAGACATGCATATCACTCCCGGATAAAGAAACAGACTAATATCTTATTCAAGACGCTCTTATAGGCATAGGGCACGCCTGCGGACACAATCTCATCGCAACCGCCTCGCTGGCAGGCGGCCTTGCCACAGCAGAGCTGATGCGCAAACACTCCTTGCCGGGAAAAGTCATTCTCTTCGGAACGCCCGCCGAAGAGGGCGGTGGCGGCAAGATAAGGCTGATTCACGCCGGCGCGTACAGAGACCACGAGGTTGATTTGAATCTCATTTCACACCCCGGCATTGTGCACGACGCCGCGCTCATGCGGACGGCGGCATACACGCGCTTCAAGGTCGAGTACTTCGGCCGAGAGGCGCACGCAGCCGCGAACCCATGGCTTGGGATCAACGCGCTCGATGCCCTGATAACGGCGTACAATTCAGTGTCAATGCTGAGACAACAGACCATGCCGGGTGACATCATCCAAGGCCACATCACAGACGGCGGCGCGGCGCCTAATATAATCCATGCCTATGCCGCGGGCGTGTTCGTGGTGAGGTCAGACACACGCGCTCGACTCAAAGAGCTCAAGGAGAAGGTCGACGCCTGCTTCGAGGCAGGCGCCAAAGCCACAGGGGCAAGACTCAAGATGACCGAGGAGCAGACGTACGCCGACCACGTCCCCAACCGCGTTTTGGCGAGGAGCTACACCCGATACTTCAACTGCATGGTTCCCCCGAAGGATGATCCGTACGAGCCGCCTACATCGAGAATACCACTTGACCAGGACGTCGATGAGGCGAGAGGAGCAACGAGGGCTAGCTCAGATCAAGGTGACATCAGCTATCAGATGCCCAGCTTGAACGTCGCTTTTTCGATTTTCCCTGGCCCAAAAGGACAGGGCCCTCACAGCCCTGACTTTGCAGTGGCGTCTGGAACGATGGACGCATTTGAGCGTTGCTTGAGGGTTGGAAAAGCGATGGCCGGGACGGCACTGGATGTCCTGTCTCAGAAGAATCTGTTGCAAGATGTGAAGTCTCGTTGGAAGAAGGATATGGAAAGATACGGATAATTTCCCGAAAAGATATTGATTATTCATCGTCACAATTATCAGTCAATTTGTCAATTTGAACTGTCGCGAGGCTCAAAACACATCATCAGCTGGTCTAATATCAGCTTCTTCTCCAACACAGCAAGGTTGGCCTCTTCTCAAGTCGAATTGGCTCCGACAACTGGATTGTTGACGCTGGTGAAATCGTTGGCCCAATACTCGATCTTAAAGACACCTTCTGCACATCATCAAGATCTAGAATCTCATTATGAGCATCGTCGCCTTCCCTTCTGTCATGTAAGTTGTGCACAACTTTATAATGATCCGTCAATCGGCGGCCGATGCCTTCCTCAATCCCAACTGATAGAGCCGTCAGCTTCACATCACCAGAACGGTAACGACTTCCTTTGTATGAAAACATCTTCAACTCACAGATGTTATAGTATAGAAACTTGGTCAGTGTTGGCACCCAGACTGTGACCGCAACAAGCTGGCCGTAACTCCAGTTACCAAGCGAATCTTTCATCGCCGACGTCATCACCAGCATGCTGACGAAGTAAAATCCTGCCAGCAAGAGGAGTATATGCTCATGAAAGAATCGCAAGCCGCGCATCACTGGCCTCCAAAAACTCATCTGTGCCCACCACCGGCATGGACTGTTTGCCGTCTCCAATGTGTAGGACGTGCCTCGAATCCACCGCGAGTGTCGAAGGTGGTGAACGAAGAAGTCAAGGACGAGGAGCGCCATGGCCGAGTATACCCAAAAGGTGCCCATGGCGATCGGATCCCAGGGCGCGCTGAAGGTGTTGCAGTACACCATTGGATTCGGATTGCCCCCACAGGCATCCACAGAAGTCGCATCCTTGAAAGCTGCCCATAGTACGTCGAAGTCGGCGACGCGATACGCCACCCTTTCCTTGACTGCCATTGCCAGAGAAAAGTTACACACGACCAAGGTAAAAGTGTACCACCACCTCATCGCTTCCCGCTGGAGAACGAACTGTACTAGTAAGATGGGATAGATTCCGTCGAATGCCAGCATTCGCACAAGGCGACTACTAAGAATCGCCTCGCCGAAACTGTTGATATTGACTGAGTCCATAGTAGACCTGCTTGTGACCTGGAAAGTTGCGAGGGTGGCGACTTGGATAGCACCGACGAACCACGCCTGAACCTCTTGGAACTCGACAAGAGTCGAGATCGTGACGGTGTAGAGCGTCGAGCGAGCAAGGCGCGCCTGTATGGCAGCGGCTTGAAGCCAGGCCGCCGTCCCACGGCACTGCATATTCGCCAAAGAGGAGGTCGGTGAGGAATCGCCGTGCTTGCACATGCAGAACGGCCAGATCAACACCCGTGTCCAGGAGGTGAGGAGCTTCACCACCACCCAAAGAAACAGCGCCGTGCAAACTTGCAGCAGGTATGAGAGCATGACGCCTGGTCCCGCGATATCCGAGTCGACCTGCACGCCGATGTTGTCGCAGTAGACGCTTAATCCATCATAGACAGTCTGCAGATTAGACGCGTCGACGACAACGCCTTCCAGGGCCAATGTCTCCTCGGGGCACGCGGCCACGTTATTCGTGGTACACGAGGCGACGGCGCAAGTCACGAGATCCTGAATGACCTTTCTCCCATTCCACACGGAAAAGTCGACCACGCCCAGTGAGTCGGCAGCCCGCACGGTTGTCTTGTCCTCCCCGTCCAGGGACAAACTCCCGTTTTGAATGAGCATCGCAGCCGTGCCAACACCGATACAGGCGCCTAGGTTGAATGGCAAGAATAGCGTCGCAGGATCCATACATATCGATGAACAGTTGGCGCCTGACATCCGCGCAGCCTCCGCGGATGTGGCTACACAACCCCCGCGAGATACTTCGAGAAATACATGTCCCCTTGACTTGTCGAGCCTCGTCAGATCCTCAATGTCTCCCAGCAGCGACTGAATGTTTGCCACAGACTGGACCAGTGGCTCAGCGAGGACACCGACTGAGGTTGTGTCCTGGTCGAAATATGTCCAGGAGGGATCGTAAGTTGTGATCTTAAGCGGTGGAGGGGAGCCACGAGGCACCAATCCACCCATTTTAATGGCTCTTGCCTCGGAGAACAGACAATCATGCAGCAGCTCTTCGATTCCGGCTCAACTGGCGTCAAGCAAATGCTTTTGCAAATCAATGTAAAGCCACTGCGAAGCTGCGAATCAAACGTTGTCGCGTTGTCTTGGCGTCAACGAGGCTATCAATTGCCAAGGCAAGTTGGGTAAGGGAACAACAAAATTTCGGGGTTCAAGAACTTCATCCACGTGGTAAACCCATACTTATCGAGGCGGCAAACAAATTGCAGTTCTCTGAGACTCATTCAAGGGGATGAGTTACGCAACAAAGATCGTGCATCTGCAGGGTTGAGAATCCTTCTCGTAACCAGGACGGATCCGCAGCCCACAATAATAATATTACTGTTAGCTGGGTCATGTATTTAAATATAATGCGCGTTTAGGGATATTAATATTTATTTAAGTGTATATTGATTACTTAGTTATAAAAAGTAGCTAAAAGCTATATTATTTTATTATAACTAGCTCTTCAGGAAGAATTTTGTGCGGTGCTGACAGGATTTTAAGCCGCATGTGCAGCTGTGGGCTTAACAGCTAACTCTGATAGAGTAAATCTCTGATGATGATTCGGGCAAGTTAGACAAGTTATTCGGCAAGGGAAGGTCAGACGGCCCGTCCGACCAGACATAACTGCGACTGCTAGAGAGCGCATTGGAAGACTCATAAAGTTCAGTGCAAAATCTTGCAACAACGCAACAAGCTGCTCCGGGCAGCTAGGACTCTCAAGGCGGCTCTATTGATTTACAGGGAGGCCACATATAACGTCGACCTGACACGAGTACACTACGAAGGCGGAGTTCTCTGGCTTCATCAGCACCAAAGATCGATCAGTGCCCGATCCAAACGAGGTCCTTTTTCGAATCATCTCGTTGCCAATACAGTCTTGAAGCTTAAGTTAGCTGGAAAACTTTCACATTAATGCCACGGTGAAGTAAAGCTTCGGGCAAGAGTCTGGGATCACGGTCGATAATTTCGCCGGTTTGCGTAATTTTGTAATAGTGGAAATATCGTGAAAGATGACTATGCAAATCGAAGTTACGAGTCATCTCCCATTCTGCAGGAAGAGGCGGCAGTCTTGGGTCTTGCAACGTCGTTTCGCTGGTCGCAGAATTTCTAAACAATAAGCAATCGACCCCGAATTGGTCGGATGGACCAGATGGACCAATATATTGGACAGCCGCCTGCCAAGGGGTAGGGATCGTGCCGAGAAGGCTTTCGCCATTCATGAGGCCACGGACGGCACATGCCCCTACAACAACATAGTTCTGGGGGCTTACCGGACGCAGCAGCATCAAGGACCGATGGCCAAGAACTGAGCATACATGATCCCCTTTGGTGTGAGTCAGCTCGAAGCCCCCATAACTTATAGAGCTTGAGTAGTCTTACCTAGCTGCACTTCCCACGGCCCAACGCCCACGTGTCCTTCATTGGTAATGAAAAGTGAGCCATCCCCATGGCCTGCGAAGGCAGTGACGTGTCCTGCGATGACGTCGAAAGAGGCAGCATCCCCGGCCGCAGCGCGGAGATAATGCGATCGAACGTCGTCTATCGTTGGAAAGACAGAGTGGTCGATCTGTTGAGTGGCGGTCTCCCTCACACCCCCATATAGCAATGCATACAGACCGGCATCGAGGTGCTCAGTCGTAGTTCCTTCCTTTGGAAGTCTCCCGAATTTTCGGGTCTGCCATGCGATGAACGCTCGCAGTCGATCGGCCGATGAGCCAGAGGCCGCCGGCCCGAGCGAAGAGACCGTCGCGCAATGCACGCCCATTACCTCGAGGATGTTCGGGTCCACGTGTCGGACTGCGGCTGCCGAATTAAGTGATGGCAAGAACCGTCGGTCTGGGAAAAGTTCGGGGCGAGGGTTAGCCTTCGGTGCCCAATTTGGAACCCAAGATGGAGCGTCGGGCATTCGGTCGGCAAGAGGACTAATGTCTCCGAGAAGATGGACCTCCTTCGTGGCCTGGATCTCAGCCAGAATCGCGTCAATATAGACATGCGACACCGTCTTGGAATAGTCGACGTCGATATGGCGTCGTATCTTCTCGGGTACCAAGCTGAGGACACCATAAACCTTATCGCGAGGATCTGAGCAATTTTGATGTTTTGCCCATCGCAACAAGCACACGCCAGCATTGCGTTGCGCTGGTGCTAGTATGGCGGCCCATGGCCGTAATAATTGAGCGATTTCCAAAGGGATCGATTGATTGCTCTCAAGCCTGTACATTGATTTCTGAACAGCCACCCATGGTACAGTCGTGCGACCACATTGAACATCTGCCCTCGCTCTGGATAGCAAAGCCTCTTGTAATATCCAGACTCGTTTAAACCACGGGCGAAGAAGAAGGCTCTTTAACGAGTCCCACGTCGTTTTGTCGAACGGCAGTTCGCACTCGTCCTGCCACCAGTGAGGCTTGGTGGCCCCTGGAGCATCGCCAGCAAATACGTTGATCTCATTCTCAGCAACCTCGATCTGGTTTCCGTAGTAATGCAGAGTATTAAGTGCCAGGGTGCTTTCGTCCGCTTCCTCACCCAGCCAGATGACAGTGCGATTTGCTAACGTGTACACGTCTTTCATGCGCTTGACCTCTACGTTTCGCTCGTCGACGTCGTTTTGGTTGATGCAGACGGCATCCACCCATAGAGTCCGGGACTGGTCCTTTGAACGAAGATATCGTAGCGCCATGGCCAGGTTCCGACCGATCGGCATTGTAAGCCCCGGATCGGTCGAGCTGGCCACAAAGGCAGAGATCGGGCTTGTGCTGTCTCCCCAAGTGTACGACAGGGCCTCGAACTTGGGTTCATAGTCTTTCAATGGTGGGCCTAGAATATAGGAGCTACGATCGAAGTCGGGGCTCGGATGGTCGAACGAGTTGGGCTTTGGGGGGTCATCCTTGCCAAAGTTGACGAAGAGATAGCGATTGTCGAATGTCTTTCCTACTACTTGATTTCTGGGATCCGGGAGAGTGTTCTGGAGTTCTCTGAGAGACAATCTGGTCGAAGCGGAAGGTGGCGCCGGCGTTAAGGGAGTGTGGAAGATGTTAAAAGCGATGTCGTCGTCAAATTCGCCTGGCAGCAACCGCAGAAGTCGGATTTCCTCGCGGCTGCGATCAAGCTTCGTATATGTGAATTGGGTCATCTTGAAATTGGAGATGAGGTTCGATAACAGCGTGGTTGGCTATGTGAGCAGTTGTGACGCGGTCTTACTGAGACTTTCTAGGTTTGAACAACTGTCAATATGAAGACGAAATTCAAAGGGCAAGAACCAAATCTTTGCTGCATTATCTGGCGAATATTCTTGCGGGTTATATTCCAAGAGATCACCAGTCATTTCGGCCAGATCTCGATTGGAGAACTGCATGTTGCCCTGTCAGGCTGTAGTCGGGCGTAAAGCTGACGACGCTGGTGGTGCAGATTTTATTAACTGATTGGCAAGGGCTAGAGTCTTGCAGTCGAGAATCTACCAATGATCATTACAAGGCGCATCAATCAAGAGGGCGCGCACCGCGCAAAGAGGGATAATTTTATTTTGTCAGACTGATACATGCACTGATTGCATGAGCAGTACCGTAGTCTATATTTGCGCGACCGCGACTGGCTGTACCGTACTTTTGTTGCTTGTGGATCCGCTGAGGGTGTACAGATTCTGACACATTTGTCACTACCGGCTCGCCTCCTAGCACCTAAATACTTGGGCAGCTCGGGGGGCCTCGTCGTAATAGGCTTGATATGAGCCGCGTTGGGGGCCTCGGGTCTCTCACTAGGTGTGGCCCACCTTGTTACTCATGAGGGCGGCGTAGGCTGTAATCCATCGGGCCTGGCGCAAGTTGGAGATGATAGACTCAGAGCTGGTTCCGTCTTCCGGGCCATATCCTGTCGTTCGGTAGTAGATGACCAACGCAACTAACAAGTCAACTAGTGCCGTGTTCTCCTTAAGGTCTGCCAGTACATCATAGTACTAGTCATCACGTGCGTGCCCCTGAATCGTGTGTCGGATCCGATCCTCAGAATTCATGGCCTCAACATTCTCAGCCAAATTAGATGCAGTAAACCATATCCTTCTCTTGGCCTGGGGATAGAGAGTGGGTCGCCGTGGGAGCTGGAATTATATGTGAGGAATTCGTAGTCCTAAGAAATTGTTAGACTCGCCCTTATAGTAATCCTTCAGCTTATACTTATATATTGCTTGCTTAGTTATAAAAGGCAGCTAAAGGCTATATCCTGCTATACCTTACTCATAAGCATATGCCATACAGACCAATTGGTTTGCTATAAACGCTAACGCTACTATTCCTACAATTACCTCTGAGAGATTAATAAACGTAAACCGTCCGAATTTCCTAAAGCGCTTCTCGCCTTTTCGAAGAAGGCAAAGACAAGCCTATGGATTTCATGGTAGCTTATGTAGAGGCACATCCTGTCTTGCCGACCTTAGCAATGAACGTGCAAACCTCGGAAAATAGACATCTTTCATCAGTCTCAGCTGCAAGCATTCTGCAGTCAAAATTTCAGGTAGGAGTTTCTGCCATCAAAGGACTTATGAGTTACTTAGGTCCCCAAGTAGCATCAGCGTCAGGATGAATCTCAGGCTCCTTGATATACTCCCGAATCTCCTTCTTCCTCTTCCAATCGACCCCCGCAAACCTCGCATCCCTCTCACCCACCACCTTCTCAAAGTCCGGCATCTGCTCGGCTTTAGTAAAGCTCGTCATCAGCTTCGGCTCGCCCAGGGGTATCTTGTGCCCCTTGTCCACCTGCCAAAGGTGGTAGACTTTCCCGTACAGCTCGACCACGTCCTCCATCTCGGCCGCCTCGGCCCGCTCCCACGCGGCCTGCGGCACGAGCGCCGACGGCTGCGGCATGACAAGCATCCCGGACTTGACCTCGAAGACGTGGCTGTGCCAGAGCCTGCGCTCCTCGGCGTCGAGCGTGGCGTACAGCTTCGGCGTGATCATGTACTCGATGCCGATGAGCCGGGCGCCTGGGTCGGGGCTGTCGTAGAGAATGCACTGGCGGACGTCTACGCGGCTCGGTGGTGATCAGCAAGTAATGCGTCTGTGGTAAGTTGTTTGCACAATTTTCATGGTGGAAGATGCGCACCTTCTGTCAGATGGCTGCAGTAGTGGTTTGCCTCGACAAACCGCTTTGGGTCGTCGGCGTAGACGTGGAAGGCGTTCAGATGGGCGCAGATGCTCTTCACTGGTGCGAAGTCCTTCCCTGGACCGTCAGCATTTCTGTGTGTTTTCGGAGCAGCCCCAAGCTGTACAGAAAGCCATCTTTCTCACCTGTGTCATGGCGGCACCTGTCTCCAAGACCTTGCTCTTGGTTGTGAGCTCCTCGCCCTCTACGTCTCGTTGTGGATCAGTCATGCTGGGCAGAAAGCTGTGTGCAGTTGATTTTGGGGGAGGTAAATCGGTTTGAAAGTATTGCCGTGGTCTATTTTTTCTTCTAGGCTTGTAAGTTAGGTTTGTGCCAATGTTGCACTTATTTAAGACAGAGTTGAGGTGAGGGTGGAAGTGTCGTTGGGAGTTCGTGGCCGCAGTTACGTCAGTGGACGTCATTCTCAACGTCAATGAGACCAGCGCTTTCCTTAAAGACGACGACATTTCAGTGCAGCATGGTATTCTTTGGACCCCGCGTAAGAATGGAGAAGACAACCCGAGGATCAGTCAGCACATAGTAAATGGGACATGTATCCCATTTACTATGTGCTTTACTTCAACGGCTGCTTGACACGTCCGCTAAGCCCCGGCCAAACCACCGGTCTTGTTTAGCTATACGCCTACATTGTTCATATAGCCGACAAGGCCCTTGTTGATAAGCTCATCTTATCAGCCCACCGCCAATACTGTAAATAGCTTCGAAGGTACTTGTTGAATAATATTGGAAGTTGTAGTTTCTCTAATTATTATGAAGTTTGACTAGCGCATACCTCGGGACACATCTAGGGTGGTCGTTGCAAGGCTTGACTGACATGTTTCCGCGGCCTCCTTTCTACACACGTGTCTGCCAAATAGCTGTGTCTAGCTGTCCTATTGGCAGTGAGACAATGAGCTACCTATGCTGATTCGCAATCCCCTATTGAGGCTTAGTGCTTGCAGCTGCATTGCTTGGGGGGCTCAGCGACTAGGGTGCTACGCTGTTATGTGCTGCGCCGCTCTCAACGGTGGAACAATGGTTTCCCTGCTGGCTGACCTTGCAGTTCAAAATCCAGTCTTTTCTTGCGTTTCGTTCCTTTGAATACCACCTCGAGCCAAGCTTCAACCTCGCTAATACACAAGCTTTCACAAGATGTCAACCACAACTCCTTACCAGGACGCTCAGAAGGCCTTCTTGACCAACCTGACGACAGAAGACCAGGTGGAAATCGGCATTTCAGTGCTCACGTCAGCTCAAGACGTGATCACCACTTTGGAACATCTTGTAAATAAACGAAGTCGTAAGGGCGGACTGCTGCGTTATGTGGACATCTTCAAAGAGCTCAACGACCGACTTGTGCCGTATTTCGACGCCCTCAACACAATCGCGACCACTAACAATCTCGCGGCATGGATCTATGGAGCTTTTCGCCTCGTCATTCAGGTATTCATAGACATTATCTAAAGCCCATGGATCGTTCGAAAGCTAAACATGATCCACGCCCTAGTGGGCCTTTTTTATGAGATACTTATCTGATGTGGAATCACTTTAGATGGCAAGTGCGTTTCCCACGTTTCTCGACAAGTTCATGTCGATTGTTCAGTACCTGAGCAACGTGTTCCCTCAATACGAAGCCATTTTAAAGGTACTCAATGGAGAGTATGAACCTCGACTACGCCGCCACTTTGAGCTTGTGTATACGGACCTGCTAGAGCTCTTTCAAGCTGCAGCTAAGGTGTTCATGGCATCAGATGGAAGTAAGTACCTCGTATAAGTGCCAGAAAGTGTCTAAGTCGTCTTATTTTGGGGCAATGCTAATGTAAAAGGCAGAAATCAAACGCCCCGTGACTCTCATCACGAATGCCATTTGGCGGCCATCTAACTCTCGCTTCAGCCAGTTGCTAGACAGGATGAAGAGCCATCAGACGTTCATCATGAATGAGGTCAAGATATTCATGGTAGTACAGTCCAAAGACAATGCCAAGTCCAGTGACCATCGGTCTTCGCTCATCAGAGATAGTCTTGAAAGGTTACAAGTACTATCAGAGGACATGCAGTCGACAATTCATGAACAGTCAAAAGCAAGTGTCGTGCGTCGTCTCTTGGAGTGGCTAGACCCACCACCATATGCTCAAGCACTGGAAGACTCGCAGGATAAGCGAGGCGAGAACACATCTCAGTGGGTATTTGAAGAGCCCACTTTCAAAAGGTGGCTGGCATGTGAGGGCACTGCCACTGCCCATGTCACTAGCAAGGAGCGAGAGATGACTCCTCAGGTGCTATGGATTCATGGTAGGCATATAACGTATCTCTCTCCAACACTTTTTCATTGGTCTAATGACTCGATGCCAGGTAACCCTGGCTGCGGAAAAACAGTCCTGGCCTCAGCTATAGTCGATTATTTGAAAGGGCACCAAGAGTTTCAGACCCCATCCAACCTCGTCACATACTTCTTCTTCAAGTATGGTGATAGACTGTGCTCGAGTCTCAGCGCAGCATATAGATCTGTCCTTGCACAGTTTCTCCACCAAAATCAACATAACACGAACATCTTGGACCGATTCCTCTTCGCGCAGTATGAGCCGTCCTTGGCTTCGGGCCAGCGCGTCGCCACCGAGAATGATCTGAAGGACCTACTACGCATATTGGCAACAGGAAATGGTCCGCTATATATCATCATTGACGGACTGGATGAAGCGTCCGATTCAAAAAAGGCACTCGGGCTTTTGGAAGACTTGGTCACATGGGGGTGGGTAAAGCTTATCTGTCTCAGCCGAACCAACATCATCGATCTGTTGTGTCGGGTTCCTGAAAGCAACCGCATTGCCATCCGGCGAGAATCGACTAGTCCTGACATCCGCATGGTTCTGACGCGGCAGCTTACCGAGATGTACAAGCAGCGGAAGCTTCCGGCCGACTCGGACGTCTCCGACCTGGTCGAGTCTCTCGTCCTGGGGGCCGATGGAATGTTCCTGTGGGCTGCACTCATGGCAGGATTCCTCAACTCGCCGGCTTTGACGCCCAACCGTCGTATTAAGACGATTCAGGGTGTCCGGTTTCCAGAAGGTCTCGACACCATGTATGACAGAATAGTAAAGCTTATCAGTCACTCAGCGAGTCCCGAGCGATCGCTTGCGCGCCGAATACTGTTGTGGGTTCGATATTCACGAGGAGCCTGCTGGGCTCAGATGCTTGAAACCTGCGTGAAGGACCCGGAGGACGAAGATGAGTTCGATGAATTCCCCGCCGTTGCGGTGTCTGTATGCTGCGGCTTGGTTGAGTCCGTTCTAGGTGCCTTCCGCTTCAGTCATCTTACTGTCAAGGAGTTTCTCGACAGCAACCCATGGTCTCGGCTCAACCTGGATTCGCCATTGCTACCACCGTGGCATATCGCACAGATTGATATTGTCCAAAGATGCCTCGAGTATCTCTGTTGGGCAGCACCAGACATTGCCCCAACCCGCAAGTTACAGGATGATCGTCTTTGGGAGCGAACATTCGAGGCGTATGCTGCCAGGAATTGGACGAAGCATCTCACCGAGATCAGTGCATCGCAGCTCTCCATGCTGTATGGTTCTGATTCCACGAAAATTGCTCTGGACACCATGCAGACATTCAGCAATACCGGTCTAGCAGTGGCATATTGGATAGAATGCCTCCATAGGGCACCCTTCACCCATCAAGGAACTCTTTTGCCAGCTGCAAGAGAGTGGACGCGAGAAGCGGAGATTCACATAAATTCTGACAAGTCCATGCATTCCGTCAAACCCATCATTCGAGGGCTCTATGGGCTATTTGACCAGCTCATCAGTCTTGAGACCGACTGGGAGAGAAAATTGAATCAAGATCCTTCACTGATCTGGGATGACATACTGGTCTTTCAAAAGAAAGGAGTTTTGTCACAGATCGAGCAACCATATCGAGGGTCGACAAAACTTGTCACACTGGAGCCGAGTGCAGCACGGGATACTGTGAGGCCCAACCTTCACCATATCTGTACTGTAAGTGCCGCGTCAAGGGACGGATCAATAATTGGGGTTCTCAGCGCCTATTGCTCGATAGACTTCAAAGAAAGGTTTTCCCTTCAGAATGAAGGGCCCGATCCTTCAGTCACGAGACAGTTTGAAGGCCCCTACAACTTGCGCTCCTCTTTCCTTCAATGGCGGCCAACGGGATATCTGTGTCCCCAAGCAGAAAGATTCAGTGTCGGGTGGGCTGTGATTTATGAATGGTGGGATGCTGAAAACAAAACCCGTCTAGCAAGCCACCACATTGACTTGCCCGAGAAAGAGGTGGCTGCATTGCTTCGCCAGTCGTTCCGCTGCCGCAAGCAACGACACAACTCAAGCTTTCACATGAGTTTTCCCATGGCCATCAGCCCGGACTGCCTCAGTCTCTCCATCCTCAGAACGGTCTACAGCTTCCAGATCTCACCATCCAGGGGCCCTTTGCAATGCATCCCCGCTGTCCTCGACCTCAACTTCCTGAGGCACTATGAAGAACACTGGACTTCAAAGCCGTCCAATGACCAGGATTGCCAAGCCGGCGGGAGCGAAGAATGGGACTCAGCGCCGTTGGAAGATACTTACATTTATTCCATAGTGTTCAGCCCAAATGGCATATACTTGTCATTCATCGACCACAGGAAACCTGCGCTAGCTAGGGACATGCTGTTGGCACATTTGGCTATATTCAGCGTCTCAAATTATCCGGAGATCAGCGTCCTGAAATGGACCACCATGGTTACCTTGGGCACCAATAGAATGGAAAGCGAGGCTTTTCATCCCAGCCAACCTCTGATTGCATACCTGGGGAGCCGCAAAGTCTGGCTTTGGAATTTTCAGACAGGTAAGTGGACAGATCCATTAACCCAGGCCATGGCAAGATACCAGACAGCTCAGCCATTCTTTAGCTGCCAGACCCGTCCACGTGCCCATGGACTACGACGAATGTTCAGAGGACGGAGTGTCCGGGTTATGCGTAATACATAAATGCAACATAGCGAACTGTGTTTACAAGTCTCTCAGCTTCTCCGCATGCGGTCGCTACATCATTGCGAGGACACCAACGTTTTCTGCAGTCTCTGATGTATCGCTGTTTTGGAACACCGATAATCCAGGAAAGCATCTTGGTCAAAGCAGAGCAAATCATGCCACGCAATTGGAGCAAACAGACACAAGTGGCCTGCAGAGAATGAATGACCAACTAGGACTGGTTGGCTCAACTCTACGACCCGGCGAGCTAATCAACCAGTCGCCAATTGTAACAAACGAGAATGGTGACACAGGGCTCCTCACAATTTCTTCCGCCAACCAAAATATCACAGTGGATCTGTCGAGGGGGCCGCTGTCCCGGCCGGAACGGTCTTTGCAGCTCCTCACGATACCTGCTTCTTTTGACACGCGCGACACTGCCATCAGCGTGCGCGTGCCAGAGGCCGGGGAGGAAACCGTGCGGCTCATCATGAACAAGACGCCATCGGAATTTTTTGAACTGAATGGGAGGAGAATGGGCTTCCCGAGTGTTACGGAGAGGAACATTGGGAGCTTACATGAGGTGACGCCAATGCACCTCCTTGAGGGCGAGGGTGCCAGCCAATATATATATACATATGTAGACCCTGAGGACCTGGCCGGCGACAATGCAGATGACGAAGATCCGGGACGAGAGGAAAAGGAGGAAGGTTAGTCTTTCATGACCTATGTGATGCGACCTGGTTGGCATCAACTCGGGGGAGTCAATTTCACAAGTTGTTCACTTCAGTCGTTCAAACGCCGAAATGACACATGTGATGATTCCTCACTACTCAATGATCATCATAGGCCTCAATATCAACTCAAATTAAGCATTGGATGGGATATCACTCGTGTCCAGGAGGTAGCAGCGTTATTATCCGCAAACTCTGGAGAGGAGTTATTTCCCTGTTATGTTGGTGTGTGGGACAAGGTCCGAGACATATGCCGTACAGGACCCAAGCTTCCTCCTCTCTGCTTGAAAGCAAGCAAAATCGACATGGGAATCATGACCACGAGGTGTGCATGCAGTTCATGTTATGTTTTTTTTACCCTGTGTCGCCCCAAAGATTGATCCTTTGAACGCAAGTTGGTAAATCGCACTCATCATCCATTCACCTATCTACCTACCTTTCTACATTCCCTCTATTGTCTGGATAGAGCAAAAAGGACGGTAGCTACTCCATTCTTGCTAGGACAGAATGAAGGATAAGTATGTAGGCCTTAAGTGAACCAGATGTAGATGAGACATGAACCAGGGGCCACCAAAACACAGTAGCCCGCAGATAGACAGCACTGTTTCTCGACTCTTGAATTTCATTTTGGGTGGACGCGTGCATGGAAGACTGCAAAGTTGGAGGCTGGCTGGGTAAAGGGTCAACTACAAAGAGGTATATTTTTAAAAGTCAATGTTGCCCCTTTTTTTCTCTCTTTCGGACGGTCGATCGGGTCTGTCAATCAATAATTACCAGAACACCCGCGCTCCTCCCGACTCATGAATCGAATAGCTATCCACACAACATTCAGCATCCCACACATACGCACATACGCGCACACACACAAGAGCTGGGTGTGAGGAGTGTCGTGAGGTTACAATGATGACGGATTAAGGACGGTAAAAAAAAGTCCTAGATCATCGAACGAACCACAGACAGCAGATCTCATCAGACCACTATTCACTCCTCGCCCTCGAGGGGCACCTCCTCCTCGTACTCCTCCTCCTCCTCGTCGATGGAGGCGTCCTGGTACTGCTGGTATTCAGAGACCAGATCGTTCATGTTGGACTCAGCCTCAGTGAACTCCATCTCGTCCATACCCTCACCAGTGTACCAATGCAAGAAAGCCTTGCGACGGAACATGGCAGTGAACTGCTCGCCCACACGCTTGAACAGCTCCTGGATAGCAGTCGAGTTACCAACAAAGGTGGAGGACATCTTGAGACCCTTGGGAGGGATCGAGCAAAGGGCGGTCTGGACGTTGTTGGGAATCCACTCGACGAAGTATGAGGAGTTCTTGCTCTGGACGTTGCGCATCTGGTCCTCGACCTCCTTCATGGAGACCTTACCACGGCTAGAAGACAGTGTCAGCATGCGACTAGATGATTGGAACGACAGGGTTCTCATTAAACTTACAAGATGGCAGAGCATGTCAGGTAGCGACCATTGCGGAAGTCAGAAGCAGCCATCATGTTCTTGGGGTCGAACATCTGCTGGGTGAGCTCGGGCACGGTGACGGCGCGGAAGGAGTGGGCGCCACGGCTGGTCAGGGGAGCAAAGCCGACCATGAAGAAGTGCAGACGGGGGAAGGGAACCATGTTGACGGCCAGCTTGCGCAGGTCAGAGTTCAGCTGACCAGGGAAACGCAGGGAGACAGTGACGCCGGACATGACAGCCGACACCAGGTAGTTCAGATCGCCGTAGGAGGGGTTGGACAGCTTAAGTGTGCGCATGCAAATGTCGTACAAGGCCTCGTTGTCGATGCAGAAGGTCTCGTCCGAGTTCTCGACCAGCTGGTGGACGGACAGGGTGGCGTTGTAGGGCTCGACGACGGTGTCGGAGACCTTGGGGGAGGGCACGACGGAGAAGGTAGCCATCATGCGGTCGGGGAACTCCTCACGGATCTTGGAGATGAGCAGAGTACCCATACCAGCACCAGTACCACCACCCAGAGAGTGGGTGATCTGGAAGCCCTGGAGGCAGTCGCAGCCCTCAGCCTCGCGACGGACGACGTCGAGGACCTGGTCGACGAGCTCGGCACCCTCAGTGTAGTGACCCTTGGCCCAGTTGTTTCCAGCACCGGACTGGCCGAAGACGAAGTTGTCGGGACGGAACAGCTGGCCGAAGGGACCGGCACGGACGGCGTCCATGGTACCGGGCTCGAGATCGACGAGGACGGCGCGAGGAACATACTTGTTGCCGGAAGCCTGGGCGATAAGCGGTCAGCAAAGCCTCAGCGACAACAGAAGACATTGTCTTGGGAGCTCGTCAAAGTCATGTTTTGGTGATTGACTTACCTCGTTGAAGTAGACATTCATGCGCTCGAGCTGGAGCTCGGAAGTGCCGTTGTAGCTGTGCAATTGTCAGTGCCAATCCCCGAGGCCGAGATCGATGGGCATGGAATAGGAGGTGCATACACGCCATTGGTGTCGAGGCCGTGCTCGCCAGAGATGGTTTGCCTACGAGTCGAGGTCAGTAAGGATGTTGCGAGGTCGTGTTGTCGCGCGTCGAGTATCGCGGTGATGGAGCTGGGACGCACCAGAAAGCAGCACCGATTTGGTTACCCTGGGAAACGTGTCAGCTACAGGCGGCGATAAGGTGCGGTGGTGTGTTGACAGGAGCAACTTACGCATTGGCCGGTCTGGAGATGAACCTGTGGGCGAGAAAAAGGCCATGTTAGCAATCTGACGCGTCTTCGAAGGCATGGAAGTGCTTGTTTCAGGGTATTTGTGGTGTTTTGAGGCCCGATCGTGGGTGTGGTCGCGATGGTGGGGTAGGCTCAGGGGCAGAGGATGCGAAAGCAGCCATGGGCCGACGCGTCTCTGCGATGGTTTTGGGGGCGAGGACAACTTACAATCTCACGCATCTTGAAGATTAGACGACGTTGGTGTCGAGTAGATTGGAGAGAAGAAGAAGGACAGTAGACAGTCGAGAGCAGCGAGGTCCAGGACGGAGGGCTGGTAGCTCGAGTCGAGATTGAGAAGGTGAGGTTTGGGTATCGGCGGCGAGGGTGGTGGTGGTGTTGGGATGGGATTGGGTCTGGGTCTGGCAGGGCCCGTCTGGGTTCTGGGAGAAAAGAGTGGAGTGGAGGCGCTCTGCTTTCCCTCTCTGTGATGTGTGTGCTACTACTCTACTGGGACTGAGCAAGGTGCCAGGGGTGAAGGGGTCCTAGCAGGCAAGGCAGTGGGCACGGTTTGTTGATTTTTGATTGCGTGCACGGGCCACAATCGCTGCAGATGGATCTCTCACCGCTGAGTGCCGCAGGCACCCAGGTTATGCTGCTGTGTGCTGCTTTGGTGCTGCTTCTCTTGGTGCTGGCTGCAAGTGATGTGCCAATCACCCCTCGACCTCAACCCCCCCTCCCCCCTCTTGGCCCTTGCCCATTGGCCACGGAAGTCGCGAGCTGGGGACTTTCCTGCCCTGGGCACCCCACTGTTTACTAGTTGGCAGGTGCACTAACCTCGACTAGGCGAGGAGAACGACCGATGCAGCCGATTAATACTGTGTGCTCTGCAAGTATTTGGTATCTGCCTGTTAGCAGGCACCTGTATTTATTCAGTTATTGATTTATTGGGACGGCAACGCACCAGCCAGCAGGTGGGTGAAGCTCTCCCCCTTCCCCCTGCCCTTCTGACGGCCAGCCTCGCAAGCAGTGACAGCTCGGTTCGTACCCATGGAAGATGAGACGAGATGACCCCGATCGGAAGACGGAAGACGATCTCCCCCCAATTAATTCATCTTGACAGCTTCCAGATGCCCTCTCTACCCTTGCAGTCTTCTTTTGATTCAAATCATGTGAGGCCTGGTTCAGTCACAATGGTAAATCTCAGCACCACCCCTAGTGTACCACGTTTCCGGATCACCGCCGCCCGACATGGAAGAGACAACCACCCCCCACCCCTTTTCTCTCTTCTTATCATCTGAAACCTGCATTCCATAACCGCGGCATATATGCATCCTCTTCCCAATTATCATATGAAAAACAGAATTATAACCTCCCCAGCAGCCTGTAAAACATGATCAAACCACAACATCCATATTCTTCTGCATATACATCCCCTCTAAGTCCCGTTTCAACAAACGCGCACCATCGCATGTACCTGTCCGTCCATGTACGTACGTACACAAGGCCGCATAAAAAATAGTCTACTCCTTGTCTCGTGTCTCACTCTCAAACTCACCACCCAAGAGCATTCTACCGTATCATAAGCCCACATGACTATAAAATCAACCGAGACAGGCGCGAATGCAGATGCAGACGCAGATACGAAATGCAAGACGCAGCCGCAGACGCAGCCGTCCCAAGCGCGTAAAAATAAAAAAATAAAAAGGAGAGTTCTCCCCCCTCAGACGCAGCCAAAGTCGCACGGCAGGATTAGCGCGCGGCTGTAAGCAAGCATACACGCCCCCTCGGCGCAAGGTAAACAACAACGCGCGTAGGCAGGTCAGTCCGCAGCAGACAAGCGCGTCCAACCGAATCCAAACCCGCCTCCTTTCAGACTGAGCCAAAAATAGGAAGAAGGTTGCTTGCTCATGGCCAAGGAAAACCCATTGGCGGAACCCTGAGCTGTGCAGAGCGGCCAGATCTGTGCCACCTGCGCAGCGCAGATCGTCTGCCCGGCTCGCAGGCGGAGGAGGAGGAGGAGGAAGCAAAAGGCAGCCACCACAAGCCACCTCCGACCCCCTACTTTGCGCCACGCGATGCGCCCGCCAGCCAGCGTGTGCAATCACATGTACTCTGTAGTCATCAAGATCAGGCTATCGATATTGCTATTCCACCATCGACCGATCCTTCTGTCAAATCACAACAGTCACTGTCACAATTGCAAAGAAATGCTAGTAGTCTTGGAACAGCAGTGTCTCGCGCAGTCATCAATAGTCTTTCTATTCCCATACACGCCCCGTTGACGCTGAGGTCGGTGGCAGGCTGCGTCCATCGCCTCGAAGGAGGGAGGACGGCATGACTATGAGTACTGAACGAGAAAAAAAAAGGGCAGTCAACCATACAAAAGCCATGACAGAGCTCCATGCACAACATCGGCCAAGATGCTTCCGATTGCTGGTGGGGAAAAACCAAAACACCTTGCCTGACCTGACCTAACCTGACCCTGACCAATCCCTTTCCGTGTCCTTTGCCCAAACAAAATCCGGTCCATTCCTCAATTGTGCCATTTTGGGCCCTTTCCATATCTGTCCCCTCCCTGCCATCATCCTCTCCCACTTCCAGTGACGGGCAGTGCCGTCCAGATCCCTGATGCCAGGCCTGCCTCGACGAGAGGCGACCAAACTGGGGAGAAATTTGTAGACAGGTGTAAAAAGAAACAATTCCTCTCTCTCTGACTTGCCGGTATTACCACGTGCTTTACTTCTCTTTCCTTTCCGAGAAAGCAGATCTGCTGCAGTTGCCATGATGCAAAATAAAGGGCTCTTTTTTGCTGTGTACCAGACCGCCAGGCCAGGGCTTTTCCGATTCCAGGCTGCTATGCAAATGAACCAGAGGGTAAAGAAAAAACAAAGACGACAGGCGAAAATGATTTAGCTTTTAAGTATTCGTACATGTACAGTTGGTGCGGTCGCCGTTACCGATACCGATGGTGTGCTGAGCGGGTGTTGCTCGTGCGGCGTGTTATCAAACATTATATAAGCGCGGTGGCTTCGTGTGGCGGCGATGTGCTCGTCTAGCTGACGGTCATCATCTGCATGCGCTGATTCAGACCGGAGTCTAGGGAGTTGCGGGGCAGTGGTGAGTGGCTCTTCTGGCTCCTAACCAGGTGTCGTGGTGGACTCGTGTCGGGGTCCGTGAAGACACGCGTAAAGGCCGGGCTGCCACCGTGGCCGGGCCGGATGCGATCAAGCTTCGTTGGTGTTGCTTGGGGGCTCATCGAGAGAAGCTCTTCTTTGCGGACAATGTCGGACAATGTGTGGAAAACGCTGCTGGCGCGCCTGACAAGCTCATGAAGGCTGTTCGTGTCGAAAAAGAGCTTCGCCTTGGACGGCTTCAAAGGTGACTCCTGACGGCGACCGGGTAGGCTTCGCTGTTGCTCCATGGCTGCGATGACAGACGAAACGACTGCCCCGTCCGGCGTGTGAAATTCCCTCACACGGTCTGGGGTTCTGGGAGTGTGTGGCCTGGTGCTCTCCTTCTCCAAAGACCAATTGTTTCCGAAAATGTCGTCGTCTGGGGAGAACACGGAGCGACGACGTACAATCTGCCTTTCCCGTACCACAGCATTCTTGGATATTTCGGGTTCTGGGGCACCACCAACAGGGGCCTCGGCCCGGTCCAACGAGGCAGCGTCAAACCCACCGTCCAGGAACCGATCATCAGTAGCCAAAGATTCGGAATCAGAGGAGTCTCGGTCGGTATTGTTCTCGTCCACTTCATCGTCGTCCGGCGATGCCAGAGCAATGATGTTTTCTGCTTCCTTCCACAACAAGGCACTCTGTCCATCCAGCAGGTGCAGCTCCCGACCTTGCCTACAGAGGCGCTTGAGGCTGTCGACAAGCAGAGACAGCTCTCGAATGTGGCCCGAATGTGCCTTGACGGTTGCCTGTGCTGTCTGTATCGAGGGAGGAACACTCATGGAGAGTGTTGTTGCAGGATTCTTGGGGCCGGAGCCGCTGTTGCTGGCCTCGTCGAACTCAAAGTCGTCATCCCAGTCTTCGCTAGCATTCTTTGCACTAAGGCCCCATGTACCGAACTTCGGTGCACCCTTGACAGCGTCCACCGGTTCAACAACAGGCACACTCTGACTGCGGACGTGGGCCGTTGGTCGAATCACCGTTCGTCCTCCCCGCAGATCTAGCTCCCGTTTGCCGTGAACTGTCCTCGGACGAGCAAAGCTGTCATCGGCCTTCTCATGGGATGTTTCGCTCCAATCGAATACATTGCTTCTGGGACGCTCGGTCGAGGCCCCGGTCGTGTAGGAGTTAGGGGTGACATTGCCGCTGATGTTGGCCAATGCTGATCGCAGTTGGGGACTGACGCCTCTTCGCGAGTTGACAGAGCTCGTCGGCGGCGAAAGTGGATTGCTCAGAATGTCCTCGTCGTCTCTAGCCCAGTCATAGTCGTCATCGGTGGTATCCAACGAAAGCCTGCCAAAATTTCGGGCGTTATTGCCGATTGAGATCTGGAATTTCGCGATTTCAGTGGCTCGGTCATCGGCATCGGTGCCATTACCAGCGATGTGTGGGCCGTGAATTCCACGGATAGGAGTCGAAGACCCTTCGTCCTCCTCCATAATCCTGGTGTCTCCGTCCCAGTTGTGTCCTAGTATCTCTTGTATGGACAGCCTCTTCGCCTGAACATTGGCCAATGTCCCAAGAGGTGACTCGTCAAACATCGAATCCAGAGGGGTCTCGACTACTCTGACATGGTTCGAATCATGCGTCCTGAAGGAATCGAAAACCGCGTCACTCTTATAATCTGTGTCGTCGTCGTCCCCTGAGGCCAAGCCAGGCACCGACATCTCAGATCCGGCCAAAGTGGATGCGCCCTCCTTCGAGACCGCTCTGCTGTGAGACGTGAACGCCGACCCTTGAGGCGCAGTTGTCGGGCTGACCTGGATGGGGCTCGGTGCCTGAGTCCCGGCAGAGTGTGGAGGAGATGGACCCACTTTAGACAAGTCAAGATGGAAACTTGACAGCCGTGATAGGGGAGGAATAGGTGCTGAGGCATCACGCCTCTGTTCCTGTGATACCCAATTGACCGCGTTTTTGGTTTCTTTGTGTCCAGACAACGGGGGCGTAAAGAGCGCCTCTATATCGGACTTTGCTGCGTTTGACCGAGTAGCCTTGGGTGAAGTGGAGGATGGATCCGATGCATAACGCCTACCTCCGGCGTGCTCGACAGAATTCCTCTTGGGACGGCGTAGGCTGCCCGCTCTTGCAATCCAGCCCCCAGACGCACCGAATTGCGCCGAAAGAGATCGCCGACTTGCCTTGGTTGGTGTCCTTTCCAGTCGGTCCGACGACTTTTTCGATTCCTGCGGGCTCTGCCGCGATTGATCTGAATCTTCCGCCGGCAGAGCCGAATCTAGCTCACGTTCTACCGGTGCCATCATGTAAGAGTCGCCAGAAATCACCAGGGGGTTCACAAGATAGGGCGCAGCCAACAAGCTGCCGCGGCGCATGTGAATCCTTGTACCTGGTAGTTGGAACTCCACCGGGCTGCTACTCTCGACGCTGGGTGTAACGACGGTTTTCCGTCTGGAAATCCTCACCCTCCGGGCGTGGAAGTATGACGTCCAGCTGGAAGCCTCTTGCAACCTCCATGGCACATTGTTCGGTCGCCCTGTTGTCGAGGCTCGAGGCCGCAACGGCTGGCTAGGCGGCACTCCATCTGTCGGAACTTCCAGTGCGGGGGAGAATGGGGATTGTTGGATCGTTGCGGACCGTTGATGGCTTGTTGCAGGTCGTCTTAGAGTCGGTACCTGTATTCGGGAGCCACGTCTAGCAAAGATGCTTTCTGTTCCTGGCCGTTTTACCAACTTGTTGGGAGGTGGAAATTGGGGGGCAACAGAGCCTGTGGGAGATAGTATGGACGCTCCTGACCCTTGCGAGTAGGAAAAGCTCGAGTCTGGCTCAACACTGGAACGTAAACTGCCGTGTTGCGACTGGGGCCGTAAAGACAATCTCCTCCTCCATGTGCCGTGCGACGAACCAGATTCCCGCGAAGTTTCGGAAGTGCCTGCCACCTCGCTTGCACGTATGGTGGAATAGCGGCGGCTGTTGGACTTGGGAGGGGTGGTCTGGGTTGGACCGGCGCTGACCGGGTTCGATGTCAGTGGTGAAGGATGCTGCTGGTCGTTCGGGCCCTCTTCGAGAAGCTGGGGATAGCGGGCGGAGCTGGTCCCTGGTGGCGAGAGAGGTGGGGGGGTGGGTGTCGATCGCGGGTTGTCGAAGCTGAAGTCGGAGAACAACTTCCTCTTCAGAGGTGAGGATGGTCGGGGGGACGAGGGCGTGGGTGACTCGGTGGGCTGGCCGAAGACCAGGCCGGCAGCGGCAGCGGCAGCGACGGTGCCGGTCCCAACAAGCTGTTGCAACAAAGGTCGGCCAGTCAGTAATCATTCATAGTTTACAGATTGACCGGTCAAAGTATAAATAGCACGACACATCACTTATACAAGATTTGGGCGGAAAGGTTGTAAGCTGCATTTTGCGGCGAGCAGCACTTGTCCTGGCCTTCGGCTTGTCCAAGCATATCCCCACGTCTGTGCCTTTTGGACGGAGGGCCGAGCCCGACACACACCAGGTATGAGTGAACACTTACACTTGGGACTGTCTGCATTGTGGCCGCTGACAATTATGTGAACGAGCCGCAGCCGTAAGAAAGGGGTGGGGACGAAGGGGATCGGGGGTTCGTTTCGATCGTGATTCGCATCGTCATTGCATTATTTGGGATCGAAGCAGTCGATGCAAGGCCCAGGCAGTGGTAGGATTTGCAGGTTCCAAGTCGAAGACGAGTTCGAAGGGCGAGTGGGTGGTGACGGGTGCTGGAGTTGGGGCAGAAAGGTGGTCTGCGGTCAATTAATGCTGTTGTCCTGAATGGCAGGCTGTCTGAAGATTGGCTGTGTCAGCGGCTGCAGTTGGTCCACAGCAGAAGGAGGGCGAGACGAAAAACAATGCAAGCAATGCAGTGTAATGTACGATGATGGGGAACAGCAGCTGGCATAGGGATGCACATGTGGGAAAGGCACCTTACTGGCTGGGAGGGTCTGTGGACGTGGGTAATGTGTAGATGGCGAGTTAATGCGCAGCGCCAGGAGGTACCAAAGGGGGGGAGGGGATTGCCAGGAAAACGCTCTGACACCTTCGTGACAGCTGCACAGGACCCAAATTGGGAAAGAAATACAAAAGAGACACACGAGAAGAGAAAAGAGTGAGTGTGCGAAGGTTAGAAGAAAGTGAAGGTGTGTGTGGAGGGTGATGTCGTGAGACAGGACAGAAGCAGACCCAACGTGAGGAAGGAGGAGTAGGCGGGCAGCGGGGAGGGATTGGGCGAGGATAAGGAACCACCAACCTGGGATATAGAGAGAGGGAGAGGGAGTTACACAGGACTAGGTGTGTATGTACCCCGTACCGCGCAGTGGGCAGAGGACGAGGCAGAGGACGAGGTAGAGTTGAGATACAGAGGTACGTACAGATGGAGAGAGGTACACCTGGGGCAGAGGTAGCACGGGACTATGTACTCGGTGGTCTATGTACAGCAGAGCCGAGCGAGGAGTGGTGTAAATACGGCGCAGGCAAGGCGAGGCAGGGAACGGGCAAGGTTACTGGCAATAGTGGACCAACATCCAGATCCTACTTGCTCCCAGCTGAAAGAAAGCACCTGGATGGGATGGGATGATTGGGGTGAGTGAGATGAGATGAGAGAATCCAGATGCGAGTTTTGCCTGGTGTTGAGTTGATCTTTGCTGTGTTGTTGGTGTTTGTTGTAGTAGTTTCGTGTTGTTGTTGCCGCACACGGGGATTGGTCCCACCTGTTTGTTATGTGTGTGTGGGTGTCTGGGCGTGTTGGGAGAGCGGGAAAGGGAGAGGGCGAGCGATGTCGTGACGGTGGGGGCAAGCTGCTAGAGCAGGAGTCGTCCGCCGCCTCCTCGAGTCGAGTCGAGTCGAGTTGAGCCGAGTCGTCGAGTCGTCAGGTCGAGGTCGAGGTCAGCTAGGTGGCTAGCTGGTCAGAAGAAGAGGCAGACAACTTGACAGGACTGGATTGGGCTTGCACAGGCTGAGTTTGCTAGTTGTGCGGTCTTGGATGTGTATTATTTTTTTTTGTTTGGAATCGATCGAGTTTCCCGCGTTCCTTGGTCAATCAATGGGGACAGTGGACAGCAGCAGCCAGCAATGGATCCTCTCAGCTGCAGCCCGTCATACAGGCTAGCCCGTCTTAGAAAGTGCCCAGATAATACACCGTGGGCGCCAATGGACTCGAGGGCGAGGGGCCAGCTCCAGCAGCGGCAGCATCAACAACATGCAGTTTGAGAGCACGCAGCGATTATGATTATTATTACAGGGGACCGGGGACATATGCAGGTGCGATGCTTGCCAATGCTTTTCCAGGTTCCCTGCCCAGGTTCCCTGGAGTTTATCCTGTTCGCCTGTCCGCCTGGGAAGGTTGGGAGCTGCTCTGCTTTGGGCAGCCCTTCCGCTCTGGCCTGGCCTGGCCTGGCCTGCCACTCTACTTTAATTCCCTCTCCTCTCCTCTCTGCTTGCCCTGTCTGTCACGTCCCGTCTGGTCTGTGTGTCAATGTTTCTTGTCTGTCTGTCTGCTTGTTGAAGGAGGCGAGAGTGGAGCCGATGGACAGCGGCACAGGGCGACCAGGATAGGACCATGTCACCAACTGGAGACAGTGACCTCGCAGCGGCAAGGGGCACCAGCCAACGTTGAGGTATTCCCCTGCACCACGAGACTTGATCTGACCTCGCGCGTCGCCCCACCGCGCGCAAAAAGTACATTGGAGCAGGAGCACTGGCCTTGGTCCAACTGGCACTGGCAGGAGCAAGACCAGCGGGACCCGCAATATACAATTGTCGGGGCAAGTCAACAACCTTGGAAACAGTCCCATCCCCAGAGGGGCAGGGACTTGCCTGTTCTCCCAGATCCCCCCGGATTTGCATTTGCATTTGCCATACCTTGCTTGGTGCCTTTCTCTCGTTTTCTCTCTCTTGCCTGGGTGTCTGGGTACCTGAGTACCTGAGTACAGTACCTGATTGAGAGCCTACGTGCCTGCCTCTCTGCCGGTCCTGCCATGGTTCTAGGACTGACAGGACGTAACAGGACAGGAAGGCACCAGGGGACAAAACCCACTCAAAGTACGATACAGCACGTCACGGTAGAGCACATTACAGTACGGTTTACGGTATGCAACAGCCAGCCAGCCAGTCAGTCGATATCTACGCACGGCTACTTCGATCTTCGTCTCAGCCTCATCATCAAAGCCCAGGTCCACTACAATGAAGAAGCAACCAGCCCTTATTTTCCTTTTTTTGTTTCGCATAATGATCCAACCACCTCGGCCATCATTATTGTCTGCACATGGCATCGGGCAAATTGATCCCAGGCCACACCTCTTCGCGCCAGTTGGCCGGTATTTCCGAGGCTAAGCAACTATAGCTGGCGTGTCTTATTGGGGATAATCTCATGCTGGGGCCAGGACATCCACGAGTGACGAGACAGCGCGCCAAGAGCCCAGAAACCAGAGCCCATAGCCCAGATGTCCAACAGCCAACAGCCAACAGCTGCTATCAGTATCAGGATCCAGGACCGACGAGCAAAGCCAAGCACACAAGCCACCGTTCGCTCCACGAGAGACATCCGGTAGCCGACCTGCCTCTCCATTTGCCCCTCCAACCTGCTTCTGCTTCTCCATCTGCACGCACTAAACCCGCACCGCGAACACCTGCAGCACCTAGCGCCCAGTAATCCATAGCTCACTCGCGCGTCATTGAGTGGGCCTCGCTCACCAGCCGAGTGTCAGGAGCTGCAAGTCCGAGAGTCGAGAGGCAGGAAATCCAGGAATCAGGACAAGGAGACTGACCGATCTGACTTGCATCGAAACAACAATAGCGCCGCCTGGCTGAGACCTATCAATTTGCAGAAACACCAGATGCTAATCACCGCCCTGCATTCGACAATCTGCACCTCTGCTGCTAATCAATCTCCTCTGCGCCGCCTCCAGCCAGCCTGGGAGCGCCCTGCCTCTCGGTTCGGAAGCACAGCGCCAGCCCGCCCAGTACAAAACCCTCCAGCAAGGTCCGTCCCGGCACCTGCACCAGTTCGTCCACCTAATCTGCTAATCTGTCGACGCATCATGCGCTGGCAAAAGGAAGCCCACGTCCATCCATTCTCACGGCGCGGAGAAGGTTTTTGACACACCAGCGGCACCTCAAACGTCCGCTCTCGATTGGCCCAGACAAGGTTTCCACCACCTTGACACTTGCGACCCTGTCTGCCTGTTTGCAGCTTAGGGCTGGCCAAACCTGCCTTGCGTCCGAGAGGCAGAAAGAGAGTGGGGCCCCTGAGCTGATCTCGCAACATCCAGCCCTCGTCGCACGTCCACCAGAAAAGGACCAGCCCTCCTGGCGACAAGCTTGCCTCGGTCCGCACTCCTTCGGCCTCTTGTGTCTTAGCGCACACGTTTGCTCTCTCAACCTGTCCAACGTCGCCGCCATGGTTGGAAGGTCGCACGCAGCCCGACAGGGCCTGAATTCGCACGAGCGGCCCGCTCGATCCTCTCTGATATTCCAGTAGCTGAGACTTATCAGCAAGAGCCACTTCCCTCCTGTCATCTCGGGCGTATCCCCAAGTGCAGATGCTGCTTACCACATAGAGCAGCACGTAAGAGCCCAGGGTCGCACTTAACCGGAAGCTGCCCCCGTTCATCGGCTCGACGACTGTAATAACACCTCGAGGTTAAGGCTCCACGCCGATTCCTCCGCAAACTGTATGGTAGGATAAACGAACGACATACAGGACGAGTCTCTCAATTTCCTGATACATACCTAATGCAACAAAATGTCACATCACACGAAGCAGAAGCAGAATGTCCTGGGTTGCAAGCGCCTCTTGGAAAGAGACGAAGTCGTGCTCGTCACCCATCCATCTGGCATGAAAACACTTCCACAGCAGCCAGTATCACCAAGATATAGTGATGACATGACATGGGATGACAAGAAAAAGACGGGACGGACCAGAGTTGCATAGCCACTCGTCATCCGCATCAGAGACACACCCGAGCCCGTGGCCACAAACATATGAATCACGTATGGAAATAGGGCCAGCGCGACAAGGGCAGGATAGACGGTCGCCATATCAGGCCTGTTGTGACCCTACCCGTTCAGTCTGCCGCGCATCCACATGGCAATTATCAAATGACGGCCTGTGCATGTGCCAAACTGTTATTGCATTGTTGTTGACAGCTTCCGTGCACGCCTGTATGCATCTATTGCGGACCCCCGACGATTCTCACCAGACTCCACTACGTACTTGTGCGTGACAACATACGAAGGAAACAGCAAAGAGGCTCGACACGATGCAACTCCCGGCGTCCTATAGCCCGTGCTGCCACAAGAATACGCCACTGCGGGCGCCCCCTTCTTTCCCAATGGCTGTCACGGTTGCATGCCTCTTCTCCGAGCTCTCCGTCTGATCACCAGTCCAGTCCAGTCCAGTCCAGCTCAGCCCAGTCCAGGGAGGGGTGTATGTTCATCGCAATCCCGGCACTCGAGGGTGCATATATCGGCGCCGATACGTGTGTGTGCGCCGCCGCCGCTGCAACGAGGCACCGACAAAACCCGACAAACAAAGGACGCCACGAAATAACAGAAGGCAAGACTTCGAGGAACACAACAGTCTGGTCAGCTAGTTTGAGAGGTACGCCGCCTACGGTAGGTTTTGCTTGTGTTACAGGCTGCACAACGATGGGCTTCCCTTGCCTCCCCTTTCCCTTCCCGGCGGCGACACGCAGTACCTTTCACCCGGGAGAACATCGTCACAGGAGCACCAGAGAAGAACGGATACGGCAGCAGCAGCCTGCGTAGTGAATGGTGAGCGAAAGGCTCGCGGCAGGTACCAGCAGTTGATCGATGGGCTGACCGATGTCGTGTGTGCCCGCGGACCTGCGGGCCACTGCCACCACGCTACTACCGTGACGTCTCCGGCCCGGTCGGCCATGTGAGATGTTTTTGCCTCACTCAAGCCCGAGCGCGAGCGCCCAATTTCTAGGCTTCAGCAATGCACGTCTGGTCCGTCTGACCTCGTGTGAAGACAACGCTCATCACGCCTGCAAAGTTTCGCCTCATCTTCTGCACTTGTCCGCGATCAATCACACCTAGAATAGCAGAGCCTACAGCCAGCCCGGCCAGCCACACACTCACAGACGCAGATCGACAGAGCCTACATCGATACATGCTTTGCGTATGCAGCTGCGGGCAGGGACCACTGTTGGCATTGGCTCGCATGTGACGTGCAGGTACGCAAGTAAACTAACATGCTGTCGTGCGAAGAATTACCCGAATGTGGGAGGCCCGCCTTCGGTGGGTCCGCTTTGGTTATTTAATTCTTCCTTCCTTCTTCACGCGGCAGAATTATCTTTCTGCGGGATGGAGGAAGGCAAGACTTGACGAAGCGAGGTGAGGAAGGCGGCCAACGTAAGCTCCCGTACCCGCCCCGGCTGACAATTCGGCGGCCCACCGAGCCAGCCCCAGTCCATGTTCTCGAGGACGGACGGGCTCGCTCTCCGTTCGATATATCTGCCGGCTACAACTCAGCACCCCAGTCTGCGAGGGAATTATTTGCACAACGTGATGCCTGTCCTGCGTCCGGTTAGCAAGACAGTCATGTCTCCGATGTTTTCGTTTATCGTGGGCCTGTCTCCGTACCTGTTGGCGGCGATCGATGTTGTCTTGGTCTGAGGTTGAATGAGGTTGCTGCCGCAGTGGATCTGGATCCCCCCGCCCGGGCGCTTTGACATGAGGCCGGGGGTCGCAAAGCGGGGGGGAATTGTCTGGGAAAAGCTTCCTGAATCTGACGAGCTGAAGCTCCCGCTCTCAGGACAATTTCCAGAACTTCACCAGGGGGTGAAAGTACATGAGTGTGGCTGGTAGGATGGGCGTCTTCTCCTCACCTATCTCCCCAGTCTCATCCTACCTGGCAATGATACCTTTCTCTTTTGAGATATTTGTTGGGTGCCCTGGATCTGGGGACCTGCGCATCTACAGTACTACCACAGTCAGACAGCAGCCACCGCAATGACCCTTCCCGAAGCAAATCGGGCAACGAGTACGGAGGTACGCTGTCGGAGAAGCTTCCCAGATCCCCTCCTCCGCTGGAATGTCCTCCTGCAGGCTGCATGCAGCTCGGCGGCTACGGTCGTGACGACCCACCCAAAGGGAAGACATCACCATGACAACGGTCTTTTATGCTTGCCTATATACCCATTGCCAAGACTCGTGTGCCTTGTTGCTGTTGTTTGATCCCCTCGAGGTTCTTTGCCGTTCTGCCGTTGGTGATAGAGGGCAGGAATGCAACACACGAGAGATCATCGCCTCTCGAAATAACGATGGGAAAGTCCGGGATCCCTCTACAACACCAGCTCACCACCACGCCAACGGTACGAACCAGTGGCCAAAGCCTGGGCAACGTCTTTGTACCAGGTCCCGCCCTGGAGTGGCAATGGACCAACAAAACCTACAACTGTCCTACTATAACCACCGTGCCACCCACAGAGGGAGATTGCAATCCGCAAACCCCAACCAACCCCCAACGGAAGCTGTTGCAGGCCCTGGCGACGTTGGTAGTCTGTGCGCGAATTGAGTTTGCGAGCTCGCCGGGCTTGCCTGGCCACGGCCTTCTGGAATGTCCACCCAACAACCCCAGCAGCCCAGGCCGTGGCCCATAAGCGAGCGGAAGGGATACAAAAGAAGCTTCACGAATGCGACAAACAGCCTTCCTTCCTGGGCTGTTCGAAAAAGCGGTCAGTTTCAGTTTCAGCCCTTTTCCACGGAATCCAGTTCGTTCACTGGCTAATGGGCGAAGGTGGCGGGTTATTACCATGAATGTCAACAACAAGCATCGGCGTCTTCCCCCCACACCCCTTCCTCCCTCTTTCCATCGCAGCCAACATCCCGGTGATTGGCCAAGGTAACGTTGGTAGTCCCGAAAGTTTGGACGCAGGGACCGCTTTCTGGGACCAAACAGACTCGTCCCTTTGAGCCTCAAGTTGATATGACATACCAAGGTGTGATGCTGTGGGGTGATAATCTAGTCCGGCGATATAGCCCTCCTTCCTTCCCCCCACTTCTAGGCAGCTAGGCACTCGGATGCCAAACTTAGAACATGGAGACTTACTTTTCTCTCCGTGAAGATGAGGATCAGGGTTAATATACACAGCGGGCAAAAAGACGAATCGCCGCCATCCTCCCGCAGCCAGAACCGCCCACACTCGCAACACTAGCCGGAGAATCCTCCCGGTGATATAGACCCAATTGTGGTGATGAAGCCACTTTTCTGTGCGGGAGAGCTCCACATCGCCAGAACAATCACACGCAGGGTCGCAACCCCGATCCTAGTAGCAAAAAAGCAAACAACGGTGTTCCTGAGCTCCAGAGCCCCTGGCACGCTGAGGCCAAACAAGCCAGGCCAGGGCAGGACCGCCCCGCCCCGCCCCCAGCCGAGCGAAGCTGGAAGCTATCTCGCCGAACAGCATAGCTGTTTCGGGTCGCTCGGGCAGATGCGGGTGTGTGAGGAGAAGAGCATTAGACAATCTGGCTGAGACAGCTTCGCTTTCATGCGGCGCTGCGTGTGGTGGCCTGCCGTAGACAGACCCCGCCGTCGACGCGCGTAGGATCCAGGACGCAGCAGGGTACTTTACCAACGAACATCAGACGGAAGAGGAGAAGGGGCGCGGGCGCGGGCTCGCATATCGCTCGCCGCGGTCGCCCACAGCACAGCCCGGGGAGGAGGGTCTCCGTATGCCCCGGCGCGCCTCACCAAGAGCCATTGGGTCATGTTGTTGTTGTTGTTGTTGATCTCGACACGGTTAGAGATTTAGAGACAGCATGAAAGGGCCCTTGCTGAAGCTTGTGTCACAAAGGCCGGTGCCCATCTAACGTCACTTGCCCCGGCCTCGAGCGCCGGAGCTTCATGTTTCCTGCTCGCCTAAGGCTGTCGTTACATCGCGGGGACGAAACAGGGTCATGTCACGAGATGTCATCCGGCTGCGGCCCCGGCAAGGAGCGCGGGCACGTAGGACACAGCCAGCTAGCTACCTGCAAAGAAAGAAAAAATGAAGCAGGTAATATATGCGCCTGTGCCTCCTGATCGATCGAACCACAATCCCGTCGACCGCAGCCGATAGATGCCGTCAGCCTCTGGGCGTGCGGGCGCAGTTGGACGAAGCTACGATATGAGGTTGGCTGGTTGGCCGCGGGGAGACAGCAATTGAGCAACGGGATTGGCTGCGCATATCCTGGCCCGCTGCTGTAAGTGAGAGGCGAAGGCCGGGGTGTTCCCGTTTCAAGGTGCGGAGAGGAAAAAGGAGTGCAAGGGCAAGGCAAACGCAACGCGGGGTGTAGGAGGAGGCGAACCGGTCGGTCGGTTGGCGGATGACGTGAGCTGTGTTCGCGATCGGGTTACTGCATGAGGCACAGAGGGCACAGAGGGCACAGAGGGCTGGAGGAGGCTGGACGTGGCCAAATGGGCGCCTCGATGGGAGGGCATGGGAGGGAGGTGAGGGAGAGGGATCAATTGCCATCGGAGGCCCAGGATGGCCGAGTATTACGCCAAGCTCCGGCCGAAGTTGAGACGAGACAGCCGTCGTGCTTTGAATTGACTGATGATCAGCATCAACAATCAACAGACGGGCATGTCTGGCCGTCCGGGCGCCCAGTCAGTCAGCCGGTTGGTAATCATAACACAACAAAAGTGCGCGCGCGGCCCGGCGAGTCTAGGCCGCGCCCCTCCATCTCTCTTCCGAAGCTGCTTGCTCCGCTTCGCAGATGAGAGGGCAGAGATCCTGCAGCTCCCATCACACCGAACCAGATCGGGATACCACTTCTCATCTCTCCATCCCGCCCCGTGCACTCTGGCTGCTTCCTGCATGGCGCACAGCTGGGTGCAAAGGTCCCCACAGCTGCAGTGCTGCTGCTGCTGCTGCTATGCGGTAGGATTCTGCTGTTGGAAGTACAGAACAGGGGACGTTTTGATGGAGCCTCGGTGATCCTTCACGTGAATGGCGGGGCGCACGCCGAAATCCCGGCACGATGGCAAGCGAGAGATGAAAATAGCACGCATGTAGTGCCAACAGAGCACTGTTACGTACTCTTCTGCAGGCAGGCTAAACTTAAGACCTTTTTTAATTCTTCTTGTGGGCTCTGCGAGGCTCAAGGAACAGGATCCTCAATTCCGCTCCCTGCCCCCTCACATGGAAAGAGATCTCCTTGCGTCATGTTGGCTACTAAGACACGCGCACGCCCGCCAGATCCACCACTACCACACGAGTGAGAGACAGACAAAAGCAGATTGGCTCGGCCGTATATGCGAGCGCCGGTGCTGGTCTGGGTCTGACTGGCCCGGGGGGTGAGATGATGAGTGTTCTGGATTGCGTGCAGCAGTTAGGCTTGACTCTAACGAGGAGCTTGCCAATCCGGTCGACGGAAGCTGGCGAGTTTGTGGTCTGTTTTCGCTCCCCCCCTGGGACGGTGGAAGGCAACAAAGAGTTGCAGTAAAATGTGACAGATGGCCATTGGACGGCTGGAGACGCGATGTCCCTGATCGACGCGGCTGCTGAAATCCTGCTAAAAAGCCCCAGGACACGCGACCAACGGGGGCTACCCTGGCCCTGGTCCTGGCGCTGTGTGGTTTGTGTGGTTCTGGTTCTTCTGGTTTCCTGGTTTTCCTGGTGTCCTCCGGCTCCCTCTCTCTCCACAGGGCTGTTCCGCCCACTTGCACAATATGGAGCTGGAATGGGCGGTTTTCTTCGGAGATTTTTTGGGAATCGTGCTGGTTCTAAATATTCACAGTATGGCTCACCCCTGGCAGATAAGGGCCCAGGAACAAGAGTTGGGCTGTCAATAGTGTGTCGAATAGTCAATGCCGTCCTTTTTCATGGTGCTCGCCTGCACGTGGAAATTGGCTTCATTACCTTCTGCATGTAGACATATCATTTCTATGGTACGGCACACGCATGCCAACCCGGCAAGGCGGGATGATGGGGGAAAATATGTTTCCCAGCGTTGCGTGCGTGGCTTGACGCCATCCGACGGGAGACGGAAGATCAAGCCATAGCTTCGGCCGCGTTCTAGAATGAAATGCCGGTTGTTGATGGCCAGCAGACAATAATGTGACAAGATGAGACCTTCTGCTTTTTGACGCGGCTGGGTGGCTTTCGTATCTCGGGCACACAAAAAAAAAGGAACAGAGTCTGTGCCGTACATATAAGTCTGTCAGCTAGACCATGTATGTCGGTATGTATGTACATGCAGCATGCACGATGCTGGCATGGCTGGTTACATGTCTTGTTCTGTTTCTGTCTGAGCAGAGAGATCAGAGATGAGATCTTGCTCCGACCGATCAGTGTGTGTCTGTGTGCCCATTGTGTGTGTGCCCATGTGTGTGCAAGTGCGTATGCCCGTGTGTTTCTATGTGTGTGGGTATCGGCACCGGCAGCCGAGCCACAACTCTCTTTTTCCCCCATGCAAAAGCTCTGGATTCGATTGGAGGTGGGGCAAAGCTCGTTCAAGCTTCAAGCCTCATCATCCTCACCGGCCTGGCCTGGGCTGACTGCTACGGCGACTACTACTGCCACTGCTCGAGCACGGCACAACCATAGGACACCACGTTTTGATACATGTGCGCGATCACACCTAGCCCAATACCCCTCCACCAGACCTGTCTCGGGGCCACAGACCACCGACCAAGTCTTTGGAAACCGGACTGCTCCTTGCTTGTTGGACGGCGGCACTTGCGATACGAGATCTCTCTGGATCAGACATCCTTGACCTCCAACTGCTGTCGAACCGTTTCTGCCGCTTCGTTGATTGCTCGGAAAGAAAAAATAGGGTGGAAAACCGTTTCTCTGAAGCAGGCCAGTGTGATCGACGCGAGCAACTCTTGCCCCCTGTGGTCGTATCAATCCACTTTTGCCTCGACGGGACTCGACTGCCAGTACTGCCAGCACTGCACACTACCACGCTGCCCACACCTCACCAGCGTGACTGGCCTCTCAGCTCCTGCAGCTCACCATCATCGGTCAGTCTGTGCTGAGCTACACACAGTGACACCGCCCGACCCGCCCTTGTCTGTGGCGGTTTCGCCTTGAGTAGACCCTAGCCACCTCGATTTGCTCGCCTCTCGGCACTTTCACTACCGTCAGTACCACCACTGCCAACCACCAGCCACTCACCATGGAGTCCGAGATCAGGACCGTCCTGCCCAACATCGACCCGGTCGTGTCCGAGTACTCGGCCGGCTACCTGACCCATGCATCCACCTCCTGGGCCGGGGATGAGGACCAGGCCGGCCCGTCCCCCTTGGCCGAGGCCGCCTCGGTCGTGATCGAGCTGCTGCTCTCCGCCGCCGGCGACCCGGATGCCGCCAAGCAGGAAAAGATCCGCCAGCTCGTCGAGAAATGGGTCACCAAGTACGACGAGGCAAACGGCTCGCTGCAGCGCCAGGGCCCGACTGTCAGGCGCCTGGACCGGTCCATCCAGGTCGGCGCCCAGAACAACATGTCCTCCACCCTCGCCGTCGCCACCGGCGCCGTCGACCTGGAGGCTGCCAACGTCAGGAAGGTCGAGTCCAAGGTCGACCGCAAGAAGCTCGAGAAGGCCGAGCGCAAGATCGCCGCCAAGCAGCAGAAGAAGACCTTCAAGACGGTCGAGTATGAGGCCTCGCGCCTGCTCAACCAGCCCGAGTCCACCCAGTCGTACGAGGAGTTCTACATGGCTGTCAACCCTCTGCAGGCTCCAGGTGCCGGTGGCAAGTCCAAGGACATCAAGCTGGACAACATCGATGTGGCTATCGGTGGTCTGAGGATCCTCACCGAGACCACACTGACGCTGGCATACGGCCGTCGCTATGGTCTGGTTGGTAACAACGGTATCGGTAAATCTACGCTGCTGCGGGCTCTGTCTCGCCGAGAGGTTCCGATTCCCACTCATATTTCCATTTTGCATGTCGAGCAAGAGGTACGTGGAACTGTTCCTGACCCCTCTTCGTGGAGTCTGTGCTGACCTTTACATAGATCATGGGAGACGACACTCCAGCATTGCAAGCTGTGCTTGATGCCGACGTGTGGCGGAAGGTTCTCTTGAAGGACGAAGCTCAGATCACCGAGACTCTCGCCGAGATCGAGAGCCAAAGGGCCACATTGGCAGACACATCAGCAGACGCAGCCAGGCTGGATCGCGAGCGTGAGGCACAGGACCAGAAGCTCACCGACGTCCAGGCCAAGCTCGCAGAGATGGAATCAGACAAGGCTGAGTCAAGAGCAGCGAGTATCCTCGCCGGTCTCGGTTTCTCGCCCGAGCGTCAAAAGTTCGCCACCAAGACCTTCTCCGGAGGTTGGCGTATGCGTCTCGCCCTGGCCAGAGCGCTGTTCTGTGAGCCGGATCTGCTCCTGCTCGACGAACCGTCAAACATGTTGGACGTTCCATCCATCACCTTCCTCTCAAACTACCTGCAGGGCTACCCCAGTACCGTGCTGGTCGTCTCTCACGACAGGGCGTTCCTCGACGAGGTTGCCACAGATATCATCCACCAGCACTCAGAACGGCTCGACTACTACAGGGGAGCCAACTTCGCCTCCTTCTACGCCACCAAGGAGGAGCGCAAGAAGACGGCCAAGCGCGAGTACGAGAAGCAGATGGCCGAGCGGGCCCACCTGCAGGCCTTCATCGACAAGTTCCGCTACAACGCGGCCAAGTCGTCCGAGGCGCAGTCGCGCATCAAGAAGCTCGAGAAGATGCCGGTGCTGGAGGCGCCCGAGGCCGATTACAGCGTGCACTTCAAGTTCCCGGACGTGGAGAAGATGTCGCCGCCCATCATCCAGATGTCCGAGGTGACGTTCGGCTACTCGCCCGACAAGATGCTGCTGCGCAACGTCGACCTGGACGTGCAGCTCGACTCGCGGATCGGCATCGTGGGGCCCAACGGCGCGGGAAAGACGACGGTGCTCAAGCTGCTGATCGGCAAGCTGACGGCCTCGTCGGGCATCATCCAGCAGAACCCGCGCCTGCGCGTCGGCTTCTTCGCCCAGCACCACGTCGACGCCCTCGACCTCAACCTCTCGGCCGTCTCCTTCATGGCCAGGGAGTACCCGGGCCGCACCGACGAGGAGTACCGCCGGCAGCTGGGCGCCTTCGGCATCACGGGCACGACGGGCCTGCAGAAGATGGAGGTGCTCTCCGGGGGTCAGAAGTCGCGTGTCGCCTTCGCCTGCCTCGCCCTCACCAACCCGCACATCCTCGTCCTCGACGAGCCGTCCAACCACCTCGACATCGAGGCCATGGACGCCCTCTCCGAGGCCCTGCAGCAGTTCCAGGGCGGCGTGCTCATGGTCTCCCACGACGTCACCATGCTGCAGACCGTCTGCACCAGCCTGTGGGTCTGTGATGGTGGTACTGTTGAGAAGTTTGACGGGACCGTGCAGGACTACAAGAAGAAGATCACCGCGCAGGCTGACGCGTCGGGGGTGGTGGCGAAGCATTAGATTAGATATACTAGCATTTGTGTCTTGTCCAGTGTCATTAGAAGTTGGGATCAATAATTCTCTAAGTTGGTGCTAGTGATACGTATATTGATGACCCAACTCTTCACTCTTCAATCCAGCTGCTGCTTCGGTAGATGAGCCCTGTCCACTCGATCCGGTTGTATCTGCTGTAATATTGTCTTGTATCAACAATTCCTGCAACCAATGCCTCGCGGCGGACTTGCAACAGACGTTGGTTTAAAATCGAAGGTATGACCTGTCAATAGTCTTCGCAACGTAGACTCATGGGGGAAGAATAATAAACTTGAAAGTTCACACAAGAAATTATCATCTCCGAGGGCGAATGACTCGATTTGGAACCCAGGAAATTCGCGCATAGATATCGAGCACAGACTGATACCCAGTCTAAGTCGACAGTTCTCCAGCTCGTCCATGCTTCTCAGCCCAGCCAGACACTTTCCTGCTAAAGGGGCAGGTGTGCCTCAGGAAGGCAGCCTTGTGTTTCCTGGATACAAATGTGGACAACGGCAGAGATTTGCATGCTAGAGACGAATGCTCACCGCCCCCAGGAGCCGATATTCCAGCGTCGTTCAGTGCGCCATCCTGAGCTGAGACAGGCGCCCGAAGATTCTGGGCCTCGACACTGTCCCGCTTGTGCAACATCACATGTCATTGAGGGATATTGATGGCCATTTTTCTGCCTCGAGGTAGCACACAGCGGTCAGGCAGATCCATCAACAGCAGGACAAGACACGGCAAGGCTCACCTGAGATGGTCTGATTGACTTCTTGCAGATTGCACACTGATTGATGCGCAACTGAACCGACGACCCGACGAGCGCAGCCTCCATTTGACTCCGCTGATCCACTTTGATGCATGAGCAAGAAGATCCGGTCTTGGGGTCTGAGACCACTTGAATATTGCACGTATGTGGTATGTATATACATCAGACACTGAGTAGATTACGAAAAATCCAGCGATGAACTGCAGTCAGCTTGTCAACATGTCAAGGCTGACCGGACCAAACGTGGGGGCGATCAAAAGGTCGGAGAGGCCGACGGACTTGTGGCGCTCTCAAATGAAACCGGATCCTGAACGTTCCATCGTGCAATCGGACCTCAGTGTGTTAAGATGGAAAGTTTTGGGGGCCCCCCCCGGTTGGGGGTTTGAGGCGGCAAGCATAGGTAGAGACGACGTTCTACAAAGAAACACAGTTCCCAAATGTAGCCACTCGAGACTTTGAAGAAGTTCAAAATTGCACGTTAGTCCCAAATGGCGCGTAAAGAGATATAGTAACTCGGTTTACGCTTTATAAAATAGTCAACATGTGAAAGTTCTTGATCAGCTTGGTTTAGCATCAGAGAAAGACTAAACGTAGAGACGCTCTGTTATGATGAAATGCGCTTTTGCAGAACGAATTCCACCCACTGCTGTAGCTTGTGATTGGCTGCCCACCGTTGCGAAAATGGCTTTTGAGCTTCCAGCTGCTTCAGCTGCGATAGTTTCAGAGATACTTTCGAGGCATAACCTGTGTGGACGGTTGCATGAATGCACATGGTGATTAACGTGATGCGAGCAAGGCAGCAGGAGTACATTCGGCTGGTGACACAATGAAACAAATGCTTAGGTCTATAAAGGGGATCTAGCCATATCATCTATATCGTGCTTTCAAAATCATTGCTGCTGCTGTACTCCACGTCCTTCATTCGCCATGACGAACTCTTCGGCTTGGGCTGGCACTACCAGGACAGTGCCGTACAGTGTTTATCAAGGAGTTTGGATCAACTGGTCCCGGGGTCGCATCATGGGTGCGACTTTGACCCTCGATCGAGTATATGGTAATCTCCTCATCGCATTTACTGCAACTTTTGTTGGAATTGTTGCTACGGCTACCTGGCGCGTCTCTTGTCTTTGCTTCCACCGCATCTATTCAACTTCAGATCCTCGAGACGCTTTGCATCATCAAAGACAAGCTAGTGAGCGCCCCATAGGATCTAATTGCGGAAACTTTTTAGGCGAAAAGAAATAATCTACTAACGCTCAAGGGCTTAGTTCTCCGTAACTCATCTTCCGCCGCATGGGGAGTCTGGACAATGTCCAAACTTACCTGGACATGGCGTCGTGACACAGAACATTTACTGGTCCGAACTCTGCCTGCATTGATATTTTCTGGGCTCTGCTTCTGCTTGTTCACGATTGCCGCTGGGTTTTCCTCGTCCATATCGTCTGGAGTGGGCAAAGAGGTGCTACTCGATGGGCGTGGCTGTGGCATAGTGTATGATACGAAAGCAAACGCCGAGACAGTATCTTCTCTGAGTGCGCATGATTCACAGACGATCAACAACGCAGTGAATTATGCTCAGCAGTGTTACTCGAGTAATCCTACTGGTAACTTCGACTGTACAAACTTTATCAAGGATCACTTACCCGGAACCGTGGATGAGCAGGCCGCATGCCCTTTCCAAGATGGCATGTGTCGGAATAACCAATCAAATCTTCTCCTCGATTCTGGGTATCTCGATAGTCGTGAGCACTTCGGCCTTAACACTCCCGATAACCAGAGAATCTTCTACCGGAGAACATTACATTGTGCGCCTGTGAACACAGCAGGCTTCTCTAGGAATGTTACCACGCCTGTCAATAACTATACACAATACTTCTACGGTACGACTGTAGAGAATATGAACTTTACTTGGCAATCAGAGGACCTGGAAACCCAATATCTGAGATTGGATGATAACAGGCTAAGTTTTCGAGCCGCAGACTTGAGGCTGAGGTAAATGATTGTTGTCTACTCCCAGTTTGAATTTTGAGCTTCGAACTTGACAAATAATTGTTTCCTATCGAATACACTGACGCTAACTTTTCAAAATGTAGTGTAATGTATCAGATCACCGCTAATAAGACTGTCGATGATACGGCATCCATCTTCGCACCTGATCCTAGGCTCTTCCGACCAGACGCAGATCTGCTCCTTATCTTTCTCTCGGGAAACGGCGTGACTTTCTACGAGCCAACAAACGACCCTTGGTATCGAGGTTTCGTTCCATGGGGAGAGGTTCATGGTGTATCCGGAGCTAGAGAATGGACCAAGAACGTCTATCGACCAGACGAAGCCGCTTCACCACTGGGCTGCATCCAGCAGCAACAATACTGTAATGCAGAACACAAGTGCGGAGAACTTGCAAGTTTCTACGACTCCATGACAACAGCCGCGCCTTTCTTTGATACTCCCCTAGAGGTGATTAAGTGGCCCACGAACGTCTCCTCTCAGACATCATCTCAGTTCTCCTGGTTCGAAGATATCATTGCCTCTACGTACGAGCTTCGGGCCCTACTCACTGGTCTAGGCACTGCGTCTCTCGCATCTCGTCGGGACTTCCAACTGGGATTTATGGCGCAGATTCCCACCAACCAGTGGAAACTTGACGTTACTCACTGGTGGGCGACTGAGCTGGCAGGAGTGCAAGCGGCTTTTGTGAATGCAGCTCATGGCCCTATTGACCCATCGTTATTTCAGAACACGGGGCGGCCCAGTAACAAATACATGGAATCCTTGTGCCACAATCAGGTAAGACTAGCAAAGTGCTAGCAGCTGCTGTTCTCATTGTTCTGACGCATATATCGGCATGTGATTTGCAAAGGGGTTTGCTGACTGACGCTGAAACTCGTCTCAGAAAATCCTAAGTACCGACTACACCTCTTTTAGTCTGTTTGGGCTGTACTTCACCTTCGCGCTTGGTGTTCTCATCATTCTTGTGTCCTACCTGCTCGAGCCTATCTTCGAATACCTCGTGCGCAGACGCAAATATGAGGAGTACAAATATCTTGAGTGGACCGGCAATGAAACGCTTCAGCTACAGCGCATGGCTTACCAGGGCCTGGGCTCGAAAGCATGGTCGGGTTATACAGACTCCGTACCCAAGACACGGCCAGGGTACTTTCTAGCGGACCTACACGTTGAATATGCAGTTGACCGAAGTAAGGAGGTCGGGTCAGCTATAAAGAAAGATGCACAAACCTCCAATACCTGGGTGCCTCAGTCTCGGGCCAATCCGAACGCAGACCGACAGGGATCAGAGAGTGGGACCGATGGCACAGAGTCTAGTACTGATGTACAGATCTCGCCAGCCTCATACGAGCTAGTACTGCCGGCCGCCGTGTCTCCCTCAGGTGTTTCTTCGTTGGAAATCCCACCAGGGTTGATGTCCAGCGAGCTTAACGCGGGCGAGCCGATCTCACCAATCAGTCAGATGTCGCAGCCAGAGTCATTTAACCTGGCAGTGCCCTTAGCCTCCCAGTGAAGGTTATAATTTTAGACGTTGGGAAGGGTTAGTGTGTATTGAATCTTTTCAAGGAGTCGAGTCAGTACATCTGGATGAAGGGCGGAAATTTTGTGTATGACTTCCTTCGTTCAGATGACAACAACGACGAGATCAACAGGACAAGATGGTGCAAAACCGAAGCAGTATGGAGGGGTTGATCCCCGAGAAGGGGGATGTAAGGGCTGGTTCTCGTGGAATAGTTCCTTAGTACTCGACTAGGTCTGAACAACCTGCGTCTTCCAATTTTCTCTCATTTCGAAGGCTGTAGTTGCTGGATTATTGAAGAATACCTTCACCGATAAATTTAGCACTGGCTAGTGAAATAATTCCAGGCAAACCCGCGTCGCCACATGTGTCAAACATCAATCTGGTTTCTTCAACACCCCGAATGTGCCGTGGAACGTGTCGTCCGTAGCAAACCCCCATGACTGTGACTGATAGACCACTCTAGACTGACCGGAGTCATACAAATCAAACTAGTCGTAATATTTGGCCTTTCGCCCTCCAATAATCTCCTGCTCATTAATCTCACTTCGTGCTTTCCCATTTTTATTCACACCTGCGCGTACCCGCGCCTTGACCCACTGCCCAGCGGTGATCCCAACGACGTCCTCCTGCACCTTGTCATATCCAAGTCTTTCCAGCACAGGGCTATGCACCGGCCACAGCTGGAGATCGTCCTCCGGTCTGACGAAGTACAGCACACCCAGGCGATCAGCGCCGCGCTGGTCAGGCGGCGGCACAACAACCCGGTGGATGCTGCTCTTGAGGAAGCCGTTGGTCAGCATCTCCAGCGCGTCAGCCACGTTGACTGTGATACTCCCCGGATGTGGCCTGACCCATTTCCACCCGCCTTCTGGGGCGCGAACCTGTAAGGCCGCGACAGGCTGGCGGAATAGAAGGGTGAGGGAGCCGAAGTCCGTGTGTCCTTTTACCCCTAGTGATATGTCAGCAACTTCAGCTATTGAACGCTGTGAAGCATTGTCGAAAGAACTCGTTGTAGAGCTGCGTGCCAGGAGTGTCAATCTTTGCATGTGGGCTTCCCTCCGACTTTCACATTGTCATATAATTACAGAAGATACTCGCGAGAGCGGGCAGTTCAGTGAATGAATGAGGAGATTGGAATCCACATACAGACGTTCTCCAAAGCCTCATTCTCCTCTTTCGAGCGATGGTGGTATTTCATGTACCGCAGATGACAATCTGACTTCTCATCGTAACGATGACTGCTCAAGAAATAATTTTCGTTCGGGAGCTCCAAGACGATGGCAAACAGCACCAGCAGCTTATGAACGATGTCGTGATGAATGTGGCGAGCAAAATTCTCTATCTCTGCCTGGTTGGCATTGATGACCTCGGGCTGTCTCCTCTCGAATGCTGGGATGAACTTGGGGATGTTGAAGATCTCGGTATTGTCGAATATGCCGGGCTTGATTTCCTACAAGGCGGTCAATGAAACGGTGAGCCTAATTCCGGTGCTCCTACATATACACGAATGATTTCCTTACTCTTAGGCCAAGAGGCTTATAGCCATTGTAGCCACCATTCTCCAGGTCAGCCCGGTACGACAGCTTCTCTTCAGTGGGGAGGTCGAAAACGGCCTTGCCAATGGCAAACTGTCTGTCGACCTCTTCTTGGGCCAGACCAAAATTGATGATATAGAAGAACCCGATCGTTTGTAAGGCTTCGAAGAGCTGTCGAGCTAGAGCTTCTTTCCCGCCTGGTTCATCGAACTTGGCCAGGTCCAGAGTGACCAGGTCGGCCCAGTCCACTGATTTATGAGCGGGGCTCGTCAGTACGGAGCAATCATGTAGCTAAGGGCCGTGGGAAGACTCACAATCGTGTTGAGTTTCTGGAACTTGTGTATATGCAAGTTTTGGAGCATTTGGCTCTGTTCGAGCGCTGGGTACTTCTATCACTGAAGGCATTTTGTTGAGCTGCTGGTAAGCATCAGACGTTGTACCTCTTGAAAATCATGATAGATTGATAGCACACGCGTAAACGTCTTATGCCACAACTCTAGTGACGGCAGCGAGCTTCGATACCACGCCGCGGTGTGATTCCCAGCGTGTCCCAGATATCGCGGGGACTTGCCCGTTAGATTCGTCATGTTGGGGATGGGTTGCGAATAGCAGCATTACTAGCCCTATTATTGGTCAATCCCACCCCCATGAAAGCACATTGACGTATCTCGTTATGACCTCTCATCCCAAGCAATAGGAAGAGCGAAAGCGGAATGGAAATGCCAAGACCGAAACAGGCACGATTCCTTCACTGGTGTGGGGGTTTGGCGAAGACTACATTGTGGTGTGTATGGCATATCAGCACCTGGCAGGATATCGGTGGGTGTTTCGGCCAGAATCGTGCTTCCTGTGTAAATCACACCATCGAATGATGCTCCACATTGAATTTCAGGGTTGGTGGCTGCGGGTATATGTCAGATTGTGATGATACCGAATTGTACAAATGAATTCTGTCAACGTCGACCTCAGGGCGGCTGTGGATCTACTCAGTTTTGTTATTTTGTTTCCAGGCACTGCGACACGCTATCGGCAGTTATGGCAGCAGCTAAGAACGACCCTACCGTCATCAGTGAGGGTGAAGAATCAACCAGAACTGTACAGTCCAAGGATGATTTGCACTTCGCTCGTCGCGGGGCCGACATCGATGAGGCGATAGCGACGGGGGATATCTCAGGCTTCGACGCCGAGCGCATGCGGGCTCGCGCGTCCTTGACGGCCGAGGAAGAGAGGAAACTCATGCGCAAAGTTGACCTGCGCATCATGACCCTGTGCTCCCTTCTGTTCCTCTTCAAAAACATTGATTCGGACAACATATCAAATGCCAGGATTATGAACAGAGGAACTGATAGAAATATCATGACACAACTGGGCTTGACATCGGATGAGTACAATTTGCTCACTGTATTTTATTATGTAAGTGATTTGGTACAGTCCTGCGAAAGAACATACTAGTTCATCCTTTCAGAGGTTCTAACTTGCTCGCCAGGTGCCATACATCCTTGGAGAAGCCCCGTCAAACCTGCTGTTGAAGAGAGCAAGCCCCAGCACCTGGCAGTCCAGAATCATGGTGTCTTGGGGGATTGCTCTCCTATGCCATGTGCCTGTGACGAATAAGGCTGGGATATGGGCAACTCGGTTTCTTCTCGGATTGGTAAGTTTTGCATGCAGAACAGAGAAACTGAACAAATCGATCCTCGCTCACACGCAAGTCTAGGCCGAGGCCGGCATGTTTCCAGGAGTGATTTTGCAAATGTGTTACTGGTACCGTCCGGATGAGATGTCGATTCGATTGCTTTATTTTTGTAGGTTGAACTGATAGCCAGTGGAATCCGCATCTAACAGTATTCATACAGACATTCTTGGAAACTTTTCTGGCGTAGTGAGCGGTCTTTTAGCATTTGCTTTCGACAGCATTTCAGGTGCAGCAGGGCTATCAGGATGGCAATGGTAAACAATATCGCTCTGGTCTGGACCTGCCTTAATGTTAGCTGATCCTTGGGCATATCTGCAGGCTGTTCCTCGTGGAGGGTGTGGTGACAGTAATCTTCGGCGTGATCATCTACTTTATCCTACCTGATTGTACGGATAATCCCCGATTCTCACATTAAGTTCCACTTCTGCTGACATTGTTGTGGCCAGTCCCGCCTACGGCAAAGTGGCTCACTGAGAAAGAAAGGGCTTTTATTCAGGCTCGCCTCCCCCCCAATGCACCTCGAGCGGAAGAAATGGATTTCAAGTTTAGTGAGATCATCTCCTCACTAAGAGACAAACGACTTTGGCTCTTCACCTTGATCTGGGCCACCTTTACTATCGGGACTAGCGGTGTCCGGTTTTATCAGCCGACAGTTATTGCAAACCTTGGTTTCACGTCAGTATCTTGACTGCAGACTAGTTGCACGAGCCAGACACTAATGTCGCCTAGGACGATTGCACGCGCCCAACTCCTCAACCTACCCATCTCAATACTTTCTATCGTCGTCATCGGCATTACAGGCTGGTTTGCCGATAATGGCAGACTACCCAGACCGGTTTACCCTCTGACGCTCATGGCCATTATCCTGGCTTGCTACGGCGTCCTGGTAGCATACCCTAGCAACGGCGCCGTATACACGGCCACTCTCATCGGCAATGCCGTGACTTCAGCCTGGTTTCCAATGATGTGGCCGTGGCGTGTGCAGACGACGTCCCGTGCAACAGGCTCGGCATTCTCTATCGGATTTGTCAATAGCTACGGCCAGATTGGCGGTGCGGTCGGGCCGCAGATTTTCCTGAGCAAGTATGCACCGAGATATACGCAGAGCTTCGGTGCCGCCATGGCTTGTGTTGGAGCCTGTGTCGCTGTTACTTTGGTTACTTGGTGGGTGACTCGGAAGATCGAACGCGAGACACGGAGGTTGAAGAGGGCAAAAGTCAAGGCTAGCAAGGATGGGTTGGCGGTTTTGGACGATGTAGCTGTCTGAAAATCTGCGAGGCGGAAAGCGACATTGTACACATTTTCTAGTATTTGGTCTGGACTTCTGTCTCAGTGTAATCTTATGCTTGCTTCTACAAGCGTGTGAGCACATGAGCAAGCAACGCCATAGGCGAGGATTCAAAGACTCGCGGGTTACGCTACAAACCCAGATACCTTAGGGCGTATCAACTTTGCTCTTTCAGTGGAATCTCTGCCTAGTCCATTATAATAGCAGCCTTGATGCAATCCTTATTTCTAACGGCGTCCAATGCTTCCCCAAATTGTTCCAGCTTGAATGTTCTATCCACGATTCCTTCGACCTTGACCTTGCCCCTCTCTAGGTAATCGATGCTCGCTTGTAAGCAGTACATTTGCGAGAATGATCTGTATCGTGTGAGTGCCAGCACTCAACTTCAAGCCATGGTAAGAGCACTCACCCCATGATCGTTATTTCATCCTTGAATACCTTGGCTGGGGAGACCTTTACCAAAGCTTCTTTCTTGTACACTCCATAGTACATCAGCTTGCCGCCCTTGGCCACGAAATCAATCGCCATCTCTGCTACTTGGTGAGATCCAGACGCCTCGACTACCACATCGAAGCCGTAGGGATGTCTCCTTTTCAACTCGTCCCATTGCGACTGGGGATTATTTCGATCAAGCTCGACATACTCATCGCCGCTTTCGAGCTTTCTTGCTAGGTCCATTTTCTTACCCTTGTTAGAGGCCACCACCACATGTAGACCTCCATTGTTTCTCAGCAATTGAGCCAAACAGAGGCCCGTTGGTCCTGAACCAATGAGTAGAATTTTAGATCCGACTCTTGGCCGGATCCACTCGAGCCCATGAATAGCACAAGACGCGGCTTCAAAGAGTGTGGCGTCTTCCCATGATAGTCTTTCAAAGTGAAATAGCTTGGCCGCAGGAAATACACAGTACTCAGCGAAGCCGCCGTCCACTGCAGAAACGGCATTGTCAGCAGATACCTGAGCTAAATTATAATGAGCACTCACAATGAACGCCATGGCCGAGGAAGTTCTCGCAGTGAAGGAGCTGACCCCGTCGACAGTAATGGCAATGGCCGCAGAGTTCCGAGTTGTCTGCCGTGACTTTATCGCCGAGGTTGAAGCCCGTCACCTCGGAACCTAGCTTGACGACTATACCGCAAGTCTCGTGGCCGGTGATAACAGGCATTCGCGATTCGAAGTCTCCGTCATGAATGTGAAGGTCCGTACCACAAACGCCGCACGACTTGACTGCGCTCAATGAGTAATTGCTTCTCAAATTCCCTCGCATAGTCTCCTTCATAGCGCACCTTTGATGAGAATTTCATGAGGCTTAGGCTCCGGGACGGGCACCGTGGCTAAGGAGAAGTCTCGCAACTTGTTGTACCTGATGGCCTTCATTTCTTCTGGAATTCTATAGTTGGAAGCCATACTTGGCAGTTGTTGTGTTTGAAGGGCGCGAGAAGGTGTCTAGGGCAATATGAAAGGCTTAGGAGGCAGTGACCAACGAACCTTGTCTTCTAGATGCTGACGGTGAGATGTGTCTCTTTTTGTAAGCCATTTCCCCGTGCTTTTTGGGCCGCCACATGGGACAACTGGTCCACATGTTCCGCACTTTACCCCGGTGCTAACCCGCATATCCGCAACCATTTGATTTTTACGGACCTCAATCTTCGCTTTGCCTTATTTCGCGTCGGAGAAATCCCTCGAGACGACTCATCATGGCTGGCTATGCCTCGTCTCGAGGGTCCCCCTTGTACTCCCCCGCGTGGGTCACCTGGGGTAACGAGCCCCAGCGTGCCCCATATAATTACCCCATGGGGTAGCCTCTCTACTAGTACACATTATATGCTCTTCGGGAATTACTGAAGCTCCCCAGCATGCCCCAGATAAATACCCCATGGGGTAGCCCTTTATGCTCTTCGGGCATTACTTAAGCTCCCAGTTGCTGCTACCGTTCGTAGCAGGATTCTTTGACAAGAAGTAATTTACCATCCTCTTGATTCACCCTGTTTCCCCATTTATTCTACTTTCTACTCTCTCCCGAACTTACATTATGCGTCCATGGCTTGGCAGAGGCAAAAGGCTCCAGGCTGGCGTGACCTTGTGCTCCCTCTCAGCCTTCATCCTCTTCGGTTACGAGCAAGGTGTCTTCGGCCCTATCCTACAAAATGAAGATTGGTTGGATCAATTTGATCATCCTTCCGACTCCAAGACAGGGATCATTGTCTCATGCTACAACCTAGGCTGTCTGATGGGATGCGTCTGTGAGCTAAATCTTCCTCTCTTTCAGTTTAAGTAACTAATGGAATGACAGTGAACTTTCTCGTCGGCGAGAAGCTTGGGCGTCGTTGGACTATCTGGTTTGCCATGGTTTGGGTTGTGGTTGGAACTTGTTTGCAGACCTCAGCCTTCCATATCGCTCATCTGGTCATTGGTCGCATCATCACGGGTGTCGGCACTGGCCTCAAGACTTCGACGGTTCCTACGTAAGAGTTGTAACTCAACATGGAGGATTTTACTGATACTTGAAATTCAGATATCAGTCAGAGCTTTGTAAAGCAGCATCTCGAGGCCGCCTTGTCAGTGCAGAGGTCCTATTCATTGGTGTCAGTACCCTTTTCATCCAATTCTCATATAGGAGCTCAACCGAACTTACAGATCGGAATCGTGGTTGCCTACTGGTTCAACTTCGGTATGAGCTTCGTGGGCGGGCCCATCGCTTGGCGTCTCCCTATCGCTCTACAAGCCGGAATGGCGATAGGAGTCATAATTCTTGTGTTCGCCTTGCCTGAGTCCCCGAGATGGCTGTTCTACCACCGCCGGAACGAAGAAGCAGTCGAAGTACTCTGCGCGATTCACGACAAGACCCCCGACGATGAGTTCATCGTCGCCGAAAAGAGGGCTATACTCCAGGCCTTGGAAATGGAGTCAGAGATTCAACGATCCTTCTTCTCTGCCTTCAAGAACGATGACCTGAAGACGGGATACAGGGTCTTCCTTGCTTGGCTGATTCAACTAATGAACCAGATTTGCGGAATCAACTTGATTGTTTATTATATACCATCCGTCTTGCGCCTCAATGTTGGCATGGGCGCTCAGCTAAGCCAGATTTTAGGCGGCTGCATTCAGATGATGTTTATGTTTGGAAATCTGCTACCTACGTTTGCCCTGGATCGAATGGGTCGGCGCAAGACCATGATCTGGGGCTGCGCTGGCTTGGGCATTTGTATGCTTATGGTTGCAGCATTACTCTCGCAGGCAGATGGGGGCGCTACGTCTCGAGGAACGAATTTTGCCTCCGCGTCTATCACTTTTTTCTTTTTATACATGCTTATTTATGGAGCAACGTGAGTACCGACGCCTAAGAACTGATCAGCTTCTGACACCAATCTAGCGTCGCCTGCGTCCCTTGGGTTTACGTGCCCGAGCTGCTGCCCCTGAGCGCCCGCACTCAGGGAACCGCTATTGGCATTAGTAGCAACTGGCTCTGGAACTTTACCGTCGCGATGATAACCCCGGTTATTATTAATCGACTCCAGTGGAAAGCCTACCTCATCTTTTTCACAACCTGCATGATATTTGTTCCCCTGGTCTACTTCCTTTACCGTAAGTCCTTCCTCGCCGCAGCCCTCCGAGGTTGACATGACTCACTGACGAACATGCAGCCGAAACAAGTGGCCTGAGTCTCGAGGAAATTGACTTGATCTTCATGGATGGAAGAAATCCTGTTGTTGTTGGTTGGGAGATGGTTCAGCTGAAAAGGGCCGGTGGAAATATCCCCGCCTTCCCCGAGGCCGCAAACGCAAAGGATGTGCAGGTCGAAACCGCGGAGAGGGTCAATTGAACAAATTGGCACACGGTAGTGGACAATAATATTGTTGAGCCCGGGATCTTAAATTTGATGCCTCACTTGCCTACCTCGCACCGATCGGCGACGGCCCTGGCGACTTCAGTGGCTGGGTAGCAGAAAATCTGTTTCCAGAACATGCCTCTGGCGAGAATGGCTCCGGTCGAGACCAACTGTACCAAACTCCTTGGAATGAACGAAAACAACGCGAGGTATGAGGACTATCGTCCCGGCGCATGCGAATCGCCTTCGAGCGCCCACTTATCGTTTGGCTCCTGACCATGATTGGGATCACCCCTGACCACGCGGTCCACCTCCTCTCGCACAATAGGATATACATCCCTCCACGAATTATAACCGACCCAGCAGTCATGATGTCCATAGCCCGGCACGATCTTGAGCTTATACATATCAGGCCCGAAAGTATCGCAAAGAAGTTTGTAACTCTTTTCGACAGACTCAGGGCTAAACAGCTGGTTATCTGACCTGGCAAGCAGCAGGATCGGAATGTCTTTGAGCTTGGCGACGCCTTCGCGTGTCGCCATATTACCAAACAGTGGTCCAGGTGCCTTGAGCTCGCCATCTTGTCCCGCACTCGTGAAAAACTCGAGTAGGTGTACACTCAAATCTGTGACACTACCGGCGACGACCTGGTCGATGTGCCGGTGCGTGACCTCGTCTAGGTTGCGGTGATTCCACATGCGGCCAAGTGTGAATCTCACACGATGGCACGTCGCGTTGTTGCATGATTCTTTCTCATCTAGAAGCTGTATAGCTCGCAAGGTCTGGCTGATTAGCCGCTGTGCCAGACTGTCATCCGCAAAGGTCCGCAGACTGAACCATTTTCCAAAGAGACTGGTCCGAATCTTGGCTAACAAAGTTCCCAGGCCATTCACTCGGAGGTGGTGAAGGGTGCCCATCATGGGATTCATGAAAACCTGGCTGGCTGTAATTTAAGAATGCTTTTAAAGGTTAAAATTAGTCGTAGAGAGAAAATGAATGCTAGGCTACAAATAGCCTCTTTTGGGAGGTGCCTTCTCTAGAGAAGATCTGTGGCCTGTGTCCTGAATAGCAGGGTCTGCCCGGTGTTCTACCTTTTCCCTGAGTTTCTTTGATGCTTTTTGCCTTCAGCGGGGAGGGCAGGGTCATTCGCATTCGGAGTCACGGAGATGCCGTTTAGCGCGTGTCGCAGCACGAGAGGTTCCCACACGAAGAGATAGAAATGGCCCTTCTGGTGTGTCCTGTGACTGAATCCAACTCGCAAGTAACTATGCTAGGTACCTCCGCCTCAGTCCATGACTTTGCCGTTAGTTTGGAGCGGAAAGTCATAGGCTGGAGCTAGCTTAGCAGGCACGAGACTTGTTGCAATCAAGGTCATCGAGTCGTACACTTTTCGTATCAAGCAACAAACACTCCAAGTTATCGTGCGTAGTAGCCATGACCATACTGCTTTTAGGATCACGTTTTACGCAACCATATATACTTGTTTTGGTGAATTAATGGCGTCTAGCACCTATGGAAGACGACGTTCACCTGGACATGCCCTATCAGTTATGAGTTAGGTGAAATGGCCTGGCGACGCCTCCTTAGTGAAGGGTTGATGGTCATTTCCTGGCACCGGCTGTACGCTAAATGGATCGAGGCGATGAGTATGATTAGCTTCGGCAAATTGCCTTAAAACATTTTGGTATTAATGCTATTGGGCCCACCAATAAACCCCGCTCAGTGTCTGAGGCCCAAACACAGCCTTCTTTTCTACTCCTCAAAATTCGACAATCAACAAACAAATCTGCTTCCTCAAAGGGTTTCTTAAACAAAACCTCAGCAAGTATGGGGGCATTTGAATCTACGGCCCGCTATACCACCAGAGTACTAGCCAAGAATCCGAGACGCCTCGATCGAAAAATACAAAGCCGGCTGTTTCCCAGCGGGAAATCATTCACTGGGAAAAGATCTATAAAGAACGCTTCACAAGGACATTTATCTTTTCAACGCACACTCAGAAACCACTTACCATGCCCCGTGGCGGAAGACCTATGCCATCGCAAGCCCCGTGGGAATGGCGTTTGGACACCGACACTCATTCGAGTCGATGGAACCCGCGCTACATAGAGGAGGCTACACAAGAGCCGATTTCAATGGAGCTAGCCGAGCATACAAGATGTGAGCTGAGGAAGGTGTACTATGGCTCCCTGCTACAGTGCTGGCTTCGGACCTATCTGAAGGAAGCGTGGCTGCCCCATTGGTTTTATATACCTCGTGTCCCGTATTTAACCGACGGAGTCATCTTTCCTCATGCAAGCCAAATCAAAAATGGACACCTCCTGCCCGCACGAGTCAGATCATACATCTCGGGTGAACCTGAGGTAACCTCCTTCAATCGAGACGCCTTTTCGACGCAGAGGCTCGAGGACTTTCGATTGTGGACTGATGATCCTTCCCAAATACCCGACGATGATATACTCCTGACAAGGTGTGCATGGCTTAATCAGACGACCGCCATCTACTTTGAACCGGAGTTTGAGGAACGTGGACCTGACTATTTTGGGGTCCCATATATTGGGCGTGGCCTCTTCGCAGCCTGGCAGGAAGTCAATAGCGACAGAGAAGAAGAACCCAATTTGCAACAGAAGCGTTATTTCGCAAACTCTATAATGCTGTTGGGCGGACCGAAAATAAGGCCGATTACAGATATCATCAGCACACATAGGCACATCTGTGACGCCTTAGCGGATATGCAAGACAAACCCGTCAGTTCAAAGGACCCTTACTCCTGGATTGAGCACGGCGCTGAGATGGGAGTCGTTTATCCATCCATTATAATTGTCGTCGACGACGCACGAAATTACTGGATTGGTAAGTCGGAGGCTGAGAGCCGTGATATAATGTTTAAAGAATTTGGCGTTTTGTTGGTGCGTACAGGGAACGAGGAACACCTGAGCGAGCCGATTGACTTTTTTAGTCTGGGTGGTACTATATTACCACTCAGCCGAGATGAGTTATCACAACTTGAAGATAAACAGCAAGTGGTCCGAGTCCGCTTAGACACAGCTGTTCGGTTTATCATGGAGCTCGAGCGCCGTGAGCAGGTTCGCTGTCCCCGTCTTATGACAATGAAGAATATACTGGACGAAGAGACTTTTCGTGACGCTGATAAATTTGCTGCGGGCGCGCTGGCGATGGCCGAGGAGAATGGTAGTATTGATCGGAATTTCGACACTTGGGAGGCGGTCCGTAGGGCCAGGGCATGCCTTGACGGGGAGTCTTTTTATGTCGATACCGAGTTGGCCGAATCGGATAAGCTCGACTATTGCCCTATCCGTCATTGGGTTTGATAGGCTGGCGGTGATAAGAGACTGGCCAGCGAGATCTGTTCCTGAGTCTGCGAGACCCTTCGAGGTGGGATTCGATTGACAACTATCCACCAAATCCATCAGGGCCCCCCTTCCATTCCTCAGCCTGCTCAACCGAAGTTACCCGAAGGAGAGAATTGGCTGTACTGATAAAGGCTTTTCTTGTCAATTCTTTTCATTTAAAGGTACGAGCATGCTACTTGGCGCCTTTGCGCAGGAGTGCTTTCCCACAGGTAGCGTTCAGATACCATCCCTGGATACCGCCTGGGTACCAGGGGAGGGGGCTTTCATGCATCTCGGAAGATGCTGGGATCCAATCGCTTTTTTACTAAGAATATTATTTGAGACGGTGCTTGCGTCTGGACCCTCCGCGGACATCTGGATGGAGACGAGATAGGACGGTATGGTCGTCACATTGACTTTTGTAAAGAAATCCTCTACGATGCCAATCTAGATTTAGAACCGTAGAATCTCAATCTCTATTACTCGTGTTCGCGCTCAATTCACCCAATGTGGTTCCTCCAGATTATAGCCCCTAATTAAGTGGGCAGTGATATTTCTCCCACGCTCGGAACATTGCTCAGCTATTAGCATTAACCCAAGAGCTCATCTGGAACACGAATTTAGTACTAGCTGTACTGAGAGAGAGATTATGGAATCAGCATCTGCGCTAAATCCTGGTAACAGTCTACCTTCCAAGCTATTGTGTTTCTCGCTTGTTTCCCCGGAACTTCAGCGCTCACGTCTACGTTTCTTGACTTGCTTCTTCAAGTCTGCAAGCAAGAATTCACACCTCCTTGCCGTCTCGAAACTCTGTATACGCAACATCAGATATTACTTTCTATTTATGGAAGAGGAAGGGGTTGCTTCAATAGTATGGTGGACTCCTCTGAACTTACCGAGGACTAATGGATATTCACAATGTTCATCGATTTCTCCGAACAACTGAAAAGGCTAGGGATGCCATCTTTGTTAGCCCAGCTCTTCAATACTGTTTAATTACCACTTCAGTAGAGATTAACCTCAGAAACACCTGGCGGAGCAAATCTGATAACGTTTGTGCTGAGGTCAAACTTCTTCCAGTCCCTAAACGTTTGCTTTTAATCTCAGTATCCTAGCACTTCGAGTCATTACCACATAGTCATGCGTTCATTAATAGCATTAAGCTTACCAGGTGCTGAAACACAATCCGCAAGTTACGGGTATTCCTCTGTGTGGCCCTTGCATGCTATGCGAAGGACTGCCACATGATCTCGGATGGTCTGAGCTGGTCGACGGGTAAATTTCCGTCCCGATCCTTGTTGATCATAAGGATCAAGGCGCCGGATTTCGCGTGAACAATTGTGCGACACAGAGTGTCGTGCTTCGCATTCTTTCGCCGGCTGCTGACCTCTACCCACGGGAGGTTGGTCGTCACCATGTTCTCCCGCGCCAGCGGGTGGCTTACATCTTCGCGAGTCCTTTCGACACGGTCCGAGGTGCCCGTGACGATTTTGTAGGCGGCTCGCATATCCGGGGCTGGTCCATCAACTAACCATTCCGGATCTGCTTGCTTCTCGTACAGCTGGCGCCCGCGGGCAATCGCAGATTGGTAGTACTCGTCATTCATCGTGGGCATTTGACACAATAAAGAAAATATGGACCCACGGCTGGTATGTTTACGGGAAACGAACCTACGAAGGCGTACACAAGGGAAACACGTACATGACAACAAGGCTTCGCGTAGTGTTCCTTGGAACTGGCAGGAGCACTCTGCATTGCTACGTCGGTGATGTATGAGCTTCCCTAGTCCAGCTCACAATTTGCAAGTACAGTCAGAATTAAGGAAAGTGCTCTCCGACCTGCCAAGCTGAACACGCTGACCATACCGTGCTTTGGTGGGCCGCAGAGATGGTCACTATGGCCCCCACACGCTTTATATACATATATGTACGTGCTCTTTTGAAGCGCGAAGATAGTAGAAAGACTATGTCTTTGAACTTCCGTAGTCTGTTGCGGAGGGTCGGGTCCGCTGTGGAGATGCTCTTCGTGGATTCCATGGTTAATGCAATTGCGAGAGTCGTGCGAATACAGATCAATAAGGGGGTGAAGAAGCTGCACAGATACACGAATCCTGCCTGGAGATGCGACAAAGCTATGCACAGAAAGAGCGATTGCCGAACACGCAGTTCATATGTGAAGATTGATTTGTCAATGAAGAAACGTGTATTCCAAGGATGTGCTGCGCCACGGCTGACCACCGCGCTAAAAGCTGCTGCTTCCTTGACATAGATATACTTTGAATCATCATTGCTGACTTCGATCGGCTTTTTATCAAGTACGAGAATATCCCGATCCCAGCTCCATCTGCCATTTCCTCACAGCCCACTGGTCAATTCACGCACACCTGGCATTGACCTGCGACTGCGTCATCTCACCCAGCCATTCGCCTCAGATAATACTGATGCCGTGACTGAACGAGGCAAAATTAGCCTGCCTTCTATCACTCACATCATAGACGCTCAAACTCCCTCAGAAATGGGCCAACCTAGTCCGGACATCGTGGTGCTACACTCCATACCTCAAGAAGCACAAGCTGCCACTGCCGCCCAACTCGAATCCGCGAGACCCACGACAGACAATGCCCTCCTGCATCAGACCGACCTTACCGATCAAGAGCTGACTGAGGACGGTGTTTCCCCTCCGACTCGCAGTGAGATCAATGGCGGGGTCCGCGATGAAAACAATGGCACGGGTGCCAGTGTTCGTCTCACCGACGATGGCCGTGTCGACATCCGCATCAACCATTTGAATAGCCGTTTGTCCCAGATCTTTACTCCTGCTTTACGTCAACATGTCCAGGATGTCCAGGATAGTCGCCCTATCCCTCCCCCATACATTCCTCCCTCTCTAGGAGGCGAAGAGGGAGTTCTTCCACCTCCGCCCTTGAACGTCGTCATCCAGGTTGTGGGCTCTCGCGGAGACGTGCAGCCCTTCGTTGCCCTGGCAAAAGTTTTAAAAGACACGTACGGCCATCGTGTACGTCTAGCGACTCACCCTACCTTCAAGGACTTCGTTCAGGAGCAGGGCCTGGAATTCTTCAGTATTGGCGGCGACCCCACCCGGCTAATGGCCTTCATGGTCAAGAATCCCGGCCTCAGGCCGGGATTTCGCAGTGTGGTAAGCGGAGACGTCGGCCAGCGAAGAAAAGATGTTGCCGAATACATTCAAGGCTGCTGGCGATCATGTTACCAAGCTGGTAAGGGAACCGATGATGACCTTTCCGAGCCCTCTGAGGACAACGCTGTCTCTGAACCTGCAACGAAACACTTTGTTGCCGACTGTATCATCGCCAATCCCCCAAGCTTTGCCCATATCCATTGTGCAGAGAAGCTAGGCATCCCGCTCCATATCATGTTCACTATGCCATATTCTCCTACCCAGGCCTTTCCTCATCCCCTGGCTAACATTCAATCCTCGAATGCCGACCCCCAACTTACTAATTACGTCAGTTATGCTATGATCGAACTCCTCTCGTGGCAGGGCCTGGGTGATATTATCAACCGATTTCGCGTGAAGTGTCTCGGTTTGGACCCCCTCAGTATGATCTGGGCCCCCGCTATGCTCCAGCGTCTTAAAATTCCTCACACCTACTGCTGGTCTCCAGCCCTAATACCCAAACCGAAAGACTGGGGCCCTCACATATCTATCTCTGGGTTCTACTTTCTCAACTTGGCCTCTGACTACACTCCTGCCCCTGACTTACAGGCATTTCTCGACGACGGTCCACCTCCCGTCTATATTGGATTCGGGAGCATCGTTTTGGATGATCCCAATGCGATGACGGAACTCATTTTCGAGGCCGTGGGGAAGACAGGCCAGCGTGTCCTCCTTTCCAAAGGCTGGGGAGGCATGGGCGCGGACGAGCTTCACGTCCCCGACGGCGTCTTCATGCTAGGCAACGTGCCACATGACTGGCTTTTCAAGCACGTCTCGTGCGTCGTGCATCATGGCGGCGCAGGAACTACGTCGGCAGGCATTGCGGCAGGCCGGCCAACTGTAGTTGTTCCTTTCTTTGGAGATCAACCCTTCTGGGGCGCCATGGTCGCCCGAGCAGGCGCAGGTCCCGATCCGATCCCTCACAGACAACTCTCAGCGGACAAATTAGCCGATGCCATCAACTTCTGTCTGAGGCCCGAAAGCCTGGACCGAGCCAAAGAACTCGCGAGCAAGATCGCGGCGGAGCGAGGCAGCGATATGGGTGCCCAGTCGTTCCATCAATTACTCAAGCCCGACCGACTCCGTTGCGCCCTTGCACCATCTCGACCCGCCGCGTGGCGCGTCAAGCGCACCAAGGTCAGGCTGAGTGCCTTTGCTGCCTGTACTTTGGCGAACGCAAATCTTTTGAATTTCCAAGACTTGAAGCTCTTTAGACCACAAGAACACTACACCGACGAAGGTCCCTGGGATCCAATATCCGGAGGGTTTACGGCATTTGTGAGGGCGGTTGGGGGCATGATGATGGGGCTAGCCGATGTTCCTTCGGAGACATGGCGAGCTCTACAGATTCCGGCTGGGCGCAGCCGACAGCAGTCCCAAGCATCAGTGCTGACAATCGCGAGCAAAAGCGAGATCTCACTTGTGGGGGCGAAATTAAGCCCGTCGACTCCCCTTGGTCAAAATGAGACGAGCTCGACTGTAGGCGGCTCTCTTACTCAAGTTCGGAGCCCTCCTGACCTCTCCGGTCACTCAACACCTACTTTGGACGTCGGATCAAGCTTTATGCCTAGTTCATTACAAGGCCAGTTGAAGTCGAAACAAGACGACGCTACCCGAAGCCGGATCCGTAATCAGAATGAATCTAGCTCCGCCAAAGACCCCGACATGCTGCGCCCGACTGGCGTGCACGTGAGCAAAGGCGCCGGGCGTTTTGTAAAGGCGGTTGCGCAGGCACCAGTGGATATTTCAGTAAATTTCACAAGAGGGTTCCACAATATCCCTAAGCTTTGGGGAGACGACACTGTGCGCCCTCAAGAAAGGGTCAGCGATTTGAAGTCGGGCCTCAAGGCAGTGGGAAGGGAGTTTGGCTTTGGCTGGTACGATGGCGTCACTGGCCTGGTCACTCAGCCCTGGAATGGCGCCCAGAAAGAGGGTGCCAGCGGCTTTGTGAAAGGGGTCGGCAAAGGGATCGGAGGATTCCTAGCTAAGCCGAGCGCGGCTGTCCTTGGTATCCTCGGTCATACGATGCAGGGGGTCAGCAAAGAGGTGCAAAAGTTGTTCGGCAGCAATGTGCAGGATTATATCGCCGCGTCCAGGGCAGCTCAAGGGTACGAGGAGTGGCTGCAGAGCTCCGATGCAGAGAAACAAGACGTCATCGTCCGGTGGAAGCTAATCCAGAAATACCTTAAGAAGAAAATCAACCCTGACGAGATGGTGCAAGATGTCCTAGAAGCACAGCAAAAGGAGAAGATAGAGGATACAGAGACCCGCCAAAACTGCGGACATACCGCGAGTTCCGCTCAGTCCACCGCTGCAGATGCTCCGACCCTAGATCCCGAGAGAGCCATACTCGCCATGGCTGGCTCACAGCCCCCCGAAGAATCACTAAAAGCGGCTTAAATCAACGAATCCCCCGACTATTAGTCCAGGAGACGCCACGTGGAGATGCCAAAGAGGATTCCGATTGTCTGGCTTGCTTTTGATCTACAAACAAAGTTAGACACACCACGCGGTTCTTACAAGCCAAATATCAGGACAAGAATCACTGACATGAGATCCCGGCCAAGAAGTTTCTAGGGTGGCCGTGGCGATGAAATTACCATGGCCGGCACTATTGCAAGTGGCTTCCAGTCAGAAGGAAACGTCAAGATCAGCAAAGATAGATTAGCGATTTTGGATGTCAAAGTCAATCGAGAACATGTGAGGCGGAAAACGATATAGTGGATATTTTCTAACATTTGATCTGGAGTAATATTTCAGTGCAATCTATGACCTTGGAAATTTTAGAACTATCAGCCTAATCATGGCTTACAAGGTAGGAAGATTGGGTTTATGAATATAAGACGAGTGCTGCAGAAATAAAACGTGTTCCCTCGCAAGGTCGTCTTCTACGCTACCTGATGTGGCCCCCGCACCCTCAGAGTCCACTTTCGAACTGCCTCCCGTTGCCTCCTGCCGCTCTTCCATGAGAACAGGCCGCAGGCACTGCATTCCTGTCTTACTCTTGAAATGATCTGCCAACTTGTCTTGTCGGGCAAATGTCAATTTGCACCCCCATGTCGACCCGGACTTCAAGGTTCCGAAGCAGACGAATTTCTTCTCTCCGACATGTATCGCTTCATGCCTTGTCTTGTCATACTGTCTCCCGAAAGATGCACCACAGACTGTGCAAGAGAATGGCTTCTCGTTGGCGTGGCTCCGCAGATGTGCTTTCAGGTTGTGACCCCGCGTGAATGTCTTGAGGCACACATCGCACTGGTGTTGACTGGAGCCGGCTTTGATCTTTTGCATCTTCCGTGGTGGCTCTGGAAATTCGAGGTCTCCGTCTGTGTCGAATCCGTGAATTTCCAACATATGATTATTCCTCGCGTCTTTGCTAGAGAAACCCAGGGATGAGAAATCGCAATCGGAAATATCACAAAAAAACGGTCTCTCGTGGCGATCGATGTGCTGTTGTCTTTGGGACTCGTTCTGAAAGCCGTGATGAAAATAAAAGCAATTTGTCCGAGAGCATTTGTACCAATTTGTTCCATAGAGAGCTTTCAGAGAAGACCTCTGCTCATCGGTGAGCTGGGATTTCCCACTACTTTCGAGGACACCTCTCACCCGCTTGACCAATTCCAAAAGATCCAGCACGTGCTCACTCTCTAGTGGCTTTCCATGGGCTCCAAGTTGTTTCCGTGACCATGTAACAGCTTGGGAAAGCTCTTTGTGGAAATCAAAACGGTCGAAGATCGAAAGCTCTTCTTTGATAGAATTAGGCACTGTCAAGTCCGCTGCCGGCTGTTTGTAATGTATTCCAAGGAAGACCTCCAGCTCCTCACCGAGTTCTTCCAAATTCTTGCTTTCTCCCGGGGACTCCGAGTACTCCTGGAGGTGAAGAGACCAGCATACCACCGCATATTCTAAGTAGGCGAAGAAGCCAGCCATCAGGGCCTGGTGTGTCATTTCTGCATCAGCAGTGGGGTCTGCAGGAGGCAGGTTAAGATATCCTAAAGTAAGGCAGGTGATTTGGAAATGAGATTCGCTCGGTATGACTTCTCTCGTTCTAATGAGGTATCTTCACGGGTCATCAGCTAGTCTTCAAGTCGGTCTTCCAGCTGGGCTCTTACTCTCTAGCAGTTGGGTGCACAAAATCCACCGTTCCGTCTTTATGATGATCAATCAAAGAGCCACAGATATCCTTGGGATTCTCTCGCCATATCCTTTGTGAGATTTCTTTCGGATCATAATCGTCTCCGTTTAGATCGACGCAGTTCGTTGCCTGGAATTCGTACCACTTCAAGGGCCGTTTTGCACAGACCAGCCATTGAAGAAGACGTTGAGCATCGCTCTTTCTGGTTGACGTGGTCTGGTTGAGGATTCTCTCTACAATGCGGGCGTATCTGTACTCGGTGATAAGTTTCATGATCATAACAACGGTCTCATCCCAGTGAGAAAGGTCAGGAATTGGCATACACTTGATCGAGTCCAGCCGGAAAGTTTGCTAACTCTGAAATGAGATTTTCCACTGAAGTTTGTTCGTACATATTCTCCATAACAAGTTTGGCGAATAGAAACATGCCTGGCGAATGATCAGTAATTATAGTCTCAGCGTGAGTAAGTGGAGGCTGCTAGAAATACCTTGGGACTTAGCTGTGACAATCTTCGCAATGTCGTATCTCATCCCTGGTAGGTTTCCAAACTTCTGCTCGATCTTGTCTTTCCAAATTCTGACAAAAGAGTGGATATCATGCTTTGTATCTGAAGGGCAGACATTTATTGACGGGATATTGGACAGGCCCTTTCTGGCCTCTCTGTCGTCTTGGCTGACAAAGAGGCATCGAATTGAGTCCATGTCCGCAGTAGGAAGGGCCTCAACAGTATTCCTTAAGAACTCCACAATATATCTGCGTTCCCTTGCATCACACTCATCAAGGCCATCCAAGAGTATGTACGTTCTTTTGGAACATCTAAGGGCAACACGGAGTAACTCTCCAGCCAGGACCTTGGTATGTAAAGAGATTTCACCGCAATTCGAGGACTTCTCGTAAAAGTATTGGATCAGGTGCTTATTTTGGTCAAGCAATTGGGACAGAAGTCCTTTAGCGATAGCGAGAAAGCTGTTTCGACTCGTATCTTTGTGTTTGCAGTAGAAGAAGGCGATCGACGTGTCCTGTGTTGCGGCGCCTCGAGATAGTCTTTGCGACTTTCGAATCTCATCCACAATACAGGAAACCAATACTGACTTTCCTAGAAAAGTTCAGAAAATATCGCCAGTGTCATCTATCTGGAGCACTGCTTACCTGCACCAGGCTTACCCGTTACCCATAACAGTGGATTGTCACAGAAATGCGGATCCGTCCAGTTCGTGAATTTACGATCCCTTACCAGCCATGAACCTGCATCAGCACAAATTCTGGCTTCTGCAATTTCTTCCTGAAATCCTTGTGTGTTGGGAGCACAGAGCCACTGTGTAACATAATTTTGGCGTCTATCGAGCTCGGCCTGTCGTTGATTATTGAACTCGTCCACGGCGATGCGGTGAATTCGCCTGACTTCCTCGAATTGAGCGAGAGATGCTTCGGTTTTGAGCAAATTATAGTTCCGTTGCATTTTGGTCTTCACCAAGTCTATTTTTGAGCTGAAGCCTCTCCATGCTGCTTGAAACACTTGTTGCCAAACTGTGAACGGTTAGACATCGTGGTAAGGAACTCAATACCATGTGCTGGAAATTGTGTTGGGCCTTTACCTTTACCCCGAAAGTACTTCATGGCTTCCCTATGGAAGTCTAGAATATCGTGATAAATCCAGCTAAGGATCGTCTTCGTGTAGGGTCGACCAGAGGTTAGATCTTGTAAAGAGCTGAGAAGAGGTAGTTCCCCCCAGATGGTCTGGTAAGCCTCAAGAAGACGGTCTAGAGCATCAGCGTACTTTGAGGCCACCTGTACGTCTATCTCAGTATATCCATGAATCCTCTTCCCCCATCTTCGCAATGACTTACCTTTAACAGAAATCTCATAGGCCCCTGCATGCATCTTAGTACCAGCCAATCCGTACGTGCTTTCCAGCCCAGCGAACGCTTACCCAGACGAATGCTAGTATTTCAGATGTATTCACGAAGACGTCAACAGCGTGGCCATATTGCTCAATTATTTGAAGAAAAGGCTCGAGCCTCTTCATGTTCCGCATTCTTCTCTTGGCTTCCTGTTCAGTTTGTATTCGCTTGATGGTAGATCGCAAGCTGTTAAGGTCTGCGAAACGGAATTCTTTGGCCTCGTCTGGGCCAAGTTGGGCATTTTTCTTGAAGTCTTCGAGGGCAATCTCGAACTCGCACAGTGTTTTACCTGGCGTGTTGCTCATTCTCGTTGAACAATTAAAAAATCAACCGGAAGCATTGGCAAGAGCTAGGGAGTACCCAAGAACAGAAACATGCGCGCTTCGGCACAAGACAAAAAGTCTCTAGGGATGAGAGCACGACAATGCTTGATGTGGAAATGCACATCAGGACTAAGATGTGTAGAAAGTCGTACTATGTGACCGGCCTGGCTGCCTGGCCAGCCTGCATTGAAGGAAGGGCTGAATCCCAGTGACTGCTGCGGAGCACTTCGCGAGTTCACTCCTTATCTCTGCGTGACTAGTGCTTTTGTGCGACGCGTGCGCCTCTGCACAGCCATTGCTCAGCGATGCAGACAACCCCCTGGCTGCATTAGCGCCCTCTGCAAAATCAGGTCTTCTGGTTTACGGACAGCCTTGATGACCACATTGTCTTGTTCTCTCCCTCCAGACTCATGCCTGCTCTCGAATGCGAAATTGTTGTTGAACTTGATCAATCTTCGAACATGATCGGCCTTGATGATGGTGATAGCAGGACATGTCCAAAACGCCAGAGATTGAACGCCAGACTGGGAACTCCAAACTGGGGACTCCAATCATTGAGCGATTGGGTGACGGATTCCAGCAGAAGAATGGATGCCCTTCGTCGTTGACATTCACATCTCCCGGTTAGCTCTTCCAATATCGCCCTGTTTGTGGGTTGATTCTCACATAAAAGCAAGACCCTGCTATAAGAAAACAATCGGATGAGAAGGAGTGTCTTTTGCCGCAGCAAGTCAGACACGATGGGGATGAAAGCAAGACTTCCAGTGGTGGTGAAATAGTGTGCTTTGGTATGGTAAGTTATAAACTTCTCTACGCGTAGATCAACCAAATCTCAGATCCTGCAGTTATGCGACATAAAATGCCAATTCACAACATGTCAAGGCAGTCAGGTGGCAAACGTTTTAAGAGAGATCAGGAAACAAGCCCAGACTCTCCACGTATCCAAACTCTCCGATACTTGGGCAATTTATTCAAGCGAGAATGTCATGTTGGGAGTCATGAATGACAGGACAGCTTCCAAGCTCGCATCGCTACCCTCTGAACATCAGCTTGCCTATGAAGCATTCATGGAGAGCTCGAACTTGGAGGAAGCTGTGGATGCGTACTTGAAGGGAACTAAAAATGTAAAGTTCGATATAGTGGTCAACATTATGGGCCCTGAGTCAATTTCTGAGGCTGTGGGCCAGCAATTGTCAGAACGTCGAATGTTTCTACAACGGCCTTACCAACTGCCCGAAGGCACAACATACATCAACCCCCAGTACCTGGTCATGGACGACGCATTTGAGGATGAGCTTGGGGGATATTATAGCGAAGGAGGAGAAGGACCAGGAACTGATTCTCTTGACGGAGATCACAAGCAGCTTTCAGCACACGACGACCCGAATGGTGAACTATGGAACATAATCGACAACTCTTCTGTGCCCGAAGGGATGGCCCGGATTGAGGTAGATCAAAATATCCATACAGTCTTGATGGAGTATGTGCCTTGACGGTGTCAAACAATTCAAGGTTGCGTGTCAGGGCTGACCTTCGCTTTCATAGACACCAACGAGATGTTGTGGATTTCATAATAGCCAGAGAGCGCGGGATTGCCACCAGAGGTCGAAGACTTTGGACAGAAGAGCGCACAGATGACGGCCTCGTTGTGTGAGTTTCTTAACAGAACTTCTCACTCTCCCCTGGGCCACAGAGCAACTGACTCTGCTTGATCTGATTTGCAGGTTCCGTCACAAGATTACTGGTGTACCCAGTCCAGCTCCCACAGATGTGTCAGGAGGGATCCTCGCAGACGATATGGGTTTGGGTAAGACCCTGAGTATGATATCAACTATAGTCACTACCCTGGATTTCGCGAAGAGCCACGTGGACTTGTGTGATGCCGAAAGAAAAGGTCAACTGAAACCAACGCCAGCAACACTCGTTATAGTCCCATCAGCTCGTGGGTTGAATGACTCTCTTCAGTTGGAAATTATGCTAATTCTTCCAGTGTTGCTTGATAATTGGCTTGAGGAGATAACGAAGTGCGTACAAATCCCAAGGCACTACCAGAATACTACTAATCACGGTGCTAGACACGTCGTGCCAGGGAAAATTCGTTGGCACAAATATCATGGTTTGATGAGGCAACTTGAACTCAAGTCTGTCCGCTCATACGATATTGTGCTGTCTACTTACGGGACTGTGGCGGCTGATCTAGCTCGCAACCGTGGGTTGCTAAACCAAATACACTGGTATCGGATAGTGCTCGATGAAGGTGATCCACCTTAGATCCATTAATATGGCACAGTCACTTACTAAGCAAGACGGATAGCTCATATAATCAGGAATTGGTCGACAAAGCAGTTCCACGCAATTCATCAACTTTCAGCGCGAAGTCGTTGGTGCATGACCGGTACACCTATCCAAAATTCCTTGGAAGACCTCGGTGCTCTAGTCCGATTTATTCGGCTGCCAAGTCTCGAAGACCCACACAAATTTCGGAGACATATTGTTGGAGGTATCAAAGTCGCCGGACAACTCGTCAGTTCAAACTTTGACAATCTACGAACTCTCCTATCCGTGGTCTGTATTCGACGACCAAACTCATTACTGGCTCTTCTGGAATCGAGTTCCAGGAGTGTCGACCCATTTTGAGTCTGACAGAAAGGAACCAGTACAACGTCCTGGTTCAAGGGTGCCATCAGGCTATTGAAAAAACGTTGTATCAAGGCAAGGGCCAGAATGATGCATATGGTGTCCTTGAAAGCCTGCTACGTCTTCGCCTGTTCTGCAACTGTGGCGCGACAGCTCTCCGCCTTGAAGAATGCTCACTCAACCCAAACGACAAAACGTTAAGCTTGCTCCAGCAGAACGAGGACGCCTCCTGCTATTATTGCCGTTGTGAAATACTATCAATGGAGACGGAGGCTTCCAACCTAGCTCCGATTGCAACGCACTGCAGGAAATTAGTTTGCGCTGACTGTCTTCCCAGGTTTTCGGACGAAACCTCCAAGCTTGCCTGTTGTCCAATTTGCGATGGCGCGGGATTGAAACATGATCCCGAAGTATTTACTGCAAAAGAGACATCCCCACTTCACGAGAACGGACCACCTTCCAAGATAGCGGCTTTATTGGATAATATCCGAAAAGCACCGACTGATGAGAAATGGTTCGCGTTCCACCTTCGCACCCTTTTCGCGTCGACTTCATCGTCAAGAATGCTGACATGTGATTGGCCGCCCTAGCTTGATATTCTCATTTTGGAAGAAAACACTTGATTCTATATCAGATGCCTTGGAAAATGAGAACGTTCGATTTGCTCGCGTAGATGGGTCTCTGTCCCAATCTCAGCGCAAGAGAGCTTTGCAGAGCTTCCGCAGCGATCAAGACACCAAAGTGCTATTGGTCACATTTGGCACGGGATCAACCGGGTGAGTTCAAATACTCCATTTAGAAACCGAGAGATGGTTGCTAAGTGTCTGTATAGACTGAACAATTTGTGTATTGCTACTCGTATCCACATCTTCGAGCCGCAGTGGAATCCGACGGTAGAGAGTCAAGCTATAGGACGTCTATTTCGACATGGACAGACCAACAAAGTGCAAATCACACGATATATCTGTCAGAACACTGTGGAGGAAGTGAGTGCAAAGACATCACTCGAACACTTTATGACAACACGCCCGTTAACGCGAATTTATAGGCCGTAGAGAGCAGACAGCTTAGGAAAGTCGAGCTCGCACACCGTGGAGGTCTGGACGGTTCAAGAAATGATCGATCGCCGGTCAAGGCGAGATTCATGGCCTTAAGAGACTACATAGAAAAGTACATGACATCAAATGACTTCAAAGATATAGATCGGTGAGCTGTATCGGGAGTAAGTAACAGTTCAATGTACTTAGATCTGTATCCGTGCGAGTCTTAATCACTTTTTGTCATGATTCAAACTTTGAAATATCTCTATCGTCAATTGAAATTCAAGGCCCCCCTGGCATGATCTGACTTGCACCTCGTGCTGAATCGACCTATCAAAATCTACAGGCGGGATTAAGTGATTCAAGTGCTCGACATTCCTGTCGCTCATCCACTACACTCAAGCTGTGTTGATTTTAAGCGAGGGATGGGGTACGGGGCTTTTGCCCTTGAAGTTTTAGAGATCCTGGGCTTGTCGCTGGTAGGTTTGCCTAGGTGGCGTCTAGGAGATGTCCCAGAGCGAATAGGTATTCCATGGGCAAATGAAAGGTTTCATGAAGGCAAATTCGCAAAATTGAGGTGTTTCAAATGCTCTTGAGAATGCAGTCGCCAGTGCAGTGCCTAGATATACCAGATTGGCTGGACAATTCCATAGCACCAACGCTTGAGTAGGATTTTCGGCAGCATGTTGATAGCAGTCAAGTCAACTACGACGTACAGACAGCTCGCTTCGTTTCCGACATTTGGCTCTTCATCATTCTGAATTATTAAGTCAATTATAATAATTGAGAATTTTCCGTCTATTCATGGCACGAAGGCTCGGTTTTATGAAGAGATAAAAATGTCGAGTTCTACTGAAATTGCCTATCGGAAAGAAAGGCAAAGGCAAGGCAGTTGCACGAGCTCGAAGCTATTTACTAGGCGGTTGGCTGATAAGATAACCCTGGGAAGCTATCGATAGGGCCCCTGACTGTAGAGAACTGCTGGCGTTCAGCCCCAAGCCCTCATAGGATCCCTGTACCTTTATCGAATGGGGCTTAACTAAGTAGAGGGCTAGGTTAAGATTCTTGCGGGTGTTGGCTGTGTTGTTTTCAAGCAGGGTTTCTGAGAGTGTTTTTGGAAATTGCGACCTTTTGGTTTCCCAGTTGTGATGCAGCGGTTGCAGGCTCTGCTTTATTGGCCGTGCTACGAACCCATGTAATTCATGCGTGGAACCCGCCGCTGTCAGCACTTAGTTGCGCACCCAGCCCTACATTTTTAGGCCCCCAAGGCAGAATCCTACGGCGCACTGGCCCTTTTGCGGGCCATTTCAGCCCTAGCACATTCCAGGCAGCAGCAACCTTCTACGAGCACCGCCCTTCAAGAGCAAGACGAAAATGTGCAGCCAATTGATCACGTGAGTAGTGGAACAGGATATGTGGGGCAGGCATGCGCGGTTCAGTCTATGAATTCAAGAATTTATCTGTACTGCAAAGGTGTTTCATTCGTAGAAAGAGAATACCAAAAGCTCATGCGATATGAAGCAAATAAATTCTACTTCAGTCATAATGTCTTTATCAGTCCGGAATTATCAAGCTGATTATATACTTTAATCAGTCTCATCGAATGTGGCTGGATCAATTGAAAGGCTGCACCAAGGTCCTGGCGGGTATCTGATGTGTTCCCTGAATGTAATGCGACGGTAACAGGCGCTGTCTTACTGGCCATGGAGAGAGTTCATGAAGCGTTGCTTTTACAATCTCCATCCGTAGACAGGGCGCAACTCATTCATCCTCTTTCTGTTCAAAACAAATCCAAACCCTTCTGATTTCATACACTGCTTACTCTGTTGGTCAAAGGTCACTTGGCTGCATATGCAAGGATATCAAGGCGAAGTCTTGCGTTGAAAACGGTTGAAAACGGTTGAAAACGGGCGAAAACGGTTGAAAACGGGCAACCACAGGAGTAGAATAAGAGGTGTGTATCACGAGAGGGACTGAGAGACCAGGGCAGCTGCCCTCAATACGTCAATTGCAGTTAAGTCGGCGCTACCTTCCATCAGAACGGAAGTCCTCTGGCGGCCGCGGGGTCCAAAGTAAATAAAGGCTTGGAGGGCTGGGCGCTTATGTAAGCAATTGCCTGCTGGCTGCCCTTGACACATACACAGCCTCTCACTGTGGAGGCCTCGCTCTGCCAGCCCTCCGAAGGACGAGGGAGCGCACTGACGGGAGAGTAACAAAGCAATGGAAGCAGAAATAAAGTTAGGGAAAGAACAATATCCGGGCTCTAGTCAGAGCACAAATACCACGATTGCGCACAATAGGTACGAGAAAATAAAAAGAATGTGCATTGGTTGGTTATGTACGGTAAAGACTGTGATTTGAAAGCAACGTCTTTTTGAAAGTCCTCCGATTGGGATTACCCTCGATTTACTTAAGCTCGGCCCCCAACAGCGTCAACACGCTGCGGCAGGAAAAGGCAAATGAGAAAGGATCGAATAAGATTGGCCTGGGAGGTTTCTGAATGGGCTAGCTTAGTCATGCGAGCAGTCACGGCAATGAGGCTCTGCTGACGCTGACGGCCGACGGCTCACCGCACTGACGGTCGGTACCTTCCGTCTGGTGGCCGGGTGCTCGTTGGGATGGGTACCGACGGGGTTGTACTCTGGAGACTGCATGTAAGGTCCTTTCGTAGTGGACGCTGGGCTTTCAAGCACCGCCCTTCAACAGCAAGACGAAAATGTGCAGCCGATTGATCACGTGAGTAAAGCAGAACACGGGGACCGACGTGCGCAGTTCGCAAACCGAAGAATTTATTTATAGTGGAAAGATATTCTACTTGCAGAAAGAGATTATCAAACTCACGAGAAACAGTCGGGGCATACTTGGTAGTCTGTAGCAACTTTATAAGGTACATATTCGGGCAGGAGAGTCCTCGTCATATTAGTACATTGCTCACCACCCTATACATACTTAAGTAATTCAGATATGTCCAGATCAAATGTTGCCTTCACAAATCGGATGTGACTTTTTACCAGAATGATCTCTGTTGCATAAACCAGGGGACAATGACTTAACATGATTGCATATATCGTGTGCACGCACATCACGTAAGCCAACAAATCACTTCCCCTCACCCAGATCGCGACGTTGCACAAAGCGAAAAGGGAGTCTCCAACTCACTCACTAGGCTTTGGGGGAATTTTTTGTGGCTGTGGCTAAATCAAGCTGGGTTTCTGAGAACGCTCACGAGAATTTCGACGCTTTGATTTCCCAGCTATAATGCAGCGGTAACAGGCGTTGTCTAAGTGGCCGCGGAGAAAATGCTACGTAGGTGATGCAGAGCCGCCTCGTTTTGCAAACGGACCTTTTCTTTGGGCGCCGCCGTGCCTACACGGGGACCAAGGCCAGCACTAGTGGTGATCTCAGGTGCCGTGCCCCCGAAAGCCCTCCAGGTAAGGGTGCAAGTTTGCGCTCCGCCACTGCGGAGCGAACATGGGACGCTCCATCTTTATGAGAATTGCCCACACCCACGGTTTTCAAAATCGCACTTACTGAGTGAGAGAGTGTGTGCATGGGTGTAGCGCAGGCGGCTGGCAAATGCTTACATAGGCGTCCACAGCCCTGTAGGCCTTTCTTTACTTCAGAAGGTAATGTCGAATTTGACGTATTGAGGGCAGCTGCTCCTGTCTCTGAATCCCTCGCGTGACATATGAATTTGAAAAGTATTTTATATCAATTATTCTAGAAGCCTTTGTAATCGTGATCCTAATTGATGAGTATGAAAACAAATTCAGCAGGTGCGATTTCAAAACCGGAGGGTGTGGATTGAAACTCCCTTATACAGCGGTGCTTTTGAATCTGCGTTGCCACATTCGCACCATTGCTTTGCCGCGCAGTGGTCGGGCGACTCTCATAGGTGACTGCGGCTCAAAAGCCACCCTTTCAGCTCGAGGGGTCCTTTTGACCACTAGTTTTTGCAAGCACCGCCCTTCATCAGCAGGATGAAAATCTGTAGCCGATTGATCACGTGAGTAGTAAAACAGGACATGGCCGTCTGCAAACCTAAGGATCCATCTATGCCTGAAAGGTGTTTAATTCGCAGAAGGGTATTTCAAACTCGCGGAAAACAGTCACAGCGTGCTCGATGGTCTGCGGCAGCCTCGTGAGGCTCACATATACCCTCAAGACATTCGAAAGATGCTATGAAGAATGTGTTTTCGAGCCAGTCCCGGTAACAAGTGTTATCTTGAAACATTTTCTTTTGTATTGGTTTTTTTATGGTATCATGGGTGGCCTACCAACGCGTTCCCGTTCGTGCCCGTGGTCGAAATGGGGCCCGTAATAATATCATTCCTTCCTGCTCACTGAACAGGATCACAAGATCGACCGTATTCTAAGTGATGGTCACATGCCTCAACACAAAACTATCAAATAACTCGTCGTACTCCTGTGTGAGATATTTTTCTTGTTCATGATGACTTCTGCTAAGAAAAAGGCATCAAGCTACTCTCATCGATGCTTTCTGATCGAGAACAAGGCCGGATTGCCCGAAATTTGTGTGGATATCCATATATAGTAAGGTACCTTCAGTGCCTTCCATGGCATTTAGGAATGTTCAAAGCACAGCTTTCTCACGCGAAAATCTCGAACTTTGGCGTTGAAGACCCAGGTCCCATCCTGAATAGCCCAGACAGTGCTTTCAATTGAATTCAATCGCGCCTCGATGACCTGCAGGTCGGCGTCATTTTCGACCGACAGCGATGCCATCATCTTTCAATAGGTTTGAATAAGTCCAGACGAAATGTCAGGAATCTGTGTATAACCCCCTCCGTTTTGATGGTGGATAACAACAAGGTCAAGAGGAAAAGATGACATCGAGATCTAAAGTTTATTTATTCAATGGCAGGAATGATCAGGGTGCAACCTGTAATACGTATTTCTATGAAATAGCTCTTTAGTGTTATTGGCACTGAAAACCCTTAGTAACAATATGCTTGATGTTTAATGAGCTTCCACCTCATGCACTAAGCACATCTTTATACTTAAGTAGATCTGATCAGGTCTCGGAACCATTCAAATACTCTTTCTGGAACTTGTGGTCACATTGGACCTGTGGCAAGACATGTGCCATTTTTCTGACTCAAAAATTAAATGCATCCACACTTCTCCCCAAAATGGGTGACTCCCCTTAGACGATGGTAACGCACTTGATTTCGAATCCATCGAAGAATTCATCATACTCCCTTGCGGATTCTATTCCGCCAAACCGGTAGCAAGAAGCAAAGTAAGCTACGCGGCTGAAGCTCTCTCTCTCTTTGTTTTTAGCCAGGACAAGCCCGCATCTCTGTTCCGACACAGCATCAGGAATTACCTGCTCCTCACGGCCTACGAGTAGCAGCGTGACATCCATATCATCACCGCAAATTGATGCCCAGAAATCCATCGTGTCCGCTTTTATCTTGACCTCGGGCCCATTCAAAATCTGAAGATACGATGCTTCTGTGTCCGTTTCATTTAACAGTCGACAATCCCGGACCCGAGCATCCAGGATAAGCGTCCCATCCGTAACCGCTCCGAACTCGTTGCTATTGACTGTTTCCGTCTGCATATTTATGATTTTCAATCCGCTGTCGACTTTTTTGCAACAGTCCGTGTACCGCACCGCTCCGCCGACTGAGGCCCAAGACCACGAAGGTGCTGTGTATTCAGAAGGCCTGGGATGTAAATCTTCAGCTGGAACGTCCCACAGTAGTTTCAGAGGCATTGAGTTCTCCCAAATTCCTGCCAGGTAGGCTCCGTATTCGTGGTTGCTCTGCCTATAAATTCGTGCGACCGCCGAAAGAGCCACGAGCTTGTCGGAAGGGAACGTGGCCTGTCGACGTGAATAAAGCACGACGATATGATCCCAGGGCTCCAGCTCCATTCCTGGTATACAAGGGACAGGCTCACGAGCTTCAAGTTCGTGGTGTAAAATAGAATTTCGGTGAGTCCTGATCGTAAAGTCGTGCTCATCGGCGAGTTGATTCAGACTCCGACATGACCACAAAGGCCCGTGTGACGTGTATGAAAGCAGCCGTGGCGAGAGAAGCCGCTCTTGTAATGCCCATGCCCGTGCATCTATAGGTTGCTTCGAATCGTGCATTATAGGCAAGGGAGATCCTTCCATGAGGGCCAGTGCCCTGCTTTCTCTCCCGCTCAAGTCTCTATATCGTAGACTAGTCGGAGCGAAGCGGCGATAGCACAAAGGACGTACATGATGCAGAAATCCCTCTTCCACACTGTGAGCGCATGCAGCAGATATCGTCAGCAGGGAATGCCGGTATATCAGAGCCATCTGCGGTATTTCCCGTGCCTTGTCTGATTCATCATCTTGCACGATACAGAAACTGTCGATCCACAAAAACGGAATGCCAAGCTCACGGCAAACAGCCACGGCGTCCTTTATAGTTTGCGGCAGCCTTGTGAGTTGCATATCCTCAAGATATCCAGGCAGGCGAGTCCTCGTCGTCTTAGCACGTTGCTCACCACCCCAAACATAACTCAGACATGCCCAGGACCACTGCCTATCAGATGTCGTCTCAACAAGCCGGATGTGGTTTTTGCCAGAGTCCGGGCTGACCTCCAGAAGCCTCGATGGCACGAAGCCGATAGGCGCCACTCGACAAAGTTCATGTGAAGACTGGCATGTTCTAGAGATCGTCTTGAGATTCTCATAAAGCCTTGCCGTGTCGAGCCTTCTGTGCAAGACTTTCATATCGGTCCCGATTGTTTCCGAATATTCTGCGCGGCACTATGTCAGGCCATGTGTGATCCTCATGGGCTGTCCATGGACGTACCGTCTAAGACCTTCAACTCGCTCTCACACTCGATTGTGGTTGCGCCATGGAGGAATTTCACTCTCGCAAAACCGAGGACGAGGTGTAGATGTCGGCGACGCAAATTGTCGAGAATGAATTTGGTTTTCTGAAGAAATATCGCTGTCTTGTCCAGTCGGGCTCTGTTTTGGTTCGAAAGTCTTGACAACCAGGAGGCTGAATCGACTGTATATTGCCGGTCTTTGAAGCATTTTGGATCGGACAGGATTCTGAAAAACTTCAGAAGATCACCTGGTCCATGATGGCGTTTTATTAGTTGCCAGCTCCCATTCAGCATCCTAAAAATGGGGCAGCCGTCTGCTTCCGCTCGAAGGGCTTCTGCCTTGGTATGGGGCAATGGTATCAAGCCATGCTCCAGCTGAAAGTGCGTTACAACGATCCTGTCGCAGTGTTGACATGTGTGCAGCCTGGGAATGTGCTTCCAGCCTAGTGGGTCGCCCTGGTCTTCTGGGAGATTGTCCCCGTCACCAATAGTGGCACCCACCATCATGAGATGATCGGATAGGTGGATCTATACAAGCATTCAACATCAAGCTCTTGTTTCGGGGCATATGGGCTGAGTCTCTGAGCTGTACGGTCTGGGCTTGATGTCGGGTGAAATTTGTCCGCACACCCACGATGGACGGGGAAGGGGGCCGGTGATCCGGCCGTGTTGGTTACATGTTGGTGCCGCTCCAGACCCACCACTGTCTGAATAGGCGCTCAGTAGACTCTCCACTATGCCGAGCCAGCCAGTCGGGGCTCACGTGATGGAGCCCTCATGTTGACACTCGGCGTTCGTCTTGCAGAGCCGTCGTGTCCATGTGAAGCATGTGGCTGACGGGAAGGGAATGCCGAAGACGGTCGTCGAGGGTCAAAGACAGGCGCAGAGATCCGCAGGGATATCGATCTTGCAGTCTACAGCTCGGACGGACATCAAAGGTCGGCGTGTGTATTGGCCAATACCTGGCATACTTCTACGCGAAGAGCATCTACAGGTGTCAACAGGGCGTATGGCAGACGGGTACTGGTTCATGGTAGGGCTTCTCAGGAACGGCACGGGGGCACTACTACGGCTAGGAAACCAGAAGCCATCACGGTAAAGATAGTAGCCGTTGATAATGTGGCAAGAAAGGCTTGATTAACTGACGGCATATCACCAAAGGAGCACAGCACGAGTGGAAGAAGGGATATCTGTATGGTAGAACAAATTGATTGATAACCGTGATAGCGCAAGAAGTTGACGGCCTGCAATAAGCGGCCAGTCGAAACCGTTCCGAAAACCCGAGACACAATAATCAAGACTAACGACATGACAAGAAACAGTATAGCCTAGTAGTATACCCTGACAGCCAGCATCTTCATCAGCATCCCCAAGGGTGTGCTGACCAGAGACCGACGTCCTCTGGGAAGGCCTAGACTGGAGGTGCGAAACAAGGAAAATGACCAAGTGCTACCCTCCAGTTCATTTTTGAGCGCGAGAAACAAAGAGCATCTTTTTTCTTTCAATCGATTATTGTGTTGCACCGTGTGCTATGGCGACCTGCTTCCAGTGGTCGCGATCAGCCTCTAGCTTCCTGATCTTCTCCTCCAGCTCCTCGAACTTGATGGCCTTGCGCTCCCGAGACTTGCGAGCAGCAAGAGTGTTGCGGGCTCGCTTCATTGCGATAGTATCGTTGGGATCCTCGACGATGATGGGAGGCAAAGGCTTGTCCCGACGACGGGAGTTAACACCCGACACCGAAGAGTGACGGCCTGAGGGAGAGCTGGAGTTGCTAGACTTGCGTCGCTGAGCTGGCTTCTCAACGGTCTCGAAATCATCGGACTTTGTGGCAGGCGACTGGTCAACAGCTGGTGCAGGGGCTGCCTGGACAGGGTTCTGCTCGGGGAAGAGCGAGAACCAGGTGTCGCTGCTGTCGAAGTCGTTGGTGCCAAAGTTAGGAGAGACATCGCAGCTGTCGTTGAATTCCGGTGATTCGTTGTAGATGGAAGGCGAGGTCAAAGCAGTGAGTGCAGTTGAGTTCGGCGCCGACATGTAGGGCTCGTTCATAAGCAGGTCTTGTGGGGAGACGGTGCCAATGTTGGAGCTGTGCATGGAGCTGCTCAAGTCGAAAGCCGGGTTGGCTGGCGACGAGAACGCCGAGGCGGGTGCGCCGCCCTCGAAGGCAGTGAAATCCTCAAAATCGAAGTCTGAAGGACGTTGTGAGCCACGAGGTCCCGAGCGAGGCGCAAGTCTCGGGGGATGGAAGTGGTTCTTACCTTGGGCGTCCATTTTGAGGGTGGTTGCCTGGTTACCGTTGCTTTGATTGAATAGAGGGACAGGCGGTCGCTGCCGGGCCTGGTTCTGATTCTGGTTCTGGTTCAAAGCAGTGGTCGAGGAGGGTGCAGAGGAGGCGTAGAAGTGGTTATTCTGCGCGGTAAACCGATTGGGAAAAGCCGGGGACGAAGCAGTGTGGCCCTGTGCCTGGAGTAACTGTGCGACTCGCTGACGGTGCAGATCCTGGGGCAGTTGCCAGTTGATCTGGGTGTTTTGCGGTGAGTTGAGCGATGCACTTCCTATGGCGGAAGAGTGGGAGGCAGGGCGATTAGGGAGATGACGCTTCGTCGGCGTGTCGAACAAGACAAAGTCCTGTTGTGGCGGCTGCAGGTGCTGGTGTTGTTGCTGTTGTTGCTGTTGCGCGGGTGGTGCCGGCAGGCTCTGTGAACTGGAGGGAAGCCATGTTGACTGGGAATCCGTGGTGAAGACTGGGGGGTCTGAACCGGGAATGGTGGCGGTGGGGAGACGCGAACTTGAGCTGAAGCTATTCAGGCTGAAGTTCAGATCGACCTTTTCAGGAAGAACTGAGTGAGTGGAGATGGGGGGAAAGCTGGGGGTGTCTGAAGACTGAATTTTGACTGAGTTGCACGGGGCAGGCCACGAGAGGGCTGAGTTTAGAACATCTTGATGGCGGTATCTCAAGTTGTTCTGGTGTATTTGTGTAATGGTTTGGGGTTGAGGGAGAAGAAAGGAAGGGAAGAGAGAAAACGCGCGATCTGGGCTCGGGAGGTGGGTGGTTTTAAAAGCCTCAGGCAGAATCTACCAGCCCAGGCAAAATGTGCGCTGCCCCACCATCCCTCTGTCCCTTCCTCCTTCCTCACTTCCTCACCCTCCAACGTTGCAGGGGTCCCCAGTTTGCAAGTATGAGTCACAGTCAAGCCCTTCCTCGCTTACTATATCTACGCCTGGGGTGATTTTCCAACCACACGCGTCCAAACCGACGTCCTACCATTTGAACCGAATGTTTGTCGTCCAGTCCTCTTACGATACGTAGATATCGACGGTGGGAAAACCTGCCAGAAGATGGAAACATTGTAAATGATAGCTTCACGTGGAGTATTTTTCAATGAGATGCATGTCTACCACACGACCAAAACGCTCTCATTCGTTGATGCTGAAGAGGAGTGTGAGCTGGGAGGTGTGGGCCTAGAAGACGTCGCTTCTTCCACTTCTCAGGAACCCAGCCCACGCCTTCCCTAAACAGGTCGCCGGGCTTGGCCAGTGCGCAAGTGCGCCTCGTTGCGATCCCACCTCGCGAAGGAGCTGCCTGGCTGACATTGATTCGTACCTGCGCTATTCCCACAATACGACACCCTCGGGTAGAACGTCGGTATGGTTGGTTCAGGGAATTGAGACGAAAGACATCCAAGTAGCGCACTTGCCCTCTTGGTGCCTCCGACATTCTCGGCGGCTGAGGCTGTTCACTGCACGTTCGGTGGAAAGGCACACATGGAGCACGACAGAGCATGTTGGCGGTAGTCGCGGACCAACATAACGGCCTGGGAAGGTTTCGTAAGCCACATCCTGACAAAGCCCTCGCTAGCGCAGCATTCCGCAACGCTGTAGGACTCTCCTCGCATTGGATGTGCGCAAAATGGCACTAAGGCTGCAGCGCGCTTACTGGTCGCGATTACACCAAACTCTAACAGCAACAAAACTGTTTCAAGATTATAATATAAAGAGAACTATTAGAAACTAATCAAGATTTTGTATAGTTTTTAAATACATTTTTATGAATTTAAACATATACATTTACAATATAAATATAAATATTAAAAATTTATAAGGTACCTTAGCAATCTCGTAGCGCGACTTGTTCCGTTAGCACCGATCTAGGCCACATGCCCTCTGGCCTGCAGGAAGACATCTTGGACCAGAGCGTTACCCTAGTCGGTTACGCCGAATCTCAAGATGGCAGATGGACAGATGGCAGGTGACAGACAACAGAAGCTTGTTGCCTATGTGCAGATTGCGCGTTGAACCTAGGCGTCTGCTGCCTTCTCCACGCTTGCGCACTCAATTGCGCGTTACACTCTACCGACTTGCTTACGAGAAGAGATCACGATGCCTGGGGCCACAACAATCAACTTGCAGACGGGACGGATGGCCAAGTCTGTCCGCGGCCCACCGTGGACACTGGCGCGGCCGCTGGCGTAGCTCATCCCCACAACTCAATTCAGTGTCGGGTGCCCTGAAACAGAAACCACCAGCATGAGGCTCTGGACTACGACACCCCGTTGTTTCTGGTGCAGCAAATCAGCACGGCGAATTGGTTCTGTGAGTCACTTTTCCCTGTCCACAGATGAGATCTAACCCCCCTAAACAACGGCACGCGCAGAAGCGCATGTAGATGGAGGGAAAGGAAAAAGCAACCATGCGCATTTCATTCCCCGGATCGGCAAATGGGGCCATAGGATTGCCCAAATTCCCATTGACCTGTTTCTCGCTGTCTAACCCATTCTCGTTGGCCGAAAAACTGTTGCCGACCAACCAGCCGACCGCGCCTCGTGGAAACTTGGCCTCGGGTCTGGTCTTGGCCTTATTCATGATGGGATCTGGCCCCCATCTAAAGGAAGAATCTTGCGGGCGAAGCAGACGAAACTAATGCAAGCCCTCTCCATACTAACTGTGTGGCACGTATACGCATCAGCGGGCAGAAGGACTCGCGACACAGAGTTGTCTCTCTCTCTCGCTGTTTTTGCGCAGAAGCGCATTCACTGGACCAACCAGCGACCAGCACCCACCCTTTCACCCCCCACCCTGGACCCGATGCAACAACAGAGCACAACAGAAAGTACCGTCAGCACTGCAGTAGGGCGCGCATTCACCAGCCACCCTCCTTTGCCCACCAACCAACCCACAGCTTGGCCGTTCAATGGGGGAACGAGCAACGTGCACTTGACCAGCCCAGGACAGGCGGAGCACCCGTGTGTGTGTGTGTGTGAGGCCAAAGGCCAGATTACAAACCCATCTTGGCCCGTGTTAAAGTCGCAGTGATAGGGTCAACTTTGCCCACGAGTCCTATCTCTCATCCTCTCTCCATCGCTCGCTCTCGCTCAGCCCCAAGGCACTATAAAATACGGGGCGGACTAGGACTGCGAGCCTGGTCGCACATCCTGATCTGACAAGCCCTCCAGTGGGCGCAATTTCCGCCTTTTCGGGGGATTGCAAAAACCCTGGCGGCGGATAAAATGTGAAGACTAAGGAACCTGTCTTGAGGTTTCATGCATGCTTACTAAAAACCGAAGGGTGTTTCGTCGCCGGGCCAAAGACACGCCGTGTCTTTCGCCAGACGCAACAGTAAGCACGCGCGTGACACCCCCCTCTTGCCCCGGTGCTTCCGCTTACTGTCCACACCAGCCGGGCGTCTTGTCTGTAGAATACTGCGTATCAACAAAGACCAGGGTGGGGCAGGGCCACGCTCATTGCTTGACCGAAGGAGACCGTAGGCGAGAGAGCACAGCAGGCGGCGTAGATAGCCCAAACCCCGAAGGGGGATGTCGGTGCCAGACCCCGGGTCTCGGAGCACGGCTTTCGCTCGGCTTTCAGTCGCAAACTCCGTCGATCAACGGCATAGACTAAGTTTCAATTTTTTTTTGAAGCCGTTCCCGGAGCCGATGCGGCCGATCGGCTGCGATGGCAAAGACATGGGCACGACATACGTGCGAGCAAGACCCACGTCGCATATGATTTCCCATTTTCCTTCTGAGCATGGAACTGACTGTTGAGAATTGGATGGCAATCTACTACGTATCACAAACACACTAAATAATACATTCTCCTAGTAATATTCACTCGAATTGAACCTTATGCAGAAGACGAGTCTGTCTCATGATCCCGACGCTTCTGTAGAGTTGACTGAGGATTCGGACAAGTGGCATGGCTTTCAGCTCTTGAATGCTCCCATACTCAAGATCTGTCCTCTAGAACTACCTCTGCCGCACTGCGTCCTGGACCGACCGTGATATGGGTCATATTCCGCCTTCACTACCTATCTAGATGGGTTCTTTTCACGGTTGAGAGTGCGCATATTCGTGTAAAAGACAAGCGTGTGGGTGCTCTCACAATGCAAAATCCAAATCCTTGAGGTTGTAAACGAGAGCGATATTTCGTTTCTAATGAGAGCGTGTATATATAGTGATATGAAATGGCCAAACTTCGCAAAAACTCCAAGACTTGATCCAGAGACGAGAATGTAAAGAGGCTAATAGAATACACAACTACCGCTCTGTCCCCATCCGCCACAGACCAACACAAACTGCGCCAAAGTGACCAGCACTTTAAGAATTCTTCTCTGTCAGACAAGATGTGCCAACTGCCGTGGGTGAACCAATACCGAATCGGTTGGAAACCTGATGTGTCCTCAACATTGATATAACCGTCATCTCACTTTGAACCAGCAGCTTTGACAACGCTACCATCTCGTGGCTTAGCGGCCACCACTCCCACCGCCGCCGTTGTTAAATGTTTGCACGAGGGCTGGCTCGGTTTGATATAGGAGCTTGAACCGGTGAACGCCTGCCCCGGATCCACCGGTGGCGAGAGGCGAAGCCAAAGCCACTTCTACTACAAGCTTCCTCTGAAATGTGTTTGGGAACCTGGCCATTGCAATTGCGTTACAGTCGAGACGAGATTGGCTATACGTGAAGCATCAGCACGGCTACGGCAAGCTCCCATGCCAGCGGTACCCGGCTCCGCTGGCGTTAGTGACCTGACCACAACGACGAGGCACGGAGGTGTCATTCGTGACCTGGACCTTTGGCCTCTTTCCAATTAGGTTGAACGCCTATCTATACGTGAAGTGGACTCAATTTCCGGTTGGTGATTAGTCATCGAAAATGAGATACCACCAAATTCTGGACTTCCCAATGGTGCCCATGCTGTTTGCCTCTTGACACAAGACTACCACTGAACAAGATCCTGCACACACGAGCACCTTTACGACCAACGTTGTTACATAGATTGACTCAAAAATCCTGTGAATCATTTCCTCGATTATGCAAACAGGCACCCCGCCAATGGACAGCAGCTTGCACGGCTCTTGTCCTAACGAATCTACTTGGGAAGTCAACATCGAAGAACTCATAGCAGCAACAAAAGAATACCAAGATTTATGCGACAGCCGGCACTTCTACGAAAATATCAGAGGATTTCCCTTCACCCCAAAAGTTCTTCCTCCTGGTGTGACTCGGCTTTGGGTAAAGCCACATGTTGGAGGGCCCACCCTTAGAGCGGAGGCCGACACGCAAGACTACGTGCATACCGAAATCAACAAGCGAGGACCACCCACAAGCCAGGGCTTGTACGTGCCCAAGGTTTTCGATTACGCGGAATTTGAAATCGATGGATTTATTCACAGCTGCATCGTCATGGAGTTTGTCACCGGGACACCTATCAGTAGCATCATGAAGCCTACCCTGTGGTCAAGGGACATGTCTGAGTCAGCGAAGAATCAAATAGTCCGCCCGTTCAAAGACAGAGTCGCAAATGCGTTGTGTTTCCTGCTCTCTCTCTCGCCGCTGCCCGATACCGCCCCGGCCCCTGTCAACGGCGGCCGAATCAAGAACTTCGTATTCGGTCGGGACAACTGCGATGGACCATGCGACTTCGATACCCTGGAGCAGCTCCAGGAGTGGATCAATCAAGAGAATGAGAAGGTACGTTCACCAAGAGCTGCCACGAGACCTTGACTGACATGCTCGCTACGTGTAGGAGAAACTCAACCCTGATCTCACGACGGCCGACCTTGTATCAGAGGGCCTCAAGCTGTGTTACTGTGACATCAACTTCGACAACTTCCTGCTGGAGAATCCCGACGACCCAGCTAGTCGATTGACAATGATTGACTTCGAGCACACCGCCTGGCTTCCTTTCAGCTTCCTGATATGGGCGCTGTGGGATAAGAGAGAAGTGTACATCGTGGAACAAGTTACATCGCAAACCGGGATGGAGATACCCAGAGGAAATACTGAGGCGCTTCACAACTTACATTTGCAGCGACGGTGGCTTTAGCTGTCTGCAAGGGGCTGGCGGGAAGGCATCTGGTTCAGAAAACAGGAACTAAGTATGGAGTGTTTTGGGGCACTATCTAATCTGAAATCCAATCACACCTTTGTTCCCGTCCTTGCCGTTGCTAGAGAAGTAATCCATACTAATTTCTTTCTACTCGAAGCCGTTCCCGGAGCCGACACGGCCGGTCGGTTGCGGTAGCAGAGGATGTGCACCACACACGTACGAGCAAGACCCACGTCGTATGTGATCTCCCGTGAGGTTGGCTGATGATGGGGATTCTATTATGGGGACGGATGGCTGGGTGATGGGAGAGGTACCCACCTTGCCACGCTCATCAAGTACATGCCGCCCAGCCCAGGACTACGGCTCTCACATCACCACATGCAAGCAGCATCAGACGAAGGACGTAGTCACCCATGGATAGATAGGGTAGGTAAACCATATTAGAAAAAAGCACGAACTGACAAAATTCCATATTCTTTTGATCACCGTTCGAAGACCAGACCCTCGCCCCTGCCAATGCAAAGTTGCGGAAAAAGGAAAGGAAAGGAGGCAGCAATCAGTACTAGTAGTTTACATTCAACAAAGTAAAAAACCCGGCATCAGGCAAATATGATGACTTCCATGGAAGCCAGCGTCGCTGGTAGTAGGCATCAAACCATTCAATCCCATCCAGACCAACCAACCAACCAACGCAATGCACGCATGCATGATGCTCCCTTTCATACACTCTTGTGTACCTCATCTCCCACCCCTTCTGTGCCCAGAGCCCATTTGTCCCGGCCGAAGCCACCGTGTCTCCGGCACCGCAGACTCCCTGAATCCATAACCAGACACAGGCGCGGGGAGAGAGGTGTAATGGCTCTCCTAGGAAGCACCTCCCCGTTGTGGACCGCCACCGCCCCGTGGCCGCTTGTTCTGCTGTCCTCCAGCCGGTGCGCCTCCCGCCTCGCCCTCGCGAGGCCGCTTGTTGCCGGGCTGGAAGTTCTCCGCGCCCGGGTTCAGTGTGGCCGGGCCTCCGCTGGCGTTGCGGTTCTGGAAGCCGCCCCGTGCGCCGCCGCGTGGGTGTTGGTATGTGCCGCCGCGGCCTCCTCCTCGAGGCGCCCCGCCTCGCGATGGCACGGGAATGCCGGTCTTGACCGGCTGCTGCCCTTGCTGCTGCTGAGGTTGGGCCGGATTTTGCTGGCCTTGGACAGTTGGCTGCTGAGCCGCAGCCTGATTGGGGTTGACGGGCAGTGTGGATTGCTGGGCCGACGCGAAGGGGTTGACAGGGGCTGTCGCTGGCTTCGCCGGTATTCCGGATGCGAAAGGATTTGGTTGTGCCGGCTGGGCAGCCGCAGCTGCTGGGGCAGGCTTCGGCGGAATGGCACCATTGGCCGGTGCCGGTTTGACTTCGGTTGCAGGTGTGCCTAAGACAATGTTAGCTTTGCTTGTTTGACGGGTTGTGAGTGACAAAGGCTCCAACGTACCAGCCGCAGCTGCTGCCGCCGCCTTGTCTGTGGGTGCTGGTGAAGAGGCAGGTTTGACGACAGCTTCCGGTCCTGGTTGGACCTTCGCATTCTTGGCCTCGTCCCACACCTCACCGACAGCGCGCTCTGGAGTGTCCTTGGCAGCCGTCTCGACAACGTTCAGCTTGGCTTGCGCGCCCTTGAGTTTGTTCTCGGCCATGTTGATCCTCAGCGTTGACTTCTTCGACGCCATGAACGTCGCCTGCTCCTTAGCAGCCGTGATCTTGGCCTCGTGTTCCGCCTTCAAGGCCTGCTCCGTCTCATCCTTGACCTTCTTGGTCTCAATCTCCACCTTCTTCTTGAGGTTGCTTGAAATGATGCTCTTGATGGTAGGGTTCTCACTAACAACCTTGCGGGTATCGGCATCGCTGAGTTGCAAGAAGTTAGCAACGAGGAGTGACTGTAGATCCGTATTCGGTGTCTGTGGTGGTTGCTGATCTGTTTGCTTGGTCGGTGTTGCTGCAACAGAATCGGTGGTGGCAGCTGGTGCGCTCGACACCTTGTTCTCGGCTTGCCATATGGCGCGTTCTTGCTGAAGTCTCAAATCGTATTCGCCTTGCAGCTTCTCCTTTTCTTTCGTGAGCTCGGCAAGATTCTTAGCCTTATCTTCAGCCAGCTTCTTGTTCAGCGCTTCTCTCATCTTTTGAGACCGCGCGTCGACAATGGCCTTCTGGTTCGATTCGTACTCGGTCACCTTTGACTTGAGCTCAGCGACCTCAGCCTCCAGCTCTGTTACCCGCTGTTCGGCCCGAGCCAGCTTTTGTTCAAGCTCAGCACGCTCTGCGTCCGACGTTGCCGCTGGGGCCGGTTGAGTCTCAACAACGCCGCCATTCTGCGTGGCCTCGGTCTCTGCTTGCGGTGCTGCCTCCGGCTGTGCGGCCGCCACACCCGGTACCTGGGACTCCGCTTGGGCACGAGCTGCATCGCGGTCTTGCACTGCCGTGGACAATTCTGAGCGCAGTCGGTCAAGCTCCTGGGAGGCGGCGGTCTCGGCCTCGCTGGCAGCAGCCAACTGTTGCTGTGCACTCTCAAGCTGCTGCTGCACCTGGAGAAGCTGCTCTGCAGACACCGCGTCCGAGGAAACCTCTGCAGGGGGCGCCTGAGTCGCGGTGCTGGCAGACTCGAGCTGCTGTTGGACGTCGCTCAGCTTCTGCTCCAAGGCAGACTTCTCTTGACCAAGGGCGGACTTTTCTTGGATAGCGGATTCCAGCTCAGACTGGAGCGAAGCCAGCCGCTGGGTGGTCTCATCAAGTTGTGCTTGCAGTTGTGCTTTCTCCGCATTGAGCTCCGCGATCTTAGTGCTGTTCTCCCTGTTCTTGTTCTTCGCTTGCTCGATGATCTTCCCGCGAGCTGCTGTCCAATTACTCTTCTCTGTCTCTAGTGTCGTCTCAAGTTCGGTGATCCTAGCCTTCAGCGGCTCTTCAGCTTGCTTCAGGGCGTCGCGTTCGGCCTCGAGCTCAGACGCTTTCTCCTTCATCTGCTCCAACTCTGCGGGGTCGACGCGCCCATGCTTGGTCACAATGCTCTCCACACGCTTTTGCCAATGGTCTCGGTCCTCGCCGAGTTGTTTCAGTTCCTCCTCCAAGAACTCCTTGCTGCCTTCGAGCTCAGATATGCGGGCCTTGAGAGGTTCTATGGTGGCTTCGAGCTCCTTGATCTTGGCGTTCCTCTGCTCTAATTGACGTTCGATACGCTTGTTCTCGCTTCGCAAGGTGCTATTGCTCTCCCTGATCAGGTTGAGCTCGTTCAGCTTGTTCATCAACTCCTCGTGTGACTTTGTCGTGCTAGTGTCATTTCTAGCCACACGTTCCTGCTCGAGCTTCAACTGATACTCTTCGAGTTGTGACTGCTTGGCATCGACCTGCTGCTGCAGCCGCTCGGCCTCGCGGTTCTTAAGGTTGTACTGCACCTCGAGAATTTCCTTCTCACGGTGCAGGTACTTGTTGAGCTCCGTCAGGCGCTCGACGTCTGAGCCAGGAGCAGAGTTGGTGGTATCATCTGTGGCCTCGATGAAAGCGGTGCGGTTCTCCTTGATTGCGGCGATCTGTGAGGTGAAGCTGTGCAGTTGTTCTTGCAGCAGCTTGTTCTGCTGATCAGTCTCCTGTCGCCTCTCCTTCAGATCAGAGATTTCTTGTCGTAATTGCTGTTCCCGCTCGGCAAAAGACCTCTTGTTGTCGTCAAGCGTGTGCTTGGCAGACTCAGCTTCGGCCTTCAGCGATGCCGAGTTAGTCTTCAGCTGGTTGTGTTGAGAACGAAGAGCTTGCAAGGCCTTTGCAGCCTCTGCATGCTTGACTAGTTCCGTCTCGTAGTCTTGCTGAGCCTTCTTGGCGATGTCTGCCTGTGCCCGGAGATCTTGCTGATGATACTTCGCCCGCTCCTTGAGTCGCTCGGCGTCCTCCTTAAGTCGTGATATCTCATCCTCCAGAATTCGCTTTTCTTCCTCCGACTTGCGAGCGGCCTCTGTTTGGGAGTCTCGGATGGAGGACAGCTCGTTATTCGAGTTACTCAACTCCACAGAGATGTTGTCGACGCGTTGCTGGAGCTCTTTGATCTGGGCATCCTTGGCAGCAAGTTCTGCCTCCATCTGCTCGCGATATTGCTCTTGAATCGCATTGTTTTGGGTGAGCTCTTCTTCAGCAGCCTGGGCGATCTCCTTGTATTGCTCGGTTTGTGACCTAGAAGATTCTAGGTGCGTGGTTGCCAGATCAAGGTCCCTCTTGAGATCTGAGATCTCATTGACCAGCTCATCAATCTGGGCTTCGGTCTCTGCGTCCGCTGATCGAGGCTCATTGGCTGTGCCAGGCCTGGGTGTTGGTCGGGGCTGTAGGCGCTCGGCCTTCTCCTGCGCATTCCGGAGCTCAATTGTGAGCTCATCAACACGGGCTTGCAGATGGTCTCTGCTGGTCTTAGTAGCAACGAGTTCCTCCTTGGCCGAGTTGAGGCTGCTCAGAAGCTCGTCCACACGCTGTTGATGCTGTTGATTCTCGTAGTCCTTTCGTTGTTGAAGCCTCCTGCTCTCCTCGATCTCGTTGTCGAGCTTGCGCTGTTTCGAGGTCAATTCTGTCTTCAGGGATTGGATCTGTTCGTTCAAGCTGCGCCGAGTCTCTTGTTCAGAGGTGTCCTTCTCGTTGAGTAACGATTGGGTCTGAGTGAGCATATTGCTGAGGTTAGCCTTTTCCCTCGTGATGTCTTCATTGTCTTTGAGTAGACGGTCACGGATGCTGGTGAACAGGGCCTTCTCTGCTTCCAGGTTGGAGGCCTTGCTCTGAACGCTGTCCAACAGCGCCTTGGTTTCGACAAGATCAGAAGCCAGCTGCTGGCTACGCAGATCATGCTTCGCTGCGGCTTCTGACAGGCTCTGGCTTCGCTTTTGGAGCTCCGATTTCTCATTTTGCAACGCTTCACAGTTGCCCTGCAGCATGGCGTAACGTTCAGAAGCCAGTTCGAGCTGACTACGGATGCGCACAACCTCGCTTTGTAATGAGCTCTTCTCCGCGGAGAGCCTGTCGATGTGCTCACGCATGGCCTTCCGGTCGATGCTAAATTCGGTTTGTTGTGAATCCAGCCTTGCTTGCATTTCGCGGATCGCTGTCATCGCTTCGGCCTCATCGACATTGGAGCCCTGTTCAATGCTGGCGAGCACTTCACGCTGGCTGCCTTCGGCGTCGTTGACATCACTGACCCTGGCCCTCTGCCCCTCTGCCATGCGTCGGAACATGTCGCGCTCTTGCATGTGAGACTTCATACGGACAGTCATTGACTTGATCTCATCCTGCAGACGTGCGCAAGTCTCACGCAGAGATATAAGCTCGTTTTCGTTGTCAACAGCCTGTTGTTTTGCGGCTTGAGCTTCGTCACTCTCCATCTTGTCTGCAAGTTCTCGGGTGATCCTGAGCAGTTCCTCGTTCTTGGATTGCAATTCATGAATGTCCTTGAAGGCAACGAACTTCTCCGTGATGAAGCGGTGGGTATCTGATAGGTCATCCAGGGCACCTGGTGCAACCTCGCCGCGCTGCAACTGGTCGAATTTGACCACCTCTTCTTGTGTAAGCTGGTCAAGACCCTTCTCTTGTGCCTGTAGGTTGAAGACCAGCAGTTGGATCTGGACGCCGAGGTCTCGAAGCTGAGCTCGAAGAATGTTTGCCTCGGACTGGGCTGTGCCCAAAGCAGCCTCGGCCTTTCGAGCAGCCTTCTTTGCAAGATCGCGCTCCTGGAAACTCTCATCTGCTAGCTGAGTCATCTGGATATTCTCGCTCCGTAGTTTCTCGATCTCGGCTTCCAGGCCGTTGAACTCCGGCGCCTTCGCTTCCAGGACAGCCATGGTCTCGTCCAGCTCTTGGACCAGCTGCTGGTTTCGCTTCTTCACATTGATCAGTTCTGATTTAACCTTCCATAGCTCATCAATAGCCTGGGTCATGTTCTTGCTCCTGATCGATCCGGGCGTGCCAAATGGCGAGCCAGCCCTGAGGTGACCGTTTGCGACGGGAGTGGAGGGACGCGATCCAAGTGTGAATTGTGGCTGGGCAGGAGCGGCAGCCTGCAGTCGACTGATTTCCTGCTCCAGCTCTTGCGCCCGCTCAAATGTCTTTTGATGCTCTGCCTTCTCCTCTTCAAGCTGCTTCTCGATGCGCATCCTCTGGACCGCGAAGTCGTCCTGGACCTTCTCTAGCCTATTCTCGACCTCCCTGAGCCTCTCCCTGCTGGTCTCGGCCTGTTGGACTTGTAGGTCGGCCAGACGCCTCGACGCCTCGAGTTCCTGATTGAAGCTCTCCTCGGTACGAGCGGCAGCCTCTTTCAGCTGCTGTATCTTGGCGAGGGAGTCATCTGCCTTTCTCTGAGCGTCGTCCAATCGAGATCGCAGTTGTTGTTCGCCACGGGTCAAAGAATCGATTGTTGATCGTTGCTCGTCAGTGAGTCGTTCGAGTTCCGCAATGCGTGCGCCCTTCTCCTTGCGGTACTTGAGCGCCTCCTCTCGCTTTGTCTTCAGCTCTTGCTCGAAGGATTCGTTGTTCCTCTTCAAGAGCTCGCCCTCCTGCCTCAAGTTCTGCTCGCGCCATTTCGCGCTGTTCGCAGCAGCCTTCTCGGCCTGTACAGACTGTTGGAGCTCGGCGATCTGCTTGCTGAGCTCGTGGTTCTTCTGCTGCAGCTTCTGCAGGTCTGTCAGCAGTTCCGAGTTCGCGGCGTTCTTTGCGTCAACGGCTGCGACGGTGTCGCGGTTCGACTGCTCGAGCGACTTGATGCGCGCGTTCAGGTTCTCGATCTCGGAAAGGCTACCACCGCTTGTGGACTGTAGCTGCTGGAGCTCAGACTCCAGGCCTTGGCGGGTGGATTCTGTAGGTCACGACGCGTTAGTGCCACTGCTAGAGGTTGTCGCGTGCAAGCTCATTATGTTTGTCGTCATAAATGTATCGTACCTTCCTGCTGGAGCTTCTTGCGGAGCTCCTCTGCGTCCTTCAGAGCCTTGTCGGCGGTGGCCTTGAAGGACTGACATCGTGAGTCGGCGCTGCGAACGGCATTCTCGAGCTCGATATCGACGTGCAGCTTCTCCGCGTAGAGGTTCTCGAACTCGTGTGCCTTGGCGGCGACGGCCTGCAGGACGGCCTGGACGAGGTCGGCGGTGGGTTGGGTGGCGACCGTCTCGAGGGTGTTTTCTGGCACGCCGAGATGGGCGGACAGGTAGCCAAAGTCCACAGCTACTTCGGCAGCTGCCATCCTTGCTGCTTGCTCAGGTCTCGGGCGTGACCATCGAGGGTTGAGGGCAGTGTGATCAAAGATGACGTGTCGGAGGATCGTTTGCGTGGTGTTGTCGGTCGCAGTCTGAGGCAGTGGGTGGACTGCGCTGCGGTGTGTTTTTGCCGTGGTGTTGTTGATGTTTCCGGACAAGAAGCACGGGCGGCCGGTCATCCAATGCTAAGCTCCCACGGCCAGGGGGCGCCTGGAGGTGGGTCGCTCCCCCATCCAGCTGAGGACCCACCCTGGATGCTCATGCACCCACCACAGCACCACCACAGCACCACCGACCAAGCCCTGTCTGTGTTGGCAACGGTCCAGGGTTGAGCTGGCCAGCTTCTAGCTCCAGCCCTCCCCATCCCCCAGCCAAGTGAATTTCCCGTATGTCAACAACAGTGTTGCTATTCATTCATGCATGTCATGTAAACAAACCATCAGTCAACCTTCCAGAAACAACGTCTTGTGGTATTGATTACCACCTAACATACATGCATCCCATATTTCTATTTATTCAAGCATACTGTGCTGATCCATAAACATCTGCATCCGAGATCGTCCACTTTTGACTCTGTCATTCGTCTTGCCGCCCTCAGACAAATTTCCTGTCTTCTAATACGCCCAGTCTTACATGAGGCACAGCCAACAGCTGCATACAAGCACCATCAAGCAGACCAGTCTTGAAACCCGAGCAGTCACAGCTACTGAAGCTTTACAGGAGTGGTTGCTCCTCAGAGGTTCTTCCTATCCGTATGCTTGCTAGGGCCAAAAGTGTTCTTTGTGTGCACATCTTGCTGACAGCCTTGATCGGCATTCACACGAAGAGGAAGCCGATAAGCAGCACCCTCGTGTTGACCATATTGATGTGATCAGATACACAAAGTCCAAAGGTCGAAAGCAATGGCATCCAAGCTGTGACTTGCAGCTGTAGAGTGCCACCTGTCAAGCCTGTCTCTCAATGACCAACAAAACCTAGAGGCAGTCTGATTTATGAGGATATCAAGAGTTAGCCATGCTCGGCTTTCTGGCCTAACAGAGACTTCGCATTAACAGTTCATGCATGCAACAGACATTATCACCTCTGGATGTTAAGCACCAGGAAAACATGAAGCAGTGCAAGGATATTGCAGTTGGGAAACAAACCGGTCGCTCCTGTGAGGGAAGATCGTCGTAGTAAATTTACACGCCCTTGTCACCGACAAGGGCAGGCAACATTTGGCCGAGACCTGCTCTGCCCATGCACTCTTCTTGAGTTGTCTGATTTACATTGTGAGCATCCGTTAGGCCGAGTTCAAATTCATTCCAACTTTGAATGACTCCGTCACACATGTCCCCAACCAAATCAAGTATGCCTGACGCCGTCGCTTTTCCTGAACACACACAGAGATCCTACAACCCAAGCTCCACCATGCAAAAGCCACAGGCAACCGCCCTCAAACAGACCAAAACGACCCACTCCTGTCCGCCCGGCCACCATAGCCATATCCATGGGACAACCCACCGCCAATGGCCGTCGCGACGCCCTTGCCAAGGTTGCCCACCACAGACCCGACCCGCCCAGCGAGACTGCCATCTCGGGATCGCCTGCTATGCACCGAGGCGTCGCTTCCGCTCCTGCTGCTGGTGGCGGAAGGCGAGGAGTGGGCTGCCGGGTCGCGCTGCCAGAGCACGGTGCTGGAGTAGCTGCTGCTCCTGCTGTGGTTGAAGAAGGCGACGGGCTGTTGTGCCTGGCCTGAGATCCCGCTGCTTGTCTCGGCTTGGACGTCTTCTGGGATGCTGGCGTGCTCGTTGATGTTGCCGGGCTGGCAGAAGTGGCACACCTGGGAGGTGCTGGGTCTGGCCTGATGGGAGGCGTTAGATTGTGGTTGCCGGATGTGTTTCGGGGAGATCGGCTCGCTGTCCTGTCTCGCGCGGCCCGTCTTCTTGATGGCCCCGCTCGTGGCAGCAGCAGACACTGGCTGGTCGAAGCGGAAGCGCTCGTCCAGCGCCAGAATCGCTCGGGATTTCACTCTCGCGTACTCGGCCGCCCTCTCCTCGTCTTCCTTTCCAAAGTCTGGGCCGCGCTCCAGGGCCGCGAGCTTTTCCCATAGAAAGCAGCCTATCTCGTCGTAGAGCACCGGGATGCGGATCATCTTCTGGCACTGCTTGGTACCCTCTGACCTTGACAGCCTACCCAGCTGAAGGAGCTCGGCCATGGTGTGCGGGCACTCGATTCTGATGAATGAAAGGTGCTCTTCCCAACGTCCTTGTTCGCGTATCGTGCTCTTGATCCATTCTGATGCGTCCTCAGCGGAGTCGTCGTGCTCCTGGACCTCCTGGATCTCGAAATGAGCTTGCTCGTCTTCTTCTGGGGTGGGTGGCAGACGCTCCTGGCGGCTCTTCTTGTGTTGGAAGAGCTCGGGCAGGGGCAGGGAGAGTTTGAGGTTGAGTTTCGTGGTGTTTGTAGCCATGATGTGGGCTCTTGATCGCGAAGATGGTAATGTCTGATTCTCAATTTTAGGTCGGGAGCTGGACCGGCTAGATCTATAGCTGAGGAGCGTTTTGAAGATGAGGATTCTTGACCAGTTAGCTGTGCCTCAAAATAATGGACATTGGTGGTCTTTGTGAGAAGTCCCTGAGAGAATGTGGTGTTGAAAGGCTTGATGTAGACCGTGACTGGACAGCAGCAAACTTCTTTGTGGTTATGCAGATTGTGTCACTCCAGCTTATGCAGCCCCTTTCCTGCGTGACGGCGGGTTTTGGGTTTTCAAGCACTTTATTATCCACGGTCACTGCGCAGTTGGGAAACGCAGTATGGTGGTTAGGTCCCGAGGCCAATCCGCGCATGGAGTCTCCGAGGCTGATAGTGCCTCCGGTAGGCTCATAGAGCACTTAGATCTAGCGGTAGAATTGCAAATACCTCGTTTCCCACAACCCGGGAACCGAGCCTCGGATTTCAAGGTTTGAAAGTGGGTGGACCCGAAGTGCTTTGAATCAGGACGAGCCTTGCCCATATCCAGTTCGTGCACTCGTCTAGAAGGCGTGCGAACGGCGGGAGAAGACTGCCCATGTGGCACACGCGAGGCGAAATCGTCGGGGCCGCATAAGTGTCCGCTGTCATCATGGAGGTTCAGTCAACCCTAGAGCCAAGCTATCGTGATCGTGGATAGAGCAGCAGTTTCCAGATCTTGAGAACCCGCCACGTTGACTGGCTCACGCTCAGATCTTGATCGAGCCCGTCGGCTCGGAGCCGGTACTGCATCGAGGTTGAGTCAAGTCGTGGAGGAGTCTCGACCCTCGCTAAATTCGAACCACGAAGGTCACTGACGGGCTGATGATGGAAAGACGGCTGGTAGTTACATAGATAGCCTGCGCTAGACCACGTGCTCGAGCCGAGGAACAGCCGTCGGGTCGTACAAGTTTGGACCATTTCCCATCTAGCACCATCTCGCCACCGAATACAAAGCTTTTCGCAAGACTTTTATGGGCGACGGCAAATTGACGAATTCATTCCTCGAGTAGACAACGTAGACGTGGTTGATTCTCTACAAAGCCGTTTGTCGAGCGGTCATCGATTCTAGCCCAACAGGTTCCACGTCTGCAGAAAGCCGCTGAATTTCGTTCCTCACCATGATGAATCTTCTCTTCCATGTTTGGCTCCATATTATGGCTGGGTGCCGAAGGAGTACATACAACACTTTTCTAACTGGAGTTATTCCATTCAATGATCAATGATTCTTAGATCAAGTCCGCCTATTTTGGGTCTGCTGCATCTGATTAGCGGCTTTGCACCACTGTTGAGCAAAATTCGGAACCAAGTCACGCATTATTTCTGTCCAAAGACGAGGTCATGTATATCTGTCGAATTCAACAGGTTCAAGGAGAGGATGTCGCCGAGAGTGGAGCGTTTCTTTGTCTGCGATCAGGCGAACAGCTTTAGCGCTTGATGTCGCTCTGGTGTAGTAACAATACTGGTCACGTTTATCACCAAAGTTTGTTAGTACCAACACCGGCCTTTGCATCATAAATTCCAAGGCTCTCTAAATGTCTGTCGTATTACATTTCTTTTGAAAACGCGCAACTCGTTCAAGTCTGGCTTTTGGGCAGGCTTCTGATCTGACATGGGCATCTCTGCCTACCGCTCGCCCTGCAATCTGAATTTGATCTCTTCACCTAGGGGATGTACTTGGTCCACATATCTTCCGAATGTCACTGTTTCGAGACTCGCGGAGCGTGGCCCCCCGAAAACCAGGGGCAAAGACACCGTTCTAACTAACCGACGTGCAAAAAGTGGAAGCTAAGGTTACGTTCTCCTGGCTCATATGTCTGGAAATGATGGGGCATGGGCGCTTGTAGTGCCGGGTTTGACGGAACACCTTTCCCACGGGTCTCGATGCGGTTGGATCAAGCTTTTTGACGTCCCACGAGATCGGCCTAGATGCATAGCAATATGGAAGCGCGTCTTGAATTCCCGGGTGGTCCCAAATGCGTGTCATACGCACGGAGCAGGGGTTAAGTCTCATATAAAGACAATCAATATTCCATAGATGTTTTGACGCTGCCGATCATGGTTCGCAGCATCGAGGCTTGCAGGAGCACTTTAGATCAACCAAAAATCTGAGAATGGGTTTCTCGATCGTCGCACTGGCCTCTTTGGCCCTGGGAGTTGCGGCTCAGAGCACCGCCGGTGCTTACGGGCAATGTGAGCTGCACGTTGAAAGCTGATATGCAAGGTGTCAATTCACTGACTATTCAAAGGTGGAGGCGTTGGGTATACAGGACCGAGTGCTTGCGGCTCAGGATACGTTTGCACCACCTATAAGTGAGGATCATCAATGGCAGCGAGGCTGAATGAATTGAGACTGACACCGGTGGAAAGCTCATATTATGCCCAGTGTTATCCCGGCGCCGCAACATCTTCAGTTGCAACAAGTAGTTCCGCTGGGTCCACCTCGATTCCGGCTTCGACAACTTCGAGCCGTGTCAGCACAACGGCGAGCACCTCGAAATCAACAACGACCTTTGCCACCTCAACCACGAGCACAGCCGGAGCCGGTTCCGGCTCCGGCTCAGGCACGGGCACGACCCTCCTGTCCGGCTGGTACTGGATCCGGGGCGTCGAATCGCCCTACTACCACAGCTACCTCCAGGCCCTGCCCACAGCCAGCGCCGGCACGGCATTGCTGGACAGCTACCTCACAGCCGGCCAATTCAACATCATCGACGGGCAGCTCGTCTACAACACCGGGTCAGGGACCACCAGCGCGCTCTATCTGAACGTCGAGGACCCCACGGACAAGACCCAGCGAGCCTTGGCGACCACTTTCAAGACGACCAAGAACACATACGGCTCGTTCGCCTTCTCCGGCGACACTGTGACCTGGACGGACCCGGACGTGGCGAGGCCTAACACTGCGGCGTTCTATGTGTGCCCTGGTACATCTGCCACAGGCGCGAATGCGCTTTACATCAACACCGGGGCTTATTTGTACCAGACGCCGAGCGGGTGCTATGATGTTGATGTGAGTTGACTCGGATTCGACCCGGTGGTGAAAAAGCGCCAAGATGACCGAGCTTCCGCTGACGTCTTAACACAGATACACTACTACGGAGGATCGACAGCTAACCTGTAAACGTCTCTACGGAAGGCGTGGGATGCTTCAGGGACTCGAGGGCGTCAGGACGTCTGCGCTGGCTGGATAAAAAGTCACGTCTAGCCACGATTGAGCAAGGGGCACGTATCAATTGACGTGGTAAAGACAGGATGAAATCGACAGTAGCGTCTACTCCTCTATTCAAGGAAGCTATTATATCAATTATCCACTTATGGAGTATTGTGTTCCGTCTTTGCCAATTTCTGTACACGGACAGGGTTGTCTTACAACCCAGAGTCGAACTGCAGTAGTCCACACCAATCTCAAATCATCCAGGTCACCACTTCTGACGCAGAGGCTCCTCAAGTTTGCGTTACAGACATGAAAGCCGTTTCTTTGAGCCCGAGTGAGGAGCATCGTGCTTTACAAATTCCATTCTTATCTCACAAGATCGAGCCTCTGTTACCGCTCGAAGACAACCCGGCTCAGCATATCCCTCGAAACAGCCCACAGACAAGACGTGGACAGATTTCCGGATTGCATGGTGGTGGCATGGTGCCGCCTCGTTCTTTCCTGGGATGAATAGGGGAAGGGAGAGTTGGTAAGTGGGCGGTGACGGCCTCGCGATGGGTGGCACCCCCTGGACAACAAATCGAACGGTCTGATTTTGATATACTTCCATGTGGCTTCAGATACAGAGACATTAGTCATGTCTTCTCTTTTCTTTTCTAAGTTCTCTCATGTAAAAGAGATTGATATACATTCGTCATCTTTTCGCTGGCATCAAATTGTCAATCTTCTGAGATAACTACATAGGTAGTCATATTAGGTATGCAGGCATTCTCGCTGCTACCTGGCAGACCGTAGGAGGTGATCTGTGCCGGTGAAGAGGATAACTTATTGGCTAAGCAACGGGCAATTTAGTCTTCAGCTCTGTAGGTATCAATGAAGGCAGTCACTCATTCATGAAGCCTAATTGAACAGGATCTAGCGTCACTATCCAGTATTTAAAGATACGTGTATAATACAGCTCACTTGTCCTGCATCGTTAATCCTAAACACCCTTTTGTTAAGAAATAATAATTCCTAAACACCCTTCTGTTAAGAAATGATAAAAGCTATACTCCGAGACCCAGGACCTACCCGAAAAATCCGATTCGCAAATCTTACACGCCTTTCCGATTTCTGTCCAATCGCAGATATAAAGGACAGAAAGTACGAACACGAGAGGTTGATGTACGGAATGATTACATTCGATGGCAAGGCAAAATTTACTCGTCGGCTTCCAATGTTACTGAACGGCACGAGATAGAGCAGACCGGTTCGCTGCCAAGATGGGACGAGGTGGCCGCATTTAGGACGAGGTAACCGCATTTAGGATGAAACGTGATAAGATTTACGCATTCACTAAACGAACACCACAAGAGAAATTAAATTCCGACCTCTGCACGTCATGGGTAGCCAGCAGGCTAAGGCGGAGTGCGGAAATACAGCTCGGCAGACCGATGGAGCGCCAGATGTCCGTTTTAGGGAAAATCTCAACATTCCCAGGCCGAATGGCCCGCGCACACTGTGAGAAATAAAATATTCCTACGCCGATTGAAGTCCACGAGCCGAGGCAAGGCATCTTGGACACGAACACGACTTGAAAAATGACGGAGATCATTTTTCAATCATCATATTGTGGTGTAAACTTGATTATAGGAATACATAAAATGTCAATGTTGCCGTCATGATGTCGATATTTCATAGCTATAAGTTCAGCCCCGTTGTCTTCACAATTGTTGAAAATCTACTTCAGCATCGGCTTCTAAACTCAACACAGTTTTCCACAGAATAGTTGAGATATCACCCAACAGCCGTGATTCACTTCCTTATAGAGTCAAGATGAAGCTCGCAACAAGCACTATCGCTCTCCTTGTTTCCGCACTCCTCACCGTCTCAGCTGCGCCATCTGAGTGAGTCTTCTACTATCATCCCTGTCTCTCAGCACATGAGCCAGAAGCTTACACACAATCCCACAGGCTAAACATACCCACGCTGGAAATAGCATCACCAGAAGGACTTACCCGCGTCGTCCTTGATGGCGACGTCGGCAACAGGGCCGATACCGATGTCAATAAGACTTCGGAGTACGGTACGGAAGTGGGCGAGTCCTCCAAAGACGCCGGGGCGGCAGGCGAAGCCTCACAGTACCAAGAGCGCAATTTCTTCCACCATTGCATGAGCATGAGGTCGGTTCCGAATCACGCTCGGAATTTCCACCACCACTCGTGCGCGTCAGCATCAGCAACACCATCAACAACAACATTGATTGTACCTATAGCAGCTCCAACACCTGCACCGGAGCCAGTTCCAGTCCCCGTCCCGGTGCCATACCCGGTCCCAGCCCCGGAGCCGGTCCCTGTCCCGGTCCCAGTCGTGGTCCCAGCCCCTGAGCCAGTGCCAGCCCCTGTACCGGTCCCAGTGCCAGCCCCTGCGTCGGTCCCAGTCCCGGTGCCAGCGCCAGCACCAATGCCAAAGCCAGTCCCAGCCCCCGGATCTTGTACGAACGCGTCTATTTTGGCTGATACGGATTAGGACTGCGTGGGTGTGAAGAAGATGGACGGGACTATATGGGGAGGCTTGTGCCGAGAAGGGACCATTGATTGAGGATGGTACAGGCTCAAAACCAGGCGCATGGGAGTGCTGTGAGCGACCGTCGCGAATCTTGTGTATTTCTCTTCTTTTGACGATATTGACTCTTTGAATTGTATTATTGGTACAGTCTATCAACCACCCTGGGGGCATTTAACGTTCAACTTCTTACTCTGAGTATCATCTGCGTCACTCCCCTGGGAGTGACGGGTTATTCAGAAGATGCAGAGAAGTGCGCTAGTTGTCGTGCATTACAGATCTGAAGATACTTGAGCTAGTACCGAAGCACCTTGTGTGGACGAGATCAGGAACAACGACATTCGTGCCCATCTTCATAATTCCACTGCAAAAGATGCTGTCTATTTGAAATCATGGCCCATCGCATCTGGCAATTGCGACATTGACTGTGAGTCGTCGATGAGGCACAAAGGTGCAACAGCAGCGCATGTGCCGCCGTGTGTCATTGCAAGTCTAATTCCAGACGCCAAAGCCCGCTGTCAAAATCCGCAACCAACTTCTCAAATTGTTCCACTGACACTCATCAACCCAATCACTCCAGCTCGATAGTTCCTAACGATGTGTCAGTGATTGAAAAATCGTAATTGGCATGCATGAACATACCAGGGGGCTTGCTCGTGATGTCGTAAGTCACGCGAGAGACTCCGACAACCTCGTTCACAATCCTTCGTGCGACTTGCTTCAGGAACGAGGAGCTGAAATCGTAAGGCTCAGCAGTCATGAAGTTGGTCGACGCAACAGCGCGAAGGATAATGATGTATCCTGTACGTCAAGATTAGCGTCAATTGTTTGACTAGATTCCGGAGAGTCAACATACCGTAGACACGATCATCACCCATGACTCCAACAGCTGCAATTTGAAACCACCCGTTAGTGATACACTTTCTTATCCGCAGCCTCTCTTACCACACGGCTTCCTAATAGACAGGCCGTGAGAGAACTTACCTCGGTTGGTGTCAAGGCCAGCATAGGCCTGAGCGATCTGCGATTCAAAGTCAGTAGGTGTCTCGAATTTGCGCAGTTCCGAGTATTGAACTTACCTCGTTATAGATTCCTGCCTCCTTGATCATGGAGATGAAGATGTGATCGGCCTTTCTGGCGATTTCAACACGCTCGGGCGTGACGTCTCCGATAATTCTGATCGCAATGCCTGGACCTGGGAAAGGGTGACGCATGACCAGTTCTTCAGGGATCCCTAGTTGCCGGCCAAAGCCGCGCACTTCGTCCTTGAAAAGCTCTCGTAGGGGCTCAATCAACTTGAGTCCTTGCTATTATTTTTCAAGTTAGTCAATTGTTATGAATTGTGTTTCGCGAGAAACTCACGCCGTTCATCATACGGGCCGGGAGACCGCCCACGTTGTGATGTGCTGTGGCCACAGTCAGTAATTATGTACTCATCAAATGCGCCTGAGTAAGAACGCAAGTGAGGGAGCCTTGCTATGAAGGCTGCGGTTCGCAAACGATAAAGGTGGGCATGCTTACTCTTGATGGTTGCCGAATTTGAGCCCGGTTTGAAGCTCAGAGACTCGATGACGTCTGGATACAGAGTACCTTGGACGAAGAACTCCACCTTGCCAGCATTGGAGGTGTTTTCGGCTGCCTTTTCAATTCTGATAGCCTCCTCCTCGAAGAGGTCGATGAAGAGACCACCGATAATCTTGCGCTTCTTCTCCGGCTCGCTGACACCCTTGAGGCGTTCGAGGAAAATCTTTGACCCATCGATGACAGTCAAGTTGATGCCAAGAGCTTCTTGAAGCGTCTTCTTGACCTCTTGGCTCTCGTTGAGACGCAGCACCCCGTTGTCCACAAGAACGGCGTGGAATCGGTCGCCTGATTATAGGTCAGCCTGTGCCGCAAAACCCTGAGTTGACTGCTCAAAAATTACCAATAGCTTCCCGCATGAGACGAGCTACCACCGTGCTGTCGACACCGCCCGAGACAGCCCCTATGACTTGAGCTTTGTCACCAACCTGCTGGCGGATACGTGCGATCGCATGCTCGATAAAGTCGCTCATGACCCAGTGCTGTCGTGCTTTGCAGATGTTGACGGCAAAGTTCTTAATGATCTCTGCACCGCGAGGAGTGTGCTCAACTTCGGGGTGGAATTGGATTCCTACAAACGCTCTGAATTAGACTGTCGTGCAATCGCCACACGCGGCAAAGCGACGGCCCAGCGAGCACCTACCATAAATGGGCTTTGTTTGATGAGCAATTCCCGCATACTCTGAATTCGGGGAGCTGGCGATCAGGGTAAACCCTGCGGGGAGCTTCACGAGTTTGTCAAAGTGACTCATGTAGACTGCCCAAAGATTAGAGTTATGTCCCTTGTATCCCGAGATGAATCTTAAGTCTGTTGTATGAAAATGACTAACCGTGCATTGTCTCTCCTAGACCCTCGAAGAGTTGGTTGATGTGAGGGGATGAGGCAACTGGATATATGGTGAGATCCTTTTGCCGGCAGATTAGCACCATCGTTCCTGAATTCAAGATTTCACCCGGGAAGCTTCACCGAGACACACATACCGTGTGGCCATATTCCCGAGCCTCGCCTGGGGCGACACTCTCAGAGTCTGACCGCCAAGCAATCTCCTGGCAGCCGTAACAGATTCCAAGGATGGGTACTCCCATCTCAAAGAATGCAGGATCGGCGTCTTTTGCTCAGTCAGTTTATGACTCTTCGGGGTCGACCAAAAAAGACTTACGAGGTGAGCCCTCATCCTTCACAGATGACGGTCCTAGACACCATATCAGCAGTAGTCCTCGTGGAAGAGGTCAATGGCGCTTGCCTCCGCTGAAGATAATTCCCTTAGGCGACCATTTCAGGTCACTCGCCTTGGTGGTGCCGGGTAATACTTCACAGAACACATTGAATGATCTGAGAGCCCTGAGAATCAGATGCGATGTCTGGCTTCCAAAGTCCAAAAGCAGGATCGTCTGCACAACCAAAAGTTAGCTTTCGAGCGCTTTGACTCATCGCAAAGATGGAAACTCACGTCAAAGATCTCATGAGGAGGGGCAGCCGCCTCGACACCGCCGGCCATTTTGGACTAGATACTTAGCACAACAAAGGTACTAGCACAGCTGAAGAGACTCGAGATCACCAAGTCTTGGCGGTACAAAATTGGATGGTGATGACTGATCGAGTCACACGACGCGTAGGTAGCAGAAAATTTAGAGCCGCTTCACTCGGTCAAGGGGCGGAGTGCACGGACCACTCGGACTTGCATTTAAGTTAATCCGCCCAGCCAAGAAGAGATGCAAGACATTCACGTTTTGGGTGAATTTATTGGATTTATCTTGAATCATCCATATACAGGCCTTCGTTGCACTGCTTTCTGAGGTTTTCATCAAGTCGGAAACGATGTGCTGCTGTTGGAGTGGGACTGAAGAAATCGAACGTGCGGCCGCGAGGTGTAGGTACATCAAGCCCAAGATGACCTCTCAGGTTCTCATTTCGCTGTTCTAGGAAACTAGATCGTGCAAGCTAATAAAATCTATGTGGAGTGGCTGGCAGTCTCTCATAGTGAACATGGCACAACACCATGCCATGCAGTCTCTGTTTGGAGTTATTGGAGCCGTTGAACCGTCATCTTCCAGGCATCGAGGACGTCGTTTTGCATGATTGAAAGTTGGTCTAGATAAGCCTCATTTCATGCGCCGACCCGCTATCAGCTGCGGTCGCCGGGGTCAGCCAATCACTGCTGACTTATTGATTTCCCTGCTGATAAGGTCTGAATTGCCCTGCCCTTGTCCCTGTCGCTACTGTCCTAGTAAGTCAAAACTTCAACCTCACATCTCCATATTGTACGTTATCGTGGGCTTCGATCACGTGGTATATGTCAATTTCCTTGGAACTAATTTGTAAGAAATGTCCCTACCATCACAGACAAAGCATGATATAGAGGAAAAGCAGTAATGTTACTCATAGAAAGTAGGGCATGTGATATGACATGATCCGCCATTATTCATCGCAGCTCTCCCGGAATCCCCTGCTTGCTGAAGTCGATGAGGGATCCGGGCATGTATCCGACACCAACCCGGTTGTAACCTGGTGACGAGCCCCCATTTTGTGGTGCTGTCGGCGTTACCAGCAAGACGTAGTGAGTCCTTGCATCGCTCGACTCCTCCGCCCGACCTTTCAACTTGCCAAGAACGACGCATTTCAGGAACGGCTCCAGCTTGTCCGTCCTGTCAGGATCATCAAGTACGATGCTGGCACTACACGATGTCCTCGCTTCCTGCAAGTCAAAAGAACGTCCATGCACAGTCAGCTCCAATGGGCACGTCAAGTAGTCCCCACTGTAGCTCCATGACTTCCCTGCGCCACGTGACCACCGCGAGTATATATCGTCTTCCTCCCAATCTACCTTTTCAAAGGGCAGGCCCAGATAATCAATGGCACCCTTGTAGGCCATCCATGACCACGAGGGTGGCGGAATGACGGCTACGGCTGCACCTTTGAGCAACCCAAACTCGATTCTTTTCAGTCCACTTGGTGCGTCCCGTGCTCGCTGCCATAGCAAACTTCGCCAAAGTAGGCCACGATTTCCGTCGTCGAGGACGCCAAATCCTCCTCGGACATTGAAGCTAGAAATAAGGTGTTTCTCGATGCCCGCAATAGCGACGGGTCGATCTGTATCGTGTGACAGCCCCAAACGCGAGTATTTCGAATAGAGATCTTGAAACAACCGAATTTTGCCTCCATAGTTAGATTTCATCCCGACTTCGGGGAATCTTGAGTCGCCGAGAAACGAGGCAAGCTTACTGGATTTCCAATTTTTAGCTCCCTTAACCTTGCACGCATAGGTAGAAAATACTCACTTGTTCATTTTCATTGTGGTCTCGCAACGGACACCAGCTCCACACTCCCAATATGTCTGCTTCTCGGTGAAGAAAATTGTGCGTCGCGCCAGGGCCCTTTCTTGCAGCACCCAACCTCTTTGGTTGAGATGACTACCCAGCGCGTGTTGCTGGAAGTCGTCAATGAAGTCGCAGGCGTATATTGGAGGACGGCTAGAAAGATCCTGATGGATTTCCAGGCACCTCCTCTGATCTCTCGGCTTCAAGAATCCGTCTTGCTGGCCCTTGGCACAGCTTGCAGCTAGTACGCAGTACGCTTGGCGGAAGATTCCTTCCATATGCTTCGCTTGTTCATTGAAGTCGCCATTCGGACCTTGAATTATGCAGAGTGAGTCGATCCACAGGTATCGTTGATTCAAACTTCTCGTTGCCTCCACTGCATCTTGAAATGTCTGCGGAAGGTCCTTGAGAAGGATTCCTTGGAGGTGGTGGTCTATATTCTCAGGATATGTGCAGAAATGCGACGAGCTGTGAGGCCCCCAAGGATGAGACAGGGCAATATACTCAAGCGCATCGTCCTGTTTGGTCTCGTACAGACTCACACCAGTTCCGCCTCCTTGTCCTACGTCTATTAGTCTCTTTGGTAACTGAGCGCTGGAATTCGTCAAGGGTCTGCAGCTGTCGTGATGTTCATCGCAGTCTTGTAGCCAGTCCCGAAGTATGGTGAAATGTGCTTCACTGCCAACCGGTGGCAGTCGGGACAGACCGATTTGAGGCCAAATATCAATAGGATCGCTCAATCCGAGCCCAGAATCTTCAAAGAGACTTCATGTTAGTGGCAAATAACGATCTAGGCGTGTAGGTCATATTCTGGTCGCAGGGACGAACAAACACACCTGAGTCTTCATGGCAGGCCAAAAAGCTGATGACGGGTTGGTGGTTCAGCTGCAGATCGGAGCCAAATAGATCAAACACAATGCTCTGAACCTCGTGGGAAAAAGAGTCCTTCCCTAGATTCCACCGCATTTTGCAGAAGTCACAAAGACTAGCCTCCCTCTTCAACTCCTGGAATGTGTCTGTGATCTGGAATTTCTCCGCAAAGAAGTCCAGATTCTCACACTTGATGCACAGATTTGCCTTGGGAACTCTGTCTAGTCTGATGGAATCTCGCAGCTCAGGACGATCGAGCAGCGTCGAAACAAAAGTCTTGTCTGCAGCTCTGACCCAGTTGTCGTTAAGCTACAAAAGGTCCGTCAGGAACGCCGGCCCTCTGTGTGATGATCGTCGAGAAAGCTTACGGTCTGGCAAATGTTAGTAGGTCTCAGTACTTGAACAGCCGATTACCGTTTCATTAATTACCGTCTGCTCAAATGAGAATCAATATCTGACCTATCAACCTGAGCAACATTACAAAGAAAGATTTCACAAGTGGTTTTACTCACATGCTGGATGTATCTGTGTCAGAACTCGGATGCTATCACATGGGTAACTTTCGGGCCATTTGGAAATGTTTGGACAGAGACTTACATTCTTCAAATTGAACGGAAGGGATCGGTGGATTAGCAGGTATATACAAAATCAGAAATCGTAATCGGGCATGTCTCACATACTGCGCGCTGTGTCAGTCCTTACCTCAGTCAACCAGCTTCGTAATATGCTACTCACGTCCTGCATTAAGGTTAGTATCATCTGACTTTGGAATAAAGATGAAGGAGACTTAAACTACCGGGAAGGATACATGTGTATATGAAGAGGGTTCCTATTTTGTGTGCTACTAATCAAAAGGTTAGGACTTACTTTGTTTCCCCTCCCCACATCCAGGGTCTGCCCTTGCGGTATTTGCAGATAACTTGCCTGTTGGACAACATTTCCACCAGAGAACCAATACCCTCGGTCCTCGCATGCAGCCTGTATTTTCTTTAGAGATCTATGGAGATCTGCAGCGTTGGTTCGACAACCCGACTCCGATATCGTGGCCTCTTTGGGTCGCTGGACGACAAGGAGCTTATCTTGAATGATAAGCAGCAGGCCTTGTAGAGCTTTCGAGCCTTGGACGTCACCCTTCATTCTTTCCATGTGCTTCGTTACTGAGGGGTGGACTTTGAGGTTGTGATAGCCGTTGGTTTCGTCCCAGGATTCCGCACTCCAGTAGGAACTTTCACCTTTCGCGAAGACAGACTTGGTCTTCCTGGTAAGCTCGTCGATTTCGCTGGTGCCGTAGACTAGCCACGTCATTAGTTGCAAAAATATGCAGCCCATGGACCAGATATCGTAGAGTCTTGAGGTCGGTGCGGCTTTTGCATCGACGCTTTCAGGGGGTTGATATGATATCGTACCAGCCCCTGAGTTGGATGTGACATAAAGTCGGTCACCAGTTGCTGCCATGTGGTATCTTGCGAGTCCTAGGTCTGCCATCTTCCAGATGCCCAGGAAACTAGGGCTTTTGCTGTCGAATATGAGAATATTCTCGGGTTTCAGGTCGCCATGGCGGTACGAAGCTGCCTCGCCATAGGGAAAAGCGTGCAGTCTCTCCAATGCATCTGTCAGGCCGACCAGTTGATTCACAATATCAGGGATGTATCGACAGGTAATTTCAGAACGATCGTGATAGCTGTCTCGAGACTTCCAGAGATTTAGGAGGTTGCCGCCATCCGCCCAGGGGAAAACAAAATACTGTTTCTTCTCGATGGCAATCATAGCTGCAATCTCCACTACATGCGGGATACCAAGCTGGCAAATCTCCTGCAGAGCCTTGACCTCCCTCTCCCAGGCGTGCTTTGCCATTTCATCCTCGATAGACTCTCGAAGCTCTTTGATAGCAGCCACGCCTTGTGCCTAAGATAATTTGGTATCAGTAAATCATCGCTTTTTCCTGCACCTAACAAATGACAGACACAGACTCGAGCCAATGTTTGGAGGTCAACAGACAAGGCAAGAACGCTATGTATAATGCAACAAGTGCTGTTCATTTCGTCGTACCTTGCGGATTGGGTCATTGAGATCCAGGAATTCTTCGTGGAGGCTGACCTTGTGGACGATGCCGAATTGCCCATGGGACATATGCTTAGACTCCAGGATTGGAAGCACAACATTTGGCCTAAGATGGATGACAGAGAATCTGCCCTGCATTGGAAAATCCTGGGCCCTGAAGAGATGTTGATGTTTTTTAAAGGATCGCCTTCGGATCGCATCCCGTGGTCTGGGCCATATCTTCTCCAGGTCAGCATCGGACATTGGGAGACTCCTGTCGGATTTATCATGTTTCATGAACAGCCGCAGCATCTTTTCCAAGTTCTCGTCCAGGTAGATTGCGATGGCGAAGATTTCTGGGGCTTGTACCCTGATGAATTCGACGAGTTCCTTGTTCGAGGCACTGATATCCCCGGTGGAATCAGGCCAAATTGTGTCAGTAACCGAGAAGTCCGTGATATTTCTCAGCGTGTTCCTCGGTGCAAATGGTCCATTACTGGGATTTGGGAACTCAGACTCTCTCACAGCGTTGGAGATGTGCTCCACCAGATCAACAGACTTGTCTGACATAGTGGACGTTTTCCAAAGTGAGTGTCAGGAATCTGCATATTGGCATCTGGAACCTTCAGTTGGATCTGTTCCCACCAAGCGTGTGGTACATATAGACCCCAAGAAGTGGCGTTCCTAGGCGGAACGTGTGGCTCTGTAGTTTCGAGACATGAAATAGGCCTCATATTTCACCAGTTCGAGGTTATGCGCATTTCGGCCCCAAAGAGTCAGAGTATGGTGGTGCCTAAGCCATGGCCCATGGCTGCCATGCCAGCCATGCGTCACGCCGACCCGCTTGACACGGAAGCTGATCCACTTGCCACATAGCAATGGCTTCCTTAGATCCAACCGACGGGAACGGACGGGCAAGACACACCGAAAAACAAAGCTTTTCTGGATGGCGATGCTGCTATTTGTCTGTTCAGATTGCTCCGTCTGCTATCTCACTGGTGGAATCGCCACGGTGTGTGTTCCAGCCCCTCAACCCGCATCCAGAGTGGGTCAGCGTTTGCAACCTAGGGGGCGTAGAGGATGGGCAAAGGTGGAGATCACCAGTGTATGCCTCGCACGTGAATGTGGATGCCTCCAGGATCACTGATGTTTTGCCCCATTAATGCGTTCACAGGATACCGTCTCTAGGCAGCGGCCATCGGTGGTTCAGTGCGGCAGTAAACTTGGATGGTGTTATGCGGATGGATGCCTGGATCTGTATGTAATCGGGAGTGTGGGTATCGACCATCATTTCCCAGTAGAGTGTGGCTGGGACAATGGTCGGCCCCGGGATCAACTGGAACCATCTCACCCGCTGGAGGACTCTCCATTTTGCTCAACGAGATGCTCTAGAAAACCGAGGCTCGAATTTTGGCCCTCGAACATGAATTAATTAGTAATTAAAGGTAGTATAGACGGCTTTCGAATACCAGACGGTCCATGGCTTCTTCATCAGGAAGGTTATGGTATCATTCAACAAGCAACAATTTCACCGGATTCCTCGCCTTATCCAAGATCGGAGATAAAAACCAGATACTAAATACCCAACCGAAGAAGAACTCGCAAGGAGGATATGACTATTAGAGGACTGCGGAGGTTTCTATGAAAGAGAAGCTAAGCGACATCGGACACAAGACCAAAGTGGAAAAACCCGGCCTGTTGCGTCCCGATAACCCCATTCTATATCAAATACTGAGTTCAACACCGGGGAAATTTCCCAGTTCCTCGCTCATCCTAGGGCTTGACAACATCTCAAATACTGCAGCTGCCTAAGAATCAGATCAGTTAGGTAATGCTATACTTTTATACGGGTTTTTTCAAATGAAAAAGCAGGAGGAAGCTATGTATGCTGCGGCTCTGCAGCTATTTGACAAGTGCTGTGGCCTGCCCAGTAGGTACGCTAACCCTGCCCCAATAAGGCTCACACCGCCGGCCAGTCCTCAACCTGCAAATGCTGGGTCCACCAACTGTTATGGGGGATCAGCGTTACCATATATATTTTTTTACATTTAATATCGTCAAGATTCATGGCGACCTAAGTAGATTTTGTGCGACACGACCATGCGTCTTTATATAAGACGGATGATATCCGGTTGTGAGTGGATCATGTTCCCATCCTAAACGAGAATACTGCATCGAACACGTCACGATCGTCACACATTTCTCAAATATTCGCAAATTAAGATAAATTCGCTTTCGAGCTTCGCTCCAGCCACCAGTGTCAAAGCATTGAAAACAGTCTTGAGCCTCATTGAGTCTCAATCGGAGAGGATGGCTGTCGGGAAACACGCTTCGTGTGCGCCGGAGAAAGGCGTTGGAGAAGTAAAAGGTCAATACACCACGGTCCAATCTGCGGTGACCGTGTATCCCGGATGCGCTAGTCATTGGAAGTTGGACTCATGCGAAGTTTTCACCGCAGAAAATGGCGATCAATTTTCACAAACAACCGTGTCGGTACCGAGGATATCTGTCAGTAGCAAATATTTGCATACTGGAAGAACTTCCAGGTCATCTAGCTTCAGTACAAGCTCTTCGCCAACTCTTTCAGCGTTCCCATCCTCTGCCCCAAACACGCCATATCTTTCCCCACTGACCGAATACACTTCTGATGGACTTGAGAGTCTCGATGATGGAGATCATGACCTGCGAGTGAGTGAACAATGTATATCTCATTGCCCTTTCAAAGGCTAATGTCTTCTTGCGCCGACAGATTGAGGCCCCGGTCGCGCTTGGTATCTACATCCCAAACGGAACGGAAAGACCATCAATTAAATGCAGGGACCTTCTGCTCAGCTCCTTACTAGAATGCGAAAACCAGCGGAGGGATAAAGGATTCTTCCCGAACAGTACATTCACAACTCTCATTAACGAGGAAGTCGTTGGACAGGAGCTGCGCCGCTGGCGTGAATTTCGACAACTTGGATCCGCTAATCTTCACAGACTTACAGAAACGATTTGCGGAGATCGGTCATTCAAAAAGATGTTCGCTCTGCTGGTGATTGTCAACAAGCTCCTAAATATTGAGACATTCATCACAGACAACATAACAGACAATGACCTGCCTTTTTGCAAGGTCTCTCGGCCGGGTTCCTATCGATTTGGACTAGGTCGGAAACAAAACCCACACGATGCGTTGAGCTGCTTTGAATCCTGGGGGCATTCATCCATCAGGTTATTCGAGGAATGGCAGTGGACCGTGCTGGCCCCAACTTTTGAAAAGGGGCAGCGCAGAGATGTCAAACATGTGGTTCTGAGCCACAAACACCCACTGCCCTTCACAAGGGACAGCCGTCTCGATTTAGACGACGGGATCTCGCAAGGTGGTCACAGTACCGTTTTCAAGGTCGAAATTCACCCGGATCACCACAATTTCAATACACCCGTGGTGAGTAAGCCGCTAATCAAGTCTTTCTTGAACATTCCCCAGTACAGCATCATCTGACTCACATCTAAATATAGGGGACCAGCAGTGCTTGCACCAGCTTTGCTGTAAAACACCTGTCCTCACGGGACAAGGACCGTTTCAAACAAGAGGTAGACATGCTTGTCACCTTTAGTGGTGATTCTCATAAACATCTGATCTCTCTTTTAGCCACATATCAACAAGGGAACGAATACTACTTGATTTTCCCTTGGGCTCGTGCTGATCTTCGGTCCTATTGGAGAGACATCAACCCCGAACCAACCTTGAATCAAGACACAATCAGCTGGATGGCTGAGCAATGCTATGGCATTGCTAGAGGCCTTTACAAAATACACCAACACGAGACCGCATATTTCAGGAGCTCAGATGATCACCCATTCGCTCCAAAAGAGCACATTAGCTGCAGATCTCAAAATGGATCGCTGAGGCTTTTCGGGCGCCATGGAGACATCAAGCCGCAGAACATTCTGTGGTTTGATAGCGCGAGAAGTGAACTCGGAAGACCAATCCTGAAGATAACGGATCTAGGTTTGGCCGAGTTCAAAACCAGCATTGCCAACATATACAGATCATCCAGTAAAATTTCGATGACCGCAACCTACCGACCGCCAGAGTACGACATCGAGAACGGGAAAGTTGGCCAATCTCACGATATCTGGGCTCTTGGGTGTGTATTTCTGGAAATGATTGTTTGGCTTCTCGGAGGGTGGAAGCTGGTCCAAGAATTTGAACAGTTACGTATCGCCGAGAGGACGGGTCCTCGTTACCCCGGGGCCACGGAAAGCACCTTCTTCAAGGTGAAGAGTATCAGTGAAGATGGCACGTGGAAAGTGGTGGTCAAGCCAACGGTCACAAACGTAAGTCGATCTGTCTCTTTCAGCCTCGATCCAATATTTTCGCAGGAGTACTTAATTCGATCATTGGAAAATAACCTGTATAATCCAGTTCATTAAGAGGTTACACGGCCTTCCAGCCTGCACAAAGTACTTGCACGAGTTTCTGGATCTCATCGAGCAGGAAATGCTGGTAATCAAGCCCACGGACCCGGCCGAGAAGGGGCGTATTCACGCTGCTGCGCTCGCATTCAGACTCGGCGCCATGCGTAAGTTGTGTATTATTGTATAGAATTGACTATACGATTTTCCTAAACATACATTCGACCATGGGGGGAATGTTAAATGTGGAGGAAGTCTTGTTCCTATGTCACCAATGTAAATTTGTCAATCTGTATTTATATAACGAGCCGAACCGAAATGTTAATTGCAGTACGGGGTAGATTTCAATTGGCCCCACCAGAGTGCATCACTTTACCACGAAAACTGATAAAAGCGACTGTCCAATTGAAAGAAGACCTGCTTTGTATTGCCCTACACATAAGTGATGTTATCCTACATCCTCGGCTTGCGCTGTATATTAAGCGAAGATTCAACGCCATCTATTGTTCTGGATTTACCACGGTTGATCGCTGTCGTAACGAATTCGCAGCTCAGATTTTGCGATCTTCCGAGTCCTATATTGTTGGACTCACTTGAAACAGAGATCCTCATCACATCATTGAAGAATACCAATGATTTTTCAAACATTGATATGGCTGCAACGTCGTCGACATCCGCAGATACCAAAACTGGCAGTCCCGTCAAGCACCTTGAGAACCTCAACGCGGATCTGAAAGACCTCAATACTCACGTTGACGGCAACACGCTTCTCGCCAACAAAGATGATCAGGTCCAACGGCTCTCGGTCCCCTCTATAGGCCCTAGTGACTCTTTGACTTAAGCGGCTTGAAGTGGCCAGGAACGTGTACCCGGATGATTTCATTAGCTTAGTACACCGGATCCTATTGATCGATCTCCTTGACAAAATTATACACAAAAGACTCCGTGGCCAGATGTATATGGAAGCCATATGATAGTCTGTATGCTTTCGTAAGAGACGCTCTGCGTGGGTAAGCCAAATCGCAGACGCACATGTACAGACGTCGACGAGGTTACATCCCTTCCAAAGGTTCTCTCAAGTTCTTTCGTGGTGAGTTTTATTGTTCCATTGACACCTGAAATCCTGATATTAATCAAAACGTTACCAGAGATCCAGTACAAGCTTGTTTCCACGGAAAGAGCGCAAGCGTGGGCTCGGCCAAGAGCTGTCCTTCTTCGGCTGGGACTTTGACAGTCGATCAACGGTGGTTAGGCAGGCACGTGGCAGGCAGGAGGTTTGGCGCAGCCGCCGCCTGATGACCGAAGGAGCCGTCAACAGACCGCGTGCTTAGTGCCAGATAGTGGTGAGGAAAGCGTTCCTCCAAGAGTCAAAAGCCTTGACAGTGACAGAAAAGAAGAAGGCGAGAACCTTGACGCCTGGCGCCATCAGATGCCGGTCGCTGCCACCAGATACCTGAATCCCTTGCTGCAAGCAAGCAATCTTCGCCATAGAAACTCATCTCCAGTCGTTCCATTTCCATTCTCCTCGTCAACAACACCCCACACGCACGCCACCGACCGAGTACCAACGCCTTCCGAAAGCCTCAACACCCGCCTACCAAACAAACAACGCTCCCCGTAATCACATCTCCAGACCATCTGATTTCTCTCGTCACTGAATCCTATTCTTGCCTTCTCCCTTCCCAACACCCACACATTAGCTGTGACCGTTCTACACCACCGACAAAGGTCATCCCGAACATTCAAAGTCTCAGGCCCACACAATGGCAATTCGTGTCCGTGCTTGGCTGCGCCGCAAACTGGCATCAAAGAGCGAGACACGGCCTCGAGAAACAATGCCTGGAGATCCAGACCAACAGAAAAATCCTACTTCTCAGAAAGACACTTCACCACCCCCCTATGCCACATTGGACCTTCGTGACGGCACTCCTCAGCCTTCAATAGCTACAGACGAGAATGTGCCCCTCGAAACTCTTCGTACCCGGAACCCACCTCGCGCGGGCTCAGACATCGTGGGACCTCCCCCACACAGCACGGCGCCCATTGAAGCAGCTGAGGCTGCCGCTTCGACTGCTATCAACGGGTATCTCCGTGCCCTCGACGAGAAGGATCGCAGAATGGTCGCCGCCCGTACTGCCAAAGCCATCGCTGTTGCTGCCTCCACCTCGCGCTCTTATGCTGCCTTTGTTGCTGCTGTTACTGCAGTCGAGAGCGCCGCTCTTCTTGCTGTTGAAGATTCCCGCGAGCGAGCCCCCTATGGCCAGCTCAGAGAACGCACAAGAAATGCAGTTCATAATGCTGCTAACACTGCCCTGGCAGCCGATGCTGACACTACTAGTGCCGGTCCATGGCCATACAGCAGTTTCGGAATCGATACCCCACATCTGAGAAATCAGCAAGGACAGCAGCAGTACCCGAGCTGGCTCATTTGGGCAGTCGGGGCTGGGGCCAGCTGGATTTTGGAGCAGGGCTCGCAGCACCTGCTGGAGCAGTACCGGCTACAGCAGCAGCAGTGAGGCTGGGGCGAATAGGGATGTTAAAAGGACGCCATTCCATCGAGTCAATACCCCCTTGAATCTGGGGTACGCTTTAGAAGAGCGACTTGACTGCTCATCGAAAATCCCGGCTTATCAGCTGTCCAACCACTTGTGACGGGCCCCTGTAGCGGGTCGAACTCAATAGCTGTGTGCTCGGCACTACCAACGTCGCTCCTGTCATCCTCTTCGACTCCGCTATCATCAAGTCTTGGTTAATTCCCGGGATTGATTTCCTGTATTTGAGCAGTTTGAATAGAAGATGGGTGAAACTTACAACTTCAGGTAGAAAATGAGCTTGAAAAGAGTCGGCACCCACACCATGACAGCGATGAGCTGCCCAAAGGACCATGACCCCCATGAATTTGCGGCACCCCAGGAGTTTTCGCCACCGTTCATCAAGTGGGTGATGGTGAGCATATCGGAGAGATAGAGGGCCGAACTGGCAAGGAGAGCGGACTCTAGCAGGAACCAGATGGCTTTGGTGAACAAGGGCCAGTAGTTTGTTCTGAATTGCTCAAACACTTGGGCTTGGGTCGGGTTCATCGCGCCCTTCATTTTCTGCAAGACATGCCATTGCTGCCAGTTCGGGACCTGAAATGCCAAGAAGTCGATGGTCAAGAGCGAAATTGAGGTATAGATGATGTCGATGCCCGCGTTGAAGCGAGTGACAAGGTCGTTGTCCACGTTGCAGTACACCATGGGGTTTGGATTAGACCCACATGCATCCACGGCAGTATTTTTCTTGAATCTATTGAATAGGTCCTCGTAGTGAGCAATGAGCTCGTTTCTCCTCGCGTGTACGACGGTGGATAAAATGACCGTGATCCAGACGAGGAAGAAGGTATACCAGGCAAGGGGCGACCGCTGGTACCTCCTGTGCTGCTTGACTAGCTCTTCCCTTGTACCTCGCTGGATCATACTCTGCAAAAGCAGCAGCGGTATGATGCTGTTGACCGCCAGGATCTGCACGAGCTGGCTGTCCATCACCGCCGCCCCGAAGCTCTTGGCCGAGTTGGCATCTGACGAGTCCGAGCTTTTCGGCTTGAAGGTGGCCAAGGTGGCTATCTGAATCGCTCCAATGAAAAAGATCTGGACTTCTTGGAACTCTTTGAGGATCTTGAACGTCGCCTGGTAAAGGCGCCCTCTGGACAGGCGCCCCTGTATGTCTGAAGCTCGTGCCCAGGCTTCCTGTATGCGGGGGCCGATCAGCCTCGCGCTTGATGGTACGGTGATTAATGGATCGATTTGGGAGTGCTCTGCATCCCCTGTCTTCAGACGGAAAAAGATTGGCCAGATCAAAATCCAGGCCAATTTAGTGAGCGCAATGAAGAGGACCCAGAAGAAGATGACTGCGCAGATCTGCAGGAGGTAGGAGGTCATTACGCCGGGTCCAGCGATATCAGCGTTGATCTCGACCCCGTACGAACAAAATGCGCTCATCCCTGACTGTATCATGTCCAGGTTACCGGCGGTGACGCTGTAATCCTCCATTGCCAACGTTCTGTTCTTGCAAGGCGAAATATTGGATGTCGTGCACGATGACGTGATGCAATGGACAAAATCAGAGATGATCTTGGTGCCGTCCCAATCAGAAAAATTCCCATACCGAAACTGCTCTTGAGAATTGTCTGATCCTGACGAGTTGACCGTGAGACTCCCGTTCTGTACTAACATTGCAGCTACGCCCAGCGAGTAACATGTCTGCATATTCCATGGCAACATCGACGTGGTTGGGTCGGAACAGATGGTCGCGCAGTCGCCCTCGTTGCCTCTGAGATATTCAGAGGGTGTGAGCGCACAGTTGGACAATGTAAGCGTGGCTTGTGAATCGTAAGATGAGCTGTGGAATTCGACGTCACCCAGGACCACCCCCGCTCGGACTTCGAAGACCGACACCCCGAAGAAAAGATTCCTTATATTGGATATCGTGTCCGAAGTCTCAACATCGGAGTCATCATAATATATCAACAGCTCGACTGCTGATGAGTTGGAATGTGAATCGGCCATTGCCTCATGGTTGACTTCATTAAAAGTGAGAGGATATCGCAGATAAAGAGTCCTGGATTTAAATCAGGGGATGTATTCATGCGCAAAATAGGCTCTCGTCTACCGGGATGCAATGCTTCAACGGAGCAGACAGATGAGTCCAGTCTGTCAGAATAGGGTTCAGACGCAAATGTATACCTGCCGCCAACCGCCCCCAAAGGCCCGCGGTGCCTCGATTGCGAAATCCAACCCACCTTAAACCTGCATACACACCAGTGAATACGTCTTTTGCCCTAACCTGACATACCTAAATATAGAAATGCGTGGTTATCTTGATATTGGAATCGGCGAGGAGCGTTGCTAGTGCTGAGCTGTGGCACCCAATGACATTACGTGGCAATCCTTGTGCACCCACACTGGGCTTAGCCTTCAACGGTCTTCAAGATAGACGGTTAAGAAAATTCTGCGGCTGAATTTCCTAATTTTCAGCTTTGGCAACGCGTGCCAATCACTTGCCATCGCAGTCTTATCAGCTCGCTACTGCTCGTGGTCATCAGTTAATTGCGTTACAAGACATCCGTTGCACCAACTAGCATGAGTTTTTGCATGCAATTTGAATAGGTGCCCGAATTTTGTACAGACACTGCTCTGTAACCATAGCTCCTTATCGCTAGCGCAAATATTCAAGCGTCCACAAGTTTGCAACCTGTCCAGAGATTCTCTTCAAGTATTTTGTAGTTAATTATAGTGTTTGCCTGATACCTAATGCAGTGCCTTTCAATGTGAATATTACCAGAGATCCAGGACAAGTTTACTCCCGCGGCATCTCGATACCCAAGTCATGATGGTGTTGCCTTCAGCCCTTTCCGCAGCTGTGAGAAACGCGTCTCTGTGCTCAGGCAGCCCACTCAACACCCTGACCTCGCAGGTGCCACACAAACCCTTGTTCCAGGTAGACATAACTCCAGCCCCAGCCTCGTTGATCACATCTAGGATAGACCTATCCTCGGGCACTTGCAAAGCCTTGCCGCTTCGGCCAAGGACAACATCGAAAGCAGTGTTCACAGCTGTGCTGGAAGCTGAAGGGATGGCAAAGCGTTCTAGTCCTAAGACACCCAGTGGTGCGTCTTCTAAGTTTCCTTCCACATCCGCAAGCAGGTCCTCGGAGCCACAACAGTAGACTCGCAGACCAGTCCTTTCAAGAGACCGGATATAAACGCCGACATCGAAGCGTTTTCCACAATGGTCATTGGTAACCCATATGATGCAACGGTTTGCGTGCTCTTTGGTCAATTCTCCGATAAAGGCTAGGGCATCTCGTTGGCGACCGAGATAGATGAGTGTGTAATCTCTTCCTTTGGCTTTTGCTTCCGCCGCCATTGGCTTAATGGGTGTGATACCGGTTCCACCGGCTATAAAGATGGTTCTTTGTGAGCCTGGCTCGAAGGCAAAGTTATTCCTCGGTCCGCGAATAATCATCTTCGAGTTCTGCTGCACGTTGGTATGGATGTAGTGAGCAGCCCCGGTGTTGTTCTCCTTAAGAACAGCAATTTTCAGACAATAGCGATCATCCGGGTTCGAACAGATAGAATACTGACGAAAGCCAAATGGGCCCGCTTTGACGTCTATGTGAGCCCCAGGTGTCCATCGCGGCACCTCAGAGCCATCGACAGATTGTAATGTTATCTGTATCACGCCGGATGCGACCTCAACCGCATCACTAACAACCATATCCAGATCCTGTGGCCTGCCAGCGGGCGCGTTAGCTGAGTTGGTTTGAACACGACGGGTTATATCTTGATGAGACGGAGGATCCCAGGAGACCCTGACTGCCTCTGGCCCACGCCTTTCGGGACCCTCGTTGTACTTGAGCGTCTCGTATGGTGTCTTTAGCCTCAGATTGGGTAGACGCTCTTTAAGAACAGATAGCTCAGTTATTAGAAGGAGACGTGCAAGAGGGGCTCCTAAGCAGGCATGAACACCACGCCCGAAACCTAGATGCCGTGCCTTGGGAAGTCTGTCGACGTCAATGACGTCTGGGTGTTCGAACTTGGTGCTGTCGCGACTCCCTGAGTTGTATGCCACAAAAAGCTTGTCCCCTGTTTGAAATACCGTTTCTTGGAGCCTCGTCTCCATTGTGACCACGCGCCACATACCTGTTATGGCTGACTCATAGCGAAGGAGTTCTTCAATGGCGGCTGATCTAGTCTCATCACTCTCTGAAATCCGTTCCCACAATTTGTGATGAAGCAGATGTGCCAGACCCATAGACAGTACATTGGTCGTGGTCTCATGGCCAGCGAGAAGGAGGCCTGGGATCATGCTAAGATGTTCGAAGTCCGTCATTGCTACGACGCCGGCATCTCTTTCGTTCCAGATATGGCTTATGAGATCGTCTTTCCGGTCGTTTCGCCGATCTTCGATGACTGTAGCGATGTATGAATGTAAATCTAAAACGTTTTCAGCCCTTTGATGAATGCTGAGCCTTTCTTCGGACTTCGTGATGCCACCGAAAAGCGAAAGACAAAGTCCAATCCACTCCCATTTAGCCGGATCAAGTCCTGCAACTGCCACGACGCATCTCAAAGGTACAGGCAATGCAAATTGGCTTTTTATTTCGACTGATCCATGATCGACAAACTTGTCGACCATGTCATGGGCAGCAGCACGAAGCATTGGCTCGAAACGCTCCAGCCTCCGTGGCACAAAGAACGATGCGACGCTTCTCCTCAGTCGATCATGGTCGGGGTTGTCGTGAGCCAGGAGTGTGCCCTTGTCGGGAACTTTGTGGGCGAATAGGTCCCGGACCATTGGTGGGAACTCTGGCACTGTGGGCCGAGAACTGAATAATTCGGGTCTCTCGAGGACTGAGACGATGTCATCGTATCGAGAAACAACATAATCTCCAAGTTTCTCGCTGAATTGAAACCCTTCAACGTCTCTTGAAGAAGCGAGATCCTGGAAAAGTCGTCTCGAGTCGCTAAAAGTACAAGCCATTGTCTGATGTAACTGAAAGAGCTTTTTAGGAAACGTCCGCACTACGAAGGTGTGTTGACATCGGCCTGTCTGTTCTGGTCGTCACTACAAAAAGGCTTGCAAAATTCGTGGAGCCATGATAGGACTCGTAATTAGATAATGACACTATCATGGTAACCAGGTGTCCCCGGGTCGGCAACAATGTGTTTGTACATCACTTGACCCGTGCCGAACCGAGGATCCCCGTTCGGGGCCGAAACCTCCATCCATCCCCACTCCCATCAGTTCGGCTTTCGTGACTCTCTCGTATGTCCTCGCAGCCCATTCTTTCCAACATTCAGCCACTATGCCAATTGCCAAGTCCCCATTCCCCTTCCGGTCCCTTCCGAGGGCCATGGAATTCTCCCGAGGCCCACCAATACCGTCCCTCAGCCGCGCCCGCCATCTCCACGTTACCGCGAAGGCAGGCTCTGCTACACCTTCGTACGCAACAGCCTTCCATGCCAAAGACGTCCACACTAAATCCTTTCCCTGTACACTTCACTATTACAGCCCACGCGGGCCGAGCCTTCTCGTGTACGACCAAAATGATGGGAAGGAGGCTACCCAAAGTTCTGAGGAGCTATATCGCCTTCACCAAGATGCGGTGGTCGTCCATAGCGACGGACTAGTCTATCCCAGGCCTGCTGCCCCGCGAATTTGGAATGGCCTGTATATGCTTCCGAATACGCTTCTTATGCAGCAAATCATTACTAGTTACTTGGATTGGTATGAGACCAATAAAGAAACGAATGAGAAGATAGCAATGCCGTATCTCTTTACTATCCCCAAAGGTACATAACAAGTAAAACCAGTGGGCTTTTGAGCTTGATGGTATTTGGAGACTAACGTATCCACCAAGGAACACCAATTCCTTTGGACCTGTTCCTCGCAAACGAGAAGATTGAAGTGTTTCATTTGATGGCTCATGAGGGAATGACATTATCAGGTAAGTTTTCTAAGATCTGTATTTTTAGTTGAAGTGGTTAATAAATAATCTCTTCTCTATTTCAGCGTTAAACAAGACACTCAATGCCTTCTTCGCCTCTCACGGGTCTCGACTCTCGGTAGAAGAATGGTACGAGAAATACGAATTTCTGGAAGGGTACAATACTGAGAAGGAGAGCGAATGGATGTCGAGATAAGACCATCTTCAGCTACATTTCACCTCAGCGTCAGAGCTCGGGCTTACAACATGTTGCTGGGGAGAAGAGATGGGGGAGCTGTCGAGGGGAAGGAGGAGTAGGGAGGTCAATGGGCGAAGGGTTAACCAGCAAACCATACGCGAGCTAAATGTAGCAATTCAATTCAGTCAGTTGGGGTGGCAGATCGTGCTCGCAATCTACCAGAATCTTGTAGTCAATCGATTGCTGGCTCAGAGGCCGGCCGTTACCATTCTTCTGGTAGCGGTGACGAGGATCCTGGCTTATGGCAGCATTTTGGTAAAGCCAAAGGATCTCGAGTAAAAATAGGCCCATGTTTAAGTGTTTTGGGTCAGATCAGTGATGGATTTTATTCAGAAAGTGAGCTTCACTGACATCGGGAGCGTGAGCGGGCGGCGTATGTGAATAAAACTGAACTGCTGACCGACCCGGTTGAAACACGCGCTGAGGAAATTTAGGGACGGCTACTCATATAGTCATCCAACTTGTTGCAATTGATACTTGCTCGGACCGTTACAATACAAATATGCTAGGCTAATTTCTCTTGATATTTATCTTTCCTTGGTAGCGATCTATGTTACTCTGGGGGGGATGATATTATCCTCAAAATGATTTTTCAGATGTATATGCGTTCACAATAGTGAATTATCCTACACGTAGTTCTAAGCTCTTATATTGGTACTATAGACTGGTGTTACGACCCGTGATTGAGGCGTAAGCTATGTATACGGTTGGAAGGGATATTCGAACAAGGATTTCGAATACTAGCTGACCTAGGATCCGGGCTGCTGGCACATTTCGATGCCGGGCATGCTCGCTGTGATGCCTGCTGGGCAAGTATAACTCGAGCCGATCCATACTCAGTAAAGCTCACTTTAGACTCACGCCCCCCTCACTTTAGCACGGTCGAGTTCTGAACTCAGGCCTATTCCAGATTCAGGGCAGCTCAGCGCAAGAGGTGAATATAGATGTAGGCATGAAAGAAAACACGGACAGCATTTGTCGGCAATAACACTATCTGAATTTCCGAGGTTATGTGCATCGGCTTCTGAAGAAATGTGAGCCGACACAATCAAAGGAAACATGAGCCTACACATCTGAGCGTCAACCTGCCGTCCTTGTCGCTAACTGTTAAAAGGAATAGCGCTTCCCGACGGCGGCTCCTTGGCACAAGATGACCTCTCTTCAGGGATTAGCTAGCTAGGTAAGGTAGGCAGGTAGGTCGAAAGGTAAGAAGGTGAGTAAGGTAAATAACTGGAAATGTAGAAGCTTCCGCTACACGCAGGTGCCCATGGCGTAGCCCGCAAAGCTCATGATCAGCCCCCGAGGGAAAAGAGTATAAATCGCACCTTGTTCTGTTTCCAAGTCGCCTCTTGCACCCACCGAAAATACCGATCTTTTGACTCTCGACCTACGATTTATCAATCACGTATCATGGCTAGCTCAATACTCACCATTGGCATCCTGCTCGCAGCGTATTCAAATCCTGCTGCAGCACAGGCCGGCAGCTTTCTGAAAAGTACTGTGACCGCGTACCAAGATGACGCAACCCATACTGAAATCCTGAAGCTTCTCAGGAGAGTGAGCACAGAGGACATTTCGAATCAACTGTATGGAACGGCATACACGATCGACATCGAAGTGGGAACACCACCTCAGACAGTCACGGTTCTCGTCGATACCGGGTCATCGAATCTGTGGATGAACCCAACTTGCGAGACATCCGGACAACCGAAATATTGCGAGATGTTTCCGCAATTCAATTATAATGATAGCAGCAGTATCGCGGACACGACTTTCGGTCAGCTCTTGAGCTATGGCAAGGGTAATGCATCAGTCGAGTATGTTGGGGACAATGTTAGGATCGGATGTGAGTTCTTAAGCCACCGAGTTCTAGCGACAGCGAGCTGACTCCATGTAACTATTTATAGCTGCCACAATCACCGATCAGGTCTTCGGAATCAACTTCCAGTCTTATTCTATTCCGCTTGGGATACTGGGGTTGTCACCTATTCTCACCGCGGACAGCATCCAATATTCTTTAGTCTTGGACAGCATGGTCTCACAAGGCTTGATTTCCAGCAGGGCTTTCAGCCTCGATCTCAGAAGTGTCGATTCTCCCAACGGCTCACTTATCTTCGGTGGCGTTGACACGGGCAAGTACACCGGCTCACTAGCCAAGCTTCCAATCATAGACCCAGCCGATTCGCCCTCTGGTTACGACCGCTACTGGATCAATCTGACTTCTGTCGGCCTCACTTTTCCCAACGGCACCAGCGGGCTGCTGCTGTCGGGCGATCTACCTGTGTTCCTGGACAGCGGTGGCACCCTCTCGCGCTTCCCCAACGAGACCTTCTTCGGGATCGGGGATGCCTTTCCAGGGGCGGTTTACAATAAGAGTAGTGGCTACTACGCTGTCGACTGCGATGCAGCGAACCAGAAGGGTAGCGTAGACTTTGGCTTCGGTGAAGATGAGAACGGAAAAATAATAAGTATATTGTACAAAGACTTCATCTGGCACACCTCGACAAATCCACCATGCATTTTAGGAATGGCGATTGATAATGGTAAGCCATGTCCTGACAAAGTTTTCTGAAAACTGTCCCAAAGAGTTTCCGATTTCACATGCGTTGTCTTGTTTTTACTCCATGGACTCGTCATTGACCATGGACTTGTCGGCCTACCTGGAGGTCTTTTCCGATCTTCAATGCCCCTTTACCTCGAGCAGTTCTTAACTAAACAACAACAGATGAACCGGTTTTGGGCGATTCCTTCCTGCGCGCAGCTTATGTGGTCTACGATCAGGACAACAAGAACCTACACCTAGCACAGGCCGAGGACTGCGACGAACATATCATCCCGATTGGATCTGGCGTTGATGCTGTTCCTTCCAGCACTGGTCTATGCTCTGGCCCCGCTGGCACAGTCGCAAGCACCTCCCCCACCGGCATCGCCAAGAGCACAATGCATATGCCGACCGCAACGAGTTCGTCTAGGGGTAGAATGAGCGCCTCGATGGAAACGGGAACCGCTGTAATGACCGGTATTCCCACCAAATCAAGCGGAGAGACTCCTACTGGGACTGCTACGGACAGTGCCCCCGTACAGGTCAATGTCATGGCGAGAGAGACCAGTAATCCCATGGCTGCCTTTGGGTTAGCGGCGGCGGCCGCTGTATTTCTCGTTTAAACACAAGAAGCTTTGCGTTTAGTGGGTACTTATCTCAACAAAATGGACGCATTGGTACAGCGACGATAGATAGTTACGGTGAGGCGGGTCACACATGAATATTCCATTCTGGAAGAGACGAACCATGACTAGCTGTTCTGCCCCTGTATCTTTGCCAATCTCTATCTAGGCCTTACAAGGGGTGCATGACCTTAGTCAAGTTGCATCGGATATTTATTGACCATTCAGAATAACATCAAAGTAATCAATGGCACATACACATCATTGCGACAAGGCAAGTTCCGGGACATTGCGACACAAAAACGATCTGATAGTGTGAAGCCACGTCACAGGTGGCACCATCATCAATGATACTGCCATTATCGGACACAATGTTGTCACTGATCTTGCAAGCAACATTCGGCTGGATGCGCAGCTGCCGGGTTTCCGATTGACAATCAGTCTTGCTCAATACTGGGTTTGGGAACTGGCTTCGGCGAGAAATACTCTACACAGGTGTGTTCCAGTCGCACAATGTTCGCTGACCTCGCTACACATGCGGTCGTTGCCGCAACGTCGTGTTGTGCTGCCGAAGATTCTCCGAAGAATCTACTTTTAAACTTCTATTATCAGAACATGCCAGAATTCATGTCTTCCAATCTCGAATAAGGCTAGTGTTCAGTCTTCGAAAGAGAGCGAAGCCCATCGTTCTCACAGTTCCATCTATGTTTCGCTGCATCTTTGCCGGATCCATGCGCAATGGACAGCTTGACAAGCGCGGCTACAGTCCGAGCGACCTCGTATATAGAGGCAATGGCCATGGCTGATCTGTCAATGCGTGCTGAAACTTCAACTACTATAAAGACAGCGCGGCGCCGTGCTTCATACTCGTCGCGGACCGCCAGGCGCTACTCGACAGCGTCAAGTTGATATTCAGCCACTGGCAGTTGTGAAACTGGACACTTTGGTGGGCCAGATGCTCTTCAAGAACCGTAGTAGCTCTTGTGGAGGAAATTGCAAGGTTGGCGGAACAAGGCGTGCTTCGCTTTCGCTCCGAGCAAAAAGGGGCGCAACATGCATTCATGGATATGCAAGATAGGCGACGGGCGCTTGGAAGTAGGGAAGAGAAAGGTTTTGCCACGTACCGGCACAGGGCTGACGTTGCTTGCTCGGCCATGTTCCGAGACTGCTACGCGTGTCAGCTTGTCAAGTGCGGTAAAATGCAACTGTGTAAACTCGCTGTATTGGACTCACTCACACAGACCTGCTCGGGCGTAAGGATTGTCGGTGGGGTTCTCTCCGGAGTGTCCCACATCCCACTGTTTCCCCCGCGATGGCGCCGAGAGCGATGCGGGGAGTAGACTAATTTACGGCTTACACGGCACTTCGGTAGACTGGATCCTCTCCCGCCCCCCGCAAATGTGGCTTCTCTTGGCCCTCCTCGATCCAGCGGCAGAGCCCCCAACAAGCTTTTCGTCAGCACTTAAGCTTCCTTGGCATTGGCCGAACTGTAGGCCGAACTGTAAGCTGGTCCTCAAGCGGCCGCTGCAAATACTGGACCCCCCTACTTTACCCCCTGGACATTCATCCCGTCGGGAGCGCATGCTGCGTCATATTTCACCCCTGATAATGTTCCCCCGCTTCCCGAAATTTATAATAATTTTCAAACCCAGATGCTACTCTCTTGTGCAGCCCTATGAGATTGACTTCGTCCCTACATGTCCTGAGGTCACCAAATCGAGAGGCGCGTTTGTCGATATTCAACAGTACCGCAGCCTTACGAACGAGGTCTTCACCATTTCGCCATCTTCATTGCCATCGTCATCTCACAATGGCTGGCGACATTACCTCGGCTGAGGGGCCGTCGGCACAGGACCACAAGTCGACCGTCTCGCGAGACAGCAGCTTGCTAGACCAAGGCGTCGAGATCGATGCGGCTTCTGAGAAGCGCCTCGTCCGTAAGCTCGACCGCAGACTGGTCCTGCTTGCCTTCTTGTGCTACATGTCCGCCTTTCTCGACCGCTCAAATATTGGAAACGCTGAGACCGCCGGCATGAGTGAGGACCTCGGTTTTGACAACGACCAGTATCAGGTCAGCCATCCATTCACCCAACAAGCTTGCAAGATGAGGCCAAGTGGCAAAGTTCACCATTTACTGACCATACTTGATAGTGGCTTCTCACAATATTCTATATTCCCTACATCGTCTTTGAGTGGCTCGCGCTGATGTGGAAGATCCTGCCGCCGCACATATGGGCGTTCGCAACCGTCTTCGTCTGGGGCGTGGCGTCCATGCTCCAGGCCGCCGCCTTCAACTGGCAAGGCCTGATGGCGTGCCGCTTCTTCCTAGCCACGGCAGAGGCAGGCTTCGGTCCTGGTATGCCCTACCTTTTCTCCTTCTTCTACACCAGGAGAGAGCTAGGATTCCGTTGCGGTCTTTTCCTCTCCGCCGCGCCCCTGGCGACGACGTTTGCCGGCGCCCTTGCATACGGCATCACCTCGAGCCACTACAGCATCGCCAGCTGGCGGCTGCTCTTCATCATCGAGGCCATCCCGCCCATCATCCTCTCCTTCGTCGTCTTCCGCTTCCTGCCCGACTCGGCGGCCAGCGCCAAGTTCCTCACCGAGGAGGAGAAAGCCATCGCGGCCACCCGCGCCCTCAGCTACTCGGGCCACGAGACCGGCACCGCCCAGGGCCACAAGGTCGGCAGCATCAACCCGCGCGACATCATCGAGACGCTCAAGACGCCGCAGGCGTGGGTGCAGGCGCTCATGTACTTCAGCTGCAACGTGGCCTTCGCGTCGCTGCCCGTCTTCCTGCCGGCCATCCTGACGGGCATGGGCTTCACCAGCGTCAACGCGCAGGGCCTGACGGCGCCGCCGTACTTCCTGGCCTTCTTGGTGTGCATTGGGTCGACGTACGTCGGCGACCGCACGCAGCAGCGCGGGATCATGATCGGCTTGCTGTCGCTGGTCGGGTGCGCGGGATACGTGATGCTGGCCGCGTCGCATTCTGTTGGCGTGCGGTACGCTGGCGTCTTCCTGGCCGCCGCGGGAGTGTTCCCCGCCATCGCCAATATCCTGTCCTGGCTGCTTAACAACCAGCGTAGCGACACGCGCCGCGGCGTCGGCATTGCCGTCATGAACATCATCGGCCAGTGCGGTCCGCTTCTCGGCACCCGCGTCTTCCCCAAGGTCGAGGGGCCCTACTATACCAAAGGCATGGCCGTCTGCGCCGCCTTCATGGCCTTCAACGCGGTGCTGTCCTTTGGCTTGAGGACATACTTCAAAGTGCAGAACGACCGGTGGGACAAGGCTGCGCGGGAGGCAGCGGGAGGGTCTGAGAAGGACGTGGGCGGTGCCGAGGGAACCAGTAAGAAGCACCTGGAGACGGCCGCTGGGGCAGAGATTGTGGGCTTGGAGAACTCGTCGGAATGGAGATACGCGCTATGAGAGAGGCGCTCTCGGATGTCTCTGATGCAAGTGCGGAGACTTCCTGTGGGCGATGTTAATATCGATCTTCTTGGATAATATTTTATACTGCGGCGTGATAGGGATGACACCAAGACTGAGCCGGACTGAACAAAAGAGGCCTGGAATACCCCCATGGCTGCCGCCATACGTAAGTAGATACGTCAAGATAATCACAGAAGCAACTTCAAAACAGGCCACAGCAGGCAATAGTCGGGCACCGAGCATCCCAGACAGCAAACACCCAAGTACGACGTACCCCTGCGATCTGTTCCACCAGATACAAGCCTCTGATGGCCCCGGGTCCCGCCGCCAAATCGAACTCTCCGGCCCGTTGCGACTGCCCGGCTACCAGCAGCAAGGTGAGAAGTGCACGAAAAGAGGCGCACAGCAGGGGAGCCACAGCAGAGATTGCGGCTAGTGCGGTGTGGAGAATAAGTAGGCAGGTAAGCAGGGCCCCCAAAGGCGTGTTGGTGGCTCAACAAAATGCTGTGGTTTTTCGGGCGCCTGCGTCGGACGAGCTGTGAAAAGTTTAGGTTACGCCAGCCATCAAGCCCCCCCAGCTACCCGGCTCGCGGACGCCCCGGGTGGGCGCGGACGAGCGAGCCAACGAAAATGACGTTGGGAGGAAGATCTGGTGATACGGGATACAGCCAGGCCAAGAACTGTGTCTGGTAGTACGAGACAAGACATCCTGACAGGTTTCCGCACGGGAGTTTTCGTCCACAACCCGAATCACTCGGCGGTTGGCGCGCAGCAGTTCAATTCAGCCGGTTGCAGTCCGGTAGACGCCATGCGGTCTCTTGGAGGAACTCCGATGCAGACAAAGAGGGCTCGAGGGCTATTATTCGGGATGGACTATCGACAGTATGTGAGCGAGCTTCCTCGTGGTGGCTAGGTAATAGACAATGTGTGCTTGGCAGCTCTTGCAACAACCGCAATATGTCGACAGAAAAAAGAAAAATTAGAACAGGAACAGAACAAACTCTGACGAGCTCTCAAAAGCCCGGCAGCTCGTCCATTTTTCCGCCTTCTCCGAGCCGCAAAGGGAAACAGCCACCCAACCCCTTTTCAAAGAAGAGAAGCCACCACCACCACAACACCACCTTCTACGCAGAAGCCGAGACAGTCCTCCCGACACCCCTCCCAGCACCCCTGCCGACGCCACCGCTGCGGTACGAGGAGCTAAGGCGCTGCAGCATGTGCTCCTCGACGGTGACGACGCGGCCGCCGACGGGCTCGCTGCCGTCGAAGGGCCGCAGCTGGGCCTCGGCGTTGCCGTCGAAGAAGAAGGGCACCGAGTAGCGGTGGCCGCCGCTGGTGTTGATGACCCGGTGCACCGCGCTGCGGTAGATGCCCTTTGTCCACAGCGCCAGCATGTCGCCGATGTTGACCACGTAGGCGTCGCGATTGGGGGCCACCTCGTGCCACGCCTGCGTGTGCGGGTCTTGCACCTGCAGCCCGCCGGCTGTGTCCTGGAGGAGGAGGGTTATTGCGCCTGTTGTGGGTGGTGATGAGTCAGTCAGGGGAAGACGGAGGGTGAGAGTGTGTGTGTATATATATGTGTGTGTGTGTGTGTGTGTGTATGTATGTACATTTCCATATATCCATCTCCACATACATCATCATCTCAGTTGGGGGAAGAAGGAAGAGAGACACCCACCAAAATCGGTATGCGCCCCAGCGCCGAGCTGCCTCTTATCGTGCGTCGCCTGGGGCGGGTAGTGTAGCAGACGCATGATGCAGACAGGGTCGTTTGAGACGAACTCGTGGAAGATGTCGTCGCCGTATGGCAGGCCCTTGGCCAGGATCTCGAGCACGCGCATCGCCAGGTCCAGCACTGCGGCATAGTAGGCCTCGGTGGGCAGCCGAAAGTCGCCATCGGGCAGCGACGCCGGGAACATGTTCTGGCCCAGCAGCTCCGGGTGCGCCTTCACCTTCTCCGACTCGATGGGGAGATCCTTGCCGATGTAGAAGCCCTGTTGCGGGTTGGCAACCCCGTCCTCACGTCAGCTCGTGGACTCGCCGCTCTTCATTTCTTTTCCACTTTTCTTCTCTTGCTTTTCTTGGACATGCTCTTGACGACAGACACACGCACGCACTAGGTTGGATGCTTTGCTCTCACCTCTTTCAGGTCGGGCAGGGTGTCTTCTTGAAGTGTCTGAGAGCCTATGACCTCGTAGCCCCTGTTCTTGATAAGAGGATGCCGCAGTACCTCCTTCTCCGCTACAGGCAGGTCGAAGAACCTCTTTGCGGCGTCTAAGACGTTGTCCTGCATCTCCCGCGGTATCCCATGCCCGACCAGGGAGAAGAAGCCGGCCGTCATGCATGCGTTCCGCACATCGTCGACAACCTTCTTGGCGGCGTCGGTAGAGGCATCCTCAAGATAAGGGGCGATATCTATGGTGGGGATGTGGAAGTTGGATGGTGCACTCATGTTGCTGGGCCGATAGTAAGAATACATAGCATAAATTTGATGGGGGATAAAAATATTGGGGAAATATGAGGGGATGGAGTTTGTTGAGCCAAAGTGAGTGAGTGAGAGGGGGTGAAGTATAAACATTCTTCGTGACGTTTCGAGAACAGACCCAAGGAGCGAAGTCTAGATATATGCTTTCTGATGTATCAATAGACCACCACATTTGTCCAAGATCCGTCCAAATGCGAGTCAGAAGCACAAACATCAACACAGAAACCACCAGTTCCTGCCCCCATCAAGCCCCTGCCCGCACAGTAGCATCGCATTCGGCATAGGAGGTGGGCCACTGGTGTGCCATTGGTGTGCCATTGGTGTCCAATTGGCGTCCAATTGGTGCGTCCCAGCTGTCCCAGTTGCATCCCCCATGTGTGCATCATCGAGTACCGCATACCCGGGCCGCCCAGAGGTGGACAAACACCCGATCCCCGCAAACCAGGCCCAGACGTCGTCCATCAAGAACTGCGACGCAGCCGTCGGCTCGGTAAGGCCGCGCCCACCCTGCACCCCACTGATGCCGTTGAAGATTTGAGGCTGCAGTGCGCCCATCGCACAGGCGGCCGGAGCCTGCCGGGGGGCAGCCCGCGGACGAATGGGCGGGGATGGGGGCGACATGGGGGCGTCAGTCAATAGTCTGGGCCCCTCGGTCTTGTCGACAGGCGGACGTGCTGTAAGTAGTTGTCATTAGTACATAATCTCCTTAGCACCGTAATTCCTTCTGCACAACATACCAAATTCCGCGTCTCCACACACCTACATACCCGGCCAGCTGTGGCGTGTGTGTTTGTATGTGTGGTGCGTATTGGCATGCGTATGTGAGCGAGTGTAGACTATATGCGGGCGACTGGTCAGCGGCATATATTGACAGGTCGCACGCCTCCTCTCGTGGGTTTCCCCTTTTTAGGCATCGGTGTCGTCTGTATCCTCTTCTGTGTCGTCTCTTGGCCTGCCGTGTGACTTTGCCCTCGCGCAACCGCCCGTCAACTGCGCCCTGTGCCGCATGCGACGTCCTCGAGGGCGGAGCCGTACAGATACCAGCGGGGCGGATCGTCTCGGAACGATTGGGTTGTGGCGACTACCACACAGGTGAGCCGTCACCTGGGACAGGCCGTCGCTCGCATGCAGCCGCCCGTGGTCAGCAGCTCGCTTGTCGGCGGTGTGCATGTCGTGCACGATTGAAAAGGCAGGAGCTTTTCCTCTGGGCATCTTGACCGATCTCAGGTCTCAGATCCGGCCTGTTCCTGGCTGCCTCATGGCTTGAAGGCTGGATGTTGTTGCTTTTGATTCAGGGTCGAATCTCCAACAGCTGGCCGGGTACGGCGATCATCATCACAGCAACATCGACGACCCCTTTCGTTGACATTTCTCGCCTGTCGCAGACCGTCGGCTTGATTGTCTGTCTCTCTTGCCATCAATGACTGCGAGACACAAGGTGAAGCCTGAGCTTCAGAGACCACTTCTCCTCTTGATCCAGGACTGCCACGATGTTTTGACCTAACAAGGCAACCGAAGCGCACGTGCTCGGGTACGCACGACCAAGACTGCGTCTCAGCCGGGGGAACGCTTGTGGTCGGCCGGTCTTTGACCGCTCATGGCTTTGAGTCATAGCAATCTCACCCTGCGAAATGGTTATCGAACCGTCACGCCAGGGTAGATAACGGGCGAGGCAATGAGCACCAGTGCAAGACAGCAAAGAGACACAAGATGTCTCTTCACTAAGGACCTTGAGTCGGCGGGCAAGATGTCGAAACGGTAAAGATGAGATCAACAGGCCTGTTGCGATTCCTCTGCATCGGAAAAAAGCCCTCCTCAAGCGTGTCGCCCACGGTTACCATCACCGCATCGTTACCGGAGGCATGGCATTCGTATCGCCGAGGGTAGTTCAATGCTTATCGGCCGAGAATTGTGGTGAGAGAGAGGAGGAGAGGGAAGGAGGCGCAGCGAGGCATAGTCGGGAGACTAAATTGAAAACAAGTGTCAAGTCAGGAAAGGTGTGGCTGCGGCGTACGTATGCTTTTCTCTTGAATCCTGCTGGGCCAACAGAAATTGGACATGCCAGACTGGCCGACTGACTGCCTACTGGCTGGCTGCATTATAGAAAGATGGAAAGATAGATACGTGCTCTAATTTCGGACCATTCAGCGGGGGTGTACCCACCCTATAACGAGACAGAACAAAGGAAAATTTCCTTTTCTGCGGCCACCTCAAAGCGCATCCAGCCCTACGAACCCGACTGACCGTACGAATCCGACAGGGTGGGTCCGTATAGGGGAGCGCGTATTGTATAACACCTCATTGGCCAGGCCCTGCAGCAGATAGTGCAGCAGGATCGCGAGCCATCAATACGGCCCAATCGGACCCTATGGTATACGCGCATCCCGCCCGGACGGGTCCCCGTATTCATGCCCAGCCCTCTTCCGCGTCCCCAACGCTGCTGCAGAGACCCACCCGCGCCCAGGTCCAAGCCTCCCGTCCCCCGTGCCTGGCCAGCCCACGCCGGAGGTTCTCGACGTGTAAGACGGCAAATTCTTGCCCGGGTATGGTGCTGAAGGGTCTGTTGTCTCCTGGTATAAAGAATGGGTGGTCCCGCTCCGGTAATCCTTCTTGGGACCGAAGAGCCATCGATCCATTCATCACGTTGGTTCAAGGAGTCCTGACTAACAAGCGCTCCGAGTCGCTTGTGATCGCCACAACTCAGTCCTTACTTGGACAATATCAGCCAACTCGATCTATTTAGCTGAGAGGCTTTCAAGGACGCAACATATTTGTCTCTGAACGGACGGGCAGACTCACAACCGACGGCAAATTCTTTTCACGGCTCGGCGGCAGTGTCACACAAACCGACACAATGGCGGAAAAAGTAAACGGCGTCCTGCCCTACAAGGGCGGCACCTATTACCTCTGGCACTATGTCCCGTCTCTGCCCGGCGCCATCATCTTCCTTATTCTCTTCATAGTCGCCGCCATCGCTCATAGCTACCGCATGTTCCGTTTCCGCCAATGGTTCTACATCCCATTCATCTTAGGATGTATCTGTGAGTTGCGGAATTCCTCCGTGTCTTTCTCAACAATTGTAAAAACAGCCACTGACGAAACATCTCCCCCAACAGTCGAGGCAATCGGATACGTAGGCTTCGCCCTAGCCCACGACAAGACAGACCAGCTCCTCCCGTTCATCATCCAGTCCGTCTTCATCCTGGTCGCGCCCGCCCTCTTCGCCGCAACAGTCTACATGATCCTGGGCCGGCTGATAGCACGCGTGCCGTCGGGGCCGTCATGCAGCCTGATCCGCCCCAGCTGGCTGACCAAGGTATTCGTGTTCGGCGACGTCTTCTCCTTCCTGCTGCAGTCGAGCGGCGGCGGCATGATGGCGATGGAGGGCAAGCAGGACCTGGGGCAGAACATCCTGCTGGTGGGCCTGTTCGTGCAGATCGTCATGTTCGGGCTGTTCGTCATCGTCGCCGTAGCCTTCCACGTGCGGTACTCGCGCATGCTGGCGGTGTCGGGCGCCTACGGCAGCAGCGGCGGCCACCGCGCCCCCGCCGGCATCCCCTGGCTCAAGGTCCTGTACATGCTGTACGCCGTCAGCCTGCTCATCATGGTGCGGTCCATCTTCCGCGTCATCGAGTACCTCCTCGGCCAGGACGGCTACCCGCTCAACAACCAGTGGACGCTTTTCATCTTCGACTCGCTGCTCATGTTCCTCGTCACCGCGCTCTTCTTCTTCATGTTCCACCCCAATGACATGGTCGGCAAGGACCAAGATGGCGGCTACGACGAGGTGGGGACTTCCACCAGCGTCGAGATGCCCCTGCGGCAAAAGCCATAGGCTCTCATGGCTAACCTTGTCTGCTGTAGGAAATGGAGCAGAGCAGAGATTAATAGATGAATATTTTTTTTATTTAGATGCAGCTACAGTTGCAGGGTTTTTGTGGGCGGGATCTGGGATGCAGGCCCAAGGCAAAGGAGTTTATGGGTTGAAATGTACAAACATGATATTAAGAGCAGATCCTGGCGTGATGTTGTCAGCAAGGCAGAAACCATTAGAAATAGCGATATCAATTTTGTTCATTCAGTATTCATTACGGAAGTAGGCATGATCCTAGTTCGTGTCGTGAGTTCTCTCGTCATACTCTCCTCTTCGCGTCATTAGAGTGGAAAGGAGAAGCAACCAGGACGTCAACCATAGTATTGGACAACCCTCCGACACCCAGTACAGAAATCACTTCGTACCACCAGCCTATCCATTTGTACTGATCAGCATAAAAGAGGTTTTAATCCGACATTGCCCACCGTCCATGTCTCCTACCCCATTTTCGAGCGCTCGCAGGCCCGTACGTGGGGAATTCCATATCGTTCTCGCGCGGCGTGTAATCCCGGTCTTGCACGACAAACTGGAGGCTCGGGATCGACCCGATATTTTCGATGGGTGTCCCATCGCCCTGTGTGGTATGGTTAGCTCATGCTTCTCTATGCCCGGTACGTATTCCCGTGTGATATCCAGCCGTGTCTATGTGTACAGTGTCTCTTCTTGAAACTACATAACTCACCTTGACCATCTCAAACCTCAAAGTCTGGTTCAAATACCCAGCCACCTCCTCCGCATCAGCAAGATCCAGGCCCCCAACGGCGCCCAACGCCGTATCCAGCGGGATACTCGAGTGCGTGACGCCCTCAGCCGGGATCGCAAGCAGCGACATGCGGCCGACCTGCTCCTCCTGCTGTCCTTCTCCGCCCAGGTAGCAGCCGATGGTGGCAGGCAGCGGCACCTCGGCCCTGTCGACGCTGATGGCGACGGACCACGTCTTGCGCGTCGCGTGGGGCCGCCGGGTCGGGACCCTGTCCATGCCCCTCAGGCGGCCGGCGAGGCTGCGCAGCTGCGGCGCCGTGTCGTTGCCCTGGGGCGGGAGGTTGCTGTACAGCGCGTTGACCATGAAGCGGACGTGGTCGGCAAGCTCGTCCGGGCTTAGGGACTGGCTACTATTACTACTATTACCGCCCCCACTGCCACTTCCGCTCTGCACCTGGAGCTCCGGGTACGTGTAGCCCAATACGGAGATGTCGCGCACAGAGCGGCTGGTGTGAAAGCCGTCGTAGCCGCCGCCGTCGTCGTGGAAGGGCTTCAGCGGGGTGTCGGCGCTGACGTAGCCCGCGGGCGTGCCGTAGAGTGCGCCGGCCCAGTCGACGACGTTGAAGATGCTCGCGTTTGGGTAGATGGCCTGCCACAGGGCGATGAGACGGTCGACGTTGGCATGGTGCAGCATGAAGGCCGGGTCGAAGGCGGACCAGTTCAGGTCGTACATGGAGCCGTTGTTGCAGCCCACGGTGTTGTGGACGTTGTTGTGTGGGCTTTCGAAGCTTGTCGATGTGTAGCGGTCTGTCTCCATATTTTGGAAGGATGTGACGGTTGTGAAAGTGTTGTACTATCGGATATCTAGGTCAGCCCTTCACGGTGTGCTCACAAGCTTGGCAACGGTATGCTCGAGTTCATACAACTTGACCCTTAAACCCAGACGACGCGAGGCCGGCATTTACTTTGGCGACATCGTCAACAAAATCCTTAGTAGGGCAGCGGGTCGAGTGGTTCTGCTTCGACAGCGGTCCACCGTTCATGTACTGGAGCGTGAACGGATAGTTCTGGAAGTAGTAGCTGTGGAGCGGATTCCTGATGGTCACCGGGCCGTTGGGACCGTTGACTCCGATGTTCTCGAGCGTGATGACCTCTGGTAGCGAGGGAACCGCAGCCCAGTCCCAGTAAGCAACCCGCAGCTTTTCTGCCGCGTCCCGGTAGGTTGGTGCTTTGTCGCTTGCATATTGTTGAGCTATCTGAATGGCATGCGTCACCAGGGTTTGCTGGTTTGAGATGTCAGTGAAGGATCATTCAATTGACGTTGGTCCACGGATCACTGCTCTACTTGCCTCGTAAAGTGAAATAAATGGTCTGTGCCAGAGGCCAAATAATAGTTGCTGCCCAGTGTCTCAGCAGCTGAACCATCCAAGCCGTAGTACTTCCCTCAAAATCACCGTCTCCTTACACTATGAGGACAAAACCCGGCCATATTAGAACCACCAGCCACTTGTCCGACGTCACTCCACCCCCTGAACGGGAGGCCGTGTATACCTACAACCTCAGTCAATAACAGTAAGAACAATGAAAACCGTGGGAATCGATAGGAAGTGATTCCGCACCCATGATCTGGAAGTAAGACAGCTCATCAGACTCGTCAACGGCCTGGAGCTCCGCAAGAGCCAGCACGTACAGGTCCCTAGACACAGCGCTCAGATCAGCTTTCCTCTCCTTCCCTCCCCTTCTCTCGGCCGTAAGTGAGACACCACACCACCACCGCGGGGAGCCGCGGGGTTCAGCGCCACACACAGACACACACACTCACCACGAGGGGCCTCCACGAGCCCACATGTCGTTGATGTTCATCCTCGCTGGCGCGGCTCCCGTCTGGCGGTCGATACCGGTCAGAGGGCCGGTAACACTGATCCTGGCTGATTGCTGCTCGTCCGCCACGACCTCGCTTGCCCACAGCGCGAGCGCCGCGAGCACAAATGGCACGAAGAGTGTCATGGTTCCGTTATTGCGGCGTTCTCAAAAGAAAGTCTCGTGGGATTTCAGATCGAAGGAAAATGTCGAACACGGATTCAGATCTGAAGTTTGTGGGCGGAAAGGATTCTGGCTAAAGAAGGAAAACGCAAGGGAGGCCAAACGGGGAAAAAGCAAACGCCTGAGAATCGCGTCGATTGGAAAGATCAACACGCTACAAAGAAGTCGTGATGCAAGAAGCAACCCACCAGCACGCACCGACCCCGACCAAGGGAGCAAAAGTAATTATATCTCTGCGTGGAATAGTCCCCGTAGCACATTTACCACGCCGCACCGCTTGGAACAGCGGACAACGCAGAGATCAGGGAGACAAAACCACCCATCCGTGCCCCTTCCTTCAAGGCGCATACCAAGAGAGCCGGATATCCGGCCAGCCGGCGACGTGGGAGGCAACCCCCGGCAGAAGACTGGCACACTTGTGCTCAGATGTGCACAACAATGCCATCATATCCATGGGCACCCGGCCGCGGCAGTACCTAGGTAGAACAAGCCAAGCTCAGCCAAGCCGTCCAGCATGCCTCGAGACCAGGCGGACGGTGAGCCGATCGAGGCCGAAATGGCGGCGTCATGCTCACGGCCCTCACCGTGATCTCCGTCGCGACCGCTCCCCTACCATCATCGGGCCATGGTGACGAGTACCAAGGGCGCCGGCCCACGAAACGCCAGGTAGCACCGGCGAGCTCACCGCCGTATCCACTCATCCTCAAACAGACGTAGAGTCGCACCACGCTGGTGTGCCCATACCTTCGTTCCTCAAGATACGGGAGGGAGCTTGTCCGCCTCCATCGTATCTGGCCTGCCCAGTACTCGCCCTTCATTCTCTGCCCCGCGATTGGGGGCGCAAGCCACCCACGCAACGCACTGCAGTGCCCCGTCAAGCCGTCGAGCCAGGTCGGCCTCTTGCACGGGGAGACACATGCATGCTCGTATTGCCCTTATTTGGAAGGCTATTGGCATGCCAGTTTCCTTTCCTGACGTTGGAAGGGGGGGATCATTGCTTGTACAAGACTGGGTTACACCTGCCCCTGGGAATGTCTCACCCGCTAGGTCGCTGTCGGGTCTGTACAGGAGATGTGGGTGGCTGAACCTAGGCGCTTGACGGCGGGTCTCGTCGTCAATAGAACCAAGATATCCTTCTTCTTCATGTTGGTGATATGTCGGTCATGAGGGTAAGCCAATGGCTGAAGGATCCTCCCACTTCTTCCATTCGACGGAAACTCCGCCACCGTGAATGCCGAAAAGACGATAGACGAAGTGACGAGATCGGGTGGCGTCCTCGGGAATCGGCAGACACGAGATGGCCGTGTCCGCCTTCCGACGCGAGTCTCAGATCTCTCTCTCTCTCGTTGTCCCCGGAAAAGAACAAGGCCGTAAACCTAATCTCACCGCATCAAGCCTTGTCTCAGATTGGCCTCGCAAGCCTATCATTAGCGGCGCTTAATGCACCGACGTGATGGAGGTTCGGTCTATCGTCATCGCTGTACACGCCATATTGCCGACATGGCTGATCCGACCACTTCGACACCACCACGACCTAAGTCGGAGTATCTCAAGGGCAAGCCAGGCTGATGTGCTTTCATCTCGAGTAGAACCCCATCCATGTGAAGCACAGTGACGAAACTTGAGAAGAATTTGAGGGGTTGAGCTTACCAGTCTTCGCAGGCCATCCATCCGTCGAGGATCATCCGATGACCGAGTCTGTGAGGGCCAAATCTATGATTTTTGGAACGAGGTTCTGGCATCATTAACAATATTGATTCGTCTCTTGGCTTGTCTCTCCATTTTTCCTGATATCAGGTATCTTAATACGTCTAGATCAGACAAACATATTCAGTCCCTTCTGAAGACAGACTTTTCATGTCCCTTTTTTAGTAACAAATGAACCGTCAGGAAATTGGCGACAGCTCTGAATAGCATATCTCTCCGTGGCTGCATATTCCCCCAAGTCGACACAGCCTCGGCCCGGAAGAGTCCTCAAATCGTGCAAGAACCATGTTCCGGAACGCCGTTGGCTCGCGCATGCAAGACCATCTCAACTACCCAAGACCGACTACCACTTCATATGCAAACTCCAATGGCTATCCAAGAAAGCGGAGTAAAGCAATGATTTCCTTGGCAAGGAGGTGTATCAAAAAGCGAACCTAATAACCTGAGAGGCTTCTTCGACTATGAAGATTGGTTTTCAGTCCCGGCTCAAAGCAACGTTCTTTGGTCGATCATCGATACTGTCGCAACGGACAGCTATTCCAAACAGCTCACAGGCTCTTCTCCAGCAATACGAGGTCTCGGAAGCCCTCTTTCCACTTCTGTGTTTGTTCGGTGGTGGGTTTGGGCAGGGGGCTCCGGGCAAATCCGCCGTAGCCGTTCCAGGCTTGCAGACCTGCCTTGACACCCACGACACCGCCTTGAATGGCGGTCCAGTCTCCCGCGGCGACCGTCTCTTGCATTTCTTGAGCCGCGGCCACCTTTCCAGAGGCGAAAAGTTCGATCGTCTTGATACACGCTTTTGGAGAGATGTTGGCCAGGCCAGCTAGGATGCCGTGACCACCAGCGACCAAGGACTGGACGGTGAAATCGGCTGATCCAGCAAGTACAAGGAACTCGGGCCTTTGGTGGTCGTAATTCTTGGTGAGCTTCTTGGTGGCAGCAGCGACTCTCGCCAACTTTCCTGTATTTCCGCATGTCAACTTGACTCCGACAATGTTGGGATGCGCCGAGAGCTGGATGACAATATCTGAAGACAGGTCCATGCCACCAACTGCTCCTGGAAAGTTGTAGATTATGATTGGAATTGGTGAGGCATCCGCGACGGCGTTGAAGAATTCCAGGATGGTAGCTGAAGACGGCGCGAACAGGGACGCGTAATAGGAAGGGGGCAGGACAAGGGCGTAGTCGCCGCCTGCTTCCCATGCCTCCGTGCAGTATTGGACAGTCTCTCGCACGCTCTGGCTACCACAACCAACAATCAGAGGCATGGAGGAGAAACCAGCATCATTCAGGGCTTTGCGCGTGGTTGAGGTGACCAGTGATCTCTCCGAATGGGTGAGGTGGACCGCTTCTCCGTTGGATCCTTGTGTTGCAAGGCCAGTGACCCCTGCGCGTGCTAGTCGCACGGCGTGGCTAGCAATCGTTGCGGTGTCGACATCTTCATTCTCATCGAAGAAGCACATGGTGGGCACGTAGACGCCGGGCACTAGCGGCCGGTTCAGGTGTAGATCATCCCGAACCGATGTGCTATCGTAGGAACTGCTCAAAGGAGAGGCTGAATCTGCAGAGGACAGGCCACTGGGCACTGACAAGGCTGAGGAGTGTAGAGGACGGAAGGCCCGGTTGAAGCCGTTGAAACCGGCTGTGAAGCTGCCAGCAGGGGAGGGTGCGTCGGTATGAGGAGCCATAATAGCTTGTGAGGAACCACGAGTCTGGTGCGGCTGAGGGCGTGGGGTGATATGCAAGAACAGGCAAGAGAAGGAGAGTAGGGCACGGGAGAGGATGGGATGGGGGCTGCGAGAGTGGGAGGTTCAGGAAAAGGGTCTGGGTATGTTTTATAAGTGTCGAAAGCAGCGAAGCCGGACGCCCAAGAAGATCTGGCGTGCTTCTCCTTGCTCTCTTACGGAGTCCCGTGGACATCCCAGTACTCGCACTTCCGGCTGAGGATCCCAGGTCGACAGCCGCGGGCGAGATCCGATGTGACACTGGATGCTTGAGGAAATCCCGGGGAACAGGAATAAGCTGAACAAGATCAAGCTAGTCAAGGCTGCCAGTGATGGATGATGCACGCCAACTCGCAGCGCGCACCGCCCTCCCGCATGCCTCAGCAGCCGTGGAGACATGCTGGGTTGCAGTGCTCCGTTGGTGTCACAGTGCGGAATCCTTGGTCAAGGAGGGCGATATCTGGCAGCCTGGTCCTTGTTAGACTGCCTCCGCAAAATGATCATCGCAAGGGGAGCCCCAAGCCCTTGGGCTATAAAAAAGCGGATCGCGTGGGGGGCTCAGTGCGTGCTTGGCTTCAGGGCGGCCAGGCGGCGTCGCCCGCTGAAAAAAGCAAAAGTTGGCGGCAGACCCAAGCATTTGGCCAGGAACCACAACATGAGGCTCGGAGGGTTTTGATAGGTCTGCCATACGGCTGGTCCAAGTTTTGGCATGCCCTTGGCAGGCAAGCCGTTGGCTCTCGACTGATTGTGTAGCGTACCTGTAGATCACTGGCGTGACGACTGCTGCGACACAGGCTTTGTCGCGTGGCGTTTTGTCGCCGAGCTGGCCGGCTGGAATAAGGCGATCGACACAAGCATTTTGCAGGTATTTTCGAGCTGATTATAGCAGCAAAGGCCGAGGCGTCGTGTCGTGCCCAGTCACGCACTGCTCTGTCGTGCAATGCGACGCAAAGTCTGTGGTCGAACAAAGGTCTTATAGATGCGAGGCAGGCGAGAAGATGTGTGTCAGATTGGGTCCACGTCAGCCACCAGAATCCCACAGTCTGGATTCAACGGTTCCGCGATGATGATTGGGTGTAGTACATGGGTACAGGTGTACCTGACGTGAGGCTCTCTGGGCGCGTCATAATTTTGGGGGTCGTCTGTGCTTCTTTGGATGACATATGACAGCCGCAATATGGCCGAAACGAGCCATGTAAAGGTAAGACGCATCGAGGAGACATGATTCCTACGTAGGAAGGCAGCGATCGAGCAGGTCGACAGAGAGCCGTCATCCAAGCGCTGTCGGGCGTGATCGGCAAGGAAATAGCTCGGAGCACCACGTGGGCTGTGCTATGCAAGTGCTCTGCTGAACATGGTTTCTCACACGCTAGATGTTGCTGCCAGTGCCATGTGGGCACGTAGGTAGTACTGGGAGGCAGGGAGGCACGAGGGCAAGGGAGCGAAGAGGCCTGGCTGTTGGTGACTTCAATCTGCTTGACTCGGCGTGACTTGACGACTGCTTCTAGAAGGCGGGTTCGATTACACAGACCCACGAAGCGGTGTGTGCAGAGTTGCAATGGGAATGTTGGCTTGCCCCTTCGATTCCGGTCAGCGTGCCTCTTGCATGGGAGACATGCAGATCGGTCCTGATTTGTGAGCTGCGAGCTGCAGTCAGCCGAGAATGTCCCGACGGCATGGAAGCTGAAGGATCTCTTTGAGAGACAGCAGCAGTGATGTGATGGTGGGTGGTGCGAGGGCGGTCGGTCGGGCGGGCAGGCGGGCGGGCGACCAGACAAACAAACAAACCGATGAACAGACAAATAGAATAGATACACACACAGAGATCGGCACGCGTCTGATGGCTCGAAATAAACTTGAGGTGGTGGTGGTGGTGGCAGTGAGGCGATGGATGGATGGATGGATGCAGATAATCGAGAGCTGCTGTCAATGCTGATCCTCCAGCCGGCTTGGCTTGGGTCGAGGTGGTTGAAGTGGTTGAGCTGTGGAACAACAATAGCCCCAAGCTGGCAGCTGCCCAGTTGGTAGCTGGTCAAACAGGCGACAGTCGCGAGTGGTCCGTCGAATTGTCTGGAAATGGCAAGAGTGTGCCCATGGGTGATGTGTGGTAGCAGGGCAGGAAGGCCTGAGAGGGTGGGCAGCACCTCCTTCCTTCCACGCTGTCAGAGCTGCGAGAGGGTGTATACGGTTTAGTGTCGTGCCTTCCATCTGGGGAAGGAGGGGGGGAGGGTACCAGGGTAGGTACAGCCCTGTACGGTGCTTTGCGTAGTGTCTTGGGAAGGTAGGCCCAGCCCTGACGGTACAGTGCCAGAAGTGCGCGTCTCCGTTTCGACGAAACATTCCCTCTCTCTCTCATTGCCTCATCCAGCCCGTCCCTTGGCAACGCAACACCTGCCCTCGTCCAGTTCGTCCACGTCGTTCGTGATCGATTCCAATACATCTCCAAATCCAGTCCGAGACGGGACACCCGCTCTGCAGCTCGGTCTATTCCCGTGCTCTGCCACTGCCGGGCTCCCCTTTCTGCCTCGGAAACGGCGAGTGTGTGTGTGTGTGGCGCTATCGTGTCCTGCTGACCGGTAATTTTCCATCAACCATCAAGACGCAAGCCACGATGTTGGTCCGGATGCACATCAGCAGCCAAATCAGCTGGACACCCGTTGCCATGCTGACGTTCTGCAGATTACTTGAGAGCAGTGTCTGTCTGTGTTCCAACGTCTGATCGCGGCCTCTATCCCGTCACTAAGATGCTACCTTGGTGATCACCATGATGCCACACTATTGCTTGCGAGCACACCACCTGCACAGGCTGTACCGTCCTCCATCTTCCATATTCGCCTCCAGCTTCGTCACCATCCTCCTTGCCATTTCCGTAGCCATCCGCAGCCGAACATCACGGAGCCGCATCCAATGTTGGACACGGCGCCCAGCTGGGATGGGGCAGTGCGATATCGCCCACAGCATTGGCCAATCGTGTGTTATGCCTACATCCGGTGCTGTATCAGCTTCGTCCGTGGCAAAGCCGGATGAGCTTGGTGATACCATGCTCTGGCGTCTGCCCACGGCGACGGCCTAGTTCAACGGTAACAATTTGCGATCCCAAGCCGGAGTGCTCGAGAGTTTGGTACGGCCATCTCGGCTTCCGAAGACGGGGATCTGCTCCACAGACGTCCTTATTTAGCTGCTTGGGGAGTCCGGGAGAGAGGTCATGTCTTCGACTGCCAGCCTTCTCACACCGGAAGCCTGCTTTCTGGGGCCTCCGAGCACGACAGTAAGCACTGGAGGCTGGCTCGGATGAGACGGACGATGGATCGGGCATACGAACAACCCTTGTCGAATATTGGAGGCAGGTGACCGTTTTCCCCAGCTCTTGAGTGACCACTTCCCTGTTTGGGGATGCCGACTGGTCTTCAAAGGTTGGAGACACGAACACAGCATGCAAGCACGCCAGGACTCCTCTTCTGACTCTTCTCGAGCATGGCATGGTTCACGATGTGGAGTCTGGCCGGGCCGACAGCTCTGAATGGGCATGAATTACGGCAACGCCAACACAGTCCACCCTCACTGTGCAATGATGGGTCACCCCGCGTTTCCACTTCTATCGCGGGGTTCAAGGACCAGGCCAGGCCAGGCCAGACCGGAGCCCGAGGCACTCCACTCTACCCCACGCGCCGCAATTTATTCGGGAGCTTTGTTGACGACTCGACGAGCTGGCAAGGCGAGGACCATATCTCGCTCAAATATCTACCGTCGATTCTCAGAATCTGGTGCTGACGCAGCGCAAGGGGGTGGCGAGCAGTCAGTTGGTTTTCGTCTTGTGTACCTACAGGGATCTAGCATGTGCTTAGTTCCGACAGAGTGGCTCTGGCTTGATGGGCGTGGGGGTCATTTGTGGGAGGTGAGATGCCCGCCCCCCTCCCCTCCCTCCCTTCAAAGACCTGTCCCTGCACCTCGGATCTTCTGAGCTTTCTCACTAGTACTTGGGTAACCAATTTGGGGGCTCATGTTTTGAAGCACCTCGGAGTATCACGGACCTCTAGAGAGACACTGCCTATTTCTGACCATCTCAACGAGCTCACTGGACTGGCCATGTTGATCTGACCAACTGCGCGCACTTGGGAGGAAATCAGGCCAGTGCTGAACAGCTGTTCACGGCTTGTCGTCAGAGTTGACTAACACTTCACGCATTTTACGTTTCTATTTGCTCATCTCTGACGAAGTGCCCTGCCCTCTCCATCTCGAATCTTGCGACAATCTCCTCCAACGCGGAGGCATTCGCCCGGCACATGCGCCGGTATCGGTTGGCCAACACGACCCCAAATGGAGGCATCTCGCCACAAATACCAAGGGAATCGTGTGGACAGAGCTTCGTATGACAGTGAATTCATTTACTGCACGAGACGACAAAGAGGGCAGTCCTCGCCGAGGTGAGCAAGTCGGGCGGGCGGCTTCATCAACGAGGGATCGGCTTCCGCTGCACAGGACGTGTCGCCGGCATAACATCTTTAATCGGCATTTTCCACCCATGCACGGATCACGCGGGGGTCCTGTAGGAGCCCCAATTCCGCGTTAATACAAATGCAGGCATTCGCACGTCGTCACACTCGACACACGTGCCCTCATGATCCAAGGGATCTGTTGTGACACGCGAGGATAGATGGGCAATGCCGAGCGCCGCCACACTCGGTACTTTTGAAATAGACACATTCTCTTCGGAACGGCTTCAAGCAGCTTATCCGCGTTCAATGCGGGTGAGACCAAGGTTTCGGTCCCGCAGGATGACGAGGACCCGCTTCCTCCTGCCTGGTACACTATATTCTCATGCAACGCGCGTGATATCTTCGCGTACAGGCAAGCAGCCCGCGAGGCTGTGACATGGAACTTGATTTCACACAGATTAAATGGGTCGATATTACAAGTCGAAAGATAGCAAGAGATAGCAAGCCAATCTTCGCCCGCACCCTTGTCCATACCAGCATCTCGCCCAAGTTGCAGCGAGACCCCGGTGCTCTGTTCCCGGGCCGGCCACCGGGATCAACGAACCAAGACACCAACAAGCTCGAACTACTCGAAGATCATGTGATGTGGAGAGAGGGCCACCAAAAGCTTCCAATGAGGCAGGTGACATTTCCAACAGGGCCTTGTTATCGCCCGTCAACTGTCATAATCGCAGATGATCTGCGCGAAGGCGTGCTGCCAACCCCTGAAGCGTCGATATCCTGCTAGGCCGGCCCCCACGCTAAATTGAACGCCCGGCCCCCATTAGCATGGTTGCTTTGTGCTGACTTTCCCCGTCGGCTCATGGTTTTAAGTGAAGAGACTCCAGCGTGTGGACTTGGATTTGACATCTCTGACATCCAGGTAGGCAGAGCGTTGTTGATGACCTTTTGATATTGTGCGATCTATTTGCTATGGCTATAGTGGCTTCTCTGCAAGGTCACTCAGATCATGCACGCGTTCTCTAGTCTGTGCTTCCAGTCGAGTGAAGATGTGCTCTCAAAACATATGGCTCAACCAGGCATCCGTTCTCCTCCCTTGCATGGAATGGAAAGCGCATATGATGATAATTATCATGTCGCGTTCCATGGTATCAGATCAAAACAGATTCATCCTTTCTGTGCCTAAGGACCTAAATGGTGGTGATCTACTGTAGTAGACTCTGAAAATGGAACGCATCTCTGAATTTGTTTCTCAAATGAAGTCGCATTCATAGTTAGCTTCTCAAAATATGAATGGAGATCTTACAATTGAAAAGCAATGAACGGATAGAGCATTGGTAGGCACGTATTTTCAGCCTTGTAGCTCAAGTTCCACAGAAGCTTCCGACTCACTTGCGAAAGGAGAGTTGTCAAATCTGAAGCGTAAATGGGCTGACTATGTTCGCTAACGCGGTTTCATAACAAGGTGAGGACAGACTCCAATTTCATGAGATATCCAATTTTATCCTTACAAGAAGAGTATCAGTTCTGAGACTTCACCAGCAACATTCTCTCAGAATTGTAGAATGGGCACACTTTTTGATGTATTTGAGAAGGGTCTCTCTCGTTTGACCAAGCTTTGAAACTTCAAGAGATGTAGAACGATCCCAGACCCATAACAGTACGTCTATCACTGTTGGAAGAATTCAAAAGCCATGAACGAATAAATTACGAGGTAGTCTTGATGCCTTGCCAAAGTCTTTTTACGCCTGTTTGTGTGTGCCTCTTCGACGAACGGCTTAAATGACTAGAACTTGTGTTAGCAAATGAGGACTCTGCCAGTCTACGAGGGCCGGTGAGTCCGCTAGAAAAAGCACGTAGGCCCACCCATGTCAAATCTGGCTATTCTGGCCAGGGTTTTTACGCCATTGGTAAGGCAAAATAATGCTGGCTAGGCGAGCTGGAGCCATGTTTATTACCTGCCCGTTCATATTCGGAGGGAAGCCTTGTCACATGAAGAATCAAAAGCTTTCCGGGTCTCATCAACTTACAAAATATTCATGCATGCACGTCTGCGACTCGACGTCTCGCTTGGTTTCTCCGACTATGGCTTCGCTGACTCTCCAATTGCCGCGCCTCGGCAGCGATATTTTCCTTAAAATGGAGTATGTTGTTATCTCAAATTGGGACACTTAGTGAACAAGCTCGGTGGCCTTATGATGATATTGATGTCAACAACTAGCGCTATGGTCACCATGAGGACTATTTTAGTATTAATGGGAATTGTAATCGCCATGACGGGAGTGGGCGCGTTAGAGCTAAATCAGTTCAGCATATTGTGAACGAAGACACCAAGAAGCGGTGTACTTCCCGGTATATCATGAACTTTAAATTTCTGCATAGATTCTCACCCTACCATTGGGTCTAGCGTCGGGACTTCACCAGCTGAAAAGAGGGGCAATGGTCGCGTAGTCGCATGAAGAGTGATAGGCAGGTCATTATTCAGACTAGGGTCTGGAGCTGAACTGCATGTGTTCTCACTTGGGAGCAAAGAAATTGCGAGTCATGCGCATCCAATATCTTCCTGATAAAGAGGTGATCAGCCTGGGCCCAGAGCCGAAGACCGACGCTTATCGGTGTGAGAACTGAGAAGTCTAAATGTGACGAGTGTGACAGTCTCGGTCGATACTGCAGAGCCTCCCAATTGAGTTGGCGGTGACTGTACTGCGCAGACCAGGATCGACGCATGATGTCAACTGAGTCGGCTTCATCCAGGTTTGAGGCCATGGCTGTCGCGCGTGTTTCAATCTCTGCCCTGGTAGTTGCTTTTGTCGACGCCATCTAATTCTCCTCGATATTGACGACAAAATTGCACAAGCCCGATCTGTGGGATGCCATGCCGTGTAGAATAACAAGCCCTTGTCTCGTGACGGCCTGCAGTGGCACACCCACTTGTTTCTCAGCTACTAGCCGATCATCATATAAGACAAGTCACAAATGTCTAGAATTTTGTTGGTTGTGTGATTGCCTATTCAAGATTGCGCCTTGCGGGTATCAATACTAGAATGGCTTGGCGCCGTTAATAGAGCTGGATCCAACAGTCCCAAAGGTCAGGTTCGCATCCACTATGCCACGAGCCTGCACGCATATAGCGGATCATTACACGTCAGAAGCTCCATCGCCTATCAGAATAGGGAACGTTCTGGTATCAACCTCGGCGGTTGTGGCGGATGTCCGCATGTCCGAATGTAACTTTGCTGCATTATTCACCCTGCCTAGATATGTTGATAGATACATCGTGTCAGCATATTAATCGCAGACTCATTGCTTGAATCCATGGTTGCTTATGCGCCCTCTTTCTCCTTCCAAATTCTCTCCTGCTCTTTCTGGATCGATCAAGGCTACTTGCTAATTAAGGTATGAGCTCAACGATCCGAGCAGGGCTACCGCCCAGCTCATTAATATGGGCATTTGTTGTCTTCGTTTTGGCATACGGGGTCTGGACCGTTATCTATGCGTACACTTTGCACCCTCTTGCTAAGTTTCCTGGGCCATGGTGGGCAGCGATAAGTCGGATTCCCTATTGGATCATCGCCGTGAGAGGCGAGCAGATCCACTTCATGAGAAGGTTGCACGAAAAGTACGGACCAGTGATTCGATTCAGCCCGAATGAGTTGAGCTATACCGACCCTCAAGCTTGGAAGGATATATGTGGATATGATAGGGGCAAGCCTGAGAATCTCAAGGCGCCAGAGGCTCAGTATGTTAATTTTCGCCTAATTCTAATGCCCTTGAAACTGCCCACGAGCAACTAGGCACTCTTACGGTAGTCTTTCATGTGCCCGTCTTGAATACTCACTCTGCTTCACATTTTCGAATCGAGCCATAGCTAATTCCAGATACGCAGTCTGCCGCCTCATAATGGTAAGCTTATCATGCGTCTTTGAGGTCGTTTCCTTCCAGTTTGACTGACCTCCCACGCAGGAACGCCGCACCTCATCACAGCAAAGACAGCTGATCACAGGAGAGTGCGCCGTCTCTTCTCTCCTGCCTTCTCAGACCGTAGTCTCAGGCAGCAGGAGCCTCTATTCCGCAAATATGTCGACCTGCTCATTTCAAAGTTGCGAGAGACCGACGGTCAGCCAGTGCAACTTGGTGAGATGTTGAACTTTGCCACTTTTGACATCATGGGAGACCTCACATTCGGTCAGCCGCTGGGACTTCTTGAGAGCGCTGAATACTCGTCATGGGTCAAGAACGTTTTCGACGCCGTACGAGTGCTTCCACTCATCCAAGTGATCGAATATTACCCACTGCTGAGCAAGATATATGCGTTCCTCGAGCCAAAGAAAGTGAACGAAATGAAGACGACTCACTTCAAACACTCAGCTGATCGGGTGGACAGACGGCTGGAGCAGAAATCTGGTAAGTTGCGCACCAAATCCTCGCCGATAAAACTCATCTGCTAACATTAAGTTTCCGCGAAGACCAACCGGACATTTGGAACCTTGTCTTGTCAGCAAAGGACGAGAAAAGTCTGACTTTGAACGAAATGCATTCCAACGCCGAACTCTTCATGCTGGCTGGCACTGACACGACAGGTGAGACCTAGGCTTACAGACTAGAATCATCACATGAAGCTGACCGCTATTAGCAACCCTGCTTATGGGCCTATTCTATCTTCTCCTAAATGATTCAGCCAGGATGAAAAGAGTAGTAACGGAGGTGCGAGATCAACAGAAAGCTCGCGGCGTTCTGGATCTTGAGTCACTCGCAGGTCTGAGCTACTTGAACGCCTGTACGTACACCGCCTCCAGCACTTGCCTACTCATGTCCAGGAACATAGCTGACTTACTCGACGATGCAGGTATACAAGAAACCTTTCGAATTTATCCGCCTGTCCCAGTTGGTATCCCACGAGTCATACCCGCAGACAACGGTGGGCGGATGATATGCGACAGATGGGTCGGCCCAGGCACGCGAGTGTCAATTCATCAGTACGCTACCTACCATTCCGCAGCCAACTTCAAGGACCCGGACGCCTTCGTACCTGAAAGATGGCTTGGTGCGACTGAGTACATGGATGACAAACGGGACGCCCTTCAACCCTTTTCATATGGACCTAGAAATTGCATTGGCCAAAATATGGCGTGGCACGAGCTGCGGCTTATAATCGGATTACTTGTTGCTAACTTCGATTTGGAGCTTTGCGAGGAGAGTCGCAGCTGGATGGATCAAAAGGTGCATGTTCTGTGGGAGAAGAAGCCGTTGATGGTCAAGCTGAAGCCGGTCGGGCAGGAAATAGTCATCGATGGTCTGTGAGTGCAAACTCTACACCCTCTATCTTGATTACATAGCGCGGCAGTCAAGAAGTTTACTCTCGATCTTTTTACTCAATTACATAGACTATGATAACTCTGATAATTGCCTGCCATGATTCTGTTGGTGACAAACTCGTGCCAGCCAAATAGACTTCTCATACTTCCGCCATTCTCAGCTCAAGCGATGTAGATCGTAGGCTCAGTTTCCGACAACCACTCCGGTGACCAACGAGCTCATGTGATCTTCTCTTTCTATGTTCGGGTTTGAGCAAATTTGCATCACTGACAAAATTACGTCCATATCGCCAGTCACGAAGCTCATCCGTGGCTTTCTTTGGCATATAAAAAGGGCTCCACTGCCCAGACTAAACGACGACCACCGGCAACCTTTCGACAAAAGCAAGCATCGATTTGTTTTCAAGAACGAAATCACCATAAAAAAGATTCTCTGTTTTCAAGAGGTCTCAAATACAGCCACACGGTCATCAAATCTGACAAACTCAAAGACTCAAATCCGCCCAAGCAGCCAACATGCATATCCTCAACCTCCTCCTCTTTCTACTCCCTCTGAGTATCTCAGCTGCGGTAGTCGACCGGATCACATACGTCCCGGGAGACAGCAATGACATCAATACCACCTCGCCGAACCTCATCCGCCGAGACTCGGTTCGCTGGGGCCCTGATGACACCTCGCAAGATGCCTGCGACGCTGACGCAGAACCCCAGAGGACCGCTGGCAGCGAATTCTACAAGTGGGACTGCAACAGTATCATCGAATTCAACAATAATTTCGGCCGCTACACTATCAATGGCTATACAAACGGCAGGTGGGCGATAATCAACATCAGGGGAACATGTTCTATCGCAGTTGCGAGGACTGATTCGTCCACGAATGATTACGAGTAAGTACTCAGCAGGTGGAAGTCATGAAGCGTATGGATCTTCGCATTCAGAAAATTGACCTCATGGTGTTCTTAGAGTTGGCGACAAGGATATCAGAGACTCCGTTAAGGCGGCGATGAACATGTATAGCGACCCAGTCGTGATGCAGTCCGTCACAGGCGCGGCAACGTGTGACGCTGCTGATACAACGGGCAACGACGTGCCCATTAAATGGTGGGTTGTCGATCCGGACGACATTCCTTCCTGATAGTTTAGTCCGAGATGAAGGGCAAGCTTGGTGGGAATATCTTCCAAAGCAGGGGTCCTAGTTGTGGCGTAGTTGGTCCATGGCTGTGCTAGCTACGCAGAAGTAATGCGAACAATCGATGCTTTTACTACTTTCAAATGACAGATCGTGATCACCGTAGGTTTTGCCTCTGATGAGACGCTCGCCTGGGAACCTTGAAGCTCTGGTTTTTTTTTTTTTGGTGGTTTTTTGGGGTTTTTTTTTTTTTTTTTTTACTTCAGTCGAGTTTGTAAACCATAACGTCAATGGTGTGAACATAAGGGCGACAGGACTCAAACTTCTCGGTGTCATTCAGCCCGAAGTAGTAATTGGTGGAGTATTGCAGGCTACTTGAAAACTTTCCATTGAAATACTCAATGAAGTAGCTGATATTGAAAGCCTCTGATTGTGGCCAGTGCAAAGAGATAAAGATGGGTCAAAACGCCACCCGGCCCTCAGTCCTGATTTGATCAGCTCTGGGCCATCGTGAAGGGACGAGCCAAAGAAGATATTTTCCACCCGTTGATTGCGATTTGAATTCGCCGTAAAATAGCACAATCCAAGTATAGTCCCGGGGAAAGCTGCTCCCAGACACCGAGCTCTTCACTTATACCAGCCTGATGGTCACTCCATCCATTGTAAACACGATATCCCTCGGGTCAGGGCAATGTGACAAAATCTCAACAACACCTAAGAACTCAAAACTTTCCGGTTTATAGAGACCACCGGTCCAGTCTGACAACGCTTTCCTCCCCCTGACAGCTTTCATGGTCAGCAGTCTACGTTCGTCATCGAGGTCTGCATAGATGTCCAGATTCCCACCGCTCTCGACTTCCCACTCCGTCGAAAGCCTGAAATTTTTCTCCTTGCCAACATTCACACGTGCTATGAGCAATTCGCATTGGTACGGATACACGGAAGGCAGGTTCGGTGTAGCTGAGTCTTCGAAGTCAGTCTCCCTCACAGCTGGCCATCGGTTTTCCCAAAAGACTTCCGAGAGCGATGGGATGGCGTCTGTCCAGAAGACAAATATGTTTTCGTCGTTGAATGCTTTCGGTAGTGCTCCTGAGGCTCGGAAACCTCGATGAGACAAGCGTAGCACTGACTGGGAGTCCTTGAAAGTCTTCTTGAAGGCCTTGAGAGTGCCAAGCATGGAGCCTTTCAAGAACAGACCTCGGCCGCCTCTTTGAAATAGCATTGAGAATCGATTTTCAAGGGAAAGTAGCGTTCGGGGAGCGAGCTGTATAAGTGTCGGTTCGTGTTGATTCCAGTCCGGTACCCAGGACGGTAGGTGTGGCACATGTGCCTTCTCTTCATGACTTCGATAGCATAGGTTTCCCAGGAGCACATCGAGCCCCCTTTTCTCAACTATGACCAGGTGCATGGCTATCTGCTTGTAAACCTCGGCTGCACTCAGAAAGTAATTGGCGAAAAGTCGAGAGTTGGCAGATGTTTGTTCGACCAGTCCTAGCAGTGCAAAGACTTTGTCCCTCGTATCAGAAGCCTCGCAGCTTCGACCTAGGACAAGTACGTCCAATACAGTAGCCGAGCGAGAGATAAATTGCTCTTCCAGTCGGAGCATCGTGGGAAATGTATCGTGAAAACTTGATGTGTAGATCCGGCGCAGATGTTCAATCTGCATAAACTTCGTCCACTCTACCGCGATGTCACCACACATTATTGTGATCCGCTTGGACATTGCTACCTCCTGCACGACCCAGACACGCGAAAAGTACGGACGTTTGAAGAACGACTCCAAAAGGTGCGGTGGTGTCCAGATGCCTTTGGACAAATTTCCAAGGACCAGAGCGCTATCGTCTGAGCCTTCCCCCACGTAAAGGAACGTTCGCGAGGCGCCCATGTAAATTAGAGGCATCACATTGACTTGCTTGCCACGCTCCTGGATATTTCTTTGGTCGATGCAAACTGCATCGATCCAGACCCTGCTGGTGTGCTTGCGTACCCGTCGCAACACAGAGTCACAGTTCCGCGTGATTGGCAGGCACACCCCGAGGGGCTCAAGAATGATGCTGCAACATTTTCTTGTATCGCCGTTTTCGTCTGCCCATGTATATGATATGGCGTCATAGTTATGACGTTCATTGATGCTGACGATCTCAAGGTTTGCCCTAATGGTGTCCTCAGGTGCCCCAGGGTAAAGGTTCAACAGCCGGATCTCGTCATTCTCCCGGAGTCGTTCATGGAGATAAACGCTGGGTTGATCAACGTCTCCACCACGGAAGCTGCGGCGACCGGTTGACCTGGATTCGGGAAATAATTTGACAGAAGCAGAGGCTGCCATCGTCTCAGTCGAAAGGGATGAGGGGAGTTCCAGCCCACGACGAGACGTTTCCCTCTAGAATGCATGTCAGACCCCATGGCAGCGCCTGCGGCGCTTTGTTAGCTGCAGCTTTTGGACCCCAATTTTGACCAAGTGTAAAATGGACGACCATAAAACCATGCTGACGGCATCATTTCTGTGTGCCATGCTTACCGTGTATGCAGCATCTGAAAGACGGCAATCACCACACGGATGAAGCTCAGTTCAACTTTTGGAAAATTTGGAGGTGAATAGACGTGATCATCGCAGACCCTTGGAAGAGAATTTTCGAGCCAACAACATTTTAGGAACATCCCACAACCTAGTGACCATCTTTCTTATGGGTAAAAAAAGACATAAGGTGCGTTTTCAGTGCTTCATGAACAAGGATGTCTTGAGACAAGGTGTGCGAAGAGCATCAAAAGCAAGAAAGGGCTCAATACAGAGGAAATTCGCAACGCGCCTGACCCTCGGAGGACAGGTACGGCAGAGATATTCACGACGATGACAATACAATAAAGGTACGATGGCCAGCGGCTAGTAACATGGCCACATGAATGTCTTTGATAGACTAGCAACGAACTCTAGAGATCGCATTGTGGAGATGAAGAGCGACAGCTATCTGAGAGTGTCGGTGGCGATTTCGTTGCTCTCAGCGCTCATGGCTCTGGCAGCAACGAATCCCAAACATCATGTTTGATTTAGAGAACGAAATGGAATCCTCTGCACTTACCGACAGTTATAGAACTTCTGCGCGGCGACTTCACCTTGAACTTCTCAAGCGCAGGAAGGGGAGTAAGCGGTCTCAGCAAGGATTGAAGTGCTCATTGATCAAGTCCGAGGATTTCCTTCTAACCCTCGAATATGGAGGAACGCTGCATCACTCCTCAGGCTCGCGAAGTCCAAAGCATAGAAAAGAGAGCCTAAGGGGTAGACATGCGTGCGGAAGGCGAATTAGTCGCGATCGCAAACTCCGAAAGACATGTTGTCCGACCGCACAAAGTGATGGTCTTTCATTCAGTCCAGGTGTTGCCCACGACCGAATGCTATCACTTTTAATCTCAGCACTCACACGACAGCCCTATACAATAGCCCCTGTAGAAGCAGAACGCAGTTCACATGGTCAGGACCAGCAACAGCCTCGACGACCTCCATAGGGGAACGCAGGTACTGTCAACCACGTATGCGAAGAGGGCGGCGTGACCGAGAGCCAAGGAGAGGAGGCCAGACATCTAATAACCACTCCCGCAACACGCAAGGTCAAGCCAAGCGAGCTGCGACCGTGGGGCAGCAGGCACAACGTCCTAGTTGAGGCCTGCAATAGGAAGAAGGCAATCCGGACACGCCTTTCTGAGTGCTATTACGACCCTAACCTCGTAGCCAAACACGAGGTTGACGTTCTAAATACTGTAGATCATCCTAATGCGGACGTAGTACCTATGTCCTTCAAACGTGCGGCGCAACGGGCAAAGCACAAACCCCCAATCGACGACCTCATCTGCGCAGATCTGTCAAGCAGTAGATCCGGCCCACCAGGGACACAGCAGCCCATCTCCCCTTCTCGCGCACGCAATCGGGCCTCAGCTCATCACGGGCCAGGACACTAACCTCGTTCCAGAACCCATTTAACCCATCCCCATCCCAAGCCCGTCCATTGCAGTAACCGCAGAAATGACATCAATTAATACGAGGCGGCGACTCCCACGATGGCCGTGTGACTCGAATCAAGAGGTGGCCATCGCAGGTGGATAGGCCCCTCCAGGGCTGGGGGGAAAGGGGAGTTTTTAGACTAAGCTTGTCCAGATGTGGGCGTTGAGGTGGGTTCTCGTCTGTATACTCTATCTCTGCACGCAGACGGGCGTTGGCCGCCAGGACGTCCTTGCGCCCCTCATGTAATCAGAGCTGTGATTGATTTCACTCTATAACCATTATTCAGCTGAGAAGTGTCTGCTACTTCTGGGAGTTCGGAGCTCGCACTCGGCCTGACGCCGAAGAGGCACCCGCAACGTGGGGTGTATGATTCGCGCTTGTGCTCAGAATAGAACACTGAAATTGCCGACGCTGCCAAAAAGACCTACTGGGCCTTTCTGTGAACATCTCACTGACAAGAACAATAATTTGACGATCCAGTACGATATAGCCGTCGTTAATACAGTGAACGAGATGTCATCCATCTAGCGGTGTTGGGGAGGCCTCGCTCCCGCGCACAGAATACAACCAAGGACAAAGACAGGACGAACAGGCGCATTACTGCGGACATGATTCAGGCATCTCATCTGAATCCCCTACCAGTCTCCAGACATCGGATCAGGGCAGGTTACTGTAACAATACACAAGCAGTTCCACAGGTGGGTATCACGTGTTCGAGAATGGGGGAAAAATGTCCTTCTCGGGCTGGCCCGCTGCTACAGCTGCAGCTTGCTGGCCTGTTGAGGAGGCCTGCGCCGGGCTGGACGGCATGTTTCAAATTACAGGTAAGGCGGAGCCGTCTCGAAATCGACAGCGGGCTGCCGTGGGCGAGTCTCGGGGCACGTAGCGAGGAATGAGAGATGAGATGAACCGGGATGGCCGCGGCGGTCTCCGGGCCGTCGGCGGAGGGATTTGGTGGTGCTGGTGGTTCATGGAATTCCTCGACTCGATCGTGACTGGCCCTGCCCCGCCTCTCGCGCACACGCCGAGGTAGCATATGGTTCCTCGGCGGAGGGCCGAAGGTTACACGGCAGTTTGCATTTGATGGTGTGGGCGCGTGAGAGGACGAAGACGATGTTGAATGGTCGGCAGCATACAATGCGAAGCTTCTCGCCGACCCAATCCGGGCATACAGAGACGCCGCGGTTGAAGATGGGGGGTGTGGGTCGTTTGGCAGAGCCAAGTGAGGCTGAGTAACAAAGCAATTGGCTGGCTAGTTTAGCCTGGCGCTGGCATGACGGGCGTGTGTCATGGAAGCCTCTGGGAAACTTTTTAGAGGCACAGCCCCCTAGGAGTCGGGCCATAAATGAAATGCGAAACGCAGGGCGCCATCCCATTGGCTGTCTGGAGCATGGAGAGGCCGGCACTCTGGGAGGGAGCTGTGCTTTGCTGTACTTTGGCGTGCTTGGGCCATGACTTCACCGTCTCATGCTTCGGCTCATGGAACGTTGCGAGAGGCCGCTCGACTGCATGATATGACTGCTCCGCGTAGTATTGCCCACAATGCCGCGATGGATGGATGCATCTTCAGCCGTCTTTTGGGGCACAGCCTGCTCCATCCTGCTCCAACTTGCTGTGTTAGGCTCTGGCTGGTGTTTTGGGTGAGCAAGTGTCTGAGTGGTCGATCAGAAGCAAGCTGTCCCAGGCAGGGGTCAGGAGACACATTCCTCCCCCCTGTTTCAAGAGCTGCACCAGCAAGCTTCTCGAAGTCGAAAACAGACCGCTATAGGCTGCGGGCAGGCAGGACGACAGGACGACAGGACGTGGCTGCATATGTTTTGTTGCATGCGCGCAGATTCCGGAATGCAAAGGGTCCCTCCGCTGAGTGAGACATGCTTTGTCCACACAATGGTATGTATGATGTATTGGTATCCGACAGAATGACCCGACGTTCAATTAAAGCCCGGATGGTCGATGGTCGAGGGTCGAGGGTCGAGGGTCGAGGGTCGAGGTTGACTGATGACGGTCGTCCATCAATGCTGCGGTAGATTCAAGGTTACTGTTAGAGATTTGGATAAGCTCGCGGAGCTTGGCCCTACCCTGTCCTGTGTGTCCCACTGAGTGCTGTCCAGTAAGGTTGAGTAAGGTTGGGTTTGACAGTGTGAGATGGGACACAGGTCCAAAGTCAAGGCTGTGGTCAAGGTCAGGGTCGCCCGAGGGACTGTTGCTGGAAGGAGCTAATCTCCTGCCATACAGTAGCTCAAGTAGGTGCGATTAGGCTACTATACCGTATTGCCTGGTGATTTGCTCGCTTACTGTGGTGGTGTCCCACCGTATCGTCGCACTGTCGGCGTCCCTGCGTTCCGCCCCCCGTGGCCCCGATCTATCTCTCCAACCTTACAATTTAGACGTGACAGGCGCACAGGCTGCCCTCCATGTCTCTGAGCTGGGATCACCGACGCACTGCTCAGCTAATTTTGGCTATCGACAACCTCTAAATTTTTACCGTCTTTGGCCTTCCCGCCTGTTTGCAGTGCCATGGTGGACACGAAGCTCGCGGGTGCTTGGAATAGGCCTCGGGGATCCGAAACCCAAAAGTCAAGAGACCAAAGATCTCAAGCCTGCCCACCGACTGAATGACTGAATGATCTACGCCGACGTCTGCCGAGACCTGCCAATGGCTGGTGATCAATTCTGGGGTCACTTGATCATCGGCGTCAATCGCATCGTATTCGTCCTGGCCGACGACGATGACAATTCCTCCCTGCTGCTCCACGCCAGACACGATCACATCAGTCAGACAAGACACGAGCAAACTCCGTACTCCGTGCTCCGTGTTCCCAAAGGCTACCACGTTAAGCCGACCGTTACTACGAGGCAGGCTTGTGGCTTGGGAGAGATGTCACGGTTGCATGCCCGCGGTTACTCAGCGTCAATCTCGCATCTGGCTCATCTCGCCTCACCCTTTTCTCGCAGTCGCCGGCTCGCTGACTGCCTGGGCGTTGTGCTAATACGACTCGCGCCTTTCCCGAATCTGACGCCTGGGCAGACGAGACGGACGGCGCCTGTCCGTCGGTAGCGGCTCCCACGACCTCTCTTCGTATTCGAGCACCCTCTTTTGGCTTCACGGTCGCAAAAATAAAACTGCGCCAGAGTCCAAAAGGGCATAATTCGGGGTCAGCCGGGAGCCTGAGCAGCCCAAGTGGGCTAGTTTGGAGCTGGGGATCCAGGGGCACTGGGCGAACGGAATCTGGCCGGATCGTCACCACAAGCAGACAACCCCGTGTTCAGCAGCAAGCCGCCCAATGCAGTCCTTTGATCTGTCATTCAGTCAGCAAGCCAGTCATCCATCCAGCCATCCAGCCAGTCAATTACACGGTGCTGTAGTCTGTCTGGCTGTCCTGTGCCTGTGAGCCGTGTTGCTTGTTCCTACAAGTCAGGGCCCTGGCACGTCCTGCAGGCCGCTGTTGCAGAATGAAAGGCCAAGACCAGGGCCAGGACCAGGACCAGGATCAGAACCAGCACCACACCTGCATGTAGGAGGCTGTTAGCCCCTACCGGCTACTCGGCGCAAAACATGGGCAAACCCCGGGTCCACCACGGATCGCCCTCTCGGTCCCTGTCAGGCCTGTGTCCCCCCTCCAGCGCCAGTCAGCAGTGCCACAGCAACCAGACAAACCTCTCTGCCAGGACTGCCCAGACATCCCAGCGACAAGAGCCTTCCCATTCCACCAGTCCACCCTGAATATCTCCCCACCGAAACCAGCCAGACCAAACCCGACCTGGCCCAGCTGTGGCAACCCAAGCCAGCACGACCACACCTGAGTGGCCCACACAGCCCAGGCAGCGCCCCCCCTCTGGTCACTCACACGCTCGCTCGCTCCACTGGGGCAGCTGCAGCCCTCTTGGCTGATCCATGTTTGTCCCTCAATGTCCACCTGCCAGCCTGCCAACCTTCTCGGCACCTCACCCATGCAGCAGCCATGTACCGGCGTACCTGCGTGACTGTGATGGACCCTGGAATAGTCTAATAATCGTATGTACTGTACTGTATGACAGACTGAGCCTGGTTTGGCCCGGTCTTGGTGTTGGTGATGGTCGCTTCCCCTTAATAAACAGGCCCGCCCTTTCCTTAGATCTGTCTATCACGGCCCTCTCTTTCCCTCCACATTGCCTCATCACTATTCATCGCAAGTACTTTCGGTGCTGAAACATTTTTTATTTTCCTTGCTTGGGTCTTTCTCCATCCAGCACACACATTCGCTATCAGCTTCCGTACAAATTCGGCCTTGCTGCCACTTTTCCGGCCTCGCACCTGTATCTGTCTCACTCGAACCAGAACAGAACCTTGCCATAAACAACAACCGTAACAGAGTTAATACTTGCTCTCACACCACTCGCTTCTCTCTTGCTCCAGTGCGCTGTTGAAAGACAACACACTCCTCCTACCACAAATTCCATCACCTTCACACATCGGCAACATGTTCTCCAGGCTGTCTTCCGCCGCGGCAGTGGTGCTCGCCGCATCCTCCCTCACCAGCGCTCAGACTTTCAGTGCTTGCAACCCTACCAAGAAGACCGGTAAGTTGTAACTTATTTTGACGTTGTCATCAGGATTGTCCATCTGACTAAAAGTCTCAGGCTGCCCCTCCGATCCTGCTATCGGCTCAACGCAGACCATCGACTTCACCAAGGGTGAGAATGACTTCTTCACGGCTGCCACCGGCACTACTGTGACATACGACCCGTCTCTCGGTGCCGTTTTCACCATCAACAAGGAGACCGAGGCCCCTACCTTCACTTCCACTGGCTACATCTTCTTCGGCCGTGTTGACGTTACCGTGCGGGCCTCCGTCGGTACCGGTGTCGTCACCTCGTTCGTCCTGCAGTCTGATGACCTTGACGAGATCGACTGGGAGTGGCTCGGAGGAGACGACACCCAGGTTCAGACCAACTACTTCAGCAAGGGTGACACGACCACCTACGACCGTGGTGGCTTCTCCGGAGTCGGCACCCCCCAGGCTGACTTCCACACCTACACCATCGACTGGACTGCCGAGAAGCTGGACTGGATCATCGATGGCACTGTTGTCAGGACCCTCAAGTACTCCGACGCCAAGGGAGGTGCTAGCTACCCTCAGACCCCCATGCAGATCAAGCTGGGAACCTGGGTCGCTGGTCGCAAGGACGCTCCCGAGGGTACCGTGCAGTGGGCTGGTGGATACACCGACTTCACTCAGGCTCCCTTCAACGGCTACTACAAGAGCGTGACCGTCCAGGACTACATGAACGGTGCCAAGAGCGCCGGCTCGTACGTCTACGGCGACCAGACCGGCACCTACGAGTCCATCAAGATTGAGCAGGGCGATGGCAAGACCGACGGTGCTCAGAGCTCCTCCACCAAGCCATCCTCGACCAATGCCCCTGACAGCTCCAAGAGCGCCGCCTCGACCCTCAGTACCGTCACCAGCTCCTCTGACTTCACCGCCTCCGTGACTCAGGGTATTACCCTTGCCACCGGCGAGCCCAGCAGCGACAACAGCTCCTCCTCGTCCGGCTCCACTACTGGCTCCTCCAGCTCCTCCAGCTCTGGCTCGTCGTCTTCCTCCTCCAGCAGCTCCCCCAGCTCGAGCGTGGTCACCGCCGGCGCCAGCAGCAAGGCCGGAATCAACTTCGCGTTCCTTGGTGCCGCCATGTTCGCTCTGCTCTCCCTGTAGGACAAGGAGGCTGAATCAGAATGGGCACGAGCCGACTAATATCTCTTTTCTTCACACCACTTTCCTTTTTATAAAAAAACAAAGCGAAGACCTGAGCATCGACTGCTCCGGCCCTTGCAACCTTTCACCTGCTATAAACTTTTTAAACCAGGTCGGCTCTATGCTCAGGCAGATATCACACCTCTTGGATTCCGAGGGTTGGTACGAAGGGACACGGGTGGTTCTGACGTTATAACGGACGAGCGAACGATGGCATACGGACAGATGGGCCCCAGCTGCTGCATGATACCAAATTTTTGTTGTTTATTCATCTTTGAGGAAGCATTGTTTATTTGAGACTACGGGCTTTTTTTGGAAGACCCAACCGTAGATGGTTGGAGGCGGCGTCACCAAACCTGCAGAGGTTATCGGGGGACGTCGCCGGTGCGTGGAAGAGGGGGATAGGTAGAGACTAGTCACAACATTAGAAAAAGAAGGCAAAAAAATACAAATGGCAGAAGATTAGACGCACCCCCTGATGGGTGTCGCACAACAAAACAATCCTCTCCGTCCTCTCCGTGTTGGCGAATCCCGTGCGTGTATCACGAACTTCTTCCGTCAACACGTCAGCCCGTATACCGCGCCGTACCGTACGTAGGGAGCATACCACCGCCGTAAGCATGACTCTTTCTTCTTTCATGCATGCATGCATGCACTATTAGGGGGGTTGGGTAACTCAACCCAATCCAACCCCCAACCAACCTCCAACCAACCTCCCCTTCCCGTCTGACTGTGCGCCGAGCTCCCGCCGCGGAAGGAATCAGGTCAATATTATTCCTCATTTCGATATTACTAGGCGCCCAGGCTGCAACTCTGAGGGACAAGGGAACCCCGAAGACCCTTTTTGCTCATTTGGGGGCCAGGGGTCGTGGGAGTGTTGGCGCCTGCCTTATCTGGGCTAGGCTGTGTTGGCTTGCTTGCTGGGGTGGGGGCGCACGCGGCTCCGTCTGCGTGCATGTTCGTGCGAGAGAGAGAGGGACCTCCGCTGGGCGGACGGCGCTACTGCAAGGTACCGACCGACTGAGTGGATATTGACATTTTGTTTTTCTCTCTTTTTGCCCATAAAGTTTGGCTAGGGTTGAAATGAGATGGGGACCGGGTCAGATGCACGTGTGAGATGAGGCGAGGCGAGATGGGTCGAGGTCAGGTAGGTGGTCCTGCAGGAAGGAAGGCCTGCTTGCCTGTTCATGCGCGGGAAGACAGACAGGACGGCGAGGTGGGAGACCGGAGCAAGCAGGCAGCCCAGCTCATGGTGGGGCGGGTAGTAGATTTCGATTTCGCGATCATGGTAAGGGGGGTGGCGACGTTGTACGCAGAGTTGCGGGATTAAGTTGAGGCGCACACTGTCTCTTGCGATCCCTTCTCGCACTGCCGGATGACATGATGTATTTTTTGCTCGTGTTGCGGATGATCGACACCTGATTAGGAAAGCTATTTATTAAGCACAATAGCCATATACTGTGGTGTCTACCTAGCTATCTCTACATTACCTCATCTTTCAACATTGTGTCATAGCGCTAGGATCACAGAAAAGCCAGCCCTTTCTATCTGGGTGAGACATTTGTGTTTTGCGGTTATGTGGTCGGTCGCACGAAGATTTGCCCGAGTGGACCCTCGTGCTTCTAGCTGGCCACATCAGAACAGGTTCCGTAGTTGACTAGTAGCCAGATACTCGTTTATGATTTTGACGGAGCCTGCGCTCTGCACGTGTGGGTTTCCTGACGTCCTGTCCTCCAAGTCAGAGCTTCAGTGGGCGGAAATTGCAGCCTCCATTGAGTCAAGTGCTCTGCGAACCTCCTCCTCAAAAACTGCTTTCTTGACTTCTTTGCATGTGATGCCACATTCAACTTCCAAAAGCTGTAGTGTGTTCTCTGCCATTCCGCCCATTTCGTAACAACCATACATCATTGCCAGGTATAAAGCGTCCCTGCCGTGTGTTGTTCTCAGAAGTGGATTGCAGCCCATTGTCAAGAGTTTTCTGATCGCTTCCGCATTTCCAGACTTTGCGGCGCAGAGAAACGGTGTGTAGCCGTCTTTGTCGGGGAAGTCGAGTTCAGCAGTGGTAATCTGTAGCAAGTCAAGAAAATGGATTGGGTCAGGCGCTGATTCTATGTCAGGGTTCGGTTCCCTCATGCATATGAAATGAGCCAAGCTTTTCCCGGAATCATCAACTGATTTACGACTTGCACCATGCTCCAGGAGAAGTTTGAACATTTCCAGGGAACCGTACTCTGCGGCGTACATGATTGCGTTGCGCCCCGATTCGTCAGATGCGTTGACTTCTGCGCCACATTTGAGGAGAAGACTGATGATGGTATATTGAGCTTCACTGTCTTCCGGGCTCATGTGTTGCGATCTCAGTTGAGTGCTTTCTAGCAGCGCAGTCGTCTCTCTTGCTTCCTCTCCAGGAATACCGTAGTACTTTCTTTTCAACTTGGGGTCTCCTCCGAGCTTGAGAAGAGCTTCAACCACATGGACTCGATTGTATCGAGCTGATATGGTCAAGGCGTCGAGTCCATTACTGCCCCAGATAGTTGAATCGACTGGAACTCCGTATGCAACGAGCTCCTTGAGTACTTCTACATACCCTGCGATGACTGCCTTGGCCCAGAGCCGAAAAACTAGGTCTTCAGCTCCGGTAAAAGCTCCGGTAAAGTAGATAGATTCCTGAACATATTGACGAGAAAATATCCCACGATCGAGAACTTCAAGAATGAGTCGCTCACTGGTGAAGCGGGACGCGACTAAAGCTTTGACAATCGAGGCTCCAGGGGGCTGGTAGCCTAAAGCCCGTTTGTGGGGGAAGAAGTTGCGCAAAGCCATGAACAGGAGGAGTCGAATGAAGAGGCCTGTCCATGACTTACCAAACAGAGCTGAGGTGAGATCTAGTATCACCCTTGTGTTGAAGTATCTCAGGGTGTAGATACCGCCCAACGTGCATAGTGTGAACACAATGTACAATTCCCAACGCCAAGTTGCGCTGTCATGTCCGCCATTTAACATCGGTAGGACGGTCCCCAGACAGATCGTATCATAGAGCCAGCGAAATGGCCAAGAGTCAAAGGCGGTGTGTCTTTTCTCCCTTGATTTGTTCGCCTGAGTCCTTCTTTTCCCTTGAAACAAACCGAATGGTGGGCGTGGCAATTCCGGAAGCGAGATATCGGCCCCGTTGCGCAGAAGGTGGATGGCTGTGTCTTCGGCACCTTCCATGATGGCGACGGCACATGCGGGCAGCTGGCCGTCAGGCATGTATTTTACATTGCAGTTCTTGGATATGAGCAGCTCAACGTCTCCCAAGAGAGCCGCCCGCCTTAGTTTGGACTCCGCGTTCTATCCCAAAGCCTCGCAAGTTAGCAGGTGATCTGGACCACGTGGACATGTCTGGTGTAAACATACCATGATTCTTGTCTCAACGCTCGTGTGTGGTGTGAACTTATAGTTTGCGTTTCCAAACTAAGATCATGTGATCTTGAATTCAAACACTTTTCTTTTCTTTCAAAGCCGTATATCTCAATATGTGGGGCTGAAAGTCTTCCACAGGTGACTGAGGTTCGTTATGAAAATGTAAGCGCTGACCACGCGAATTGCAAACAAGTGTGATTCCCAAAAGCGAGAGCCCTTGGGAGTTCGCAACATGACTGCTCCAGTCCCCGCCACCCCATCGCAGGTCTCCTTTTTTGGCTGTTTGCTCTTTTTCCCCTCTCAGAAACATGTCCCGAGGTGGTGTGCTATGCATCCAGTAAGAGGCGCATTGTGGGCCAATCTATGGTGCAACAAATCCTTAGTCTAGGACTTTCGTGTGGCAGTGCTTTCGCCCGCCCATGTTGTGTTACTATGCTACGACCACTCAAAAAGGACGGTTGAAACATTTGCAGTCTGACCAAGCATTTCCAATCTGACCAAGCATAGCCCCCGCTTTCACAGCGAGCTTCTTGTGGCCGGTTCTACTAGGGCCTATAGTGGCAGCCCTTTTCAGAGACCTTGCCGCCCGAGGAAGAAGGGATATGTGTTTGGCATTTCATGCTGCTACTTATTTGCCCTAAACTTGGAAATTGTCTCAAGAGTGCCATGAATTTTGTATCTAAACTGCTTACAGCGTCTGAGCACATTTCTTCTGTCCACCCCGTCTGCCGAATGAGCGTTCGAGAGCCATCGTGGAATCTTGACGACGCCCAGATACCCCTCCTAACAGGGAACTAGCAAGAAAACAACTAGTGTTCTGCATTCAGACACAATCGCCTGTGTAGGCATCGTTTGAGATGGGAGTCAACTGGGATATGGCAGCATTTTATGCCGCGCTGGCGATCTTTGCTGCCCCTAATATTTGCAAGGCAGTCTTATGGGTTAGCTACAAGATCTTGCACACCACCCAGCGAATGCCTTTATTCGAATGGGAGGACATACCGGAGGGGAAGCTCCATCACTGTCCGGTTGACGGCTACGAATACTCCATATTTGGTCCTGACCAATGCCAGTGCAAGGGCAAGAAATCAGACGACTGGGGCGACTCTATCAGGACAATATTTAATGTCGGCTGGGAAAGTCATCGCACAAATCCACGATTTGTGGATTATGTGCCCGATTTTCTGTCCCCCCGCGAGCTTCATTCGTACTGATGCCCGCACTGTGCTCGCTTTCATCCTCATGACGGTGGCGGGAGAATCTCACCTGGCCTGCGGGTGGACACATTTGGGACAACGATTCAACAAGAATAATGAACTACATTTGAAGGACACCCATATTTCACTTGCGAAGGTCAAAGGAGTCATACTCTGTCATGCTGAGGGACATGTTGAGGAGTATCGAAACAGATCGACCAAACGCGAATTGGAGCTCATACTTGCTGGCTATCCCCCCTGGTACCGGGAGGAGTTCTTCACAAATGCTGGGTTCACACTCTCATTCCCCCTGTCGAACAACCCTCCAAATATGAGCGACGTCGTAAGAGGAGGTTGGGTCGTCGCTGTGGGGCCGATGCAAAGGGGCGATTCACAGCGTCCTTTGACCTTCTACAGATGCCCCGAGGACCCAGAGGGGCTTGGTTTTAGAGAAAACGGGCTCGTGTTCCGGAAGGCTATAAAGAGATGCTTGGATCATAGCACACAAAACATTCAGCCGCATTTCCTCGGAGACGACGACGTGGCCACTGCAGTGTGCGCACTTGAATATATGCTTCGAGAGAAAACAGGAAGTGGTGTTGAGAGCCACTGCATCAGGAACAATTACACAACGCGGCTATTTCGCTGGGAACCAATCATGCCACGAGCGCAATGCGAGTTTATCATGACAGACTTTAATGAGTATAAAGCCCTCGGAAGAGAAGATCGCGACATTTATAAGCGCGTCTTGGTGCCTGCTATGGCGGCTGTCATTAAGGGCTCTTATGAAGTGATTCAGTACTTGAAAGACTTTGGCACGGAGCTTAAGATCCCAGCTTATCTGCAGGATTGGAGGCAGGAGATATATCTGGTACCCTCCAAGACTACGTTCAGGCGTTTAACAAGTTAAGCGGGCATGGTATAAAATACGCGGCGATCAACAAGCTATCGTACCTGGATGAAAGCGACGTCGAAGGTATTGTCTTCGCAGCCAAGCTCAAGATGGACCACATGTACAATGTCAGATACGACAATATTAAGCGTGGCATGAACACCTCCCTCGTACCCTATCTATGGGTAGAAATTCCGGAACTAGAGAAGTTAGGTATAGTCTTTCCGTGGCTTCAACTCTGATCCCCCCCCCCCCTTCTTCTTACTTTTCCTCACCAGAAAGCATGGTATTTCTCACTCCACAGATCGTAACTTCATAGCACATGCGATCCAACTAGTTTCTCAACCAGACTTTAACAGCCTTGTATGTTCATGATGCCCTTCAATAGAGAGTCTCTCTGATGCATGTCCAACAATATGTGGCGCTATAGTCGTCACGTAGCTCAGCATTCCTTCACAATTGACCTCAGGCTTAGATCTATAGTTTTCAAACCAGCTACACATAGCATTGTTTCCAGGAAAACAATGTTTGAGTCCAAAATGAATCCCTAAGGCCTGATCGAAGACCTGTGGCCTTGAGCTACAGCATGCGATGCTCGAGCTTCCTCTTTGCCGTCGTCACCCACGAAAGCGGGAAACATTACCCGCATTGAGTCTTCATCTGTCCTCGGAAATGAAGAAACATGGTTGGATCGCTTCCTCTGGAGGATATCTGGAAACAGCAAGAAACATTTGGAATTTCTAACTCGAGTCTCTCAGAATGTGCTGACAAGTCACAATCTTACATAACCAATACTCGGGAATGCTGTGGAGAAATGGAAGCTGAGGTTGCGACTCATCTTGTCAAAGACTGCCCACGCCTTATTTAAGAACTGTGTTTACGTGAGGTCTGTAAACTTAATGAATCAATAGCTAGAGGAGAGAGTTGAAATATTTACAGTCCGCCAACATCATTGCCTTCTGTCACATGTACATGCAATCTTCCACTCTGAGTCTGAAGATCCATGTTTGTGACGGTATCATAAAACCTCATTTCAATAAGAGACTCTCGAATAGCCTCATAAATAATTGCGTGCCTATCGCGTCGAGCCTTGATATATAGGAGTTCTTCCTCAAGAGAATCCTTAGGACAACCGCTATAACACACTGTGACTGTCACATCTCTCCACTGCACCGTTTTTTCATGGTATTTGACGTAGAAGGTTTCCTTCTTCCCTCCATCAGGTGCATTCGGGGACCGCACTGCATGATCCAATACCCAGATTTGCTCAACCTCCTCGCGAATCATGGCGTCATATTCTGAATCGGTCATCGATGCGCCATCGTCAAACTCCTGTGGCACATTCCAGTCTTTCATAGTCACCTGCTGAGGAGTTTCGCCGTTGCGAATAGTGCGGAACTCTTCTGGAACCCGGGTAGTGGCGATCTTTTGTCTGTGGACAATGTGCACAATTTGAACTCGGTGAAAATCGTGTACCCCGTCGTTCTCTTCCTCGGTGCCACTGTCGTCATTATAGCAACCAAGTTGGTTGCGCGTTTCATTCGTATTGGACTTCTGCCTGTCTGCTGAGTTTCCAACCGCCGATTTATGTGGTCTTCTCTCGATACCAGATACTTCAGTTACGCGGCGGTACCATATGCCACAACTTTGATTGGAACTATGACCAAATACAGCGCTAAGCCGGACGTCCAAAGTCATCGTGCGCTACTATCACCATCCAAAAACTGAATAGTTGAGCGACTTACCAACGAATCTCATCCATTGCTCCATATCCTACGACGGTATTTTCTGATAGGCATCCAGGACACGATGAAGACATCGCTTCATTGTACTCGAACACCATACTCATGTTTGCCCTTCTGCCTGGACGGAAGATTGACTCCCATGGTTTGTTCAGGTCGAGCATTTTCTTTGATGCCACGTCCTGCATTGTATATTCGCGATTTTTGACTTTCTTTAAGCCAGGTACATCTTGAAACCGCGCCTCAAGCACTGCCTGAAATGCTGCAAAAGAGTTGATGAACTCGACATGGAAAGGCGCCAGTCTTCCGTGGGCGTCCTCAAAAATGACTGGTTGCTGACGATCGACTTGGGCTGGAAGCTGGGACAAAACTTGCTGCATTTGAAGGACTGTGGCGAAGATTCTCACATTAGATTCCATGACCTTTGTCACCAAAGACCCAAGTTCGCTTGTCTCGGTTGTCTGTGCTTCTTGACGATGCGTAATCTTGGCAACTACGGATGAAATTGAAACGATTAGTTCCGACTGGGAGGCAAGTAGTTGATGATTTTGTTTTGCGAGCGCCAAAGTATCATCGGTCTGATTTTGAGCCTTTCCGACGAGATCCTTGCAGCTATTGACTGTCTGATTTTGTAATTTGACTGCAGATCTGGGAAACTTGTCAGCTTGGGAGACAAGTCTTCTCACCTCATATATTTGGAAAGGGTAGATACATGTGGATGGTGGAGAGGAGAAGATTCAAGGTTGCGGTATGGGCCCGAATCTCGGTTCGAAGGGCTTGAATGGCACTGTCTTTACAGAGTGCCCACTGAACTTGATGGAGATTGATCTGCCACCTTGGTGCTGTTGAAGGCTGTCCGAAAATTGTCCCCAAAGTGTCCTTGAATTTGGCATTTTTGTCGAGGAAGGTCTCGATGCTGAGCTGGCATTGCGATGCAACCTGTTCCAATGCGACCTTCTCGGCTGATTGTGCCGGTTCAAGCTCCAGATTACTGATGCCCGTGAGGGCTTCGTCCAAATTCAATAGTTCTGAAATCAGCCGACGGTAGGCTGCGCGGCCACCAGCCGAGTCATTCAAGGCCCGTATCAGTTTCCTGACCAGAGACACTCCTGAGATGAAGTCGCCGAAGGAGAACCCGAAGCCAGGCGTAGCCATTTTCTGAAGCTAGGCGACAGATCGCCTGCTGAGCTTGAGGACAGAGCTTTCAGGCTACAGCGTTGGGAATGGTTTTTGACAGATCATGATGCAATCCAAATACCCCTCACGTGGGTGGCAGTGCAAAAGCCACAAGCAGAGTAGGTAGTACAAGGCTGGGATTGGACAATGACATTCAGGATTTGATTACCTAGTTAGTCTTTCCCGAGTTCGCCAGAAGCACATCCGAGTCGACTTCACGGAGGCGCCGTGTTACGAACCCGACTAGTGGCAGCCCTGAGTCTTCCAGGACACCTTTTCAAAGCTTAACTTATCACCAACATATACCTCCGCCACCGGAGGGTTGAATACGAACCCCGGAGCCCAACCAGCCTTTAATGGCAATGCGCCCAGGGTTTGCAAATTGTGCATGGCTAAATACCTGTATTTGTCATTTCTTGAGATCGCACACACACAGGCCTTCAAGTTGTATGGCAAGCCTACAGTCTGCCTTGTTACTTCAACATAGTCCTTCGCTAAGATGCTTTTGATTTTTGACGTTCATAGAGTAAAAAGAATCAGACTGCTGGATCAGCCGCTTCCAAGCTTTCAACCCACAACTACAAAAGGAGACTTGCAAGAGTCTTTGCCTGATAAGCGAATTGGAGACCAGTTGACCATGACTTTCGATGCCGGCCTGACTTTGACTTGCGGCAGGCCGTCGTCCAGACTGACAGCTTCATACTGGTCCCCTGACCACCACACAATACGCTGCTCAGCACAGTCATGTAAGTCAGGCTGTAAGTAATGACTTAAAGGAGCGTCCACTCACCTGGCCACCTTGAGAACAAGTGAGTTCTTTAACCATACTTTTGCGCCGAAGCGTGCTGTCGCAACATTTTGAACTCCCACAGCTGCCACAAAAGGCGACTGACTCATAGTCGCAGTTATTTGCGTGATCACTGGTAGCCTCTCCTGGCAGCTGAGGCTGCCACGAGTTGGCAGTGACCTCAACAGAAACAAGCTCTATCTGCGGCTTCCGAAGGCAATTGTTCTCCAGTCTTGTATGGAAGATTAGTCTGATGAGAACCCCATCGATGGCGTCGTATATCTTCAGAATCGAGTCTCTATCTGTTGGGTCCCATTGCCCCAGAGTCTCAACAGTCGAATCTTCGTACGAGAGATGCATCCCCAGGCATCGACCATTATGCTTGCGCACTCGTACTTCGCGGATATTTGTTAAAGACGCTGTGGAATGGAAGAATCCAGAGGTCTGGGGACAGAGAGAGAACGGCGTTTCCGGTAACGCTGTCGTTGATGGTGGTATCTCCAGATACGTTGGACCGGGCACGTCTACTGCACCCTCAACTTGAGAGAACTGATTGTTCTGGGCAACTCCGATCGTATTGATCTCTTTGGCTCGTATCAGATAATCATTTGCGTCTATGAATATCCCATCGACCCTTGCTGGACGGTCATCGCTTATGCGTATCCAACGGCAGGGGGTATCGTAGCCTCGCGGCTGAGGCTTGCAACGATGCTGTCGAACGACCTTGTAATTGCCGAAATGACGTACTCGCCCATGATTCGTCGTTACCTTACGTTCAATTTCAATCAGCAAGAAGGAGATGCAAGAACAGACAACGACTCACTGAGAAGCAGTCCAACCCTCCATAGTAGTATCCACTCACATGCAGCCATGCGGACGTCAAATGCTCTCCCCTATTCAAGAAAAGGTGAATTGGGACTCCCTTGGGGCTACCAAGTGCAAGATGTGAATGACCGTGGGATATGATGGCAGTCAAGTGCTGTAAGGTGCAGCTCAGGTACACCGTTAGACCAGACGTATATCCAGATGCTGTACTGAGGGCCAAATACTGGCACTGTCTCCATCCAGGGTAGTAGTCAAGCTGGCGGACCCATTTCTGTCCGCGTTCATATGGCGGTGGGAACAGACGTTTGACCAGTTTCTCAGAAGGGGAGAAGTGTCCGTACCACATCAGTGGGGACCTTTCTGGTAAAATGTTCAAGTTCTCCAAGAAATCAAGCCGAACAATTCGCAGGGCCTAAGAAGAAGTGAATTATCAGTACGAATTTGCCGCCAAAGCTATGCATCTTTCATTTTCGGGTGTCACTCGACTCAGCGGAACAAAGACTTACATCCGCGACGACTCGGAGCCGGGAAAGATCGCGGCCGCAAGCAACGCCTATCCAGGAGGAAGAAGACTCGCCAAGCCACGGTGAGCAGTTATCATCCTCATATAGGACACGAATTCCTCTCAGCCCAAATCTCCCCAGAGAAAATGGCACACCCCGGACGTCATGGTCGGCGACTGAAATTGACGATGCTGCTCCACCATCATCTTTGAAGCCAATCGCCGCTAGGTAGGACGTTCCCATAATATTTCTGTAGCGCACATGAATACTGTTCAAGCTCCCATCGTTATCGAGGGTGCGAGTCTCCGGCTTCATTGTGGTCGACTCATTGATTTGAGGCAGGAGTTGAGTAACGAGGGTTTTTGTCTTCAACAGAGACAGAAAAATTGTTAGGTCCAGCCGCTTCGTGACTTGGAACTGTATTTCCAAAGGCATCTTGCTAAGCTTCGAGACGAGCCTTCCAAGTTCGGTAGTGCCATCGAAGAGGCGGCCGTCAAAGGGCAGCAAATCATTGGTGCCCAGGTCAAACGAAGGTGGCGGTGGCTTTGTTGATGGGTCATCTTGGGTATGGAACTCCTGCGACTGATCATAGATGGGCCAATTCTCAAATGGCCGCGTTTGAAATGCGAACCGAAGCAAGACCAGCGGGTCATTCAGAACAGGGGCGTTCGCAACCTTCCAGCAGCACCTATGAGCATAGAACATGACCCGATCTGGGTCAGTCTGGGCGCAGTACTTCGCTCGATCTAATGCATAGTCGCAAAAGCGGACCAGGTGCTGAAATCCGAGTGCGTCGGTTGCCCATCGCGGCTTGTGCGGCTCATTCCAGACTGAGTCGACGTCGGTTGATTCCAATAGCGCGCGGATAGAGCCATCAGAGGCAGTGCAGGGAAATACTTTCAGGTTATCTTGTCAGCATTATCAGGCTGGATTAAGACAGATATCATGAGGTTCGCTGCACATACGAGAGATCAGTTCGTTCCTCCATTGTGGACGCACTGCGAAGGCCTCATATGGAAGACGGTCGAGGCACAGGAAGCAGCGCCAGAGTCGACAGACATGCGGTGCCTGTGGGTCATCTGAAGGGACTGCGGGCATGGTTGAGAGCGATCTTCCATTTGGAAAGGAAACAGACCGGAAAACTGTGCGGTACAGCTCAGACATAACGTCTTATTATGTGACTACTGTCCTGTCCATTGTGTGCCTGTTTTCTGTAGAGGCAGTTGGTTGCCTGGATGTTGGTCGGTCCGAGACCCACAGGTGTTGCTGTGGTAGGTTATTTAAGCACATACTACACGGTGCCTCCTTATGAAAGACAGCAGGGACCTGTGCACAGAAGACTCCAATAGTATGCCAGCCTTTTTTTTCTTTTTTTTTTTCAAATCTACTACAGGCAGAGAAAGGAGAAGAAAGATGGATTTGTATTTGTTGCGCTGGAGAGAGGGCGTGGGCATAACAAACTTCGGGCATCTAACCGTGTGATTTCGTTTTGTAAGCGCGTAAATACCCTCAGAGACCGCAGCTAGCTTCCATTCTGACAAAATAATCCTTGCTTAGCAGCTTTGCACATTTATAATTACAGGGCTGCAGAGTGGAGTATTGAAGGTAGAGGGAGGGTTGTAGATAGAGGGGTTGGTTTGTAAGGAGCATGGCCAGGATTGGGAAAACAAGAAAGCCAGAAAATAGAGTGGCCTGCCCGAAACTTGAACTCGGATCTCCCTCTTATGCAATGAGAAACGAGGGCATGCTTCTGTTACATCATCGGGCCACAAGTACATATAGTGCAAGTGGTTTCTTAAAACGACTCTGAGTGTGATGTTGCGTAAGCAGTACTTAAGTAAGCCTTTGCAAAAGTCACTAAATGGGCAGTGCAGATGGAACGGATCAAAAAAGACGACGAAAATGATAGCCTGCCCGAGAGTTGAACTCAGATCTCCCTGCTTGGTCCTTTGGTCCTCGGGAATGTTTCCGTTACACCAACAGGCTACAGGTATGTGCAATACTGCTGAGTCTATGAACCCGGCTGTCTTTCCCAGACCAGCATGATAAACTTAGTCCTGTACTAGGAAGCTAGTCTGTTGTGAAAGGAGCCTTGAGAAGTTCCGCACCATACTAGGGGTGACACGAGGGTCCTCTAGTGAGAGAACCTTATATCAAGTGGCTCAAGCTTACGGCACAGGTCTGGCCCCTCGGTGGACCGGAACTTCCTTGTAAAGAAAGATAGGAAGAAGAGAGCGCGAAGAGAAAAGGCACCTTGTCCTGCTAGTCATTTCTTTGGAGGTAAAGGAGCTGAACTGACACTTGCGACGCATACAGTCTCGGTTGGAAGGTTACTACTACGTGTCCTGGCGTGGAAAGTGCGCTTGGCTTAGGCAAGAGCTCTCGCAGGCACGTTATGCTAAAAGGGTAATGGGTGGCACGGCATAGCCAATGTTTGGATAACGCAGTCAGCTGTTCAAATTCAGGGTATCTTGAAGCACATCCGCCAGCAGGCTCTCTCAATCATCCAATTCCAGCCCGTCAACCTTCCCAAGGAAGTTTCCCTTCACGCCTTCCTTCAACAGCTCATCCATATCCACGCCGCCGCCCGCGATATACTTCTCACTAACACCAGCATTGACCCGCTTCGACAGCAGCTCGCGCAGCTGGGCCCTCAGGGCGCCGAGGTCAGCCTTGGACAGCGCTCTCGCCTCGTCCTGCTTGGCCTTGCGGCCGCTGCCGCGCCCGCCCCACTTGCCCATCTGCTCGAGGTCCTCCGAGTCGTACTCGACGCCGAGCTCCTCGGCGGCGTTGCGCATCCAGTCGTCCTCCTTGCTGCCCTTCTCCTTGGCGAGCTGCGCGTCGGCGATGCGCTTCGCCAGCGTCACCCGCTCCTTGAGCCGGTTCACCAGCCGCCGGTCCACGTCGATGGTGCGGATGAAGAAGTCGCTCTTGCGGCTCAGCCCGGACCCGGGCCGCGCCGTCGCGTGCACCTTGGCGATCAGCCGCCGCGTCGACACCACCTCCTCCGGCGCGCATAGCAACACACTCAAGCCCGACTGCGCCGCGCGCGCCGTTCGCCCAGACCGGTGCACGTAGGCGTCTGCCGCGCGCGGCACGTGGTAGTGGATCACCACGTCGATGCCCGGGATATCGAGGCCGCGGGCGGCAACGTCTGTGGCGAGGAGGATGGAGTGTGTGCCTGGTTTGGCGCTGGTAAAGCGCTCGACGGAGCGTAATCTGGCCTTTTGGGCCATCTGCGAGTGGAGGGCGTGGACTGGGAGGTTAAGATTTTGAAACATGGGTAACAGGCGGCGCACAGAGCCGATGGAGTTGCTGAAGACTAGAATGCGTTGTGTTGGTTGGAGGAGAATGAGAGAGTATAGATATAGATCCTGTTGCGACATCGTTATTAGTGTTTGCGCGTTGTCAATATGACACTTCGACGTACCTTTTCCATCGCACCACATTCCACCAGACCCTCCTTGAGTCCTTGAGCCATCTGTGCCACGGGGTTGACATCGACGAACTTGGGCTTCTCTTCTCGGAAGTTCAACTTTTTCAACAAGTACTCCATGGATTCTTGCGCATCCATCAGGTTGGATTTGCCCTTGCCTGCCAGCTTCTGCTGGAGATTCTTGTTAAACGTAGCAGAAAACACCAGTGTCTGTCTTGGGAAGAGCTCCGGCTCCTCGTCGTCCTCATCAACCTCGACTCTGTCGATGGCCTTCAGAATTTCTTCTGCCTCCTTGAAATGACCGTCCGTGAGGAGACGATCAGCCTCGTCCACCACCAGGAAATTGACTGTCTTGAACGAGTCTAGCAAGGCGCTGCTTGAACTCAGGACTTCCCACAAACGACCAGGAGTTCCGATCACGATATCTGCCTTTTCGAGCTGCCGTTGTTGCTTGTGCACCGACAGACCACCCGTCACCGAGCAGATATAGGGTGGTGTCGTGAGCCCTCCGCACAGCGCTTTGATGTGATTTGTAATCTGGTGGGCAAGTTCTCTAGTTGGGGACATGATCAAGCCTATCGGTGACTTGTTCTCCCCGGACTTGCCCTCTTCCTGCCTGGAAAGCCACGCCTCGACGATAGGTATCGCAAACGCCAGCGTCTTTCCGGATCCAGTCGAGGCCTTGCCGATCACGTCGTGCCCAGTTGTGATTTTACGTACCGCCGCCGCCTGTATGTCCGTGGGTTTTGAGAACTTGAGCTTTGCGAGGCAGGCGATCATCTGCGGAGACAAGTCAAGGGGCGCCCAAGCCGACATGTCGACATCCTCCCCAGCATCGTCAGCGGCAGCATCACCAGCCGACGCAAATACGTTGCTCTCTAGTTCTTTATCCTTCTCTGGCTGAGTTGCACCGCCTTTATTCTTCTTCTGTTTCTTGTCCTTTTTTTGTGTCTGTTGCGTCTCCTTCGCAGCTTCGGTTTTGTCATCGCTCTTGGTGGGTGCTGTCGCATCGGATTCCGAGGGGGAGGGGGCGTCGTGCTCCTCATGCGTGGTGGACGTCACAGGTTCATCGTCGAAGCCTTCGAAGTCGTCGCCATCGGCTTCATTAGCGGTAGGGTAATCGTCAGTGGTAACCTGGCTCCATGTTAGTGCCTAGGTCAATTGCGGACTGGGGCTGCAGAAGACTGCTTACAAACTTGACTACGTTGCCATTGCGCACAACTTCGACGCCTGTGATCTCCTCGAGGCCATAGAAGCCCTCGGCATCATTGAACATCTCGGGAAGTTCAACGGACTTCCATGGCAGTGAGTTGGCATCGACGACGCGCTTCGGCTTTGAGGTCTTGGAGGATTTGGCGGGAGCCTTCTTCCTCTTTTTGACGGGCGCATTGGCAACTGCCTGGCTCTTCCTCTTCTCGACCATCTTGCTTGTCGTGGAAGGTCTTGGTGAGGTGGATGAAAGGCGAGGGTGAGGGAGATGAAGGGCGCAGTATTCCCCCAACCGATCTCCATGTACGACGAAAAAAAATGCAGCTGGTAGCACGCAGTGGGGGTAGCCCGCACGAACCACGAGCTTAATTCAGCCCTACGGCCCATAGATATCTCAACGTTAGCGAGGAACTTGACCGGGTCAACAATTCTACAAGACAGCTTTGCATCAGATAACCGCTTGGCAATATTTTGCAAGTTTTTCATAAACAATGTAGCCTTTCTATGGAGTATTCTCCTGGGTATGAGTTCTATCTGGCAAGTATTTGCACAGAAAACAACTTTTTGGGTTCTGAGGACACGTGCTTATCGCAGGTTGAGCCAGTAGAGTTTGTGGTACTCGCTAACACCAGTTGACTTTGGACCCCTGTGAGCTGCAGACCCTGGCCGAGGGAAATTTTTGGCAGGCATTCTTCAAAGCAACCCGCGCAAAGAATTCCCTCGAGACAGTTTTGGATCTCATTCAATCCCATTTCACAATGGGAAAGTCTTCAAAAGACAAGCGTGACGCTTATTACAGGCTCGCAAAAGAGCAAGGCTGGCGCGCTCGGAGTGCCTTCAAGCTGCTCCAGCTCGATGAGGGTCTGTTTCAACGCTGCCTTCCAGTCCCCATCCGCACCTATCTTGATCCTGACCCAGTGACTAACTTGTTCATAGAATTCAATCTCTTTGAGGGCGTAACCCGAGTGGTAGATCTCTGCGCAGCACCAGGTAGTTGGTCGCAGGTCTTGTCCCGAGTGCTCATCAAGGGTGAGAAGTTCGGCCGTGCAGCATGGCAGGACAAGGAGGCCCACCTGCGGCAGCAGATGCTGCGCGTCTTTGCCCCTGATGCTGCAGAAAACATCGACGTCAAGGGCAGTGGTGATGAGCTCAAGCCACGCAAGGACGTCAAGATTGTCTCCATAGACCTGCAGCCGATAAGTCCGCTACCAGGCATCGTCACCCTCCGTGCCGACATCACACACCCAGCGACCGTCCCTCTGCTCCTAAAATCGCTGGACCCAGACTATGACCCCAGCAAGAGGACCCAACAGGCTTCCCACCCTGTTGACCTGGTACTGAGCGATGGTGCGCCCGATGTGACGGGACTGCATGACCTGGACATCTACGTCCAGTCGCAGCTGCTCTTCGCAGCTCTCAACCTTGCGCTCTGCGTGCTGAAGCCAGGCGGCAAGTTCGTGGCCAAAATATTCCGCGGCAAGAACGTCGATGTACTGTATGCGCAGCTGAAACTTTTCTTTGAACGCGTTGTGGTGGCCAAGCCGCGCTCTTCGAGGGCCAGCAGTATTGAGGCCTTCATCGTCTGTCTCAACTTCCAGCCCCCGCCAGGCTTTATAGCAAGCCTGGACGAGCCGCTTGGTGTCGGCCACAAACTACCACAGATGATCAAGGAGCGGACCGATAGTCTTCCCATCATCGCAAAGACAACGATGCAGAACCCGGACACAGGGGCTTGGGACGTGACACCAGAGGCCAGTTCCCATGCCCGGCCGGATGGTGTGGTTGAGGTTGATATCGACGATGAGACAGGCGGCGATGCACATGATGTGCGATGGATTGCGCCTTTTATTGCATGTGGTGATCTTTCTGCCTTTGACTCGGATGCGTCGTATCAGCTGCCAGAGAACCACATCGCGTTGGATCCGGTCCAGCCCCCTACCGCACCGCCCTACAAACGAGCTATCGAGATGAGGAGGGCGGCTGGAGGGGCCTACGGCAAGACATTGAAGACCTGATCCCAATCCAATAATTTTCTATGGTTTTCGGTGCCGAGGTGTCTATTCTATGAAGTACACCCAGGAACGTCTAACGGGCTTGGCATCTATCTGTTCCCCTTCAACACTCCCAGGTTTGTGGTACCTTAATATGCAGCCATGAAAATCAGTGACTAGAGGCGGGTCCCTTCTTTTCCAGCAACACTAAGTTGGGATTCTGGTTGGTTGCAAAGAAGTCCACGGTATCAAAGATTTCGGCATACAGCTTCTGACTCTCAGGGCTGCTTGAGAGGATCCACAATGATCTCAGCTCGGGCCAACCCTCCAAGATCTCGTTCAGGCATTTCATCAGAAATTTGCCCAAGCCCTTCTGCTGGTGTTCCTTGAGAACGTACACATCCGTCAGATAGCCAAAGGTCACGCGGTCTGTGATGAGCCTTGCCGCCCCTATCATAGTGCGTTTCTGATCTACGGTCGGCCTTGTCAGTCATCATCGCCATCGCCTTTCAAGAGGCAGACTGCGCCCCGTGATGGTACCTTTAATAGGCTGCCCCGAGTTCTCAGGCTCGAGCGAATAGAGACCAATGATCATGCAGCTGTTTACGAGCGTCTGCAGCCTGTCCTCGGGCAGGGCCGTGGCCCACCAGAGCATATCCGAACCGAGCGCGGCGTTAAGAGCGTCGAGTTGCAAGAGGCCAGGGTCGGTGGAGCATAGGTAAGTCCTGGCTGCGCCATCGCCATAAGTCCACGTCTTGTGTTCTTGTGACACCATTTTGGAATCTAAGACTTGATCTTTTGGCAATGCAATTAAACGGTCTTCCATTGGAAAACGCCTTGACAGTTTCACCTGGTCTCTTGAACGCTTTGGGTTCTATACACACACCAGACAGCCCTGCTGCGCACTGCGGATGACTCACGACTAGCCACTAACAGCGCTTCCCTGGATGGCGCATTCCAAGCTGACAGCAGCACTCAGTTGCAGTCCCCGCACCAGTCTCTCCGCAGACAATGCGCATCTACTATGTACATGACCGGGCACTTGGTCAAGATGCACCGTACAGACTCTAATGGGCTGCATGTGGCATACGTATGTAAATAGACATCGCTTACAAGCAGCTGGGGCCGTTCCACAGGCGTGGGGCCGTTGATCATGCATTACCAAGGCCAACGTCGTACTATACGCGTACACCGTACACAATCCCCTTACGCCGACCCGAGCTCGGAAAACTCGGTGGGTCCGTGTCCGGCGGACGTCGCTCAGATTTAACTCAAAAGAGAACCTTCAAGTCGGCATGTGGGACTACAGGCCTGACCCGACAAGTTCTCAGCCGCTAAGGTTGTAAGTTTTTGTGCACCTGGCTCTGAATAGGCAGGTTATCCCGGTGGGGGTCCCGGGGGGAGGCCCTTAGGCTCTGCCGAGCATCGCCAACTATTTTGTACCCAGCTAACATATTCCGGTCACCCTTTGACCATTCTCGTTGAGATAATGCTGAAAAGGGGCTGTGACAAAGAGTCGTTCGAGGATTGCGCAGCCTTAGCGATGATTCTGCTCGTGGCTGAGTTGAAGCCGGGACCACAACCCCTATAGATCCTCTCCGTACTGGGCTTATTGGAGCTGGAATCCGTAATACCAATTTTTGTACACCCCTCTAATTGTTAGAGTTCACGGAAATAACCGCAACGCAGGGCTGGGTAATTGTGTACTTGCGACTTGATACCTTATAAGAACCCCAGTCGCTCATTTTGCTCCATTTATGGCGCCCCGGCGTGGGAAAGGCCCGCAGTTTGCGTCAAGACTTACGAGTCTTCTTGTCGCTCCGGATCCTCTACTACCCTTATGAATACGTGTATTCGTCCACCCAGTCTTGAGTTGGCGTCCCGGGTGACACCGACCTGCATAACATGGCTCCAATCGAAGGAGCTGCCGCTAAGATGCTGCGTAGAAGCCACAAGAAGTCAAGACGAGGATGTCTCGAGTGCAAGAGACGACACATCAAGGTTTGTGAAAGCCCATTCTATCTTGGAGGATTCTATGTTGCGAATTGTGGAGCAGCAGCTCCATGGCTCGATTCAGGACGGCGACCTGGTCCGCTGCTGTTTCCTGAGGGGGCGGGCAAACACCACTCATAACCAAGAACAGAGACAGCTAACTTTCCACAACCTTCCTCCTAACAAAGTGCGATGAAACCCGACCCAGCTGTTTGAATTGCGGCATAGCAGAGCGCACATGCTCATACCCGCCAAGCGGTGCTGCTTCGCCCCCGAACCGCAGATCGCCTGTGAGCGCCTCAGGACAATGCCCAACAGCATCTTCGGAACAGTCGCCGCCGCCGCCTGTAGCGGTGGCCAGTCAAGGACTGAGTGCAGTAGTAGCAGAGCAAAGACCGACTGTCTTTTCAGCGGGAGGTATCAGAGATGACCCGAACGTCAACATGTCGCATCTCGAGCTTTACCATCACTTTTCGCAGCTCCGCTGTACCAACTCCCTGCTCTGCCTTGCGACTCCGGAGCATGCGGCCATCATGAAGACCAGCGTCTTAGAGCACTCAGTCCAGCTGCCTTACCTGATGCACCAGCTCCTTGCAATATCAGCTCGTCACAAGAGCAGGCGAGCAACTGACGACGACGAGAGGGCGTCCTACCTCCAGCAGGCTCTGCAGCTCCAGACCCACGCCATCACGATATTCCACGCCTCGAATCCCGGGCTCCCTTCTGTCGCGATAAATCCAAAACAAAGCATACCGACCCTATGCTTTGCGACGATGTTGGGCACCCACGCGCTATGCGATACCCTGACCGCCCTTGACGACCCGGCATCACCCGCCGACATGGACGAATCCTCCCGGCGCAATTCGCTACAGACCTTCCTCGCCAGATGGCTCGACTACGCCCGCCTCCACCGCAGCGTCAACAACCACGTCGTGGGCGCATCAGACCTCATCCACGAGTCCGAGATGCGGCCGCTCCTGCAGCACGGGCGCGCAATGTCAGAGAGGCACCCAGCCGGCCACCACACCGACGCGCTGCTCGCGAGGATCGCCACGCTCCAGGGCCTGTCGCCAGAGGTCCTCGCCGCGTGCCTGACGGCCGTCGACGGGCTGCAGGTCGCCATCGACATAGGCAACGACGCATCCGCCGAGGGCGGCGGCGCCGCCGTCATCAGCCCGGAATACCTCCCCATCTGGTGGGCGCTCACCGTGCCCGACGGGTTCCTCGAAGCCCTCTCCACGGGCCTGCCCGAGCTCGTCGCCGTGTTGGCGTACTATGCCGTGCTCCTCCACCGCGCGCGGGCGTCGTGGGCCGTCGGCGGCGCCGGCACCAAGCTGCTGCAGATCCTGACCGCGCACCTTGGCATCAGGTTCACGGAGGTGCTGGCGTACCCGCGCAAGGAGCTTGGCTTAGGTCACTTTGATGCTGTTTATGATGCCGTCAGGGGCTGGACGGAGCGGTCGAGCCCGTAGGATATACCCGCGGTTTCGGGCGGGAGGGACAAGAGTCGTGTGAGAGGTAGCTCCGTGGTTCGGAGACGCCCTGAGATAGGGTTGAATAGATGGCGTTCTGGTGCATGATATATACCCATGGTTACAACAAATACGTCATCATTGCGAAGCGATACGAGATTGTGCCGGGTCAGGAGTACCCAATATTGTCTCGCCTTGTTTATCGATGACCATCCAAGCGCGGCTCTTTCGGGTCTGCAAGCTGACTATCGACGTCAACGCTAGCCTATATTCACAACAGCATGTCACGCTGTACAGAATGGCTTTCAACCTGCAGCCGGCTAGGGGGGGCATCTTGATGATGGAAAATCATACTCGACATACTCGATACTCTTACACTTCTTATATTCCTCGGCAAAAGGACTACTGCAGTTGATTCAGTTGGCACAACGGCCCGGACAGACTTCGAAGCCATCAATGTTGATCAACATAAGATGAATAGCCACTGTCAAGAGTCCACTATCCAGCGACCCAACAATTCGACCGTCGGGAATAGCTATACGATATACTGGACGGCAGACTCCGTGGATTATGGGTCACTCAGAGAACCCTTTTGGGCAGGTCTCAAAACTCCCGAGTCAGTCCAAGAACCTCGCCTCGCCGCTTCGGTCGATCAGCCGGCCCCGGCCCATCACATGGACTGCAAAGGCATGTCGCTTCCATACCATGCGGGTCCCAAGAAAAGCTTGGTTGCTCGTGCCGCGTCCCGAAAACGCTTGTCATAGGTCTTCGTGGCAGTGGCAACCGCCAATTCAAGTACGGCTGGTTCCCGGCGAGATGGGATACGACTTCACTGGCTCTGTTATTCATCGGCTCATGCGCTGTGGCCAGAGATGGTGAGCTTCCAAACTCACTGTCTGTGAGCTGTAGCCGGGCAGGGTAACAGCAATATGTACACTTGATTGGTTGCTCATTATGTACATTATAAACATGTCCAAATCAGCTCAGGTCCCATCGTTATGGCTACTTGATCTCCTCCCATCACCAAGGCAGAGAAAAAGTCACTTTCCTCCTTGCAAGACGGCCACCCTCCTCTGGGAATCTTTCACTCCTTGTAGCAAGGCGTCCGGCCCTGTGCCGTGATGAAGGAGATACACTCATAATTGCCACCAGCGTTGCAAGCCGTACCAGCAGTGCCATCGCTGTTGCTCACACCATCAGCTCGGTGAGCCTTAGAACAGATTTCGGTGCAGTCGAGGTTGCCGATCGCGGCGTCCTGTTGTCGCAGAAGGAAGTTCATCAGTCCCCAGGGCTTCTTTCTACATTTGGAGTCTGGCTGTGACGACTTACCGAGTACACGCAGCAGTGGCTGTTGTCTTGGAACTTGCACTGGCAGTATGTGCAGGCCTGTGCTGTGAGGGCACTGGCTAGAAGGACGAGGCCGAGCCGGATTATGGCGACCATGTTGGATATATGTATGAGGTTGGTATGAGAGGAGTAGGACTGGCAAGTGGTCTAGGTTGGGCTTGGCTGGGAATGTGTTGGACCTGCTGCTGGAGGATGTCCCAGCCAACTTGAGCAAGAACAGCAGCTGCCTTCTTATACCTGCGCCGGAGGCCCGGGCAGGCCTGGTTAAGCTGGAATGAGCATCTCCGTTCAACCGCTTCTGTGGAGGCTTGAGGACCGATATGTCCTCTCGAGGGAACGATCAGCCGCTCGCTCGCCGATTAGGGAACCTTTCACGGCAGCCGCCCGACAAGCATACTCTACTATCGAATCCTGATGGGACCTTTCGGCGAGGGCAGCATGGTCCTGACTCGATATTATGCGCCATAGATAGAAGTGTCTAAGTGAGGAAATGGTGGAGCGCTGGGGGGATGTTTTGTGGGTTTGTATCACATTTGGATCCGAGTAGAAAAGACAGATGCCACGAGAGACGTGCATATTCCCTAAACTATCACCGCATCAAGCATGAATGTTTCGCTACTAGTCCCTTTTCAAGGTGCCGAGAGTTTGTTTAAGGTTATCCTTAGTCTTGCATGAGGCGCACTCGTTTCCATCCGTGTTCAGCCTTCTTTGTTACTTAATAATTATGAACATCAGGAGGCAATTGGTCCAACTAGTCTAAGCACTATTTGTGCGACCTCCGTCTACTGTAGGATCTCTTGCGGGTCGCGGCTAAGCGGCTGAGCTCTCCCATACCACGATTGCAGACAGCCCACGTGCTTGACGGACCAAAGTGCTACCACGGCTCACGAGGTCAGTTATGCATTGCCTAGTTTGTGCGTACTCCCGCATTGGTAGTTCTCTATACATAGAAACTGGACATCGGACGACCTTTTACCTTTTACTAAGCTTTCTTGCCACTGATCTGTCAATAATTCAACGTGGTTCAACATCCATCCTTTGTCCGTAAACAAAATCGGCGAGATCACATCCCAGACCAGGAGAGCAAACACTGTCCTGCCCCGGATGTGCTCCGATGTCATACTTCCCACCGTTGTTAATCCGACGGGATCGAGTCAGAACTCGCGTGTACCGCAGGCTCGGATTGGTACCGAGACCCACCGGGTGATATATCCGCGGATAGGACATGTAATGCTCGGCGGTGACATATCCCCACATGAAGAAGTAAGGCGGGTGAATGGTTAACGGGACTTCGTTGCGACAAGCCTCACTCTCTCAACACATCCACTTACATGCAAACACCTCAGTTTCTGGTGCTTCACGTTGCGCAGCTCATAGGATCCACCCCGAAATCCGAACGGCACAGGGCATCCGAGCGGGCCGCGATGTTCCCTGGATGGGTGGGTAGGTTGACGATCCTCAGCATATCGAGGAAAGAGGTCCCGCCGAAGGGAGAACCTTGAGGGAGATTCGCTTGTCAGAAGTGCGCTACGTAGCCCTCGCTGTAGACTAAGAAGGCAAAGCTCACATGTGTGTCTCTATTTTTTTTGGATGGATGACAAGCTTTCTAAAGTGACAGACAGTCCTTCATTGCTGTGAAACCGCCCCCGGGGAATTGACGAACTGGTGAGCCTGTGGTCAAAGACCTGAAGAAGGCAGATTTACGACATATATGCCATTTGCCCGAGAAATGGAATTATGCAACTCGGTCCGGCCGATTTGAAGCGTGGGTCTTCTGCGTGTCAGACAGGTGCCACGACCGACTTGCAGGGGGTTCGATCAATGTGCTACGTAGCACATGATACAAGCTGGCAACGGCCACATTGAAGCCAATGACATGGGGATGGCGATGATGAGTGTCGGTGCAGCAATTGGGAACATATTCGCCAGCGAGTCATCACATCAGCCATTGCTCCCGACCTCAAGGGTAACAGCATCGACTCACGCACCCGTTCATGTCCCAACGACGCTAGGGATCAAGCACTCTCGAGGTCACCCACCATTGTGAACCACATCACACGAAGTCGGTACAGGGAAAATGATCATGTAATTGCAGACATCTCTACATAGCGGGGGGTATTTTCGACAAAGCTGCTACCAATGCAAGATCGAGACCGACGCAGAGAGAGAGAATGAAGAAGAAGGAGAGAGAAGAGGAAAACCAACCCGTCCCCCCGAAGATGCCTCGCTTGAAATCGTCCAACCCATCAATCATCTACAGCATAAACAGTCCCATAATAAGCCAATAACCACACACACATATGTATGTCCAGCCCAAGCCCCCATGCTTCCATGACCTGATATGTACAGGTGTATAAAGGTGAAGGGATGGAGTCAGACGACGCCAGCAACCCGCGGCATCGCACCATTCCTGTTACTTAAAAGCAACTTCCATTCGCGCAGCCAGGTTGTTTTATTATGTATAACACCTCTGTTTTGGGGGCCGTACATAACCGCCCGCATACCCCAACCATACACGGTGGGTGGTGAGGCAGGACACACCTTGAGCACGCCATATGTCGTGAGGGTGGCTTGAGCGCGGCTCATGGGCCGCCCAACCCCTACATGGGGAGATGGATCAACACAACCGTGTTTTAAATGAAATGCGTCTGGCCTCCATCCTCCAAAGCTCTCCAGGCTTTTCTTTTTTGGTGTGCTAGTTCCATTTACTGGATGCAGTCGTCCTCATCGTGAATATTTTCCAGCCGGGACCAACCCGATCCGAATCCTGATCCTGATCACAAGCACTTTAGTCCGCCATGCTTGTCGCCATTCCCGCCGTGGGCGCGAATCCGCCGCTGTATCCCATGGCCTCGTCGGAACTCCCGCTGTCGTCGCTCCTGTCCGCGTCATCGCCCTGGCTGCGCGGCGAGTGCATCCCGCTGGGCGCGCCGCTACCGCCACTCGTGTCAAGGTCCATCAGGCCACTGTCTGCGCCGGAGCCAGAAACGATGTAGCTGCCAGACCCAACACCACCCATGCTCATTCCCGCTCCGCCACCTCCGCCCAGTGCGAGCAGGCTCGTGCGCCTGCCGCCCGTGGCGCCCGCCAGCCCCGTCAGGCTGCCGGAGCGGCTCATGGTGGCGGGCTTCTCGGGGAGCTTCTTGAGCAGGCCGGTGGAGATGTCGAGCATGCCCATGGCGAACTCGGTCAAGCCGCGGCCCTCGCCGGGCTTGGACGACACTGATAGCGTCCAGCGGTACTCGCCCAGGCGGCGGCGGTACCACTCAGCCTCCTCGCGGCCGGGGCTGGTGGCCCACAGCAGCGAGCCGAAGGTGCCGATGAGGGCGAAGTTGGTCTTGGACGCGAAGTACCAGAACGCGCGCAGGTGCGACGGCGTCAGCCGGTTGACAAAGTCCATGGCCGAGATCAGCCGCGCCTTGGCCGCGTTGCGGCAGATGTGCAGGATGTAGCTGTCGTTGGCCGACGCGGCCGACGACGCTGTCCCGGGCGGCGTGCCTGAGTCGCTCGACGTAGGCGCCGGGTGCGTCTGCGCCAAGGACCTGACTATGCGCCGGTGGAGGGTGATTTCGGTGGCAAAGTAGGCCAAATGCAAGTACCCGATACTGGAGAGGCGGTTGGAGTTTGCGTTGGCAACGGGGGTCTGGTACGTCGAGTCCATCCGTATCGCTGCCGGGAGCGCCGCGTACCACTCCTTGAGCTTCAGCTGAATCGGTTTTGCGAGCGACAGCACGAGGTGGGTCCCCTGTGCCCCGGCGTTGTTGACATTCTGCATCGCTTGCAGGGTGTAGAAGGTCTCGAGTATCTCGCTCATGATCTGCGTTAGCTGGACCATCTGCGAGAAGAGCGTACGGCCCTTGTCAATGTCGTCCCTCCCGTCCGCGTCGTCTTCTTCCCACTCCACGTCAGGAAAGTCGTTCGGCCCCAGGAGCTGGACTGCCCACTGAGATGCCAGGATGTGCGAAGGCCGCCCGTGTATTAATGCGCCCCATTTATCTTGCATGTACAGGCCCCAAGCAAGTCGTTTCCTCAGACCCCGTTCCCACAGAGGTATCTTCCAGTGCGAGCAGTCGAGGTGCAACCCAAGTTCCTGTGCAATGGCAATCAGTTGTGCTGTTGGTGCCCACTGATCACCCTCGGGTCTTTGCGAGAGTAGTAGCCCAGCTTGAACAGTTGACAGCTTCGGTCGGTACATTGCGTCCGCGAGGGTTGTGCGGACGAGCCTCTCCAACCGCCTGACATTAGGCCGGGGCAGAGGCGATAGGTCGTCGTCCTGGTCCCACCAGTTGATGGCTAGAATGTACATGGCGGCAAGTAGCGGCGGCGAAAACTCCTTGGGTGAGCGCTCGTACTTTTCGTAAAAGACATTCTTCTGGATGATTGGGTAGGCAGGATGGATGATGCGAAAGTAAAGGTCCACGAGCTTCTTTCCGTGAGGCGCAACAAGGCTCTCAATCTCGTCGATATCCTCGTAGATGTGCTCGTACCCTGGCGTGTTCTTGTCGGGCAGGAGCAAGAAGGTATCATCGTCACTGACCTTCCGAAGGGTTCCTCGTGATAAGAGGCTTTCATCATGGGGGTCAAAGGTAGAGAGGTTGATCAATGACGGCTCAAAGTCCGTTGTGGGCCCGACATACTGGCTGTAACGGTCCTCTTGCAGCCCAAGACTGCGTTTGAGAAGAGTTGGCCCCCCGAAGTTGGCCATCTCTTCGATGAAAGAATTACTTGCGGCAGTGCTGGACAAGCTGGAGTGTTGTTGTCGCCCACTCCTGTTATCATACCTTCCAGGTGAGCTAGATTGGGGCCAATCAAATGTCAGTCGATTTGTGATCACATATGGGAGAAGGGGCCTGATCCCAGCAAAGGCGTTCAAAAACGCTGATAAGGCTTGCAATGCGCTGCGGCCCGCGAAAACTGGTAGGGCACAGGGCATGTGGAATGTCTTTGGAGTGTGGGTGAAGTCACTGACCCTCTTTTGCTCCTGCTCTCAGTATGATCGCCATGCAATTTGCGTTTCCGAGGAGGAGGGCTCCCAACCAACGAACACTCGGTGGCCCGGGTTCGACAGGAGATGCAAGCGTCGTCGTCGTCGCTCATCACGCATTTGATTCGGCCTAATTGACAGGCCTCACAAGGCCAGGCGGGAATCCCTGTCGACGGAGATCCAAAGGAATCCGGTGTGTCGAAGCCGCTGTTATTGAAGCTTCCAGAATATGTGTCAGTGTGGATGTTGCCAGGACGGCCATTCGTCGAGAAGCGTGTGGGTTTGGGTGCAATGGCTATGGGAGCCGTCCGGGAGATGGCGCTTGGTATCGACATATTGAAGGTCGAGAGGGAGAAACAAGGCCGGCAGCCACAAATACCGCGCTTCGACCTGGGCCCGGCAGCAGGTGTGAGCGATTACCTTGCCCAGGGTATGTCGAGACACGGGGCTCAGAAAGATCCGCTTATCACCGCGTGAGTATGTGAGTCCCGTCTTACAGGCTTGTTGGCGGCGGGCACCAAGACACAGATTGGGGGTCCTCGTCGCACAGTTACAGTGCCGCTGTGCTGATATCTCCCAGATAGCCCTTGGGGGGTGTTGTTTTGGTTGCAGGTGGTGTGATGTAATTCGCCAGGCCAGGCCAGCTTAGGCAAGTCAGGCTGGCAGGGTGCTGTCAGCGAGATATGACAGCCAAAGAGGAGCCGTAGCTAGCTAGTCCCCCAGCCAGAAGAACAGCGTAATGGGGTACCGTGGTGGCAAAGGTTCTGGTGACGATGTCTGATAAGGGGCCCGGAGATAAGGGTGTCCAGGGGATGGGATGGGATGGATACTGAGTGACAACGGCCGCGGGGATGTATATAATTCCAGACAAAGTCAGGTACCCAGCAGCTTATCGTGCTGACGATACGCACGTCCAGTACAATGGGCGCACAAGATGCGGGTTGCTATACAGTGCCCCGGCTATACCGCCCTGTCCGTGGACTGCGATATCTTGTGGGTATCGAGAATGGACAAGTGCCGTGGTATGTGAGCTGCTAGGCTGCAGGAACAAGCCACCCGTTCAACCTTATCAACAAAAACAGCTCCGCGGGCATCAACTTGGTAAAAAATGAGAGCGAGCCCTCGTGGAAACTTCGTGTAGAGAGGACCTGAAGTGCGCCAAATGATGGACCAGACCTCGAGGGCTAGGGGTTCCTAGGTGATGATCGAAACCAGGATTAGATAAGCTTGGCTTATCTGTGTCATTTGTATTGAGAATTATTTCCGTCAAGCATAGCTCCTCTGGGCGAACGGTAGCCTATGATCTTGTGCCCGCGTCTCTTTCTCCTGTGCCGGCGATAAGGCGCGCAAGAGTATGCAGAGGTGAACGAAGAATGTGACGTGCAGCTGGTTGAAACAGGGAAAATGGAGGGTGTTTTTGGGAAAAGTAAGAAAACATGTGAGAGTGACGGTGCGGTAGTCAAAGAAGAGGTGAGATATGCTTCCCGTCTCACGAACCCCGGGAATTTCGGGTTCACAAGTGTACCAGGAGGAACAAGGCAAGACCTTGGGTGCTACGTACGGATCTGGGAGATCCAACGGTCCAGGGCAAGAAAAGCTTGTGATACAGTACTTGCTGGTGAACTAGAAGGCCAGTCTTCCCCTTGCTGAGCAAACTATGCTGCTGGCAATGTAATGAGACAGACTGGCCAGGCTGTGCAGAGTCAGTCGCACGAGCCCGAGGCAAAAAAAGACACTGACTTCATCCATGTCGCGTTGTGCCGGGGCCCCGCCAAACTAGCCCCGTCTCTGCTTGAAAGGAAAGGCGGTCGTTAGCTGAGGTGTGGTCATTGGGGTCTGTGGCATTGGACCCGATGATCGACCTCATCTTGAACAGACTCGGGGCGATGGTGATGTTTCATGTCGGTCAGCATTTACCAAGACCAAAACGTTGCGATATGATGCGGAAAGATAACGGGCAGCCAAAAGCGTGACCTTTATCATGAATGAAATTCATAATGACAATTGCAAATGTTCGGAAGCCGGCTGGGGCCGCGTCGGACATCAAAGTCGAGGGAACTCGGTCGGGGCCGGGGTCGCTAACAGCAAGCGAGGCGCGCGGAGGCAACTGTTTTGCGTGCGTTGGCAGTGCGGACAGGAGGGCGCCATGCGGCTGAAGCTAGCAGGCGCGATACTGCAGGCGGCACATGGCATGTCGAGGATACCAGTGACACCGACGGCGATGGGGTGCGAGGAAATGCCGGAAGGGGAGTGGCCATTAGGTAAAGGGAAAGGATGGTGCCGGCAACCGCATAGAGGGTTGAATTCTTGTCACGTAATGGATCGGAGCCGAGTCAGTGGAGGCGACCAATGCCTTGCCTTGTATTTCTGCAACCCAAATTCAACGTCAGATATGGTAGTCAGAATCAGCCAAGATTGGCGCCCGAGGCTGATGGAGAATGGCGGATGAATGCGCCTGTGATGGGTGGCTCCGGAAAGTGGATGGGTTTGGCTGTCTGCAACCAGCATGGACCAGCAACATCCATCACATCACAGCCTGGAGGTATGTGCACTGGCAGACGAGTGAGAAAGGAGTCCCTGGATAAAATCCCAATGCAATGGTCCCCTATTTATCGATAAGATGGAAAGATATAAATGCAGAACATCGCATCTCATCGCTTCGCGACGCTCCGCAATGGTCGATCCACCGAATCGGAGAGCGGCCGATTGACACCATTTGATCTGTGGAGTCGCCGGTGACGCAGCTTACGCTTGGAGCGGCTCGAAGTCTGAGAGCTGTTGGACTGCCAGTCGACTTGTTCTTGGTTTGCGAGATGCGCATCTATGTACTGTGCATATTGCTGAAATGATCTTGAATGTTGGTGATCAACAAGCGTCACTGGGCATCCTGGCATATCCGAAGACAAGGTTTCTTTCTGGTGACACCCTCTTCGAGTGAGCATTTATCCAGCCATAGCTCGGATGTCGCGTGCTCGTTGCATTGGCCAATGCATCCACGACAGGTGAAAACGGCCGTCCCCCCACGCTCAATGCACGGTACCTGTACGTATCTCGCGTGTACGTAGTAGTTTTGGCTGAAATGCCCCCCAACCTGTCGGGCGATCCGGTAAATTGGCTTCGACGCAATGACCCTCACTGTAACTCGCGTCTAGGGGGAGAGAGACCGACAAACAGATAGACCGAGCCCCAAACAAAATTGTGGGAACTGATGAGGGAGATGCCATGATAGGTAGCAAGATGACTATCACAGTCTCTGGGCATTCTGACTGGCAGCTTGTTCGATACTTGTTTTCACTCTCAAAGTACCTGGTGCGTAGGGCAGTGAATTGACAGTGGGGTTGAGACGCGGGGTCTGGGGTCAACCACATCAGGGCTCAGTCCCAATGATGGCCGTTTCTGGATACGGCGCGGCCCGGAAAAAGTTGACTGGCTGACTGGCTGCAGACGTGCATATAAATGCTGTGATCCCAAGACTTCTCCTCTCCTATTTGGCTGCAAATTCGATCTCGGCAGGTTGATGCTGAATGCAACAATCGCATGACGACTCAGCACCAGTACGACCTGGCAGGCCTGGCTGTCTGGTTGCCACAGCAGAGCAGGCATAGGACGGACACACATCTACCAGCCCCAGCTTCTCGGGCTCGGTCCAAATGCAGCAATCCGTGGTAGCCAAGCCTAGCATACGTCTTCACCGCCTCAGAGTGCTATCAAGATTGTGCTTTCCCCCCAGCACCTTCTTGATTAGCAAGAGTCCATGCTCTGTGGCCTTGTCAGTTAGGGTCGGCCAGACGAATGGCAATGTTACCCCTTATCAGGTGCTGCCTCTTACAAGGTGGTATTTCCTCTCATCACAGTAACACAGGGCATCTCCAACTCTCTGCTAGCTCGTCAAGGTGTTGCTGACAGCAGCCATCTCGCCCGTTGGATGCTCCCGCCTGAATCTTCGCATACCCCAGGTGAGACTGGCAGGTCTGCTTGAACTCAAGGAGGGTCACAGCATGACTGGTGTCTCGAAGTTGTTCCACGAACATCCTGGCTTGAAATTCGGTTCCATGGCTGACGCCAACTGCGATGATCCAAGGTTCTGGAGCGGCGCAGCAGCTTCTGCTGCCGTCGATGATGAAGAGGTGCACAGAAGGATGTTGGGATACTGTACATCGTGGCCAGGTGCGAGGCATTGATGCCCACTGGTATCCTCGTGTGCCAGAGATTAGTGGACGTCAGTTTCAGAGTCCGTCTGTCGTTCAGGTCCTTGCACCAGCAGCTTGGTGCGCAATGCAACGGGTGAATACTGGCTGACGAGCAGAAGGAAAGTGGTTCTCAGTCTATCTAAGTGGTCCCTACTGGCAGCAATGAACGGCTGGCAACCTCCTCCTAGCAGCTGAGGGCCAGCTGTCGGCAGCAGATGCTCATGAGGAAGGAGGGGGAAGCTTGGTAGGTGCACCAGCAACCTCATACCGTCGACTCAGTCCGACATACAGTGAAAGACTCCTCTTCCTTCCTACCAGACTCGAGCCCACGTATAATCTTGAGTCCAGTCCTGCTTCAATAGGAACATCGTCCACAGTATCCACAATGGTCAGCAGAGCATGCGGTGAAGTCCGGCTCCGACCTATCATCCCAGTCAAATGCATCTTTGTTGTACTCAGGTTCTTCCTCATAATCGCGGTGCTCTCCACCGTCAACGTCTTTTCTCTCACTGCTTACGCCATCAGTCGTACCCCTTTCCTTTGCCCACAAATCCCTCACCGCGTCGGACAGCGCGTCGCCGGCATCTGCCAGCTGCTCACGAACCTCAAGTGTTCCTACCGTTACATGACGGAGCTCCAGCTTTCCATCGGGCCTTGACTTGACGAGGTCGATGATGTGATGGATGAGGGCAGCAAGGCGCGACAGAACGTCAACTTGTTGCCTCTCCCAGGCCTTGACATCCTTCCGCGTGTCCTTCACGGTGATATCCTCGAAGGTTCCTCGGTCGTGATATGCCAGGATGAACTGGGGTATCTGTGCCACCCACAATCGAGGGAGCTGCTCGGCAAAGGTATCTTCGAAGGAGGCCACCTCCTTCCTCCGGATAGACCGAGTCTTTAGATCAAAGACACACTCCTGGTTGACCAATTTCCCAGAAGAGGACACCGTCAATTCTGAGCCAGCAGATGGCGCAGCAGCAGTCATGCGGCTCTGGTCGAGTGCCGCCGTCAACCCGTCGACTGCATCCTTGGCGATCACATCAGTGAGTTCAGATGGCCTATACTGGCTGGTCTTCTTGTCTTCGCCTCCAGCTTGAATGTAGCCGTCCCCCTCAAATCTCATCAGGAATCTCAGATCACCGAATCGGTATGAGATGATTCGCTGATGTGACACAGACCCCTTCACATCAGCATCCCACGTTGTGTAAGCCTCTGGAAACGAGTGACCATATCCTTTGACATCCGGTATAAGCTCTCGCGGCGTGTTCTCCCTGCGAATGAAGAATACGGCCCCTTCAACAAGCTCCACCAGGATCCTGAATTGCTTGTCCTCCCCGCGGATGAACCGCAGCAAGTTTCCAAGAGTGCTACCGCAGGCAACGACATCATCCTCAATGGCGTCATGGGTACTCTGAGCCAATACGGCAAGGATCATGGGCTCCATGGGATGCTTCGGGTGATGAGCCGCGTTGGGATCACGGAAGTATTGCCCGTCATCAGGCTTGAGCTGCCGTGGTGCAACAAGTGGTGTCCACTTTGCAGGTTTGCCTATTTCTGTCAGTCAGGCATGGGTCAGGCGAGTCGGGGGGCTTACCCGGGACAGCAATGGTCGGCTCTGCTCTGTCCAGCCAATTGTACGAAGTCACAGTCACGCAGTCTGTGATGGATGAGTCCGACTCATATTTCCCCGCGGTCGTGTTGAAGTCAGTCTGGCTGAGCGTGGAGAGAAGGCTCCCCAGAGCAGGTTCAGGACTGGAAGTCTGTGGGGATTTACCCTTCACAAGACCTCCGCGCCCAGGTCTACCATAATAGCCTTGGAAAGAGCCTCTCATGCCTCCAAGCCCTCCTCGTCCACGTCCACTCCCATTGCCTTGCCAGGACCTGTTGCCAGAAAACTCACTGGAGCTCAACATCACTGACTTACTTTGCGGCTTGTGTGGTCAAGTTGTTGTTTGCGGAATATCTTTAGATGCCGTTGCACAAGTTCGAGTCAAGATGAAAGGAAAGAAAGGAATCAGTGTTGGTGTCAGGCTCTGACGCATAGTTTATATACACCATCAATGCAGGCTGTCCTCATATGGCCTGAATAAGACTTCCTCGACGCTCGCCTATTTTTAATCAGTTGGCTACGGGCCCTGTATCCTGCATCATTGCTTTCATTTTTCTCGTGTATGCCAAATTCGCGCACAGCCTTGATTAACCAACATTCTGCAATTCTGCCTTGCTGTCTGTTTGGCCCCGCAAGCAGGCAGCGACGCGTAGTCCATGTTAATTACACAGCAGGACGATTCTTAGAAATGGTATTCGTTCGTCTTTGCATCTCAAATGTTGGAGGCCCTCCGAAAGAAAATCAGGCGAATCAACTCCTGCGGAGAGGCGGCTGGTCGGTAGGCCTCATGCTGAAGCCCCATGATTTGGCAATGCGGGAGGCCTACCGTCTCACCAACGGGTCGATGTGTTCAACGAATGGTGTGCTGCCACCATCTACCCCATTCCAGGACCAACTCATACAGGTATTACAGGAATTTCAGGCTTTCAGTAAGGCTCTGATGTCTTCAATTTTGTTAACGAGATCGCCTCACGATCCGTTGGCCCAATGTTCACGAATGGCTTAGACCCCCACCCCCCAGAACCCCTTGCCTTAGTACATCACCAATATTTAAATCGTCTCCCTCAACCATCATTCTTCTGCTCCTCTACCGATTTCCAGTATGACCTTTCTTCATTTTCTAAGGCCAATCTCAGAGTTTCTTCACATCAAAGATGTCACTTGCCAGCCAGGTCACGACCGATACTGCCAGAGCTGGCCGACTCGCTAGTCTATTTCGCAAGATCCTCAATGGAAATCGGAAAATACAATCTGCCAACGATGCGAAACTGTTCTTTGAGGCTGCGCGGGCTCAAGAAGCGCCGAGCTCATGCATGGAGGCCATCATTGCCAGCAAATATGGCATGAATGCTCTGCAACTGGCCGCTCGCCTGGACCTGTCGGTCACTTTCATGCAGGAACAAACGCTGCATTTCCTCGCGTACCTGATCGATGAGAATTTGAGCATGCTCGCCGACGGCCAAATTCTCCAACGGGCCCTGGTGGTCTTTGCCAAGCCGGCAACCTTCTGGAACGAGCTCCTCATTGCTGCTCGGGGCGGTGCTCTCGATGACGAAGCGTTCCGGGTCTTTTCTTGGTTCTGTCTTGAACTCTTGTCATTACCTGAGACTGCAGAAGTGGATGTTCTCGCCGATATCACGCCCCTGGCCCAGAGCGGAAAGTTCACCGAGTCATCCTGCCCCGAGACCCGAAAGATAGGCTATAGGATTCAGCGCCTCCTGCAACTCCGAACTTCTCCCAATAGCAAGTCTGTTGATGGTTATGCCCCAGGTGGTAGACATGACAACGACTTCGAGGACTTCAGAAAAGTCGCCGTCTATCCGACCACGGACGAGTTCCTCTCAGCTGAGAGGCCGTTCTACCGTCGCGCAAAGGAGGTCTTCGAGACGGACATGTTGGAGCGAGCCGCAGTCCACTTGGACAACACTTACCGGTTGACTCGAGAAGACCTTCTCGGGGAGCTGAGGAGTGACTGGCAGATTGCACAAGGCCGGAAAAGTGGGCGGAGATCTGCTCTGACTCTCCGCAAACTCTGGCCGATATATCTGGATTTGGGAGACGACAAGACACGAAAGAAGTGTTCCATCGCGCTTGGATGCGGTGCAGGTCTGGAGGAGCTTGGAAAAAAGCAGCCAAGTGCTCGGAAAAAGTGGCTCGAGGACAACAAAAGCTACCTGCGGCACCAAGCATTCGGCGCCCTGTACCAAGGACAGGAGATCTTCGGCTTCGCTTTTGTTGACCGCGACATCGACAGTCTGCTCAAATCTCCCCCGGTGGTCATCCTGCAGTTCACAAACGACGAGGCCTTGAAAAGAGCCCTCTTGGCGTTGAAGAACACCCAGGACGTCATGTTCACCCTGGTAGATACGCCCGTATTTGCGTACGAACCGGTGTTGGAGCGCCTCAAGGACATGAAGGAACTCCCTCTACAAGACCAATTGCTAGATCCCTCGGATGCCACGGATGACTTCGTGCCACGTTCAGCCATACGGATGATCATAGAGCGTCTCGCTTCGAGCAACGTGGAAGTATTGATTAAAAACGGCCGCGTCGATAAGAAATTCCAATTGGATTACTCTCAACGTCATTCCTTGAAAAGCGCTCTGTCTAGGAAGGCCAGCGTTATCCAGGGGCCTCCAGGTTCGTTGCTAAGCTCATTTGATGTTTCTTCTCTTTATCCCAGGTCACATCACTGCACCAAGACTCTAATTCCGACGACTTTCCTACATTCATGCATTGTAGCCCCTTGCTCCGGTTGGCAGGCTTCAGGACTAATTGAGTTAGGTACTGGAAAGTCGTTCATAGGTGCCCTTGCAATGCATTTCATCATCCAAAGAACAGACTTCAAGATCCTTGTCATCACGTACACCAACCACGCCCTGGACCAATTTCTTGAAGATCTGCTCGATCTTGGCATCGAAGGAGAGGCCATGGTCCGATTGGGTTCCAAATTCACACCAAGGACTGCTTCTTTGCTTCTCTCCAAGCAAAAGTCCGACTATCGCCGTACCAAAGACGCGTGGCGTGTTATTGACAGTCTGAAGGCAGAAGCTGCCTTACGGAGCATGAGATTACGCGAAGCCTTCAGAAGTTACATCCAGTGCCGTCCCACATTCCATGACATTCTGAACTATCTCGAATTCTCTGAGGACGATTCACACTTCTTCGAGGCTTTCATCGTACCATCTGACACCGATGGTTACAAGAAAGTCGGAAAGAAGGGGAAGGCTATTGCTGAGGATTATCTATACCAATGTTGGAGATGCGGTCAAGGGCCTGGTATATTTACGCTCCATGCTCTCAAGAATCACCCGAGCGTGTGGAATGTTGCACCCCTTTCGCGATTGAAATACATTGGGAAATGGTTCTCGGCCATTCTCCGGGAGAAGGCTGAACGTGTTCAAGAACTCGCTAGGCAGTACGATCTCATACAACGGCGCATGGACACCCATTTCAAAGAGAAAGACGTCTCAATTTTACGTTCCAAGCGTATAATTGGCTGCACAACCACCGCTGCCGCCAAATACACAAAGCTCATCACTTCTGCGCAGCCAGACGTTGTGTTAGTGGAAGAGGCCGGTGAGATCCAGGAGAGCCACATTCTCACTGCCTTGACTCCATCCGTCAAACAGCTCATTCAGATTGGAGATCACAAGCAGCTGCGACCCAAAATCAACAACTACCAACTGACAGTTGAGAAGGGAGAGGGCTATGACTTGAACCGCTCCCTGTTCGAGCGACTGATTCTGCAGGGACATCCGCATACAACCCTGCGGAAGCAACACCGCATGCATCCGGACATATCACACCTTGTCAAAGAGCTCACATATCCAGACCTAGAGAACGGTCCGAAGACGTCAGCCCGTGAGCCCATACGTGGACTCGAGGGCCGTGTCATCTTCGTAAATCACAACTACCCTGAGTTGCAGAACGATAAGATCGGCGATCGCCGCGACCAGGACTCCAAGTCCAGCAAAGAAAACGACTTCGAAGCAAGGATGGTTTTGAAAACGGTGAGATTCTTGGCGCAGCAGGGTTACACTACGAAGAACATGGTTGTTCTCACGCCCTATCTCGGTCAGCTCCGACTCGTGAGAGACATGCTCATGGATGATGTTGACCCATTGCTGAGTGACTTGGACTCTCATGAGCTCATCCAAGCGGGTTTGTTGACCAAGGCAGCTGCCAAGGTCAACAAGTCACCACTTCGTATATCGACAATCGGTAAGCCATGAAATGAACACAAGCAATAGTCCACAACTAATTTTCAAAGATAACTACCAAGGCGAAGAGGCCGACATTGTCATTGTCTCCTTGACCCGGAGCAATGCAAATGGTGACATCGGCTTCCTCGCAGCACGCGAGCGGCTGAACGTTCTTCTGTCCCGAGCACGGAATTGCCTCATCATGTTTGGCAACATGGAAACTTACATGCACAGCAAGAAGGGAACAGATACATGGAACCCCTTCTTTGATCTGATGAGGGCAAAGAACCATCTTCATGACGGGCTGCCGGTCAAGTGCGAGAAGCATCCTGACAGGAAGTTTCTTCTCAAGGAACCAGATGACTTTGACAAGTGCTGCCCGGATGGCGGGTGTACCGAGGCATGGTGAGTGATACGATCCACATACTCGACGTGATTCATTTCGCTGATAATTCAATTCAGTGATGCTCCTCTCAATTGCGGACTACACAACTGCATCTTGCGCTGTCACCGAGTGGATGACCATTCCCAGATGCCATGCCCGCACAAGGTGGACAGGGTCTGCGACAGGGGTCACAAACTTAAGATGCCATGTCATATGCGCAATGACAAGTGCCGAACGTGTGCAAAAGAGGATCTGGAAACAGAGCGGAGGATAAAGAGAGACCTGAAGCTCGAGGCTGACAGACAGGCTCGCGAGGCAGCATACAAGAAGGAACTTGAAGAAATCCAAGACGAGATCGATCACGAGCGGCGCATGGTCAGATACCGCAATGACGAAGAAGAACAGCAGAGGACGCTGGCCCAGCAGCGTGCCGACCTTGCAGCGCTGAAGGACACTGCAGAACGGATCCTCAAGGCTCCAAAGCCACAGAATAAGCAGAATATGCCGGGCTCATTTCCTGTATTCGACCCTCCGACTCCCCCGACTGATGCAGACTCTGCCGACAGTCTGGAAGGCCTCCCGGAGGGCCCGGAACAAGAATGGAAATACCTCAAGCAGCTCGAAGGGGCCAAGAGCGAGCCCTTAGACAAAATGATGGGCATGATCGGGCTCGAAGACGTGAAGTCGAGATTTTTGTCCGTGAAGTCGAGGGTTGACACAGCGATTCGGCAAGATATCTCACTTAGCAAGGAACGCTTCGGCTGTTCCATGTTGGGTAATCCTGGAACAGGTATGTATAGACGCAAGCTTCATTTTATTTTAGAAAGGGGTTGTTTTTGTGCTTGGATGCTGCTCAATGTTGTTTACATTCAGTCACTTTCAAAATCGCTTTCATACCATAGCTAATGCTCTTTCATTAGGGAAAACCACTGTTGCTCGACTCTATGCTCAATTTCTCACCTCGCTCGGCGTCATCCCGGGGAGCTGCTTCAAAGAAGAGACTGGAGCTAGTTTGGCCAACGCAGGAGTATCTGGCTGCAAGAACATCATCGATGAGATCCTGAATGACGGCGGCGGCGTTCTTTTCATCGACGAGGCCTACCAGCTGACATCCGGGAATAGCTTCGGTGGCGGGGCAGTCCTGGATTACCTCTTGCCAGAGATCGAGAATTTAAATGGCAAGGTGGTTTTCGTGCTCGCTGGCTACAACAAGCAAATGGAGAGCTTCTACGCACACAATGTGAGTGCCACCACACCCCGATTCAATGAACCAGTCGAGAAAAAATGCCAGGTAGCTGACCATCTGAGCAGCCCGGCCTGCCGTCAAGGTTTCCTATCGAGATGAAATTCGACGACTACACTGATGAGGAGCTGCTGCGCATCTTTGAGCTTAAGATGCAACAGAAATACGGAGGTCGGATGAAATGCGAAGACGGCTTAAGGGGTCTCTACTGCCGGATTGCGACAAGAAGAATTGGCCGTGGCCGAGGCCGAGATGGCTTCGGTAATGCCCGGACGGTTGAGAACACCTTGGCCACAGTCAGCTCACGCCAGGCCGCAAGGCTGAGGAAGGAGCGGCGCGACGGCAAGAAGCCTGATGACTTTTTGTTCACCAAAGAAGATGTCATAGGCCCCGAGCCAACGGAGGCCTTGAAAAAGAGCGAGGCATGGAAGAAACTGCAGAGGCTCTTTGGTCTCACAGCCGTCAAAGAAGCAGTCAAGTCCCTTGTCGACAGTGTCATGCAAAATTATACCAGGGAGCTAGATGAGCAGCCACCCATCGAATACTCATTGAACCGTGTGTTCTTCGGCAATCCTGGCACAGGAAAGACAACCGTTGCCAAGCTGTACGGGGCTATTCTTGTGGATCTAGGGTTGCTCTCTAAGGGCGAGGGTAAGTATCTCTGTCTATGGCAGTATCTTTGGAAATGAATAGGATGACTAACAGGGTGTCTAGTGATTGTCAAGAACCCTTCAGACTTCGTCGGTTCCGTCCTCGGTGAATCAGAGAAACAGACAAAAGGCATACTAGCTGCATCTTTGGGCAAGGTTCTTGTCATTGACGAGGCATATGGGCTGTATGGTGGCCAGGGGTCCACTGCAGACCCATACAAGTCAGCTGTCATCGACACCATTGTCGCCGAGGTGCAAAGTGTCCCTGGAGATGATCGATGTGTGTTGCTTCTCGGTTACAAAGATCAGATGAACACAATGTTCCAGAACGTCAACCCAGGTCTCAGCCGGCGTTTCCCCATCTCCTCGGCCTTCGAATTTGAGGACTTCGACGACAATGCCCTGCTCCAGATTCTAAATCTGAAGCTGAAGCAGCAGGGCTATACTGCCACAGATCAAGCCAAGCGGGTGGCAATGGAAGTTCTCAGTCGTGCAAGAAACCGGCCAAATTTTGGCAATGCTGGCGAGATAGATATTATGCTTGATGCAGCGAAGGCAAGACATCAGGCGAGGTTGTCACGCAAGGAAACCACCTCCACCTCTACCCTCGAGGCGCTGGATTTCGATGAGAATTTTGATCGTGCTGAGAGAGCTGAAACCAACGTTTCCAAACTATTCGAGGGGACTGTTGGTCAAGAGGACGTCATCGCGAAGTTGCAGGCCTACCAAGAGACAGTTAAAACAATGAAGTCCTTGGACCTGGACCCAAGGGAAGATATACCCTTTAATTTCCTTTTCCGTGGGCCCCCAGGTACCGGCAAGACAACAACAGCGAATAAGATGGGCAAAGTATTTTACGACATGGGATTCCTCGCCACGGCCGAGGTCGTGGAGTGCTCGGCGACCGATCTCATCGGTCAGTTCGTTGGTCAGACGGGACCCAAAGTGCAGGCGAAATTGGACACAGCGCTGGGCAAGGTCCTCTTCATCGACGAGGCGTATCGCCTAAGCGAGGGCCACTTTGCCAAAGAAGCCATGGACGAGCTAGTCGACGCGACGACAAAGGAGAAATATGCCAAGAAGCTGATCATTATTCTTGCGGGCTACGAGAATGATATTAATCGCCTCATGACGACTAACCCCGGGCTTACTTCTCGTTTCCCTGAGGTCATCGACTTCCGGACTTTGCGTCCAGACGAGTGTGTAAAACTGCTCCTGCAGGCACTGATGTCGCACAAGAGCCGTCTGGCGGGCCCAATGTCAAAGAAGAAAGTCAACCTCGACGTTTCCGTGCTCCAGACGCTGGAGCAGCCTCTGGGAGCCAAGTTGAATCACTTATTCTCCGAGCTAGCCAAGCAGGATAGCTGGGCGAGTGCCCGTGATGTCAAGACTGTTGCCAAAAGTATATTCAGTGGCGTCATCCAAGACAAGCAAGGTATTGCGAAGGGCCACTTGACCGTCCGCGGAGACATCATTGAGGCGGAGCTGACGAAGATGCTCCACGAGCGTGCGAGCAGGAGCGTGGAGAACAGCAGATCATCGCCTGCATTGCAGGGGCTTGACCAAATCCTTTCCCAAATGCCACCGTCTCCTGCTGCGCCCGGGTTCAAGACCAAGACCACCACCAAACAGTCTTTCACAAGCCATGAACCAACTGCACCAGAAGAGGGAGAAGAGCCCAGGAAGAAAGAAAAGCTTCCCAATGAGGCTGTGAAGCCCTCCAGACGAGAGGCGACACGGGACGCAGGGGTCAGCGACGAAGTGTGGGAGCAGCTCCAGAGGGACAAGCAGGCCGAGGAGCAACGAGAGCAGGAATACCAGGACCTCCTCAAGGCGCAGCGGACTGCCTCGGACGAGGCAAGGGAACAGATCGTCAGGAAATTGCTCGAGGAGGAGGAGCGCAGGCGGAAGGAGGAGGAGGCGCGGAAAAAGCTCGAAACGATGGGGGTGTGCCCAGTCGGGTTCCCCTGGATCAAGCAAGATGGAGGGTATCGCTGTGGGGGAGGGTCTCATTATATGTCTGATGCTGCTGTGATGAAATTATGAAAGGATACCCAAGTCCGCATTTATTTTCTTGCAGTTTTTATTATCAGGAAGGCTTCTTGGAAATATTTCCCTCCACCTGAGTCAATGAAGTATTACAGATTAGGAATTCCACGACGCAATGCCTCACGAGAATTTAGAGAATAGTGTCAAGAATCTGTGTGAATTCCTATGGTTACATTCTAATCTTAGTACAATTATCTTTTAGTATAGCCTAATTCAGACCAGGCCGTCGTTATGTAGAGAAAAGAGGTGAAAAAGTCGCTCATCCTCACACGGAAATAAACCGTGGAGGAGATAGTCACATCAGGTCTGGTATGTTGGCCAGACCGACGCCTCTATGTCTTCATCGAGGACAAGGGCGTCATCTTCCAAGTGGGTTTTGTTGGAAGAGAGAGACATTTCAGGCCGTATGGTGATGATATACGACCGAGCGATGGTGGGCCGGCTGCCGGTGGGAGTCATTGGCAGCCTCCGGCTACTTGGCCGGGCCAGGCTTGTACTCGAACATGGAAGCGTCGCTGAAGGCCTTGGAGTCGAACTTGAAAGTATCCATGTCGACGGGATCGGGGCCGTTGCTGGATTTGGCGACCTTCTTGTACCGACTTGGAAGAGGCAACACGTGCCTGCCCCCCAGAAATGGCTGGATCTGTGGTTCGGGAGGGCAACTGACAGGCTCCTCAGCCTCAGGTACGGCGTCAACTTTTTCTTCTTTGGGATCGTGAAGCGAAAGTTTCGAGAAATGGTGCGCCAAATCGTAGAAAACGGGGTAGTCTCTGCACTTGCAACGGTTAGGACTACGGAACCTGCGGAAAGTGGTGGCCGCTAGCTGCATCTTTAGCGATTTGGATTCTTCTTCTGCAGCCTTGCGCGCTTCCAGATTGGCTTCGGATACCGCAAGCAGTTTCTCCTTCTCTGTCGCGAATTTCTTCTGTAAGGAGGTTTCGAGAGACTTTTTCTCTGATTCGAAAAGTTCCTCGCGCTCCTTGATTTGAGCTTCTAAAGACTGCATGGACTTTTTCTGTGACCTGGCGATTTCCTCGTGCTCATTAATTTGAGCTTCTAAAGACTGGAGGGACTCTTTCTGTAGCCTGGCGATTCCCTCACGCTGCTTGACTTGAGCCTCGAATATCTCATGTGACCTGATGAGTTCCTCGCGCTCATTACTTTGAGCTTCCAGGGATTTGTACTGTGCGCTGACGAGTTCATCGCGCTCCCGGATTCGCTGGAGAAGTTCCTTCTCTCGCAGGTCTCCCTTTTCGACTGCGCGCCCGAGTTTCTCCTCTAGGTCCTTGATCTTCTGCTGTAGCTCCTTGAACTGCTCGTGTAGCGGACGCGTCAGACCGATATCCGCAAGCATGTTTCGCAACTTGACGATTACAGCTTTTTGAGCTTTGTTGGCATCTTCTAAAACAGCGTTTTCCCCGTGAGCTTGGTACATTTCGGCGGCATGTGTCATGCCGTTGCTGTAGAGGAGGTCGATTTTCTCCTCCAGCTCGTCCTCCAGGCGGCGCTTCTGAAGCCGCAATTTCTCTATGAGTGGATCGGGGATTACCTTCGCCTTCTTTGGAGCCGCATCGACGTGAGATACGAGGCGCGTGACTTTCTTCGGCTTGAAGCCAATATCGAGATGGTTCGCGGCGAGCATGGCGATATTGCTGATGACGAAGACCAGCAGTGTTGCACAAAGGGCGATGATAGTGACCGCAACTTGGGAGATGTTCAGGAGGGCATATCCAAGTTTCTCGAGAATAGTTTGACATGTAGCCTTGGGCCAATACACAAGGCTTGTCACTGCTTTCAAAGCTGTCCCTATAGTTTGGAACGAAGCGATGATGGTGAAACAGATAAAGACCGATAGAACGATCGAGCAAGCATTTGTTGCTAGTAGGAGGAAGACGGTACCAACATGTGGGCTAAAGTTAGCGGGAAGTCCAGTGGACGACTCGGTCCACACACACGCACCATGCTCAGCATGGAAGGTGAGGTTCTCGTACGACGGTCGAGGCAGGAAATATCGGTCTACCGAGCGGAGCGCAGGGAATCGCTCGATCGTGTCGGTGGCGATACGTCGGCAAACACTGATGTAGGGAATGACAAGGGCCTCGGCTCTGTAGTGAATGGCTTCGACCTGCTCAGAAGCGAGGACGCGATCGCGGAGCTGAATCAATTGGTCGAAGTTGATGTTTCCGTGGCTTCGGTGGTAGAATTCTTGAAAAAGGGTAATAGCAGAGGTAACATAGGTCGCGTTACTGGTAGAGACAAGACAGGTCGCGTTGCTAGCATTGCCAGCAGAGGTAAAATAGGTCGTGTCATTAGTAGGGGAAACATAGTTCGCATCGCTAGCATTGATAGCATCGGTAACATAGGTCGCGTCGTCGACAAGTGTGAAAGGCGTCTCCGTGGGGCGTAGAAGCATGGCCACAAGGGTGAAGATCACGAAGCGATACATTGTCTTTTTTGCCGCGTTAGCTTTCCAAGTCAATTTATAGCGGAAGGCAAGGTAGACCATAGGATGCGAAGGACTAGACTTACTGCAATTGGGTGATGAGTGAATTGGGTTGCTAGTGTTGATGCCGCCAGTTCGTTCGAAGCAGCAAAGCAGGCGGGTGAATTTGTGCTAGACACTGTTGCAGGTTGGATACTCGAGGTCGACTAAATGTCTAGGAACGGCATGAATCGATAAAAAGGCAATTTGGGTAGAAAGAAATGTTGCCAGACAGAAGCGCAAGTGTCGTCGCTGTCTAGAATTCTGGAGTTTGGGTGGAGGGTGGAGGATGGGGCGAGGGATTGACTGGCAACGTTGACAGCAGCGGCTGAAGGTCGCGTCAGATATGTGATGATGGAGGATTTTGGAAGCTCAAGGCAGATCGAAAATCGAGAATGGGATCAATCAATTGGCAAAATGCGGTGGTCAGAATGCAGTGTTGTCGTCAGACAGGAGCGCAGGCGTTGTCGCGTTGAAGGGGGTCGAAGGAAGGTTGACAGTTTTGGCAAGCGGGGATGTTGTTTGAAGGCAGTCGACGCAAAGCTCTGGCAGCATCCAAGAATAAATAGAGTAGCTGGCGGTCTTGTTACAATTCACTTACTCTCAGTGAATGGTAAGCACCCTGTCAGGCGTCGAAACCTGCGCATCTGATTATGCGGTATGAATAGCCTCAGCACGCTGGGATGGCGCTTGGTCAGTTCATTGCGAGTTCTCCTTTGAATTTCGTCCAGTACTTCGTTTGTCGAGTATTTTGATCGTCCAGACTGGTCTCAATCACTCCATGCCACCCAGCATTAAAACGCAGCATGCGCGTGATCACAACGAACCCACGTCGTTTCGCTCTCATCTGCCTAGTGATAGCATCCCTCTTTATTGTGCAGGCACAGACAAACTTAGCGGCCCTTTCCTCGACGCTCCCTCTCAAGCATCTCATCGAATTCCTTTTGTGCCTGCTCCTTGGCATACGACTTCTCCTCGTCTGCTGTTGTGTAGTTGTAAGAAGTTCCATCTTGCGCACCACGAGAGGTCATCTCATCCTGACGTTTCTTGGCCCATGAGCCTGGCTGACCACGTGCCGCTTGTGCCTGGCCCCTGATCCTGTCCCAAGCAGAGCCACCTTGCTGTGTTGATTGCTGGGTTGGAGGATTGTTCTGCTCCGATGCTGCGACAGGAGAGGCATCGTCGAAAATGTAAGACTCTTGATTGTATGAATCCTGACGCTCAGTTTGCGGCTTCTGTGTCGCAGTCCATTGCGTCGTCGTTGACATTGGTGCGGCCTTTTCGGGTTGTTCCGACCCGGCCCAGCCGGCTGATTCTGGTGCTGGCTCTGGTTCTTCCCACCTCGGTTGGGACAACTGCCGACGTGGCTGGCCTAAAGGTTCCTGTGGCAGAGCAGGTTGCTGTCCACCTCTCATCGGAACGCCTGCACGACGAGATAACTCCCGGCGGTAGGATTCAAGCCTGTTGTCCGAGCCGGCGTTGGCGGAGTAGACAGAGATTGCGTACGAAGTTGCAAGAAGACCAATCGAGACCTTGCTGACAGTATACCAGGCAAGCACCCGGACTCCATGCCATGTCCAGGTTGAAATCATACCCTCAGGCACGCCGGGGAACTTGTTTGGGTTAAACCTTGGCGGCTTCGGATTATAGAATGGGAAGCCAAACTTGGAGCGTGTGGCTTTCTCAAACGCATAGGTTGCTCCGACTGCAAGTGGTGACGCATATGAAATGGTGACCAGTAATTTTGAACTGTTAGAGGTTCATTTGTGAGCATGCCGGAACCATACCATAAATGAACAAATGTGTATGTACATATATATATATATACGTACAAGTGGTAGGCCATGGCATCCTTTTCGGACTGTGTGAGCTCTCTGCCAACAGAAGCGGACGAGGCCATGACCTTGGTTGCGACTCTAGTCTTGACATAGTCGTCGGACGATCCGAATAGCCGAGACCAGAAGGGCATCTGAGGGAGCGCATCGTAGTTGATGCCGAGCCTGTCTGCATTCCTGCGGGCCGATTCGATAGGGACGTTGCTACCGCCGCTGAAGTCTGCCATGGCTGAGAAATAGCAGCTCAGTGATGTCGCTAGATAGATGCTTGAGTGAGGCAGAGCAAAGCTCGGTAAAAAGAAGTCGAGTGAGGTGAGGTCAGGTCGGGTAGGGCGAGGTGAGGTGAGCCGAGATGAGCCTCGAGGTGAGCTTCGAAGTGGGCCGGGAGTGGTGGGACGTCATTGAAGTTGGGCCCGAGGAATCAGGGGGTCCGGGGTAGCTCGCGCCACCTGGCAGCGCCACAGTCAGCCTCCGTTCCTTACTGCAGGCACAGGTGTAGAGGTGCTAGCACCACTGGACCCCTGCAAGGACATCAACGCGGCTGCATATGAGCAGACGCGACCAACGCGTCCAGGCGTTCGTTCCCAGGGCAATTGACTTGCACGCAGAAGGGTCCACCAACCTTGAACATCTGCCCTTGTCTCCTCCCATGACCATCACCAACCCTTCAAGGCGACGACAAGACCACCCCATCCCTATCATTGCGATTGGGAAAATATAGTGGCAGTATCATGAGTTCGACAAGTCGCCATGCCTCTTTCCAAATCCTTCTCTGAGCAGTCCAGATTTCCAAAGGCAAGTAAACAAATCACAACCACCCAATCGCTCCAAATGCAAATGCAGATGCGAAATGCATGTACATCCACACAATGATGCGGCTTTGGCACTGACCAGAATGACTTCCAACAGCAACGGCAAGCCCAATGGCAAAGGGCAAAGTCTCACTCTGGCGCCATACCCTCTAAGCCGCCAGCACGACCACCTGCCCCCGTCTCCGCCACCACCAAGAACAAGTTGTCAAAGTTCCAATTCCAGAAGCCAGCAACTGAGCAGTCCGAATCCATCTCCAATCTTGACTCCATTCCTGAGAACCAAGAGAGGGCATCAGCCGGGCAAACCACCAATGCTCTTGAGAATGGCGATTCCAACAAGGAGAACCTTCAAAAAGGAGGGCCAGATCCAGCAGGAAAAGGATCACTGCCTGGCCAACAGCATCGTGCTACAGTAACGCCCGTCAGCAGATTGGCCTGGCAGGACCTCATGGGCGTGACCGATGCAGAGAAGCAGGAAGATGATACCTCGCCAACGGAGCGCCTTCTCTGGCACAACGATCGTGATGATACTGCCGACATGATCTCGCCCCTTGTCCCGCGTCGGGGTAAGAAGCGCGCCAGGAGCTCGTCACCCATATCTTCCCCGGCTGGCGACAAAGTACGAACACCGGTCGTCAATGTGAAAAAGCTCAAGAAAGCTTTGAAGTCGGAGCATGCAGACCCGGCGCTCGATCTATGGGATCGCTTCGCTGTTGGCGGCACTGCGGATAGTAAGAGCCCGTTGGGGGCTACAAACCCGGCCCTTGCCCACCTCATGGTCTCCTCTTCCCCTCGGCCGCCAAAAGATGGAAGCCCAAATCACGCTGAAAGCAGTCTCAGAAGAGCGATAAGTTGCGGTTCTCATTGGCCGAAACGACGTCGGGTCGAGACTGCGTCGGAATCCGGCCCAGTCAAAGAGACTGAGGAAAATACCAAGTCCTCGATGGTGTCAGCTCTTCTCGAGACAGTCAATGGGGAAATTAGTAAGACTGAATACGCTGAGAAAGACCCTCCCGGCATGGAGTCGCCGTCTGTTAAAAGAAAACGGTCACCCAAAAAACAGAGATCACTCCCTCGCCCGCCAGTATTACCGGAGCCATTCGAGCTTGAGAGCGCAGCACCACCGCAACGCAATGCTTTCCATAACGAGGCGAAGAATGGCGCGAGAACACCAACCTCGGATTATGGAGACGATGATTTCGATGACGATACACTTTTGGAACTTGATGTCTCCCTGCTTAGTGGACAGACTGAGACTCGAACGTTCTCAGGAGCGGCGGCGACTCTTGCAGACGCGGACGTGCAGGAGGCCGAAGGGCGAGGTACCAAGCAGGTAACGCCTTCGGATGAGGAATTTGATGATATGGATGACGATCTACTGGCTGCGGCGGAAGACATGATCGGAAGTGTCGAACCAAGCCTCACTACACAACCCGCTCGACCTCCACCAGCCGAATCAATTCAGCTTGATGGCGGTACGGAGGATGACGATCAATTTGGTGATGACTTTGGTGGAGACTTTGATTTCGAAGCCGCGGAGCTTGCCGCTACTCAAACAGCTGGTCAAACAGATTCATCGTTAACGCACGTACGTACCATCTGATAGCTCACCAATAGTCAATAAACAATTTTGCTAAGATAAACGAGTAGGTGAGTCACAAGCCGACCGCAATTCAACGATACCTAGTGATCAATGTGCTTGAGAACACATATTCGGATGAACGAGGGCGAGAAGCGCCTGAGGTGATCCTGATTGTTCAAGCCGAGAGACTCAAGACCACCAAGACGGTCCATCTCCGAGGGGACTGGGTTGACACACCAGTCCATCCTAAATCTCACGTACACATCATTGGCAGCTTTGGATCCAACGGGAGATGCGTCATCGACAACAATCAAAACATCCTGATCCTCCATCCGGATCAATTGATTTCGGCTACCGTTGTTGCTGACTCCTTCAGCTGCATGCGGCGAGCCGTCTTACAGGATCGAGTAAAGGCTACAAGTGAGGCTTCGGCCCCGCTTGTATACGGCACAATTCTGCACGAGATCTTCCAAGAGGCACTTGTAGCAAACAGCTGGGACCAAGCCTTTCTGAATGGCGTGATCGAGAAGGCGATGAAGAAGCATATCGAAGACCTGTATACCATAAAGGTCAACTTCACTGATGCCCGTGAGCACCTATCCTCGAAGATGCCCGAGTTACGAGGCTGGGCCGAGAAGTTCGTTTCTTCGTATCCCAAGCCAGATGCTGTCGCCCATGGTCGGAACAACGAGAAGACTAGTGTATGCGTCAGCAAGTTACTCGACATCGAAGAACATGTCTGGTCACCTTTATACGGGCTTAAGGGGAATATCGACGCCACCGTCCAAGTAACTGTCAAGAACAGTCAAGAGAGACGAACTCTGACCGTTCCTTTCGAAGTCAAGACCGGCAAGAACGTCAGCGAGAACCACCAAGCTCAGACAATGCTGTACAACCTTCTCTTGTCGGACCGATACGACATCGAAATTGTCTACGGCATCTTATACTATATGGAAACATCACTGACAAAGATCATTCCTGCCGTACGCAACGAGCTACGCCACATGATCAAACAGCGCAACCAGCTCGCCGTCTACATCCGTGAACGCAGCGTACAACTTCCGCCGATGAAGAACAGCAAGCATGCATGTGGCAAATGCTATGCTCAGACCTCTTGTTTCACGTACCACAAACTCGCCGACGATGGGGACGGGGATTCAAGTGGTCTGCAAGAAAAGTTTGATCAGATTGTCAAACACATGACGCCAGTCCATAAGGACTTCTTCCTGAAGTGGGAGGATCTGCTGACGAAGGAAGAGAAGGAGAGCCAGAAGCTCCGTAGAGAGCTCTGGACGATGCTCAGCGTGGAGCGTGAAAAGCTTGGCAGGTGCTTCGCCGACGTGATCATCGAGGAAGGCTCAGCCTCGGAGGATACGCATAGTCAAAAAATCAACCGCTTCCACTATGCATTCATCAAGGAAGATGCAGCACCTGGGTTCTCCTTCGCGGATTCGCAAATCGCCGTTGGAGAGCCCATTGTGGTGTCGGACGAGCAAGGACATTTCGCTCTGGCACTTGGGTTCGTCACAGCAGTGAGAAAGCAGCGGATCAGTGTGGCTGTTGACCGAAGGCTTCACAACGCCCGCATACGGCAGCCTGGATTCGACAAGCGAGATAATCAGGTCTACGCCAGCATCATGGAGGTTGTCCCAGAAGGAGTGCCTCCCGAGCAATCCCAAGGCAGAATCAAGGAGCCTCCAATCCGATACAGGTTGGACAAAGACGAATTCAGCAACGGCATGGCACTGGTCCGGAATAACATTGTATCAATCATGGCAGACGTTCAGTTCGGGTCTGAGAAGATTCGGCAATTGGTAGTGGATTTGGAACCGCCAACCTTCAAGTCGGCGGCGACGCAATACACTATAGCCGACAAGAACAGTTTGAACGTTGACCAAAAGAAAGCCATCGAGAAGGTCATGAGTGCCAAGGACTACGCTCTTGTTCTTGGTATGCCCGGTACTGGAAAGACGACGACCATAGCCCACATAATACGGGCATTGGTGGCTCAGAAGAAGAGTGTTCTGCTCACCTCATACACCCACACGGCCGTTGACAACATTCTACTTAAACTCAAGCACGACGATATTCCCGTCCTCAGACTAGGTGCGCCTGCTAAGGTCCACCCTGAGGTCCAAGACTTCGCCATATTAGCAGGTCAGCCCATGGACACCTTTGAGGAAATCCGCAGTGCCTGGCATGACACACCCATCGTGGCAACGACTTGCCTCGGAACGAGCCACGCCATATTCAATGAGCGTACATTTGATTATTGCATCGTCGATGAGGCATCACAGATTACGCTGCCGATCTGCTTGGGTCCCATCCGGATGGCACGAACTTTTGTTCTCGTCGGCGACCACAACCAACTGCCACCTCTCGTCCAAAATGAGGAGGCTAGACTTGGCGGCTTGGATATCAGTCTATTCAAACTCCTCTCCGACACTCATCCCGACTCAGTCGTCAACCTGGAGCACCAGTACCGCATGTCCGAGGACATCATGACGCTGAGCAATACGCTGATCTATGAGGGCCGACTCAAGTGCGGGACCGAGGAACTGCGACTGCAAAAACTCGATGTCCCCAACATGGACGGGCTGCGCAGACACCACTACGATGCCACAACACTTGTCTCTTCCCAGACAAACTCATTCTGCACAGGCATGGGAGCGTGCTGGCTGCGCGATCTGGTGGACCCAGAGACGCGCGTCAGTTTCGTCAACACGGACGCTCTGCCATCGTCGCGAGAAGAAGCCAAGGGTAACCGAATCGTCAACCCGTGCGAGGCACGTATTGTCGTGCAGCTCGTGGACGCCTTGCTCACAGTCGGCGTCCCGGCCACCGAGATTGGCGTGATGACACACTACCGTTCCCAATTATCGATGCTCAAGCACGGCCTGCGTGGCCGCGGCACCAACAGCGGTGGTATCGAGATGCACACTGCGGATCGCTTCCAGGGCCGTGACAAGGAGGTGGTTATCCTGTCACTCGTCAGATCGAACGAGGCATGCAGTATTGGAGATCTACTCAAGGACTGGCGAAGAATCAACGTCGCTTTCACGCGCGCCAAGACCAAGCTGCTAGTCGTGGGTAGCCGAAGCACCCTCAAGGGCAGTGGGTGTGAGGAGATGCTGGCGCGATTTATCGGGCTGATGGAGCAGCGGCGCTGGATCTATGACCTGAAGCCAGACGCGCTCGATGAGCATTACTTCGAAGATACGGGCACGCAAATTACGGCTACTGCGGCGACCGGGATGGGCGGCAGTCCGGTCGACAAGGCCAAGAAGCAGCTGAACAGCACGGGTGTACTCTGGAGCGAGCCTGGAAGGAAACAGGCGTTGCTTCCGGCATTCAAGCAGCCGAAGAAGAAGATCCTAGGGAGCAGCCAGGGTGGCAAGGAGAACCAGCCGCCACATGGGGCTGGGCCGAGAAAGGCTAAGATTGACGAGAGAGTGTTACTGAAGGGGAAGCCGAATCTGGCCAACATTCTGAGCGAGATGACTGGGAACACATATTAGGCGTTGGAATATACGTATTAAGGGGCTTGACGGCATGAGGGAAACGCATGGGTTGGGCTAAGGCAGGCATGGATATGGGAGGGCGTCTTGGTCTATTGTATCTCTAGGATTGCAGCATTTGTTGTGCCCGCCAAAGCCTGGCGGGTTCTTGCTGAATTCTGTTGCTGTTTGCTCATCAGAAATGGACGGGTTTCATGTGAGACCAAAGATCAGGAGTGCTGCCGCCACCTAGGGCTGGGCTCACTCAATGAAAGCCTGAATGTCTACTCTACTACGTATTCGTATGATTACCGAGGTGCTGGGCCTGTGATAAGCATGGCCATTCCGACATTTCTCGAGCTTGGCTGTTCCAAAGTTTCGGGCGTGTAAGACGATTGGCGCGGCTGTCGGGGAACCTGACCTGTGGCACCTCCCTCGCCTTTGGGTCTGGTCTGGTCGAGTCGACTCGAATCGACTCGAGTCATCGTTGCCAGTCCCCAACGTTTCTCCGATCCGGAGGGTCCAGATGAGTCAGCAGCCTCCAGCTCAGCTGCGTTTCTGCGAGGAGAGCTCCTCTCCCACTCTGCAGGTGGCTCCCCCCAGACCTCAATCAAAGACCGCAGCAGCGGTAACCAAAGCAAGCCCGAGCTTCATCCGCCCCATCTTTGACTGCCAACCCAACACAGACCACCGTCTCCACTCACGACCTCGACACCTCTGCCGGCGACCACGACACTGCAAGGTCCGTCACGCAGTCAATCGATCAATCGATCAATCCACCCACCAACGAATCGGCCAACGACCACGAAACTCCGATCCGCCCCCAACAGAAAACACCGCTCCCATCACCGCCAGACACAGCGAAAGCAAACAACACACACCCCCTCAACCCGCTCCCTCAGCAAAAGAGATAAAAAAACACAGTCATGCGCGGAGCCGCCCTGCGACCAGCGGTCCTGGCCCGCGCCAGCCGCCAGATCGCCGCCAGGCGCACCCTCAGCACGACGCCGGCCCGGGCGAGCGGCGGCCACGGGCACGGCCCGGAGTTCGACCCGCCGACGGGGTGGCTCTTCGGCGTGCGGCCCGGCGAGAAGGCGGAGAAGGAAGGCTGGGAGAACCTGGCGTACTACGGCTTCTGCGGCAGCCTGGCTGTGTTTGGGGTTGCGTATGCCTTCAAGCCTGATACCTCGTGAGTTGTTACCTGTCGTGTATTTCTCCCCTGGATTGGTTGGTTAGGAGGCGGTGAGAGGGATGGTATGTCTTTGGGAGGTGAGGTGGGAGAGGTTCGGATGGGCGGTATGAGTCAATTGAGGCGGGATGGGTATCTGATTGTCCTGAGCATGTCCGGTCCATGGAAAGGGGATGAAAGAGAGGGATTTTGCGCATTCACCTCATTGCTTTACATTCCAGGGAATGACTCCTGGCTGACCATGACTGCTCCCACAGGATACAAACCTGGGCTCTCGAGGAGGCTCGCAGACGGTTAGAAGCCGAGGGCATCCTGGAGGACCCCGACAAGAAGAACTAGACAACAGCAGCGGCGGAAGCGAAATGGACACGCGAGCCGACATGAACGCGCTGGGACGCTGAGCACATGCCACACGCAAAGCATGCTGCTTTATTCTAGACAGGAGTCGTCACCGCTGTGAATGGGGAAATTCAAAGGGCTGTACACTATGGACCGGTTGAACATGAAACAGAACATTTAATCGAGGCATAGAACGGGACAGGTGACAAGCATAGGCTGGCAAGAGGGCTGATAGAGCAGTCACTACTTCCGAATCCGAGAGGTGTGGATGAACATGCAAGATTTCTTTTGTCGCTCAAACATGGTCTATGAAATTGTGCCGAATCGCTCTCTCTCTTTTCTTTCTCCGTTGTCCCAGGATACTCTGGGAAAGTCCCAACAACCGCAAGGGACCGCCTCTAAACTGGTTCTTCTTTTCGGACCTCAAAACCATATCCTCCCTCTATCATGGCGACTGCTACCCCTTAGCAGACGTGGCTCCACTCGTGCTCCTCATCACCATATTGAATACCCTCCATCCAGTCCTTCATCCTGGTGGCGATCTCGCCCGACTCCTCGTTCTCAGACAGGCCACAGTCGACCAGCTGGCCCTTCCAGCTGATACTCCTGACGGGGCTGACGATGGCGGCAGTGCCAGTGCCAAAGGCCTCCAGCAGCCTGCCCTCGGCGGACGCCTCGGCCAGGTCGCGCATGGTGTACTTGCGCTCGGAGATGAGCCAGCCCTCGGGGGCGAGCCTCTCGCGGGCCAGTGCGAGGACCGAGTCGCGGGTGACGCCCTCGAGGATGGTGCCGTCCAGGGGCGCGGTGACGAGCTCCTTCTGGCCCGTCTCCTTGTTGCGCAGGGCGACGAACATGTTCATGGTGCCGACCTCGGTGACGTACTCCTCCTCGCCGAACAGCCACAGGTTCTGCGCGAAGCCGCGGCTCATGGCGTCGCGCTGCGGCACGATGCAGGGCGCGTAGTTGGCGCCCAGCTTCTTGTCGCCGACGCCGCCCGGCCACGCGCGCACGGCGTAGTCGGTGGCCTCGAGCGAGACGGCCTTGAACCCCGTGGGGTAGTAAGGGCCGACGGGGCTGGCGATGACGTACAGCAGGGCGCTGCCGGGCGGGCCGACGCCGAGGGTCTTTTGCGTGCCGATCATGGTCGGGCGCAGGTAGAGCGAGTAGCCGCGCTGCGAGGGGATGAAGCGCTCGTCGAGCTTGGCGAACTTGCCGATCAGGTCGATCATGGCGGTCGAGGAGAAGGTGGGCAGGGCGATGCGGGCGGCCGACCCGTTGAAGCGCTCCATGTTCTTGTCCGGGCGGAAGAGGCGGACCTGGCCCTTGGAGTCCTTGTAGGCCTTCATGCCCTCGAAGCACTCGAAGGCATAGTGGAAGACGCTTGTCGCGGGGTCGAGGGAGAGGTTCTGGTAGGGTTTGATGCTGGGGGCGAGCCAGCCGGATGTTTTGTTCCACTCGACGGTGAGCATGTGGTCTGGATGCAGGGACAATTGTTAGATACAGCAATGCTATATTCCAAATTCCATATTCAAGGAGTGACAAGGAGTCTTACCAGTGAAAGTGGCGCCAAAGATGAGCTCCTCTGGCTTCCTCAGAGGGCCGGGAGTCTTTGCGGTCTCGACGGTGAGCTTGGAGGGGTCGATGTCCTGTGGCTTGGACACAGATGCCGCCTCGGGCTTTATGCTGTAACACCTTGCTGGCTGCCATGATCTTTGCAGCATGGAGCGTGAGATCTGGGAGGCTCTGGGCCTCAGGGCACCACATCGAGGCACGAAGGCACGCATCTTGGTGGGTCGTGGCGTGGCCTGTTGCAAAGTGTGGAGGAGGACAGACGGCTCGAGCGAGAGAAGAGGTTTCTTGCACGAGTAAGGAAAGCACAGGACAAGACACAACAAGGAAAGACCAATTGACTTCTAAAAAGAAACGGCAGACGCTGTTGCTCGAGTCGAGAACAGGAGAAGTGTCACGGAATCTGGACTGACTATCTATAGCACTCGAGGATGCGAAAAGTGCGGGACAGGTATGACTGTCCGTCCACTCACTTATCAGTCATTTAGCTGACATCCCAGTGATCCCACACATTTGCTGCAGTCGCAAAGTTTCGACGGAGCCGTCATCGGAGCTGCAGCTTCAATTGAGCTAGGGGAGAAAACAACTCGAGACCGATTGGACAGGCGTGGGACGGCAGCTATAGACAGTTGGGCTTAGTTGCATTCAGGGGTGGTTCGTCTCATTCTGGTGGATGCTGTGGTCCTTAGGTAAGCCCCTTGGAGAGCAAGAGTGAGCTTCCCTTCGCTGGGGCGCATGCAGGCGGGAGGGCCACGGTCCATGGCCAATATGCAGGACAAGAGACAACCATCAACCAACTCGACGCTGACGGGGTGGTGCGACTCTGCTTATTGTTGAGAGACTATCCCGAACATCCTCGATCCCTTGCTTTCCCACCTCTCTCTCCATCTCTTTTTGCCACTCTCTGTAGTTCCTTCAATTTGTTCTGGTCGCAGACGGACAGCTTGTCCAATACTGGCTGGAGTGTAGATCCTTGGTGGTGGAGGCTATATCTGGAAGTTGGGCATTCCACGGTGGAACTGATTGCGACCTCGACACCCGACCTCGACTCTGTCTTACGCATGTGACAACGATCCACCCTTTGGCCGATCAGCCTTCCAGCCTTGACGACATGAACAGCGCCTTCCTCCCCTCCCTCCAACCGCCAAAATGTCGTCCATGTTCTCCTCCGCGCTGAAGTCCATCCAGCAGACCAATATCAATGCCAACTACTCCATAACTCCCAACGCGACGTCGCAAGCCGGCCCCTGGAGGATCCACGATGCGAAAAGGAAATCCACCGGCAAAGTCTACTCTGTTTTCATCTTCGACAAGAAGTCATTGGAGTCGCATGGGAATTCTTTGGGTCGATCCAGCGCCGCCGCTTTCAAGAAGGTCTCCGAGGAGGTCATCGAGAGGTTGAAAAAGGAGGCTTCGTCGCTTGCTAAGCTGCGCCACCCAAGCGTGCTAGAGCTTGTCGAGCCCGTCGAGGAGACGAGAGGCGGCGGGTTGCAGTTTGTCACTGAGCCTGTCACGGCCTCGCTCGCCAGTCTGCTACAAGAAAAGGACGACCAAGAACGCGCCGGTGGTGTCGGAGGACGGTCAAGCCGCTATGTTACCGAGGAGGCAGACGGCACGAGGAGGCGGCGCGAGCTCGAGATCGATGAGCTGGAGATCCAGAAGGGCTTGCTGCAGATTAGCAAGGCCCTCGAGTTCCTCCACGAGAATGCTGGCCTTGTGCATGGCAATATCACCCCTGATGCCATCCTGATAAATGCGAAGGTACGTCACCCTTCTTAAGATGCACAAGGCAACACCTTCGGGCTTCAATGACTGACCTCCCACCAGTCTGATTGGAAGATTAGCGGTCTATCCTTCTGCAGCCCTCCCGAGAACTCGACAAAGCCAACCTCTTTCCAACCTCTGAGCCTCTACGAGACCCTCAATCCCGACCCACGGCTCCCTCGATCCGTCCAGCTTGACCTCGACTACACTTCCCCGGACTTCGTTCTAGACAACAATCTCAACGTATCGTCCGACATGTTCTCCCTGGGTCTTCTTTGTGTCGCCCTCTACAACTCACCACACAAGTCTCCGCTGGAATGTAATACTAGCGTATCGACATACAAGAGGCTATTCCAGTCCAGCTCAACCATACCTACTGTGAACAACAACTTCATGTCCTCTAGGCCATTGCCAAAGGACTTGGTCGCACATGTGCTGCCCCGGCTCATTACCAGGCGGCCAGCTCAGCGTCTCACTGCTAAGGAGTTCCAGGAGACAGAGTTCTTCGACAATATTCTCGTGTCTACGATTCGATTCATCGAGTCCTTCCCAGCGAAGACACCCAATGAAAAACAGTCCTTCTTGAGGGGCCTGAACAAGGTCCTGCCGTCGTTCCCCAAGTCTGTGATGGAAAAGAAACTTCTTCCAGCTCTCCTGGAAGAGACCAAAGACAAGGCGCTCCTGTCGCTTATACTTGGGAATGTCTTCAAAATTATCGATCTCCTGCCATCGGGTCGGCGGGCCTTCACCGACAAGGTTCGGCCGGTACTGAAGGATATATTCGTCACGAATAATAAAAACACTGAGGAGAAGGATGCGGCAAGAGATGCCGGCCTGATGGTTGTTCTTGATAATATCTCCACCATAGCCAATAACACCCCTGGCAAGGAGTTCAAGGACGGTAGGAGAAGCCCCAGAACATGACCTTGAGAAGTAGAAGCTGACACTTATCAGACATGCTACCCGTTGTTGCTGCGGCCATCGCGGCACCGACTCATTCAGTGGTTGATGCTGGTCTCCGCAGCTTACCTGTGGTACTACCGGTCTTGGACTTCAGCACCATCAAGAACGAGCTCTTCCCTATTATAGCCCACGTCTTCAGTAAAACAACTAGTCTGGCCATCAAAGTGCGGGGCTTGCAAGCATTTGTTGTTCTCTGCGGAGGATCGTCGGCTACCGCAGACAATAGTGGGTTGGATGGACTTGGTCCCGAGCACAAGAAAACATCTTCCTCTACGGCACTCGACAAGTACACGATGCAAGAGAAGATTGTACCGCTCGTCAAGGTCATCAAGACAAAAGAGCCGGCCGTCATGATGGAAGCTTTGAATGTGTTGAGAGTTGTTGGTGATTACGCAGATCCCGAGTTTATTGCCATGGATATCTTGCCGATTCTTTGGAGTATGAGTCTTGGACCATTACTCAACCTCCAGCAATTCCAATCTTTCATGGATCTCATCAAGACACTGTCTCGGAAGGTCGAGGATGAACAGACGAAGAAACTACAGGAGCTATCCGGGGTCACAAATGGCTCTGCCGCCGCCGGGCCTGCTGACGACTTCATGTCCTTCGGCGGAATCACCGGCACGCAGTTCGATGCAGCAACTGGCGCAACGGAAGACGACTTCGAGCAGCTTGTCAAGGGCAAGTCAAGTTCAAACAACGCCAACCCTATGGATGCCGGCTGGGGCGACACGGCCTCTGCGATGAGCTCACCGGGGTTGCAGCACCCCAAGCAGAATGCCACTTTCTCCTGGTCCACGCCAAGTCCAACCAAGGCCACTCATACAACGAGCTCGGTGGGCAATTTCAAAGCCCAACAAGGCTCATTCAGGACAGTGACACCAGACCTGGCCAGTCTACCAGCAATGGCCCCCTCCAGCACCCAGTTTTCTCAGCCTCTACAACCCAACGCCGCGCAGTCAGCCTTCCCGCCGCCACCGGCGCAGCCAGCCACGTCGACCTCCGTCAATTGGTCCACGGCCGCCTCGGCAAACCCATGGGCGTCCACTTCTTCCTCAACGATGCAGCCAGCAAGGAGCAACACCATATCGCCCCCGGCAGCGCAGACCTCCACGTATGGTAGTGGCCTGAACAACTCGATGTCTTCCCTATCGATGAATCAACAACGGCCTGCAGTCGGGTCTATGAATCGCTCCACGTCCTCATTCTCCCTGCCTCCACCGCCAGGCAGTGGGAACTCGACGCCGGCTGCATCGGGCTTTAGCCTGCCCCCACCACCGTCACAACAACAGTCCTCGTTTGGCCGGCCGGCGGGGTCGATGGGGTCTACGATGGGTGGTATGAACGGCATGAGCAATCTGAGCAGCATGGCGAACAAGCCGATGATGGGTGGCTCGGGGATGAGCATGAACAGCATGATGGGATCGTCAGGGAGCTTCGGCATGGCGTCGCAGCAACCACAACAACAGCAGCAGCAACAGCAGAGTTCGGGCACGGGGACATTGGATAAATACCAGAGCTTGTTGTAGTCATTTGCGAGCGAGGGACCGGAACGGCAGACACATATATAGACGCATTTGGGGGAAGTGCGAGGGATACCAATGTAGTTTACGATCACGGGAATGAAAAGCGACAACATTAAGATGTGATGATAGACAGATATGTCATGGACGTGCCTACAGTCAAAGCAAATGCGTTTGGTACCGGCCTGTGAAGACGGGGCAGTACTTCGAGAAGGTAAACACACCAAACAAAAAAAAAATCCTTGAACAGGCGATGGTGTCCGAACTCCCGCCTCCCAGGGCGGCTGGCAGATATTGTAGACGAGCTGCCCTTGCAGACTAACCCGCTACGCCATCCAGTCCAGGTCGCCCCCATTGCCACATGGTGTTCTGGTCGTCCGGTATATATGGGCGAGATCTCGCGTGTTTACAGTAAAGTGCCGTGCAGTGCGGTGCGGTGCATAGCTATGGTAGGCCAGTACCGCGCGGCTGGTTCATTTTCAACAGCCAGTCACCTGGGAGAATACGGCTGCTGGGCAGTGTACGGTCTTGCTTGCGATACGTTCATATCAGAAAACTCTATTGATCTGCCACTTCTCAGTCGGTGTCTGAACCTCTCTGCTGTATGCCTGTATGGTCGCGGCGAGTGCCTGTTCCACCCCCGGAACCCCCCTGTACGCCTTTCGCCTCCCCTACAGACCCCTACCCCCTTATCACCCTGAAACGCCTGTGCTCCTCCGTTATTTTTACCATGTGTATCAAAAATAAAGGCAAGGAAACGAGCCGATCGTTGATCGAAATATTACGCGACAAGGTGTACCGTGTGTTTAATAAACAGTTGAAAAACACAAGGACCTTTCTCTTTGAACGCCGCGTGGTAAGTGATATCAAAAGGAATAAGAGAGAAGCCGAAGGCGGGAGTCAAGAAAAATAAAACACTTTTTACTGGGTAGCAGTGATTGAAATTCCAGCCGTTTTCCATGTCTGGCGGGAATGTCGTGGTTCCTTCAACATAGGTTGAAACGCCTTACGCGTACGTTAGGAACCTCCTCAATTATGTGCATGCTCCGTCACCGAGCAGCACAGGGCTGCAAACCAAACTGGTTTGATAACTGTCTGGTGCACTTGATTGCGCGAGAACAGGGTAGTGAATGATGACGGAAGTTCATTCACCTGTTGACGTACATCAGAGGTGATGATCGACCACGACAACCAGAGCTGAAATGATCGGCCAAGCTCGCCAAGTTCAGGCGCCCACGTAGCCAATTAGCCGCCCAGACCTGTGACAAGGCCATGCCGACTGTGACTAGAGTGACTCTTGCTCTGAAAGTGGGCCGGATATTGAAGCCTCAGACCAAAGGTGCTCGACTCTTCAATTGCCGGTGTATTCGGCCTCGTCCTCTTCAGTGGCTCGACTCTTGCGGGTTCTGCTGGCGAGGCTGGGGCCCGGGTTCGAAGGAGTCAAGTTGCTGGGTGCCTGCGTGGGCAGTGCCGTCCTCGCCTTTCTTCGCCTCCGAGTTGACTTCCCACCGTCTTCGTTGCTACTGCTGCTCTTGGAGTCACCAGCGTGGTCTTCGTCGCTGCGCGCGGGCGTAGAAGTATGAGTAGCGTTCTCGCTCCCATTTGCTTCTAGTGGTACAGTATTGACATTGTCGATCTCATCACCGGCGGGTCGTCTTTCGGTGAAGATATGTCTGCTATTCCAGCCCGACTCGGTGGCAATGTCGACGACCTGATCCTTGGGGACCATCTCGTGGTCCAGGTCCCAGCCGGCGCGACGGCACAATTCGGCGACGACGACGTCGCAGTCACCAAGAAGGTCAATGTCGAAGTTGTGGTGATTAACGGGCGTCCGACTGATGTAGATCTGCGGAATGTGCGGGTAAAGGAAGGGGACCAGCTCGCTGACGGGGGCGACCTTGAGGCTGGTGCCGATGACGACGACCAGGTCGGTCTTGTCGCGGTCGTGGTCGACCAGGCGGCTGGAGAACTCGTCCGGAAGCGCCTCGCCGAAGAAGGTGATGTCAGGCTTCATGATGCCGCCCTTGGACGGCATGTCGTACTCCGAGTCGCTGGCGCTGTCGTAGTCGCCAGGCCTCCGCCGCGGCCGGCTGCTGGTGCCGTCCTTGGCCAGCTTCCGCTTGCGGCTGTTCTTGGTGCCGCGGCGGGGGATGCCACACTTGGGGCATCTGGGGATTTTACCAGCCTTGATGTCACCAAGTATTTCGTCGCCTGGCACTTGGTAGTAGCAGGTGAAGCATGTTGCGGTTGCGAAGGAGCCGTGGCTGTGGTGTGTTAGCAGCCAGCTTATTTGAGATGAGATGAAGATTGCATCATGAGGGTAGGTATGGGTCATATATGCATGCCAGCACGACATGCTATTGAGGTGCGGCAGTGGATTAGTCCGGAGTGTGACTTACCATTGGATGAGTTTGCTGGGGTGAATGCCTGCCTTGGACTCGAGATTGTCGATGTTTTGAGAGTAGTTGGTGAGTAGCTTCCCGTGTTTTTGAAGTAGCGCGATGAAGGCGTGCGTCGGTGAGAACCGCTCAGTCTCAACCATGATGTCCCGAGCCACAGAGAAGAAGATGCTTGGGTCTTCTTTGAAGAGACTGATGTCAAAGACTTCTTGGGGGTCGTTCAGGCCGAGGTGCTCTAGCTTGGAATAGAGACCAGTGCCTTTGGAACGGAAATCTGGGATTCCCAGTGAGGTAGAAATGCCAGCGCCAGTGAGGACGATGATGTTCTTAGACTTCTTGAGAAGGGCGACAGCATCATCGACAGTGTTGTACTGCTGCAGCTTGGCTCTCTTCGAGAGCTCGCGGCTGAAGGCAAGTATCAAGAGGTCGAAGTAGACCGAGTCAGGCTGGCCCTCGAGACCTGGTGGCCGCACATCAAAGGCACTGAGAAGCTTCTTGGCGGTGATGAGGCCAGCGCTGATTGTGCGGTTGATGAGCTCTTCTGGCCCCAAGGTGCGAAGAAGCTGACGGTAACTAACGGCTTCCTCTGGGGTACAATACTCAGGGTCTAAAGAGAAAAGGTACAGTTAGCTCCCAATTTCACCTGTCACCAGTGTCATCAAATTCAATCCAGGGAGGAGGGTTAAAGAGATGCCAGAAAAAGAGGTGGAAACTGCGTTGGATAGAATCAATAATAAGAGTGCTTACCGTCAGTAATGTTCTCATCAGAGAGGCCCTCGAGCATGTCAGCAAGCAGCGACTCGGACTCCCAAGCATTGTCGAGGTCATTGACGCGTTCCTCGAGCTCAGCCATGGCGCTGACGGGGTGGGCAACACCGTGCTCGATGTCTTCCTGCAGGTCGTCCATAGCGTACTTTTCGTCAATATTATCGTTGACCTCAGAGACGGTCGCGATAGGTTGCTTGTTTGATTTGACAGAACGGGGACGCGTGTTCTGAGAAACTCCCGTTTTGGGCTTGAGATTGCCCATGACTGCCGTCGCCGGGGCACAGCGATGGGGTAACAAAACTGTGGTAGCGGGTGAAGACGACTGACGGAAGGGAGAGAAGTGGGGAAATTTGAAGATGGGAGGATCTGGACAAAGAAATGTGGGAAGAAGGAAGTGCGTGGGGATGAAGTCGCTTTGATGGCTCTGAAGTGTTGTCGTTGACGACGACGGGAGACGGAAGAGTGAAGAGCAGGCAGAGACGTGGGTCAAGCCGGGACTGAGTATCGTGGCTAACCCGAAACACAACTTCACTTTGGAGGGCTGTGCACCAAACAAATGGGGGATGAAAGTGGTCTAGTGGTGAAATCAACTATTACTGAAGGTGGTTGGTCATCTACTTGTTGGACAGTCTATTGTAGCGCAGACCGAGTTGCAAAGGGATGGGAATGTGTGTGAGAGAGAAAGACGGTGCAATGATTTGCACCAAGATCAAATCAGCTGCCAGTGTCGTGCCCAAGTCAAGTGAAATGAAAAAAAAAGATGGGCTAACAAAGGGCCAAATGGTTTGCTAGCTGCTGATGAAGTCAAGTCCCAAGGTTGAACTTTACAGGCACATCTCGGGGGCTCCAGACCCTGCGGGAATTCCAAGGTTCAGTAGATCGCACTTACAACTTGCCACGCTACAATGTGCTTGTCGCCCTGCGTGGCAGCCGTCAATGGGGGCCAAGGAACTTTTGATCCGCCAAAAGTACCCCCCTGATCGTCACTGGGCACTGACTGGCATGACTGACATGTTTGTTCCACCCACAACTGCCACATCAAACAGGCATCAATTAGGCTACGTCGGTATTGAACACCCCAGATTTCATTGGATCCTGTGATAAATTCCATCCCATCAAGCAATTGCCTTGGTTGCAACATGTGAGCATAAACAAGAGGGGGATGAGCAAGACCAAAGGCCAGGAGGCCAGTGCCAGGGATGAGCCGTGGAAGACTCGGGGCAGCCTGGAAATTAAAGTCCCGGGATGCTCCGGTCTGTCCCCCCGTCTAGACCACCATCAAGGGCTCATTGGGGCCGAAGTCTTGATGTCGGTAGACGGGATGAAGTCCATTGTTATTCCATGCACAACATTAAAGTGGTCCTCAAAAGTGGTGATCTAGTGGCAATTTCATATCTCAGAATGCCCATCGTGCTGACAGACAGGCCATCACTCAAAAAGTTCCGGCTCAGACCTGTGTACTTTTTTTGATAACGTAGGCATGTCATACAGGCCAGAAATGCAAACGTGAATAGCATCATGTGTGAAATAGTTCTTCGCGTCTTTGTTATTCCGAGTAGAAACATCTCTGATACAGAACAAAGCATGTCTTCCAGTTGGTGATCACATGCAACAATCAACATCTCCACAAGGCATACGCATTTATTTCGGCACTTGTGCTGCACAAACCGAAGACAGCACAAGACTCTCTGGGATTCATTCTCGCAAGCTCCATTCTTCTGCAATACCACGATACTGACTCGCCATCTATTGAAAAAAAGATGGACATTTCTTACAACATTCGAATTCCAATATGGGGATTTAGATCTGGCCGCGATCTCAACGTGGCTCATGGACATACCCAGTGGACCCCCGTAAGCCTACTCCTCCTGTACCTGTTCGGATACACTGCTATCATTCAGCGTCCTTAATTATAGCAGATAAATTATGGTGCAGGGTTCCACCCATTATCCCCAGAGTATATGTATGTGAGTCGTCATGGCTAACGTCCACTTGATGGAGACCTCAGCTTAGCAATGCGAACAAGTAGCAGACTTTGACTTGATTGATCAAAGCGAATGATATCACTATCCTCATGTCGAATAAGTTTACTGTTTGCAAATAGACAGTGAGCCCTCAGCATATTGTATCAGGCTAACGAGGGTCACATTAGAGCAGTTACTGCCTGCGGATGTCTCCCCCAGACCGCCCAGAACGAAGATTTTATGGGAGAATCACACGGCTCCAGGATTGTAGGCCTTCCTTTACCAACATAATGAGTCAATATAAAGGAGCTAGCTCCACTGATCCTCATGTAAATCTAGATAGAACCACGAGTCGAGGCTCGCCTGATATGATGCGTAAACGAAATGGGGAAGAGGCCCGTGTCGTTATCAGGAGGGGGTATCGCCCCGGAACCGCACGTACAATGCCATAATACTCAAGACAGATGTGCTTGAGAGCCGGAATCTATGGTTGCATGGTGGTCGCGGATACGTCACTGCCCCTCCACGCGTCGTTTGCCTTGCTCTACTACATCACGCTCGTCGACGTCTGCCCTCGACTGCACAGGCTTCGCACTCGCTTGCTTCAATATGTAGGCTTACTTTAGAAAATAATTGACAGAGTTTCAACAGCTCTGCGATAGTGATACAAGATCAAGATCAAGATCTCAGTGCATATGCAGCGGTAGCCAGAAGATTTCCCAGGCGATCGGGAGGATTCATGTATCACTATTGTGGACCATCATCACTTTCTCAGGGCGTGTAAGCTACATGGGCAGACTACAGCCAAACAAGAGTGCCTTTTATCCCGAACCGAAGGTAACCATCCATATTTGACAAATATCCTAGGCATTACGGGAGTAGTGCACTTGGTGCATCTCCGTCTTTTAAAAGACCCCATAGAGTGATCATATCACCCGTGAAACTTGTTTGCCGCCTTCCTGGTGTGTTCATTCGTTATGAGCCAAGTTTCTAGGTTTGGTAGGCAGGATTCTGATGCAAGCCTATGACCTGTTTAACAAGAAGAGGTTCATCCTCTTGGGTAGAGCCGCTTATGGCTTGCAAAATAACAAAAGTTTCAAAGTTCATCAGCATTTCAAAATACATCTCCGAAGCCTGTGCCAAGGCGTTCATGGAAAAATTTCAGTGATTCCTCCATCAAATATGCGCCGTCAACAAAGGGGGATAATTCTCAAGAGTGAATACGTTGTATCGCAAAATGTCCTTCAGCATTAGGTTGACGGTGTAAGATTGCCCGGCTGAGTGAATGTCGGCGCCGGTCAGTGACCAGAACCACTGGTTGGCTTCTCAAGCCTTTCTATGTGTGATTGAAGGTTTTCCCGGATTTGATTGTTCTGTTTCTTGCGTTTGTCGAATTCTGCCTTTCGACGGGCGAGGTCGTCGCCGGTTACTGTCAACAATTCTGCCTTGGCAGACCTTCTCCAGTTCGCCGAGCAAACTTCCATGTCTTCGCGCATGTGCCGGAGTCGATCCACGATGTCTACCGTCTAATATTAGCAAACTATCTCACAACTAGTCAGACAAAAATGGACTTGCCGCGCTTATCAACTGAGCTAGTCTCCTCCCTGAACTCTTTGCCGAAGCGAGACCTCCAGCTCGTCTTCCTTGGACCGCTTGTTGGACCTCTGGCTAAAGGAGGACCGGAGCTACCAGCCAAGATCTGTTTGGTTTCCTGCTCGATGGAGTCAATCTTCTCAACCCACTGTATCATGTGGAAGGAATCCACATGGGATTCCTTGAATTCGTTGAAGCAATCGACTGTAGCGATGGTGGGATTGCCTAGCATCACGTCGCATAAAGGGCCATCGGGGTAGTAAAATCGTTCCTGCATGCAGCCCCCTCGGATGCCCAGCAGTGTCTCATCGTATCCTGCGAGCTCGACCAGCTCGTTGTTCGCCAGCATCACATAAGCTTCATCATCGAAGAGCGAGTCTGTCTGCCATCTGCCACGGTTCGCATAATACAGACAGACCTCATCGATATCTGACCCGCTATCCACGGTGGTCACAAGTTGTTCCTGAGCTATGCATGGGTTGTCGGAACTACAGCACGTGCAAGGAGCCGCTATGTGACCGTGGCCAAATTCGTGGACAGTCTGACTGTTAGGTAGACTTGCACGTTTTGAGGGCGCATATGGTTGTGAGGATGATGTGGCGTGTCTTCGGTTGAAAGCAATGTCAGCTTCAATACAAGAACGCACTCTTCGTCTGCGGGTTTGAGTATTTCGAGGGAATCAGAAGCTTAATCGTCCGCCTCGTCTTCAGCTTGGTTCATGACTGCCTTTGGCTTCATGAGATAGACCGAGTTGTAAGTTGACTTAGTATCTGGGCCAAACCCCCCCCCCCTCCTCGAAAATCTCGTAGGATATCCATTGCAGAATTCTGGCCATCGATCGAAGCAGGAAGGTTTGAGAAGGTAGCAAAGAATTCCTTACGTACAAAACACAAGGTCCTTCGGTATCATCGAACTCCATGTTGTCGTAATTTTGGTAGTCCGACCTTCTCGAAGACATTCTGCAATAAGAATATGGAAAATGTTAGCAATCAATGATGAAGTGTTGACCGAATTGTTGTATATGACCTTGGTGGTGAGTGCCATACGCTCGTTCGGAGTGTATGGTGCTTTTGATTGAAAGTGTCATAGGCTTTCATCAGATTGGTTGCAGAATCGAAAGCTTGCCAGAGGATTCCACATGAGGCCTCCGTACAACCATTCATAAGGCTATTTACGTGCTCTTTGGTCGGGCACAAGTGCAGTTCTGGGTGCGTACGTGCTTGTGTTCTATTTGTTCTTGCGCCTCCGCTAATGCAGTTTCTCAGCAGCCTTGATCCTGGTGTGGCGTCTTACACGTAGGTAAGCGACGAGGACGAAGCGCTTTCCCAGAGAGACGGAGAGCCATTCTCAACAGAAGCAATCTGCGACTGAGTCAATATTTGAGTCTTCGCAAAGAAGAGATCGTTTGACATTTCTTTGTTGACGACAGCCACATAATTATTATGAACCCATCGGAAGAAAAGGGGGCGCCACGCTATGACTATGTCTCCGGATTCGGATCATTGGCCAACTTTATGGCCAGTGATACGGATCACAGTCCCCTTATTTATAGGCGCTTCGATAAACTCGCTATTCGGGATCTGATATATTATCAGAGCCAGCTATCCCAACTTCAAGCCGAGCAAGATGAATTTGATATCCATGACAGGATAATTGTCGACAGCACTGGTGATAGTGGAGAAGAGCATCGCGACATGATCCGAGATTGCGCTCAAGACTGGAATACTTTTCAGCATGCCGCCATCGGGCTTCCCTACACCTTACCGGCTCAGGGGTCCGCAACCGATAGTCTCAGTCATGCTAACCAGCGGTGGGAGAAGAGAATGGACCTCGCCATGAGAATACGCACGACTCTGAAAGATTACCGTGAAGCCTTGATACAGCAATCGACTCTGCTTTCCATGCCAGCCCCGTCCACACAGACAATGAAGGCGATGTCTCGCTATTTTCACGGGTCGATACGGTCAACTCCCGCTGGCATCGTCAATGGTTCAGCAGCTTACTCTATCCTCTCTGGAGCCAGCTCCTCACTTTATCCGCTCAACATGAGCGAGTCGCAAATCCGGGCTTCGGACTATGTATCTCTATCAAAACCAACTGAGCCCGACGTCCTCACCAACTTGCTACGAACACGACTCCCACGAATATTCAGAACGAAACCACCGCCTTTACTCCCTCTCCATCACGCAGGGCGACCTCAACCGACCATATCCCACCTCTCGCCCGCCCAGATGAAGTACTATTCCTATGAGCGGGTCAGGCTCACCGCCTCTTTCATCACTACTCTAGCGGCAGCCATCCTGCTCTTTGTTCCCATCTATACGCTCTACAACACGTCTAAGTCGCAGCCGTCTCTGACGTTGGCTTTGATTGCGATGTTCACAGTGATTTTCGCAGGATCTTTGGCGGTAATGACGACTGCCAGCCGGTCGGAGATTTTTGGCGCGTGCGCGGCATATTCTGCCGTCCTTGTGGTATTTATCAGTGGTGACTTCGCTTCTGGTGGAGGTGGCGGGTAGGTTTTGACAAAGGTGGATGTATTCTTGGCTATAGCACGGTCTACGACTCAACTACACATACCATTTTGTAGGTAAATGTTCATTCACAACGAATACTTTATATCAACTTGGCTATTGTCTCAGGAACCCGGCAGACATGATAATCTGTCTCTCGCTTACGTGAAATTGCATTGCTCAATATCAAATACCAAACCTCGCGTTCTCAACGTACGGGTCTCTCCACACTGCGGCACCCATCTTGCCCCTCAGGCTCATCCACGCTCTGCGAGCCTTTATCGCCCTATGGGCGTGAGAGTAGCGGTCGTGGGGGCTGGTCTTACACTGCTCTAGGCGCTCACGGCGAATGGAGTCGACGGGCGCTTTGGTGGCGGCGGCTGTGCAACCGTGAATGTGTGTTATATTCTGACTCTCGCTGCGGCTCCAAGAATCCTTTCGGAATGGTGTGCAGCATCGAAAGAAAGCCTGGTTCGTCGAGACCGTGCACTGCATCCTTAATCTGCATGCCCAGCTTCTTACATAGTCCGAGCTGAAATTTCTTGCGAAACAGTAAGAATTGCTCTCTTGTTAAGAGGGTGCCATACGCAAGTGCGAGCCTGCCAGGCTGGTGCCGGCCTGTGTCCCTCCGCAATGAATCGTCATCACTAGGTGGTTCGACTTTCTTTTTCAAAGTATGTCGTCAACAGCGCTTGACGCGAAGGTCTACAGGCCGCCTGATTCCAGTGCAGGGACTGTTACTTCCTGGATCCCACTCGTTACCCCCTACAGTCTACATGGAGAACAATGCACTTCAGCCTTCTGGAGGTGGAATCCTGCGGGTACTTCAATTGTCGGTTGGGATCCTGGCTACGGGATCAGCGTAGATCAGAACTTTCGCTGTCTGCCTGAGGCCGTTACCACCTGGTGGAACCAAAACTGGCTAGGTCCCAACACCGAGACGGTCGTATCAATTGGGCCACTCACTTGTCCCGAAGCCTACAGCGTGGTCGCTACTCACATCGAAGATGAGTCTCGCACCAGGGTGGCTTGTTGTCCATCGTAGGTCAACGTCACTTCACATGATGTGCTGGCTGTGCTGACATCCGTCTCAGAGGGTATACGTTCAAGACCTGGCAAACATTCGGAAATCCTGGGGAATGCTATAGTCAGGTAGACTCAGGTGTCGTTCTCACTGTTCAAACTAGCAACGATCAGAAGGAATGGAGCCCCACTACTGTGACGACCAACACAACCACTTCAGTGATAGCCGTCCATATCAACGGCTGGATTTTCGCCGAGGAGACCGGTAGCTCTGAGCCATCCCCGGAAGCCAGCACATCTTCGTGCCCTTCAGATGATGGGTCACTTAGCACTGGCGACGCGGTTGGTATCGGGGTCGGGGTCGGGCTTGGGGTCATTGGCCTTGCAACTTTTGCTGCGGGTCTTTTCATGATGCGCCGGTCGAAAAAGATTCAAAAAAAGGCGCAAGTTGCACCAGAGGTGTCTATGCACAATGATCCACGGCTGCAGGGAACATCTGGGACCCCTTATACATACCCAGGGAGTCACGGCGGCTACAGCGCGGAAGTGGAAGGTAATTACAAGGCGCCAGCGAGCGAGCTTCCTGGTGTAAACTCATAGAGCAACCATAGACTAGTAATTATCTAAGTACATAATTATTGCTGTAGAGTGTATTGTACCTGGAAGGAAGCTTTGTATCGGGCAAAGACCGAGATACTCAATAGAATTTACACAATCCTTGATAATCCTGCGTATAGATCATCTGCCGAGACAGATTGCTTAATGTGGCAGAGGAGAAGAAAAAAGGCAATTGGTCTGAGCAAGACTGTGCATATCATTGAAAAGTCCACGTCCCAGAAAGATATTGGCTCTCTTATATCATGTGCCTTAGTTCAGGTAATTCAAACTACTTCCATAGCGGGTAAGGGAAGTTTCCTGGTGCGTTATATGTAGATGTATCATATTTCTAAAAGAAAATAAATATTATGAAAACAAAATGCGTGCCTAAGGAAGCGAATGTGCAATTACTATTAAGAAAACTTCTGTTCATACTAAATACTATATCACAAGGGTATCTCAATGGCTGCGTATTTAGCTCAGAGTTTGCGTTTCGCTTCGTCAAGAGGCAGATTAAATATATGATTTGAACCCGGGTACGCATGCCATTGAATTCCCATTCAGGTCTCGATGTTAATGTCTCGCAGACTAATGAATTGGTCTCGATTTGAGACAGGACTTCACACACACTGAGGTAATTGATTGAGCACAAAGGATGAATAATGAAGAGGACTATCGGTGGCAGTAATGCCTAGATAGTGAGGCGGTTACTGTGACGAACGATCAGAAATTAGAATCACAATTGAGAATTTCTTCCATGATTTCTGTATGGTTGTCTCTAGTGTTGATGGTGAGTACAATTAAGCCGGAATGCAGCGGACAGACGGAATGGAGTGAAAGCGCGAACAAGTTGAACTGTTTCTGCAACCCAATCTAGAATTTTCATCATGACAGATGCACAAGAGCCCAGTTCAATGACTAGTATTTAAAATACCAAATCTTGGCCAGACATATCTAAAAGACGAGGGCAGAGAAGCGTGGGCCTCACGCCTCAAAGATAATAGGGAGGGGAAATGTTAGGCAGCAGGACAGGCCTACCTAGGTAGCTGGGAATTGAATCCAATTGCAAATCAACGTTGTGCAACACACCCGTTCCAGCCTCACTGACCCTTGGACAAATTCGCATCAAAAAGCCAATCAACAAGGATTTCTCCGCCTATTGGTGAGATATTTTTTGGGACCCTCAATCAGGAAGGGGTTTGCAGATGTTTGTAGTCGATTGATACCAGCCGCGAACTAAAGTGAACAACACGATTTGAAAAGGTCATAGGACCTCATATCAATGGTAGCTTAACATCAAGAAGACGAAATCGAGCTTCACTCTTCTTGAATGGTAGAGCCCCGGGAAGCTTTCACTGAAGCCTCTATGCTACCGGTCCTGCTAAGTATATGTCATACATATATGCATAAATATTCGCTCTCCAGTCTGGCGCGGTCAACTTATTCTTTTGCATAAACAAGCCCTTGCTTACATAATAGAGTTGTCCCAACTTGCGCAAGTAGTAATCCACTGGATGGTGCATTTAATACCTCCTACCTGCTACGATGAACCTACTTTTTCTCGAACAATCGCTCCTCCATAGGTTCGACAATCGCCAATGGTAGTGAGTTGATCTTACCGGGTAGACCGAAACTATTTGGGCCGTATACTAACCCACCCCTTGCGGAATGTTTACTTATATAGTAAAGTTATGGGAAAGTGCTTCTGCATAGATACACAGTATGGTGCTTGACTTTTAGACATGTACGTAGACAGACGCATGCAATTTTCGGATTCGACACCGACACTAGTTTTGCAGTCCGTCATTGTTTCTGGCATGGCATACTTGGCACAAGCACACGAGTTTCTCCGTCTTTTCCGTTCAAAGGCTTTTGAAAGAGTTTTATTTCATCAGGCACACTATATATATTGTGGTACCAAATACTACTTAGTTTTTGATATATGTACTATCCAAACCACCACTTTTGACAAATTCCCCACTCAGACAACCTGTTCTCAATCAACATCACTCGGGCTATACGGCTCCTTCGCCTTCGGCAGGTTCTCGGCGGCAGTGCTGAACGTCTCCAGGGGCGGCCTCTCCATCGCGGGAGTCTGGAACGCGGGCGTGGCGCCGTCGACGTGCGCGGGCACGACGTCTTTGCCAGCGTGCTCGTCGTGGTCGCCGTTGACGCTCGAGTTGCGCTTCTCCAGCTCGCCCAGGTCCTTGCTTGTCCTGTCCGCTAGCGTATTAGGCGTCATGGGCCGAGACGAGGAGAGCCTGGGCGATGTGGGCCCGCCGCCCTGCGTTATGTAACTCGTCAGTGTCATCATGCTCGCCGTGTCCGCCTCCTTCTTTATGCTGAATGGCGCTGCTATGCCGTCCACGTAGGGCCGCTTCCCCGTTGAGCCGACCGTTACATCCGGAGTATAATCCGGGGTGAGCAGCAGTGGCACCGGTTTCCTCGCCTCCTTATCTTCTCTCTTGGCCAGGAGCTCAGCAACGCTCGTGTTCTCGTCAACATCGTCCTCTTCTGTTTGCCTTTGGTCCCTCACGGTCACTCTCCTAGAACGGCTTCTCGGGCTCCCAGGCGGTGAGGTCGGTGCCGCGGTACCCTGCCTTCCAATCTCCGAGAATGATCGTGCGCCTTCGCCTTCCGTCGCGTCTGCAGACGTGAACTCCACGGCAGGACCGTCTTTCTCCGCCTTTTCCTCCCGGTCCATGGTCATCTTGTCGTGCTTTGATCCCCATCCAGACCACATAGCCAGTCCCAAACTCTTGGCGCGCTTGGCCACACCCGTCACCTCCTTGTCGCCCTTCTTCCTCCTGCCTGCGAGTGCGCTGGGAGGCGGCAGCTCTCCATCGCCGAAGCCCTCGTATCCGACGACTAAGTCCCGCACGAACTTCTTATGAACTTTCTTCTTGGTGGACGCGTAGCGGTGGTCCCATTCTTTCTTCTGTTTGAGCCATTTCTTCACGGTCCCTTCTTTGACAACACCGACGAGCTCCCTCGGCATCGTACAGCCGGGAAGCTCAGAAGCGGGAGCCAGGGGGAAGATGACGCCGTGCCGCGTCACTCGCTGCCGGATCATGTGGCTCTTGAAAGGTGGCAGCACATCACCAGCCTTGCCAACTTGGCCTTTGGATTCCTGCATGGCGGCTTCCTCATCTCGCTGTTGGATAACGCGTTAGCTGGATGATCGTACTGATCAAGAATGAGTGGACACCCTACCTTTGTGACCTCTTCCTTATCCGAGTCGGAGCTTGAGGTAGAAATAACCGAAATGTCGTCGTCATCCAAGATATCGATATCCCGCTTTTGTGCTCTCGCCAGTGCCCAGGCACTGAATTGGGCAACGGAACGGTACATGTACTTTGCCGGCTTGGTGAAGCTGAGCGTTGGGGCGACGTGACACAGGTCGTCCCAAACCTGAAGCTGCACGTCCGTAGGCTTGTACTGTTTGATCTGAGCCCGACCTCTGTCGTCTAAAGTCGACTCTGGCGGTGGGTATTTGGAAGGGTTGGCGCACTTGTGAGCGAGATATATCTGCTCATCTCGGAGAATCTCTCCGCCCCCGACCATAACTAGAAGAGGAGGCAGCCCTCCAAGACTCGCCTGCATGATCGGACTGACAAGAGGATGTGATAAGAGCTCATTGGTTGCGTACATCTGTAGGTAATTAGACACGATCCCAGCAACATGAATATAGGTAAGCCTACCTGTATTTGTTCCTTGATCTCCACTGTCTCGCCATCCATAACGAGAGAGAGATGTGTTCCGGAAGCTTCAGCAATATCTGTAGTTGTCGGCGTAGTCTGTTCTGATTCCGGTTCCTTGCCTTGCGTTGAAGCTTGAGTCAAAGTCAGCCCTATTCATGCCACACCAGCTTGATATTCCACACATACACTGTTTCTTTTGTTTCTCCAACAAAGCCAGCTTCTTCAGCTCGTTCAATTCATCATCGTCGGGGGGTGGCCATGCCGGGGAGGGCTTGTGGTGGAACCCAGACTGCGGAATGTAATCGAAAGGAGCGTCGGCGGCCACAGATGGGAAGGAGTGCGTCAGATCACACCAAGGGCTCATCAGCACGGCACCAGCAGGGAGCGGCAAGCCCTGATCCCTCAGAGTGACCATCATGGACAACACCATCCCACCTCCAGCTGAATCCCCCGCCAGAACGATTGTCTCAGGATCCTGCACAGTGAGAAGGTACAGGTACGCGGCCAGGCAGTCCTGCAGACCACAAGGGAAGGGGAACTGAGGTGACAGCCTGTAATCCGGGGCGAATATCCTGGCCTTGAGCTTCCGCGCATGCCTTTGCATCTGGTAGCGGTGCATGTCGACGCTTCCGAAGAAGTAGGCGCCGCCGTGGACGTACAGCATGACCCGCCTGCCGGCGTCCTTGTTCTTCTTCCGCTCGTTGTAGTCTGAACGCATCTCTATCCACTCGGCCTGCAGGGTGCCGGGATCGGGCTTCCGCCATTGCCACCACTTGCGCCCGCCAATCTTGCGGACGCCCTCTGGGCCGAGCTGGGCTTCGAGGAGGCGGGCGGCGTGCTCGAGCTGCTCGGCAGGGACGGCGACGTTGTCGACCTTGATCCATTGCGGATGCGGCACCCATTGGGCTGTGAAGGCTTGCAGCTCCTCGACGGTGTGGTGTGAGACGTATTGCAGGAATGAACGGATGAGGTGCAGGCCCTCATCGTAGGAGAGATGGGCCGTCGGGCGTTGGTGGAGAGGCTTGCGGTTGAGGAACTGCCCGGGTCGGCCATGTTAGCAAGCTCGATCGATGCTGGTCTCCTTATGCGGTGCTCTTGGCCATTGTCCTCTTCCTCTTCCTCCTTGCTTGGCTTCTTGTCACACACGCGGCAAACATACATGTGATACAAATGTCGAGAGCACGGTGGGTGTTACTGCCAGCCCAACAGTGGCCGTGTTCATCTTATTCATGGTGACGACCTGGTCAACAGCCCAGCGCGGCTGGTCGAGCTCGCTCTGGAGCAGTCAGTTACAGCAGTAGTAGTAGTATATGAGGTTCGCTCGGTGGGCTAATTGGTGTCAGTCACGTAAAGGGGCCAAGGAGCAGCAGATGGCTCAGAGCGTGGAACAGGCCGTGGTTATCATTTAAGGAGGTCTAATGTCTGAGTACCCATTGTGGGTGCAAGCTGGTACATCAGCGAAATGTGAAGCGTCTGAACGCCTTTTTAGCTGGTTGTAGTTTCATTGCACTTAATCTCGTTCGCATGCCTTTGGGCCTTGGGCTTGGGCCTTGGGCTTCTCTTTTCGGGGAGCCCCAATTCTCGGGGAATTGGGGAGCCCAGGGGGTGATGTCATGGGCTATTCTGAGACGGCAGCTTCAGCTCTCAGCTGCGACAGCTCACCCCTGGAATCTCGAGGCCCCGAGGTAGTCTACGTACAGTAGTCTAGTGAATTGAGAACGTGCCTGGGGAGGGTTTGTAACCCTGAACTTGGCGGAAGGGGGGACCGGAGGGGGGGATGGCCGTCCATCAACCCAAACTGGGCTTCCCTTCCCGTCCCCGTGGGGTTCGATTGCGCCGAGGTAAACGGCTCTTCGCAACTCACTTGCCGGGGTGTAGACAAAGTACCGAGAACATGACACTACTCGTCGTTGACAAGACTGATATTATTATCTCTGGTGATCTTCCTTCATATTTGCGAACTTGATCAAGAGATGTATATACAGAAGTGACCCTTTAGACTCATCATATACAGAACAGAGAATAGGATCAGAGGACGCAAAGGAGGACGGCTCACTGTCGCAACAAGTACATCGCTCAAGAGGCGACATAATGTCCACTATATTCGACATCAAGGAGCATGTTGTGGACGCTCAACACATCCGAGAATACCCTCGAGCAACGGCGCACTCACAAGAGGAAGTGCTCCAGCTCGCAGTAAAACAATACATCCCAAAGGACAACCGAAACCCAAAGCCAGGAGACATAACCATCATCGCCTCTCATGCTAATGGCTTCGTCAAGGTAAATCCACTCACTTACTCACTCACTTACCGACCGCGTATCCACTATTAACCACCCAAGCGCTTACAACAAGACCAACTAATACCACAATGAACAAACACAGGAACTATACGAACCCCTATGGGAGGACCTCCTCCAAGCCATCCGCCAAAAAGGCCTCAACATCCGCGCCATCTGGATGGCCGACATAGCCTGGCAGGGCGCAAGCGGGGTGCTGAACGAGGCGCGGCTGGGCAACGACCCGTCGTGGCTGGACCACGCGCGCGACCTGCTGCACCTGACCAACGTGTTCCGCGCGCAGATGCCGCGGCCGCTCGTCGGCGTGGGCCACTCGTTCGGCGGCAACATCATCGCCAACGTGAGCCTGATGCACCCGCGCCTGTTCAGCGCCCTCGTCATGGTCGACCCGGTCCTGACGCTCGAGCACGGCGCCGGGCCCCTCTACGGCTTCGGCACCCTGCGCGCGTCCGCCGGCCGGAGGGACGTCTGGCCCAGCCGCGCCGAGGCCGAGCGCGGCGTGCGGAAGAACAAGTTCTACGCCTCGTGGGACCCGCGCGCCGTCGACCGCCTCGTGGCGTTCGGCTTCCGCGACTGCCCGACGAGGCTGCACCCCGACGCCCGGGGCGGCGAGGTCACGCTGACTACCACCAAGCACATGGAGTGCCTGACGTACTACCGCCCCACGCACCAGGGCCCGCGCGACCCGGCCACGGGCGAGAGGGCCTTCGACAGGTTCCTGATCGCCGACGCGACGGATGACATCGAGAACTACCCCAACTTCCCGTTCTACCAGCCGCCGACGCCCACGACGGCGCGGCGGCTGCCCGAGCTGCGGCCCGGGGTGCTGTGGGTGGCGGGGAAGGACAGCGTGGTGTGCACGCCCGAGGTGCGCAAGGAGAAGATGGAGATGACGGGGTACGGCGTGGGCGGGAGCGGGGGCGCGAGGGCGGGCCGGGTCAAGGAGCTCGTGGTCGAGGGGACGGGCCACCTGGTGGCGATGGAGAAGCCGGCGGAGGTCGCGGCGGGGGCGGCCGAGTTCATCAGCGGGGAGATGGAGCGGTGGAGGAGGGAGGAGGACGAGTACAGGCGGTGGGTGGAGGGCACGGACGAGAGGACCAAGACCATGATGGACGACGACTTCATGGCGCTTGTCAAGAGCGTCGGTCCCGAGGCGAACAGGAGGAGGGACGGGACGATGAGCCCGCTCAAGCCGAAGTTATGAGTGGTCTGCATTCAAAGGTTTAGAGTATGGTAGATAATTCCAGAGAGATACATTAGATGTGTACATTGGAAGATAAAATTCGACGCTCGAACCTATACCACAACATCCAGCGATGCAATGCACCACGCCCACTTGTGCGCACAAATACACACACCCCTCTCGGCGCCTTCCCATACCCATCATGTATACCTAGGCACAACAGAAACCACCAGTACAAGTCCTCGACGCAATCTGCCGAGCTCTCCAACCCAAGGCACGCAACACCAACTCGACACGTGTAGATGTGTGCTGCTGCGCGGTCCTCCTCACGCTACAGAGGGGCCGCATATCGGTTCATGCCGGGACAGCGAGGAGTGGACATGGGCACGACGTCGGTGCCCAACGGACCACCACATAGCATACAAGACGGTGATACTGGCCTCCATCGGCCGATGGGAGCGATGGACGAATGACTCGGCCGGTGCGAGGGCTTTCAGCAGACGCTACACGGCGACTCGGACTCGAGACCTGTGGCTGTTGGACATTGTGTCCGAGGGAGGCACCGAGCGAGGAGAGGCGTTCTCCTCATGGGTTGCTATTTAGGATCTTAGGGGGGGGGGTCAATTTCGCTGTGGTACCTGCATATGAAAAAGTACGTTGAACTCGGGAGAGGATATGTTCGATGACGACTTGCAAATCTTTCCAAAGACATCAGATTAATTAATGTAGTCATTCAAGCGTGCTTAGTATTTTCGGTCGAGCTCATAAGTAGAAGTCATGATGTACATCGCTCTGGAATCAAATTAAACCAACCGCCCACCCAGGAGTACCGTCCAAACCTCCTGATAATGCCGAGCACGGAAAACGCCAGAGGTCAGTTAAATACCCATTCGACTTGTCTGGCAAATCTGTTTCAATGATAGCAGTACTGAACGTGAGTCAGTCACTCCCAAACAACTCCAACCCGTTTTGGACGAAGAAGAAATGTATCATCAATTTGCCCATATGAATCAATCATACGCTCATCATCACACGTGTCTTATCATGCACTCATGAAATCTGAATGAATTCGAAGTCGCCACCATTGTCCTCACCGTGATGTGAGCGCGGCGGCGGCATGTGACCACCGGCACCGCTCATCATCGGCGGGCCGCCACCCATGGGCCCGTGGCCCATGTGCACCGGCGGGGGCGGCATATGCGGCATGGCGCCCATAGGGTGTGGCGGTGGCATCGCGTGTGAGTGGTAAGAGCTCCCGCTCATGTAGCTGCTCCCGCTATAGCTGGAGCTGGCATCGTCGTCATCCAGGTCGTCCATGACTTGGACCGGAGGCGGGCCGCCGCCACCTCTCATCATCGGATGTGGGTGTCCGCCCATGTGAGGTGGCATTCCCGGCGGCATCCCCATGCCCATTCCCATCCCCGGCCCCGGCATGCCCATTGGGTGCTGAGGGGGCGGTCTCGGCTGCACCGGTACCGCGGTGTGCACCGCTCGGGCTTTGTGCCCGCTGCGCTTGCTGCGTCGTGAGCTGCCGCCTGAGCTGCCGCTGTAGACGCTCGAGCGGTCGTCGAAGTCGTCATAATCACCGTCCCAGTAGTAAGTGGACGCGTAGGGGTCCCGCACCCAGAAAAACTGCGAGGTGGTCTCGTAGGTGCCGTTCTCGTACTCAGTGGTAGTCTTCTGCCGGCGGAGATTCTTGTGCTTACGGGGGTCGCCCCCAGCAAGGTAGGTGACGACTGAGAGAGACTTGCTGCGAGGGACGTTGAGGTCGGCCGATTTCACTGTGATAGTGGAGGCGTTTGATCGGCCTGATGAAGAGGACGAGGAACGTCGGGAGTAGACAGACATCTTGTATGCGGTGTCGATGGTATGCCGGTGTAAGCTTTGTGAGATGAGGCAAAGTTGAGCAATTCGCCCAAGAGGTATGGATCTACCAGAAGGTGAAGTCCACTGGACTGGGCGACGAGATGACCGGGGAAGGATCGACGCCTGACGCCGTTCAAAGGCAAGCGACGGTGATGACACAGGGGAGCGTCAGAAACAAGCCCTTGCGTTGCGGGGATCAATGCTACTTGGTTGAAGCTTGGCCGCAGAGCTGTCGAGTCCAAGCACCGATGTCACCGAGCTCGCAGAGGAAAGTGCATATAGAAGGGGCGAGACGAGACGAGGCGACGTGGGACGAAAGGGAAGGGCGTCCTGGGGGCCAGCCCTCGAGGGTGGCGGGGACACAGAATTATATGTGTGTAGATCCTCTCCTACACCCACTCGTGGGTGTACAGTAAGAACATGGCAGCTTCTGGACGACACTTTTCTTCTTCTGCACTTGCAGATCCGAAGTGACAGGGTAAGCAAACAGTCAGAGGCCTTGCTGACGGCAAATGTAGGCAACTGACAAAGTAGCAGGGCAACTTTGCCTCGTTGTTGCATCTGATGTGCAGCTCTGGCGTGGCACGGGGGCGCACAGCCTGTAGACTCGACCAGGGCAGGTACGAGAAGTGTTTAAGCGATTAAGCGACATCTTGTGTACTGACGTCGAAATGGAGGATGGAGGATGACGAATGGTGTCGTTAGATCTGTCCGGACTGCAGGATGGAGCCGCACAGGGTCTCATGGAACTGTGTCTCTCCAACGACCTGAACGATCGATTTGCGCTGCCTAGGCGCCAATACAATCTTGGTGGGGAGAAACTAGGCACTCGAGACAGGCAACTGCCATTGATCAATTGGAGAGAGCCTCGCCTCTGCGTCTCTCTGCGTCCTGCAGGAGGGTAGTGCAATCCGAGCGTGGGCAGGGCCACCCGCCGAGCTGCAGCCGGCGAACCATATTCTCGGCCGGCCCTCCATGTAGCGAGAACAGCCATGCAGGTTGTCACTTTCCGCAAGCCACTTCTCGCCCTGCTTCAGGGGAGATTTCTGGCCAGAAGATGCACACCGAGAACTGCGAATCCCGTAAAACGTGTTTAAAGGCCAACGCGACATGCGCGCAAAATGCCTTTTTAGCCATCCACTTGCTCTTCTAGCAGACTAAATAGATGAGTGCAAGCTGCTTCGGTGGTCGACTGCATCTCACGATGAGGGGCAGGCCACCCCCGAGTCAGAGGCCCATGGCGCCTCCAAAGCTAAACGCCGGATGGGGTAGCAGATGTGCAATGCCGTGTGAGGACGTCACAGAGGAGCGACGAAACGAAACCCGAAGTGGAAAAGGCTGCCTTCGCGGAGAACGGATAGCGACGTTGGTCTCTGTGGAGGTACCACCCCCCCCCAGCTTGCTTGTGAACCCTTAGGACTCACTGTGTTGCCGGATCTGTCGGAAAACTACTGATGAAGCCGTTATCTTGACGTTGCGTCGACTCCATGTTGACTCAGGTGAAGGAGAGGTAAGTGTGTCCAGGTCGTACAAGGTGAAGACGGAGACCCCATGAGGCCCAAGTCGCGGACCACGGCGGACAAGTGTAAAAACATGGGCGGCAATTGGCTGACCACCCTGGGAGGTGCTGCCAAGTTGCCAGGATTCATTGGCGGCAGCGTGGCATGGTCCGATCTGGTGCGCAGAAGCACTGCGCTGAAACTGCAGTCTAGTGGGTATGCACGACTCCAGCTGCTGTGCGTTGCTGTGCGCTGCTGTGGAAAGCGAGGCTTGCCACAGGAGCCAGTAGCACTGAGCTGCCGCCAGCAGGAACCAGTTTGTCTGGGCCGTAGACAGCCGGCTGGAATGGGGGTGGGGTATGGTGTGGTGTGGGAAGCCTCGAAATGCGCGCACAACGGCATCCAATGATCCGCAAAAGATGTATAAACGCGGCCGGCTTACCTTCACGAGGCACGACTGCTGTTGGCCCCGGATGTTCTGGCGTTTTCTGGGCCATCTGCACTGCAGACTTGAGTGTGACAGACGCAACCGGGCCTCTGCATAACGCGGTGAGAAAGCCCTCTTCAGCTCATGTCAGGGGCGGCTTGGTGGGGGTCCACGCAAGTGAGAAGGATGCACGTGGAATTGGTGAGACATTTTCGGGTGATGCTCTCCATCTCGGTGCGGGTGATTGCTGGCACGAAGAAGCAGCTTGCTGAGCTTGCTGAAGTTTGATGGCTGAAGAAAAGCAATCGTGCTGTCAGACGAGCCTCTCACAGCCAGCCATATCATCCAGACTGCTCTTCTGTTCGGCTTGGCCGATGCAGACAGTCTTTGGCCAGTTGGCACAATTTCTTCAGGTTGAGAGCCCCCATGACGAGAAACATGATACAAGACAGACGGCTTGTATGCGCGTTCATGAGAGGATGAGCTGTTCGACGCGCAGAGCCGCGCCCAGTCGGCAGCGAGGCTGGCTGCATAGGCGCATCGTTAGAAGCGGATGCGGATGTGTATGCGTCTCTCCCGGCTGAAGCTGAAGGGCCTAGCGAGAAAGTCTGGCTGACGGAGCTCGGCGCGAAAATGAGCTTGATTAAAGCGTGCGTTTCACGAAAGTGATCAGGACGTAGATCTTCCGTACAAAAAAGGAAAGACAATTTAATCACTACAGTGGAGCAAATGAAGTCGCGTCAGTGGCGTCTGGTGTGAGGGATGTTCAGTGGAGGATAAACCATCGTAGACAAACTCGATCAAGGAGCGAGGCAATTCTTAGGGTTGTGAACCCTGAGCCACGGTGACGAGAAACCCCCCTCCCCCCAGTACAGTTAAACACCCTCATGGGTTGAAACCTCCGAGGTTGTATTCTATAGGTAGTATTTTGGATGCGGTACGCGATTAACGAATGCACCATCGAAGTTACTTGACTTCGCAGCGGCGATCTCGTCATTCTGGAGCTTCAACGGTTACAACCAAGGCAGAAGCGGTGAGGACTGCGCTCCATTTACACCATTGGGACCGGAAGTCAAACACAATCCGTGAGGTTCCTATGCCTTGATGTCCTGACACGGTTTGATACGACGTATTATATTGAATACGAAAGATCATGTCTCGGGGGTTTTTGGGACATGTTGTCTTCAAGTACTCAACGCTGCATGATGAAGCCACCTCGACCAAGACAGCATTGTGAAATTGAACAGAGAGAGTGAAGCCCTCCCAAAGGATGCCCTCCACACACGATTCGATCATCTTGATCCTCTCGGCCCGTCCCGATGTGCTCCAGGACGGACAGTGCTCGAAGATCACGAGACCCCGTGCACGTAAAAAGCTGTCTTGATTCACCTTTAGACAAGACCATCCGACACATCGCTCACTTTCGTCCTCGTCCTCGTCCCCATCCTCGACAAGACCAAGATTGTGCACCTTCAACCGGGTAGGTGTGGCAATCTCATGTCACAAAACGGACACCAGAGCCACGGAAGAGCGGTATATGGATGTTACATCAGGGTATACCGAAAGCTAAAGCACCCACTGACATGAACATACCACTTATCTGCGATACTGTAGTATCGACTACCACCCATCAACCTCGGCGAGAAGAACGCTGACTCCATCGGGGTGGGTAGATGTCCAGGCCTTGGAAAGTGAATCAGTCCCCTTTGGCATAGTGTTGACGGAGACATGTGAAGTAGTGAGCCAGGGGTTGTGAGCCAAGTTGGTGGAGCTAAATGGTTTCCGGGATAGGACGGCCAACGTGGTATCAGGGCCTCCCACACGAGGGCCAGCGGAGAAGCCGTACGGATGCCATCGCTTGCACTCTCCCCTGGTAGGATGACAGCCATCGTGGCGCCAACGCCTCCCACCCAAGGTCTTAGAGCGGAAGCCGTACATAGGCCATCATTCTCGCTCCGTCAGGCTCCCCATGGTGGAGCCTGGCGCAGAACAAGCTCAAGCCAGATGGTCGTCGAGTGTTTCGTCGTAAACCATCTCTCCACCCCCGGCACCTCCGCCCATCCACTTGGATGCTCCAAACAGCCTGAATGGCCATCTGCGTCGTAACTTCGCACAGGAGCAGGGAGCAGCCGCTCGAGACTCCTCGATAGCTGTCTCCCCATTGTCTATCCAACATGCCATGAACAAAGTGTTGCTCTCTTATGCGTGAGGATCAACATGCCAGACCTGATCCATGACAAGCTGAGTGGCGACAATATATTCGAGGGTCTGGTCAGGATGAAGTAAGCCCCCATAGACCTAAACAGGCAACCAGCAAGCACCTCACCCATGAACGGCTGTATGTACGTCAACGTCTGATCTAGATGAATTGCCTTCTCCGCAGGGATGTGCGTATATGTATGTGAGTGTGAGTGCGTGGTGTAGGCGGGAGGAGGGTCCCAGGGCAATGATGATCGCATAGGCGGTGACAGCTACTGCTGTAGTTCATCAATCCTTTATTCGCGGCATCCGTTACGTCAAGCATCCATGCAGGTGTCGTTGATAACCCACATGGCGATCCTTGGGCAGTACACCGGATGGAATGAGAGAGCCATTGGCATCTTGTGGCTCACTTGCTTGTCATGGCCATGCCCAGGAGCATTCCCTCATGTGATCCACGCATCTCGCCATGGGACAGTTCCCCTTAAATCCGCCAGGGCTGGCTGCTTGAGAAGGTTGAGCAAAGGTATCTCTTGAAGCACTTCTCATACCAATTGGGGGCGTCTTTGTCGACGAGATCAAGGGAATAGCTCGAGGCTCACTGCCCAAATGGCCCGCGTCTGGCGGCTAGCCTTCCTGGTGGCCTCTTCGCTTAGAACTCATGCGCTGCTGCATAACCTCGCCTGTTCGTACGCGTCAGTGGACTGCGACTGCGGCTGAAGCTGAGCACGGGACCGGGGTAGAAAACCAGGGGCACGATGGCCACTAGGAAAGGGTATAACCATGGCCATATGGGTATCGTGGTTCGCTTGACGTCTTACTGAGCGGAGCACGTACGTCGTGGAGGCCGCTGGTCCAGACTGATGGCGATGGAGTTGAGAGATATGGGGCAAGGCTCGCGAGGCGTGGGTGATTGGACAGAGGTCAGGATGGGATGACCGCAGGCCAGTCGGGGCATGGTGTCCCGAGCTGTCAACTTCGAATCGGTCTAGCATTGCGACTTGCTTCCCGTGCCCAACGAGGTTGTCAAAAGTCGGCCGACGTCTTGCCAAGACCATCTTCTCACCAGGACCGATCACAGCAATCCCGTCGTCCTGTGCTCCATGTCAGACGAGCAGTAGCACCACGTCTGTTTCGAAGAACCGTCACCTTTCCAATCGAGCTTAGGCCGTTCGGGGCTTGAGACGTACTTGAGACCTCTGCTGCTGTGGAGACTGGTTCGTCTGAATAGGTGGCCCGATAAGGTGAGCGTGATGGCGATCGATTGGACGTTGTGCTAGTGGAGGGGGAGAGTAACCATGCAGCACAGTAGTTCCCATCTAGCCTTCTTCTTTTGTGCTCTTCCGTGCTTCGTGCAGCTTTGATCGACGCCCTTGATAGGCAAAGAGTGCACATGTCTCGCGGTATCCCGATCGTGACGTCTTGGCAGAGACGGTGCTAGATTCCCACCAGACAGATCGTCGGATCCTCGCGCATCTGTCACATGTGGCTGGTTGAAGCTTGCCCCGCCCCCTGAAGAGAGAAGAGAACTGGTGAGGGGTTCATCAAGAGTCAAGTAATCAAGGAAGGAGTTCGTGGCTAGTGACAAGCATCCATGGTGTGAGTCGCGGGGAGGCGAAACATCACACGGCAGGGGCCAAGAATAGCATCGGCTTTTCCGAACTTGTCGACTGTCGGACTGCCTTGCACGCCTTGGTCCTCGCGGGCAACACCTGCGCCTTACTCCAGCAGCCATAACGGGTCTTGACTATAGACTCATCCGATGCCATGCAGTCGCACTGCTCCATGCTTCACAATGCTCCCGTGATGCTTCCGATGATATATGGTCAGAAGGAGAAAGTTGCGCCGCTCCGGCCTGGGACTTGGAATCATGCCGGTAGGGACAACTGCGGCCCTGTCTCTCTTTCCAGTCCGAGTACCAAACTGGGAGAAGTTGAGGTTGATCCTGAGACGTAAAAGACAGCCTTTCTCTTGCAATGGTGTCGCGGAACTCGGAGCGGCTACCCACCTCGGGTGGCGAGACGGCAGGCCCCCACATAACGAGATGGGTCCGAATCGAGAGTGGTGCCCCTGAGCTGCTGAAGAAAGGCCAGGCAAGCACTGGGCAAGTCAAAGCTGGCCCGCAAGGAGACTAGGTCGGGAACGATCGCACTCGCGCGTGGGTGCGGCAACCCCCAGCGAGAGACAGGCCCAACGGCCCAATGGCAGCGAGGCTGTGGTCCCACAGCTCAGTTTTGCTACTGCGACAGTGCTCCGCTCTTGTTCGGCACTTGAGACTGTTTAGTGAGGCTAATCCGTGCCAAGACACGACCCTGAAACGTTTCTTTTCGCGGGTCAACTTTAAATTCTGGTGGTACAGTAGCGATCAGTGATCTGCTCTTATCGAAACAGGCCTTTCGAGGATGTTGACGTGTGAATCAGAGAGGAGTGTCGAGCCCCAATGGACGACTAGCCTGTCGAACCGAACCGAACCGAGCCGGCTACTCATCGGCAGAAGCCACCTGGCACCCTGGGTGGACGAGAGCTGCGTCCAGCCCATGAGGAGCTGCTCAGGTGGAGACACGAGACCGATGCCAGGTTCTCCTTACCTGCCCGTACGTGCTGTGTTCTATGTATGGACATCTGTTGCTCTCCCGCCAGCTGGGACAACACACAGATGTCGGTTCCAAAGATGTTTAAAAATAACCTTGAGGGGACTGGTGCACCGCTCTGCACATGAGTAATCCTCTGGCACGCAGGCGGGTAATCACCGACCATCAATGGGGTTGGAAGAGGGAGCAGCCAGCAGCTAGCCAGCGGCCGGCTGGGCGGCTCCATGAGCAGCAGCTGTCATTGACTCGCCCGTCCGATCGATCCAGGATTTGGATACCCACAGAGACTACCCGGAAGGGCTTTCCATAGTGTTGGTGGGAAGCGAGGGGGCGGTTTTATTTCTCTCATTTAATCTTGTCGCATCGGTTCCGGTGGGATGGGCGACGGAAGGAGATAGGCCTTGCCAGTCTGGCAGGCTGGCAATCTGGCAATCTGGCAGGGGCTCGCACATCACCCGCCGAAATTGGCCTCGTGGGTAGGACTGCCTGGCTGGATGGCTGGGTGGAATTAAGCTTCATGGGCTTTAGGTTGGCTGCGACCATGGGTGATGGCGGCTGTGAGAGCCCGGGGTGCTTGCTGGTGAAAGCCAAATTGGCTCCTGGAGGAATGCACGTCTTTCCCCATGCATGTCATCAATATTGATTAATTAATTACAGAACAGAAAAGAACTGACATACTACTGTCTGGATCCTGGTCGGCACAGAGTAGCTGGAGTTTGTTCTTCCGGGCTTCTCAGCGACGGTTTGTCCGGACAGTCCCTGGGCTGTCAGGATATTCCATAGCCTCTGAGCCGTGCTATGTTGTCCGTCTGTCTATCTGTCTGACTGTCTAATGTTGCTGTGCTGAGGGGTGGAGGCGGCCATGTCGAGTTGCAGCTGCAGATGACGTGATCCCAAGCAATATAGTCAGTCCAGTTCGAGTCTGGAGGGATGACAGATTGTCAAGGCTATGCCCAGGGACTACTGTGTGCGAAGAAGAGAATACGCCGCCGATGTTAGGCTAGCCAAACAGCGGCTCTCTTCCAAGATTGCGAGAAAATGAAGCCAAGAGGTCGTGTGGCCTGGCATACTAGCATGGCACAACTCGAGAGCTGAGCGTGTCAAGGCACGAACAAGGAGCGGACGGGCCACATTGGACGGGAATGTGCCCCGTGTCTAGGTCGAAGCTTCGTATTCCCGTATCCAGCGCCTTGGTATTATCATGGCCATGGCCATAGCAACGCTGGGCCCGGGTGAGGGTGCTGCCGAATGGCGAGCGGGCAGACTAGACGTTATCACGAGCTGTAAGTTTTTTGTCCGTCCTTTTTTGTCTTTCTGTCTCTATTCCTGTTCTTGGAAGGTTGTCTTCAAGACAGTAGTCGAAGTCAACCTTGTCCATCTTGCCCAGGGATCCCGATCGCCTTGCTCGCATCCCCACACAGCCCATCCTTGTCACGGATACTGTCCTGTCCTGTCCTGTTGTCTGCTGGGTGCAGGCGGATGAGATCGCGTGAACACCATATTATCCATCCTTTCATCCTCCCCCTGCCCCGTCTGCCCGCCTGCGCAGGAACTTGGAAGAGAGAGGGGTTTGGGTTACATCACTGCAGCAGCAGTAGCAGCAGCAGAAGTAGTAGCAGCATTTAGCAAGCATCCATATCTCCCAACGCCACCGTGATGGTTAATCTGTCGACCTGATCAGCAGCCGAGCAGTCCGGCCGATGTTGTATCATGCTGCCCTGCCATGCTTGCCCGCCTAAGCGATTATCCAACAGGGAAGTCGCGAGCGGGCGAGCATGCTCCAACCGGCTCCACACCAGCGGAGAAGGGGCGTGAATGGGGCAAGTGCAATGGCAAGTGCCAGTGCAAGTGCAAGTGACACCCCCCCCCCAGTCAGGCCAGTGCAAACGGTGCAGGTGCAGGTGCGACTGGAGCTACTGGGGCTGCTGGGGCCTGCTGGGGCCTGCTGGGGCTTGCTGGGGCTATAAAATTTCAGGGAATAAAGGTGAGAAGCAGCAGGAAGCAAGAAAGAATGGAGCACACACTGGAGCACTGCACCGGCAAACAGGGCCCAGGCGCGCACTACTGCACCAGGCCCAGGCCACCAATGACGGCACCGCTCTAGCCCCCCAAGTCCAGGTCCGAAACCCCAGCCTGACCATGCTTGTTCCTGAATCGTCCAAGTGCAAGAGCCAGAGCCTGAGCCAGAGCCAGAGCAAATGCCCAGGTGCCCAGTGCCCTTGTCCCTTCCCAACCACCCCCCTGCCCTCCCCCCTCCCCATCCCTCCTTCCCTCCTCCTCTTCTCGGTACTGTGGAAGTGCTAGTCAACCAGACCAGTAAACCCAGTCCCATCCGCCCAGTCTGGTTCCAGCCCGGCACAACCTTGGAACCCTCTCACGCCTCTCCCTCTCGCTCATCTGTCCCGTCCCGTCATCAAATCTATTCGCTTCAGTCCAGTCCCAGCTTCACTCTACTTCACTTCACCCCGTCTTTGGTTGCATTTTCCCTCTGTTATTTCACTGCACTATACCTATACTGCATTCTGGGCGGCTTCTTCCGTCACAGTCAATCTGGTCACTAGACCAGTCTGAGTCTGATACGTTCCCTTCCCTTGGTCCTGACTCGAGCCTAATCCCATTCTCTTTCCCTCCATCAATTCATCCATTCACCTGTTCATCCACCCACATCACCTCACCCAACATCATCACCACCACCGACCACAACGACGAACGAGAGGATCTGGAACCCCACCGCAGTCGTCACCAAAAAGAATACGGCACTAAAGGATCCATCGGGCTCTATTTCAGGACGGATCTGACATTGACATCTTAAAAAAGTAATCTACTTTGTCTCGGGTCGGGCGGACATTGTCGGACAATTCGATGGTTTCACAGGCTCTTCAGTAATTCTCGGCGGATTGAGCCTTCGGCCTCCAGCGCCACAGCACTTCAATCATCGATTGAATCGTTGACCTTTACTCACAGCCTTGCCGACTCCGGCTCGGCTTCATAACCTCAGCCACAGCCTTTCAGGCACTATTTGAGCCTTGCGACTCGACATGGACCACACCAGCGGGAAAGCGTCTGATCCCGAGCGGAGGGCCTCGGTCAGGACATCGAGGAGGATATCACTTCAGCATGACGGTGGAGGCGGAGGAGTGTTACTGGACGTGGACGACGACGATTATGCTCTGTTGGCTCTGGGCATCTCGGATGGGTTCCGACCGCAGCCCATGGACAACGCCGACCGCAACGATCCACCAGCTTCCCGAATCCGGCCAGACCCATCAACCGTTTCCACAGTCACACAATCAGCCGAAGAATCAACATTACCACCACGGCTGAATCGTTCCAGCATATCAAAACCCCCTCCGGGTCGCGATTCTTTCACCCTTCGGCATGATGGCGGCATGGGCCATGTCGCCGGTCCATCCCTCTCGCGCGTCTCCAGTGCCTCGACCGAATCGCCCTACCTCCCCGAGGAGACCCCATACCAGGGCCCTTCGGCACCTTCGTTCCCTTATCAAATGTACTCCCAGAACCCCCGATTAGCCAGGACATTAAGTGTCACAACCACCTCATCGACTCCCACAACACGGCCTGAATCAGAGTACAACGGCCCGAGCGGCCCCACGCATCCTTATTCCATGTACCCCCAGAACCCTTTCGCCGACACAAGCAGTCAGGTCTCTGTGCCCGCCGTGCCTGCCATTCCTGTCGGATTCGCCTCCAGCTCGGATCCTTATCAACGCCGCATCGGGCCGGAGGGTGAGGAAGCCGCCGACATTATTGGTCCGGACGGACATACCGAGGAGCTTCCACCATACACGAGATACCCAGATGAATACTACAATCGGAAGATACGAGACACCGAGGACCATCAGAATGGAGGTCCTTCAGTTGCAGCAGCCGCGGTGCCACTCAGCACTACAAGGGCTGTGTCGGGTGCCGGGCCAGTAGCAGGTGCCGGGGGGTTGGGCCTCGCTGCTCGAAACCCAGAGTTTGATTCGGTCGAGGACATTGGCACCCCTCAGTCACGGCAGTCTGCTAGGAGCTTCACCAGCGAGAGCCACCACGAGATCAACACGGCAGCGGCAGCAGCGGTGTCAGAGAAGCCGCAACTAAACAAGTTCCAGAAATTCGCGAAGAGGAAAGCTTGCGGCGTAGTACCGTACTGGGCCATATGCTTGACGACCACCGCCGTTATAGTAGTCATTATCATCGTAGGGGCTGTTGTTGGAACGTTGCTATCCAAGCACAAAAAGCCGCCACGAAAAAGCAACTCTTCACAGTAAGCTATTACCCGAACCATTTGGACGAACTGCTCAGAGCTAACAGTCGTGGTGTAGATTTCAAGACGGCGTTCCGACCATGACCATCACCTACGATGCGACGCCAATCCCAACTCCCACCGACTTGCCTGCGCTTCCGACAGGCGTCTATGGCTTGCCTCTTAACCTCAACAGGTCACCGAACACTTGTTTTGAAAACACCGCCCAGAGTTCAGCATGGACTTGCAATCTAATATTCGGGCAAGCAGTCCACGTTCAGATGACCATTAGCAGGAATGCCCCTCAGCTTGGTGACCAGGGCAACTACGACATTTACCTTGAGACCAACAATTCTTTCCCTGGCCCTGGCGGTAACCGCGACGATAACTTGTTGGCTTATGGTGCTCAGCCCCCCGTCATTCAGCCCCCCATGGGTATGCAGCTCGTCAACGACACCTTTGATCAGGAACGTGGCCCAGCATGGTTCAGGATGCTTCCCTACAACAAGACTGTCGTTGTCCCCGAGGATCTGCTTTCTGCCGACACCTCCTCAACAAAAGCTCGGCGGAATGGGGGGAATTTCATGCCAGGCCCCGGCGACTTCCAGCGCAAGGATGTAGCACCAACGGGCAGCAAGCCCTGGATCTGCAATTGGCCCGACACGTTTGTGGAAGTGTTTATATACGCGGAACAGAACAGCAGCTTCGCTTCTCAGACAAAGGCATCAACTGGTACAATCACCCCACCGCCGTTCGCGACTCCTACCGGTTTCCCGACACCAACGGGTTCCGGCGCTGCATCAGCAGTCACAAGCCAAGTGGCTGACTTCATGCCACTCGCTCCTTACCCGAGGGCTGTGAAGGTGAAGGAACGGCGCACTGACTCGGCACCTGCGCCGTACTGCGTTCAAGTGACGGTGATGCCAGATAACACCACACAACCTGTGACGAACTCTGCCGGCGAGCCTGTGATTGTCTACATAAAGGAGGACGAACCGGGGCCAGTCATGTCTGAAGCAGAGCGGAAAGGGAGGCATCGTGATGACAATTCCAAGAACAAGCGGGAGCGGGATGCCCTTCGAGAATATCTATACCCTCGAGGCAGCGACGGCGATGGCGACATGAGTAATTGCGGCTGCATGTGGTTTTCATCATGATCCGGGGCCTCCCACCTTTTACAATTTCCACGACTGGAGATATGGGCGGCTACGAAACGGGCAGTGTTATTATGGACGACCCAGGCTACTAGGCAGTTGGGCGCCAATACTGCACAGGCGGTCTGGCGGATGTTGACGGCCTATTGTCAAATTTTTGGATGCGGAAACTGGGGGTGATTAAAGGTGCATTCTCAAATCTTGCGCGGCGACCGGCGCTTTGGGCTGGTTCATTTTCCTACAATTTCCTACAGCAACTGTACGAGATCTCAGCTGTGCGACATTTATTGGACTGGACGGAGTTGGTGGCATATGCGGCGACATACTTTGGTTTTCAAAAAGCTTCGGCCTGTGTGGTGTTTTTTTTTATCTGATCGATCTACCTACCTATCTATTTGTACATCCTGAGGACGGGCGGGCAGATGTTGATGATAGAGGTATCCCCGGAATGAGGGCGGAGGGAAGGTCTGCGGCGAGCGGGACACGGAACGAGGACGATGCTGCCCGAGACCGAGGATGAGTGATTCATCATCATCATCATCATCACTGCCAGACTGGAGGCTGAGAAGGAGTCATACGAATTAAAGGCTCCCCGAATGTATATTGTCTTACGTAGCTGGGACGCACCTGTGAAGACGGGGTGCGTGACTGAACGAATAAAGAAGAATCTGAAGATAGATTGAGCATGTGCACGATGATCCTGTCTGTGATATGAGGAAGACTCGTACCTAGTTCGTAAACTCATACATTGCGGTGTCTCTTTGCATAGGATGGTGTAGGGTGGACTTGGGCTCCGTCGAGGGAGCATTCTGAGGCTCACTGGATTGTCGAACCCAGCCCTGACCCGCACCAAGATGCTCATGCAGTCGTCTTCATTCCCTCCCTCATAACATTACCTGGGAGTAACTCCGACAGGTGGGAGTTTTCATCCACGCAGTGTGAGGCGAGACACTTGGTGAACTTTGGTGGTGACTAAGCAGTTGCAATGAGCCAGCAAAGATATCCTGGGCCGGTGTCATCTCTCCAATGGCCTGGGGCTGAAGATCTCCTGAGAAGTAAATAGTATGGGTTCGGAACCGAAAGGTCCATGGGTTTTGTTAGATTCTTGAGTATCAGGTATGAACAGAACTTGCCGTATAGACGCATAGGCTGCGATGACGAGGTTGTACACTTGTACACTACCAATGGTCCAAGGGCAGCATATTTTTACGAATAGCTCCTGAGAGAGAGCGTGGTTGTAGTCTGGCTAGGGTGAGGTTGATAGTGATCGGTCAGAGGATACGAACAACATAAAAACTGGACAAGTCCTCGGGAATTTTCTATCAAGGACCATGGTGGGAAGCTCAAGAACAGCAACTTATACCTGTAGTCTCAGCCTAGCGCATTCATAGTGCTTATGCTATATCGTGAAAGCGGAATGTTAGAGTGAGGAGGACGGTCTTGTGTAGATGAAGACGGTTCTGGTGGTGGACCATTCCCTGCTGAATTAAATGTTCTGTGTAGAGGACCCGAGCGTATGTTCCTCCCGTCTATTGTCTGCGTGTGAGTTACATTGATCCTACAACACTGCTCAGAATGGCGAGATTGAAGATGACAATGACTAATATTTCCACGTTGTATTCACAAGAATTGCTGTCAGTTTTCGAGAATCTCCGCACAGACAACATAAGCGCGAGCCCAGCATTAATGACCACATGCCTGGCCGTAGATGGCGTACTCCGAGCAAATATTTCGAGGACAAACATCGTGGTCCATGAACTATAGAGCATATGGCGAACAGAGATGGGACGGACGCGTCTGACTTGTGTGTACGCATCGTCTTGGTGGGATCATGTATCATAAATATTATTCATTCATTGGTCTCCTCGCCGTCGCCCATATCAGCAGCCAGCCCGTCCAGGAAATTCTCTGCTATTTTCCTAGCCTTCTTCTGACCCAGCTCTTTCCTCCTCTGCTCAATGACCCTCCTCCGCTCCTCAATTTCCCGCTTCCTCTTCTCCTTCTCCTCGTCCTTCCTCGCCCTCTCCCTCTCAGTATTCAGCCGCTCCGCCTCGAGGCTCACCATCTCCTTCTGCCGCGTCTCCTCATCCTTACTAAACTGGAAGAACCCGGTGCCCTTAGTGCGGATCTCGCTGTCGGCATCGTAGTGTTTCATCTCGGGCGGCGTCATGCTGCGGTCGCGCTTCCGCGCCAGCGCCTCCATCTTCTCCTCGTCCGCCGCGTGGAACGCCTCGCTCTGGATCGCGTCGCCGTAGATGACCTTCTCGGGCGCCTTCGGCCGCGCGCTCATCGTCTCCGACTCCTGCGCCGCGTACGCCCGCACTCGCTGCTGCCGCTCCATGCGCGCCATCTCCGCCTTCGTGCCCCGCCGCGTGCGGCCGAATTCGTCTGTGTACTCGATGACCTCTTGGTCAACATTGTCGTCACCGTCGTCATCATTATCGTCCTCGGACGAAGACTCGTTTTTGCCGTCCTCTTGTGCCTCAGCCCATTTCCTGTCGAAGTCGACCAGGGGCGCTGCCTCGCCCTCCTTCGGGACATAGTCGCCCCTCTTCATGGCTGCGTACAGGCGCGCCTTCTCCTCCATCCTACGCCTGGCAGCCTCATTCTCCTTCTTCTGGTCCTCTGTGCCAACCGCATCCTTCAGAACCAGCTTCCCCTCGTCGCGTTCGCGCTCCTGCTTTTCTGCTTTGCGCTTCGCCTTCACACCGGCGAAGATATCTGGTTTTGACTTGGACGGTCGTGGGCGCGCTGAGGTAGAGGAGGATGAGGACTTGTTTGCGATGAGGGAGGAGAGTTCGGAGGAGAAGGCGAGGGAGCTGGGGAGGGCGATCTCCTTTTTCTGGCGCTTTGGGGGCCGCTGGCCGTAGAGGTTGGGGTCCTGTGGCATTATGCGTGGGCTGATGGGGACGGAGAGTTGGTGTTCGTGATACGATGCAGAGATATACTTTTAATCTTTGTGGAGTAGTAATCTAGTCTACCGGACGGAGAGACCGCGGCCTTTCTGTTTTAGCTGAGATGCATTGAGGTGCGTTGAGGTGGTGTTTTGGCATGTGAAGTCTGATGATAAAAAATGGGTACGAGCATCACAGGGAGCCAACGTCACTCGCTAATGAACGATCTGCAGGGCGGGGCCCTGAAGTGACAGGCCCACCCACCGTGGCCCCTGCTCCCTTCCCGCAATCCAGGCTGCCGAGGCTTTGCTGGGCCGCTGGGGTGGAAATTTGGTGGGCCGCTAAGAAAAGCATGCCACTCTTGATTACTGCTACCCAAATCCGACATCCCAGGCCAGGGCGACACCCAAATACGTAGGCTGCGTATTTATTTACTGGTCAATTCTCACCCAATCTCTCTGCCTCCCTGTCTCACTCAATGCGCAGCATCACCTTATCGGTTGTTTGTTTGGCTGTTGTGAGACTTGTTCCATCTTGCCCACGATCAAGACAGAATCAACAACCCCCACGCCGTCCAGTCGGACAATAGATATCTATCGACTGATACCCCAAGCCCCAAGCGACGTCTGTTCGCCAAACCCAATTACAGTTCCCAAGCGACCGGGAAATCCGCGAACCAGCAAGCGAAGCTAAGCTCCCTGAGTCGCGACTCCAGGAGTGATCACGACATTGACCCAGATGCGCGTCCACATCCCTCTGAGCATGGCGTCTCTACCCGAATTCGTGTCAGTTGTGCGGTCCAAGATCGTGGAATGGAATGTGGTATCCAGCTCGACATCCTGGATGCAGTACATATCGTGGGGCTTCGTAAGTTCCCCTACCCGTCTCCGTCTTACGCTGTCTTGGCTGTAGAGCGACAAACTATTCCCGGGACTGTCATATCAATTGCTGAACAAAATTCCTAGTTGATACTGGCGCTGTCCTTCTTCCTCCCACTCGTTGCCCTGATATGCTTCGACTTCCTCCTCTGGATCTGGCGCCTGATCCGCCCGCCCGTCACGGCCAACCCGTCACGGAGACGAAGACGCGAATCACTCAAGCACCCAGTTACCACGTCCTAGGATGTACGGAATGACGAGCGATATACAGACATCTTTTTGGTGCACTACAAATCCAACAACGTTCCTGGCAATGGCGTACGGGGCAACACGCACAATGTTGAAGCGAGGAGTTTGGTTTCCATGATGGCCACAGGCATGATTTATTTTCAGCGTTATTGATATTTCAGATGGCGTCGGTATGACTAGGCTCATGATGCTGGTAATGGTTCCGGCCCTTCTATATCTGGGACAGCACCTTGAGGAGATCACTTGTCACACCCATGGCGGTGACTTCACCGCCCGCGCCCGCGCCTTGAATGATCAGAGGGTTGCTTCCGTACCGCTTAGTGTAGAAGCTGATAATGTTATCCGAGCCCTTGAGCGCCGCTATGGGGTGTGAACGGTCGAACTTCTCCAGGCCGACCTTGACCTCCTTGCTGGCCACGTCAATGCTCCCCACGAACCGGACCACCTTGCCCTCCTTCTCTGCAGACACCTTGACCTCCTCCATCTGGGAATCGAACTCGGGCAGCTTCTGCAGGAACTCGTCGCCGCTAGCCACCGACTCGAGCTCCTTGGGGATCAGGCTCTGCACGGGGAAGGACGTGGGCGACTCCACGGGCAGCCCCGACAGCCGCGCCAGGATGGTCAGCTTGCGCGCGACGTCTAGACCGTTGAGGTCGTCGCGGGGGTCGGGCTCCGTGTAGCCCAGCTCCTTGGCCTTCTTGACCTCGGCGGACCACTTGCCGCCGGCGCCCTCGGTGGGCGCGAACGAGTTGAAGAGGAACGACATGGTGCCGCTGAAGACGCCCTCGATGCGCGTGACCTCGTCGCCCGTGGCCACCAGGTCGTTCAGCGTCGAGATGACGGGCAGGCCCGCGCCGCAGCTCGACTCGTGGTACACCTTGGCCCCGCTGGCCGCGGCGGCGCCGAAGATGTCCTGCCACAGCTTGTAGCTGCCCGAGAAGGCCTTCTTGTTGGGCGTGACGACGCTGATGCCGCGGCTGAGGAACGCCGGGTACGAGTCGGCGACGTCCTGGCTGCTGGTGTTGTCGATGAGCACGGCCTTGGACCCGCTGGGGACGGAGGCCAGGTATTCAACGACCTTGGGCAGGGTGGGCGGCGCGCCGACGCTGTTGGTCTGGAGCTGTGAGATGGCGCTGGGGATGTCGAGGGGGGCATAGTTGCTGTTGTAGAGGGACTTGGAGGAGGTGGAGATGTAGCAGAGGACGAGCTGGGGGCCTGATCGGCGCTTGGCGAGCGATTCGAGCTGTGAGAGGAAGGCCTTTCCTACACCACCGGCACCTGTGTACAGCTGTTAATATTGCGAGACACTGGCAGCTGCGAAATGCAGTTGTTTACGTACCGATAATTCCAATGTAAACTTGCTTTGCCGACGCCATCTTGGTAGATCAATTGGTGCTGCAACTTTGAGTGACAACTAGCAGAATGGATTCAAGGTGGTCAGTCAGTCAGTGAAGAGTAGGGACGATGTCATTCGAATATGGGGCAAGATGGAGGGGTTAAAGGTTGATACTGAAAAATGTCAAGCTGCAGCTGAGCCGATCGCGGGGCTTTGCAGGAGGTAGCTTCGGCAAGGGCCCTGATGGGAGCTGGGCGGACCCTTGAAAAGTGAGCCCCACATGCTTGGTTGGGTTCAGCCAAATTTCGACGCTTCAATCAGCTTGTGAAGATGGGCTCTTGACATTGAGTCCGCACTCTTTTTCAACCAAACCTGCTGCAGCATATAAACACTCTGACCTTGTGCTCGAAATCACTTCGAGTATCACAACATGGTGGGGCCAGCGGCGAAGCGCCAAAAGCGCGAGACATACCGCGCGGCGCATCGTGCAGATGAAGACTCAACGGAGCTGCCTAGGAAGAAGTTCTATAGGCAGAGGGCTCACGCGAACCCCTTCTCAGATCACAGACTCATCTAGTAAGTGTTCCTACCAACGTGGGTCACAGAGGATAGAAGCTGATCGTGAAACAGCCCTGCGAGCCCAGACCTTATGGACTGGTCATCGATGTACCCGGCGTATGTCGTAGAAGGCCAGGACAATGAAGCCACCGAGGTTGTGATGCAGCAGGGCGGGCAGACCGTGAAGGCAGTCATCAAGCCGAAGAAATTGACCAAGGACGTCGAGGTTGCGGATATAGGATGTGGTTTTGGAGGGCTGCTTATGGCCCTGTCACCCGTCATGCCAGACACGCTCTGCCTGGGTACGCTTTTTTGTCTTCGCATCTGAGTCGTCGCGAGGCAGCCAGCTAATCAGACATAGGCCTCGAAATCAGGGCTCAAGTCACAGACTACGTCGAGGACAAGATCCGGGCCCTGCGGAACCAGAGCAGACAGAAGGGTAGCAACGGCTACCAGAACATCGCCTGCCTGCGTGCAAACAGCATGAAATTCCTACCAAATTTCTTCAAGAAGTCACAGCTGTCGAAGATCTTCATCTGCTTCCCGGATCCGCATTTCAAGGCCAAGAAGCACAAGGCGCGCATTGTGTCTACGCAGCTGAACTCGGAGTATGCATACGTATTGAAGCCTGGTGGTATCGTGTACACAATCACCGATGTCAAGGATCTGCATGAGTGGATGGTGTCGCATTTCGAGGCACACCCTGCCTTTGAGAGGGTCTCGGAAGAGGACCAGGAGAAGGATGAGTGTGTCCGCGTCATGAGGACTGAGACGGAAGAGGGCAAGAAGGTGGAAAGGAACCAAGGACTCAAGCTTGTTGCTCTGTACAGACGACTCGAGGATCCTCCATGGTAATGGTAAACGAGCTTTCGGGCCTTGGGGTTGTGGATGTCATGACGGATATAGCAGGAAGACAGGATACCCAAACATTTCCATAAACAGCCAGGTATTGGCATCGACAGACTACATGTTATCACATGAAGTCAGCTGCCCCGAATGGGTGTTTACGGTCCAAGTTTTGAGTTTGCACTGTACTGCTATACGCGGGAAGCTGGGAATCTACAGTGTGTGATGTGCTTGCGCACAGTTACTCCCGGAGGCCGGTCAGGGGAAGCTTCCCAAACCCCGTCGGCTGCTTGCATCTATCGATAAGCTGCTCGACTGTGCCTGTTTATCTACATCATATACTCATGCTCCCCCGACGCATCGAACCATGTGGCGACTCTCACAAGCTGGCTCTTCGATGAACGGACTATGGCCCTGAAGGGGAAAGATGTGATTCTTGCCGCTATTGCAAGTTTCATCGCCTGGGGCTATGCCACCCACTGGCTGCCCGCAATCCGCTGGGCTGGTCATGCCTTCATCGCCGGATTTCTGACCTGCCTACTCGCGCTCTTCGCCATCACCCTCCTACTATCCAAGGGCCTGGACCACAAGAACCCACGGCCCTCTCCTCGGCCACATGGACCGAAGTTCCTCGGTCGAAAACAATGGAGCAGCGAGCTCGAGGCGCTACGAAAACGACAGTCCTACACGAAGAAGCCGCTCTGCGATACGTCGACAAAGATCTCCGAGGCGCTCGACAACGTTCTCGACCTGATCACGCGCGACTTCGTGTGGTCATGGTACTCGAAGATTAGCGAGAAGCCTGTGTTCAGAAACGAGGTGGACAAAGCGATCCGATGCGCGCTCGAAGACTTGCGGGAACGGCTGACCCAGCTGGACCTGCCCGAGGTCCTGACCACCAGGATCGTCCCCATTATGACGGCGCACTTTCACGACTTCAACGAAGCTGAGAGGGCTATACGTGGTCATAAACTCAATCGCTCCGTCACAGAGTCAGAAGAGCTCGACCTGGCTATCGCATCAAAATACAGAGATGGGAAGATCCACCCGGCTGCCAGTCTGTCGTACTCGGACCTCAAGCTCACACAGCAGGACTACCTCCGCCAGACCACCACCAAGATCCTCCCACACGTGTTGCCGGAAAATATCATTAGCAGCCGAGCTGTTTCCAGTCTGATTCGCGAAATAGTCGCGTGCGCTGTCTTGTTTCCTGTTCTACAACTCCTGTCCGATCCTGACACCTGGAACCAGCTGATGGAGAATTATGGGCGAGGCATGTTACAGGATCGCTCCACGGTCAGGAAACTGCGCGCAGCTCTAGACCAACACGCACCATCGCCCAAACCCGGCAAGTCACCCCAGTTCCCGCGCTTGGCACCTGGTGACAGCGAGAGGAGGTTCGAAAGATTCGTCAGGACTGTCCGAAAGGTGAACAACTTATCAGACGCGAGGCGGTTCAGAAGCGAGGTCACCAGCCAGCTCAAGAGGGACTCGCAGCAAGACGGGCAGGACCCCGTCTACCTTCGCCGTCTGGACATGGGCAAGAGGCTGTTGGACCAGAGGGTGCAATATCTTGCTGCTGGTGGGAACAAGCGAGGGATGGCATTCTCAGCGGATCTGGGCTCAAGCACACCTGCAGAGTCGAGATTGGAGAATGCATCACTTGCGGAGCTTCTCCGCGATGCGTCAGGGCTTTCTTACTTCATGGAGTACATGGACAGGCAACGGTTGATGAGCTTGGTGCAATTCTGGCTGGTAGTGGACGGGTTTCGGAATCCTCTTGAGGAATTTCATGACGATGATAACCTTCCACTTACACTGCCACCATGGACGGAATCAGACAGGCTGGATCTCGCCCAGATCGAGCAGGCCTATCTGTCAAAAACGGAGCTTAAAGTCCCAGATCCCTCCAAACGCACGGTGCGAGAATTTCTCGAGGCTAGAAAGAAGGCCACACCAGAGCAATTCTACCGGGCACGGCGAGCGATATTACGTGCCCAGAACGCTGTTTTGGAGGAGATGCAATCGAGGCATTTCCCAAACTTCAAAAAATCGGATTTATGGTACAAGTGTCTCGCAGCGGAGGAGGCTTCTCAAAGCAAACCCCAGCCCGTTGGTAGGCTTTCTGGTGAACTTCAGCCACCTCCTATGACCAGGACAGTCAGTGCCTTTGCTGGCAAACCAGGTCCATTGTCTCGATTGGGTCCGAAATTAAATACGAAGCTACAGAGTCGACGCGCCGAGTCTTCTTCGGACCTGAGATCATCTAATGGTAATCTTGGTCCCCTTGATGTTGCGCCAGAACGTCGACGGTCGGTGGAGGCTCGAAGGTCCCTCGATGCCCGCAGGTCCTATGATGACACTTCTCCAACTCCACTCTTTGACGACGAAGATTTTGAGCATGATGGATTGGCTGAGAGCGTCGCAAGCCTGGACCAGAATACCGGGCCGCAGCCACCTGACAAGAAGGTAGTTGCTGCCATGGAGGAGGCTTTAAGCAACATCTTGGAGGATACCCGACCAGCTACCTCGGAAGACCTGAGAAAGTCTCTCTTTGGAGAAGGTGACGCAGACTCGCTCGTGTTCTCAGACAATGACACAAACTCGAAACGTGGGTCACTCGACGCCGGCCGTGCGGGCAAAGAGCCAGAAAAGCCCAGTCTCTCGTCCCTTGGCCTCGTCAGCGCTCATTCCCGCATTGGTGTGTTTGTGGATGACGACCTTTTTGGGGACGAGAACAAGTATATGTCGGACGAGCATGATGACGGGGATGAACCCGAGAAAGATGACGACGTAGGCGATATTCATGAAGCCGCACCGGGAGATCTCGGACTGGCCGAAGCAGTCACTGTTCTCACGACTGATATCGACCGGCTGGAGGCGCAGAATGCTGTTGTGGATTCGCTGCTCAAGAAGGCGGAATTAACGAACAACATGGCGGAATTAAGGATCTTGCGCAAGTCCAAAGCCAGTCTGGAAAGAGAAATACGGCGGAAAGAGTTACAAAGGCAGCAGTACGTCGTGCAGGAAAGCGATAACAGTTTGTACGGCCGCTCCATGATCAGGATCAAAGGTATACAGGTTGGGCACGAGGAGGATGGCAAAGAGTTCGCGATCTACGTCATCGAGGTGTCTCGTAATGCGGGAGAGAAGATGCCCGCGGCGTCCTGGATGATAACACGCCGGTACAGCGAGTTTCACGAGCTCCACCAGAGATTACGATCAAAGTATCCATCCGTCCGCAGCCTCGACTTCCCAAGGAGACGCGTGGTAATGAAGCTCCAGTCAGATTTCCTGCAGAAACGACGTCAGGCGCTGGAGAAATACCTTCGAGAGCTCCTGCTCCTCCCGGATGTGTGCCGGAGCCGGGAGCTACGCGCATTTCTCTCACAGAGCGTCATCATGCAGGACCTGGCGGAGAGCCACGAGCACAATAGGAAGGACATGATCACGCGGCTATACGATTCTGTGACGGACGGCATGGAGGACATCCTGGGCAGCATACCAGTGCTGGATCAGCTATCCGTCGCGGGGCAGAACCTCATCGCGGCGGCCACAAGCCAGATCAACACGATGGGCCCCGGCCTACAAGGCGTGAACGGCATGATCGACCCGGCAGCCAGCAGCTCAGACGCGGCGACGGCGGCGGAGGCCGAGGCAGAGCTGAACGCGTTCGAGGCCGGGGCCGAGGGCAGGGAGCAGCTAGATGCGGAGCCGTTCGTCAAGCCGATCTGCGACATCTTCCTGGAGGTGTTTGAGCTGAATCGGGGCAACAACTGGCTGCGTGGGCGGGCTGTGGTGGTAGTGCTTCACCAGCTGCTGGGTGGGACGATTGAGCGCAAGTTGCGCGACAACGTGCGCGTGCTGGTGCAGGAGGACGCGGTGGTGCGGTACGTGTCCCTGCTGCGCGACAGCCTGTGGCCCGGGGGCGGGCCGTTCGGGGCAGGGAGGAGGGCGCGCACGAGGGGCGAGAAGACCAAGACGCGGACCGAAGCCAGCCTCATGCTGGCAACGCTGGTGCCCGACCTGGCGGCCAGCGTGGTCGGGCGGGTGAACGCGCAGGCGGCGAGCAGGAGGATCTTTGCGACGTTGAACAATGAGCGGCTGAAGTAAGTTTGCGTGCAACCCCGCCCCCCTCCCCCAACATTCTTTTTCCATTTCACCTGTCTCTCTCCTTTATGCTGACTAGCTGAACCTCTCAGTGCACACCTTGCCTTTACGATTATGGACGAGATTATCGATATACTCTTTAATGAGAGGTAGTATGCTAGATATGATATGGACCCCCTGCACGGAATGAACGGTACGATGCGGAAACTTTTTGCCTGGGCGGCGTGGCATAGCGTGGGCGTTTTTTTTTTTTTTTTGGACAGGAGCCTCATTGAGAAAATATTGAGCTAGGCGCCTTCGTCCTTCGTGTTTACTATGCTCCTTCCTGTGTCCTCTGTGCTGTGTTGTTTGTTCCAGCGATGTTGATTGGGAAGCATGACCGCACCCGCCGCCGAGCGGCCTTATGCAGTTCCATCCCTTCTGTCGGCCTGGCCGAAGGGTTTGGGCTCCGGGCCCGTTGATATGCTGTGTCAGACCAAAAAGTCTGGTTATATTTCGGAGCTGCCTCGTTGCGGTTTGCCACGTTTTCCTGGCTCGGGTCGCATGGGATTGATGGGTGCGTACCGGGAATTTTCCCATGTGTGGAGGGCAATGGTTGCGCTGAAACCGGACTGGGGATCTCTTTGGGCGTCCACGGTTATGCCGGATTCGAGCCTCTTTATGAGACGGCTCAGCCTCATTCTTCAAAGTTGTCACCTTTTGTGTTAGGGCCGAGAAAAGTCAATAGCATTCACCCATTGTGTTTGGAAGATTGCATTTTTGCTTCTCTACTGCCAAGGCGTGGGAGTCGGGGAGTTTATTTGTTTCTGGCACGCGCTGGTGCCGATCCCGTGTCAAGATCTTCCTGGGCCGTCTTTTTGCTTGCTTCCTACGGGAGCACGGGAGCACGGGAGCAAGTGCCATCCCCTCCCTCCGAAGGTAGATCCTGAAGCTTGTCTTGTCTGGACTTCGGATGATTTGAGGCTTGGCCCGCACCATCGCCCGCGGTTGTAAGCCACGGTGGCCCTTCTTTGCCATTTTGGCCCTTTTTGCCATTATCTATCAGAATGGTGAGACGTATGTATCATTGAGAGAGATTAACCGGGGCAGGGACATATTAGCCTCGAGAAAAGAGGTGTAGCAATGAGCATCATGGATGTCGAGATAGGGATGCCCTGGCACAGTTACCAGGGGGTAATATTGTGAGAAGAAGGGTGGTCGGCCGGTGGAATCCGAAATGCAGCGGGTTCAGTTACCGTATCTACCATGTGCCAAGACGGGTCCAAGAAAGAGGACAGCTGCAGCTGCAGCGGCGCAGTTCTCCATGGGTTCCTCCTGCCCTTCGTCGAGGTTGCTTTGCGTGATAATAGCGCTGCAAGTAGGACAAGCGAGTGGGGGTGCTAGTCTACAAGTCTAGGGTGTTAGGTAGGGTGCTAGGTACCATGGATACCAGATACCCATGTACCATATCTGGGTACCTGCAGTGGGAGGGGAACAAATCGGTGCTGTAACGGTACTACAGCACTACCTAGAAGTGAGAATGGGCAGGTGGGCTGGCTTGTGAACGTTTGCTTTGGGGCCCGTGCGCCTGCAGTCCTCGGTGCTTGCTCTAGCTCTCGATTGATTGCCCTCGTGCTCAGACGGGCAGATGGAGGGCAGGCAGCTCACTCAGCCCAGGCCGGCCCAGTCCAGAGCCCAGCACCTAGCAGCAGCACCCAAGAGCAGCCACCAGCCAGCCTGAGAGCTTTCCAAGGTAGGACCGACCTCTACCTCGCCAAACCCCTCTCCTCCTCCTCCCGCGTCCCTCCCTCCCTTCCTTTCTCTCTTACCACCTGCACCTCGCGCGCCCAATCTTCGAGGTATTCAGTCGAGCAGTCAAGGATCTTTAACGACTGCCTCACCTGTACCATCGTAGGCAACTGGAAGTACGACTCGGCATTGAAGAAAAAAAGGACCTTGTGCGACACGAGCATCGGTTTGTTTACCCCCGTCTGGACCCGCTGCAAAAGGCCTTGCTACCTTGCTTTGGATCCTCGCCTGCCCCAATCCTGAACCCAAACCCAAACCCAAACCCAACCAGACCAGACCATACCAGACTACCAAACCTTGGAACCCAAAGCTCAGCCCAGCTACTGGTCCCTCTTTCCACACTTTTCCCCACGGCCTGTCGCGGACCGTCAGCACATCCCATACCATTCCAGACAGACCAGACCACCTCCCACCTTGGACCGCGATAAGGCTGCCCTCCTCCCGTGCCATTTCTCTCCCGTCTGTCGCCTCACTTCGCCTCAACTCGATTCAATCCAGTCCAGTCCAGTCCAATCCCTTCCCTTGCATGACCTGATCGCCTGGAAAACAGATCGCAGCAAACATGACCGAAGTGTCATCCACTCGCCTGTACCTGGGCAACCTGCCGCGCAATGGTAAGCCCACCCGCCATCGCAAACCCGCCTCACCTTCGCCCTTTGCGCCTCGACTTGTGTGCTCCCGCGCGCCGCGCTCTCGCCTCAAACCCGCTCACTAACCTCGTCTCTAGCGACCAAGGCTGATGTTGAGGCCCACTTCGCGTCCCATGGCACTGGCGACATCACCGAAATCAAGCTTATGAACGGTTTCGGTTTCATCGAGTACAAAGATGCCATGGACGCCCGCGATGTTGTCCCAGGTAAGCAAGCTACACCATCACCACCCCTCCCTTCGTCCCCCATCACCCTCGCCCTCCCCTCGCGCCAACTTCTTCCACGATTTTCTTATCTCTCTCTACTTGGCAATTGGCTAACACTCGTGTCCGTGACAGCTTTCCGTACGTCGCGACCTCTTCCCTGGATACCAGCCACCACCACCGTGATCCGTCCCGCTTGAGCCCTGGCTAATTACTGTCTGCAACAAGATGGATCCACCTTCATGGGCGAGCGCCTGACTGTCCAATTCGCCCGAGGTTCGCGCCACCGTGAGAATGGCGGCCCCGGCGGCCCCGGCGGGTTTGCCAATGAGCGCGCGCCCCCTCGTCCCCGTCGCACTCCTCACAGGATGCAAATTAGTGGTCTTCCCACCGATACCAGTTGGCAGGTCTGTTCTTCCTCCTATTCCTTGCTGCCGGATTCATGGATGCCCGTCGCAACAGCCATCTGTGTCTCTGGATAGGTGGCCAGCTTTTGTGGGATTCGATTGTACTGCGCTGCGCTCTCCCCTCTCCATGACGACATGCTCCCCCCTCAGGACGACTGCAGTGCGTCTTCCTCCGGTGGACTTGGAGTTCCTGGCGTGTTTGATATCTGGACTGTTTTGGAGAGACGTGATTGCGAGGATTTCACCCCCCTCCCTGCTGGATTCTCAACCTCAGACGCTCTTGGAATGGCCCTGGATTTTTCACTTTGCTTGCGGAGGCCTGTGCCTGGGGAACGGCCGCTTCAACCAACCCCATGCTCGAACCTGGACTTCAACTTACGTGGATTCTCTGGACGCAGGACCTGAAAGATTTCGCCCGTCAATCTGGCTGTGATGTCGTCTACTCGGAGACCGGTCGCAACTCCAACGGCGAAGGGTGAGTGCAGCCCCTCCGCCGATGTGCGCTTCTCCGTTTGCAAGTCTTGGTCTGACCCTTCTTCATTAGCTTTGTGGAGTTTGAGACTGCCGCCGATCTCAAAAAGGCCGTCGAGGCTCTTGATGCTCGCGAGTTTAAGGACCAGCGCGTAACCTGTGTCGCGAATGTGAGTCACCCCCAGCCTGCACTACTGTTCCCCTGTTGCTGACCTAGTATAGACCCAGCCTGATTTCCCACCACGAGACGGCCGCGGTCGATCCCGCTCACCAGGTCCCCGCCGTCCATACCCTCCACGGGATGAGTTCATGGATCGCCGTGGCCCACCAGGCGGCTGGAGCCCACGCCGCGACTACCGCGACAGAAGCCCTCCTCGTCGCGACTACTACGATGACCGTGCTGCCAGATACCGCATGGATGACTACCCGCCGCCTCGCCGCGGCCCCATGGATGACTACCCACCTCCTCGTCGCGGTCGCATGGATGATTATCCTCCTCCCCGTCGCGGTCCCGTCGACGACTACCCTCCTCCTCCGCGAGACTTCCCTCCTCGCGAAGCCGGGTACCCCAGGGAAGGTGGATACTACCCTCCACGCGATTACGACCGCCGTTACTGGTAACTTACCATTCCAATCCTTGAACCCGCGCGGTCCTTGACCTGATTTATAGATGCGCACGATTTTCACGTATTCTTAACGAACAAGGAAGGACCAGGGTGATGATGGGAAAGGGTTTGGAAGGGATCAAAATCTTGAGTAACCTGGTTGGTTTTCAGATCACTCACATGTTTTCTGACGTTCTCGCACGCATTCGAGTCACCAGGAGCCTAAGTTAAAGTCTGTGGCCGATTGTTTTGGACGACTTTTCAAGGACGGGCGCATGTATAAGTCGTGCCGATCTTGGCCGCCCTGGGTATGTTCCCTGCCCATTTCGATACAAGGGTGCCTCAAGAGTGATTCGACACTTGGACGCCAGGGGGGCCTAGCAGCCTAGGTCGCAAAAAAAAATTGGTGGCCTGGTCTGGTGGACTTGGGAGTGCTCGCTAACTCCCACCCCCCTCGACATATGCTTGCTTTCGTTTTGTTTCGATGCCTGGGGGGACCAAAAAAGCACGGATGCGTATCATGAGGCTATTTCATGGGCGGACCGAACATCAAGAGGGAGGCGTTTCCGTTTTATTATTGGACTCTTGGAATGTTCACGCGAGACGAGGCCAGGATTTAAGTCTCCACAGGTTGTACGTTAGGTTGTCGCGGTATTCTCTTTCCACATACGTGGCTTCAAATCAATTGATGACTTCTGAAAATTTTACCAATTTCCTTCTATCTGCTGTGACTTGTCACGCCTAGTTGCTTCTGGCGCGCTGCTGCGCGCCATCTCGTCCCTGCTGCCTCGTCCACGTGCCCAGAGATCTTTTTCAGGCACTTCTGTGATACCGATAAAGTGAACGTTACGTCCCGAAACAGAAATTGCACAAGAGTAAAATATTTGAGAAAGACTCGATATCAAATCTTCGTGTCCACCGTCCCCCCCCCCCTTCTCTTTTAAAACAGAAAGCACAAACAGAGAAGAGGAGGCAAGACCCAACGCACATCCATAAAATAGTAGCCTCGCCTCTCGCGCGCGAGCTATACATACTAGCAGCTCCGAAAAGTATCACGTGAGCCCCGTGAAAGTCACCTACTGCATTACCCAGACGTGCGCCACGCGTTGCCGTTTCAAAGACGTAATCACCAGTTGGGTTTAGCTTATAAGCCCATTCCTATTATCATTTCAAGTCTCCAGATACGTACAGTAGACTAGTCGTAAGAGTGGGCGGGAGGGAGATCTGCCCCAAGGCCTTAGAAAGCCACACACACACACACACCGGGGCAGCCATGAACAGGAGCCGCACAGGAACTCCTCATCGTGCAAGCTCTTTAGTTTTGAGTACACAAGATGCCTGTATCAATACCATACAAAAGGAAAAAAGAAAAAAACTTGTAATGTACCAGTCGTGGCGTGATTAGTAGTTGTCAAAACCCAATCCGAAGTCCTGCGCTCGAGGAAGGCGAGGACCCGGATGGGGCTGCGCAACAGTGGAAAGTGCCATATGCTTGCGCAGAATATAATGATATGTTTAGTAGCCCATAGTTGCGTCTATAGAGAGCGACGGTGCCACTCTAGAGCAATTGAACTTGTGAGAGTGTGCCTAGTGGCCTCTAGATCGAGGAATTCACCAAAAAAGAAACTAATTGCAGGTAATGAAGACACACAAAGTCTTGAGTCTCTTTTGCTCTTGGGGTACTATTCCTTTTATGACCAAACCTTTACTAAGTTACCGTATCATGACATGTTGGACACTATATCGAATCAGCCCCAACGCAAGTATGAGTCCGCACGAACTCAAGTCGGGCAACAGCCCACAGGCATTATCCGATATTGAGCGCATCTCGGACGTCACATCTACAGACCCATCCGAGGAAGGCCGTGCTAAGCACTTGCGTCGTGTAAGGGACTGGCATCCAGTCCTCGACCAGAGATTGCAAGGCCTATTGTACAGTTTCGGCGCGTCATGGGACCTCTGGAGAGGCTTGGGCGGGGCCAATATGGGAGAAGCCTACCATGACTGCTCCATAAGTGAAAAAGACATGAAGAACACATCCCAAATCGGAAAAGGCTACTATATGAAGGCAATGCGCCCCGACGCCGACTTCGACGCCTCCTTCGTTGATGCGGCTCGAAAGCAGCGGGTAGAAACACTTCAGAGTGCCATCAAGCACATCGAGAAACTTGATTCCGTTGCCAAAGAAGACGGAAAGAATGTCGACACTCAGCGTCAAGTGGAATCAAAGAAAGAATGCCTGGATGAGCTCACTCTCCTGCGCAACTACATCTCACCTCGCCGGAAATGGGGCCAGCAGACTGCTACAGTGGTAAACTTCCTCAAGCAACCGACGTTACCAGCAGATTCACTGCTGTCAGTGAGCATCACGAAAGACATCCCCATGAACCCGGAACCATACATCCTTGAAGATATCCCATCAATCACGGCCCACGGGGTATGGGCTGTGCTGAGACAAGGGGAAGAATGGCCCCATCGCGAGGACATGGTGGATGGCTGGCCAGCTGGTGATTCTGACGCCTCCACCAATACATCCGCGAGGATTGCCGCTACTTGGAGGAACGAGAGCAAGCACGACGAGTGGCCAGAAGAAGCACAAGGGAGCCAAGTCAGGAAGCCACCAGTCGGTTCGGCTGGTAGACTCACTGAGCTGGAGGAACGGTGGAATGCTGGCGACAGTGAAACCGAGAAGCCAGAACGAAGAGACAGTGCACTGGCAGATTTGGACGAGGCACAGCCAGACACGGCTGGCGACCAAAGTGAAGCAAAGTCTTCAGTAGCCGGTGTGAGAAATACTTTCTCGACTTGGCTCAACTCTTCTCCGGTTCCAGATAGGTACCGAGCCCCTCTCTCTATGGACCACACCTCTGGATGGGAGGAGGCCGCTCAACAATTGCCAGGCCAAGAAGAGCCTGTCTCCGAGTTCATGGTGCTAGATTCCGCGGAATTCGCCGCCCCCCTGACTTCCGAGGAAAAGGGCAAGTGGCCAGCGGAATGCGAATGCTCGAAATGCTGCTTTCAGCGCCGTGCCGCGTCGCTCCGGCGGGAGGCGCGAGGCAAACACCAACGAGTCCGGTTCGACGAAGAAGCCATGGACAAGGCCGAAGATGGGCCAGGGCTCAGCTTTGAGGGCTTCGTGAAGATGCTGAGGGAGAACAGGAGGAAGGTGGAGGCGGAGCAGAGGGGAGAGGGCTGCAGCTCGTGGACGACAGCTGGCCCGGCCGGGCTGGAAATGTTTGTCCATCCCAGGCCAGCGCCCTGCGTTCCTGTGAACGTGCCCGTGGACGGGCAGAAGAGTAGCAAGACAATTGAGAGGGAGCGGCCTCAGAAGAAAAGGGTGAAGAGGCATGAGATTGGCGATCCCATGGCGCAGAACGACACCATGAAGGGCAAGTACAGTGTCTTTCCATGTGTGTTTCCGCGTCGCAATTCGAGTACACAGAGCGGGACTGTTCTCACGAGAGCGGTAACACCAATGGCGGTTGAGAGGGATGGAAGGAGTCCTCAGGTTTGGCTGGGATTGTCGCGGCAATTCAGATGGTGAAGCGCGAGGCGATGGAATTGGATTTGTCGTCCTTCCTTGGTGGTTACAAACCCTGCTGAGTAATTGTAAATGCAGTTGGTGTAGGCCAAGCAACTGACGGGCCAGTGGGGGAGGGGGGTACAAGGCTGGAGCTGATGGGGCTGCAGGAGCTATGGTGGGGCGGCAGCTTCCTGAGGTCTGTGGGGTAGGGAGGTGCTTTAACTTGCTTTGAAAGCATCATATCCACTGACTGCACTGTACATATCTATACGTACCCCAGACACAACAGAGTTAGGTAGCTTCGAATGGTTGTAGCCGGGCAGCTGCACGCATGTCTCACGTAATTGACTGACTCTGCTTCCCCCAACACTGACTGGACTCACGGCCATGGCAACCTATATAAGAAGAGGGGCTGTCTCCTCTCTCACTCGTCCATCATCATTATCACATGTCCGCCGACTATCTGTTCGCATCTCAACAGCTCCCTTTGCCTCTCTTGCTCCCCAGCGTCAACCCATATACTCTCATATAATTCCAAGACGGCCTCAACTGAGCTCTACTACCGTTGCCATAGCCTCTCGCCCATATAGCAGCAAACCCCAGGTCAATACCGACGACATGGCCGATCAGCCTGAGCCCACCGGTTTAATCGCCACCGACGGCATCGAGCTCTTGACCTTCGGAACTCCCAATGGACACAAGGCCAGCATCATTCTCGAGGAGCTCAAGGAGGCCTACGGTGACAAGGCGCCCAAATATGTCTGGCAATCCGTCAACATCATGAAGAACACCCAGAAGCAGGAGTGGTTCACCAAGATCTGCCCCAACGGCCGCATTCCCGCCATTGTTGACCACGACCGCGGCGACTTTGCCGTCTTTGAGGGCCTGCCCATCCTGACCTACCTGACCAAGCACTACGACCCAGAAAACAAGCTCAGCTTCGCCTACGACTCGGATGACTACTCCGTCGCCGAGCAGTGGATCAGCTGGCAGCACGGTGGCGTCGGCCCCATGCAAGGCCAGGCCAATCACTTTGTTCGCTTTGCTAAGGAGAAGATCCCCTACGCTATCCAGCGCTACGTTGGCGAGACAGAGCGCCTGTACGGCGTCCTGGACGCCCGCCTCAAGGACCGTGACTTTGTCGTCGGCCCTGGCAAGGGAAAGTTCTCCATCGCCGACATCTCGCTGCTGGGCTGGGCCAACGCGACCGTGCTCGGCGGTATCGACCTGAAGGGCCAGTTCCCCAATGTCGCCGCTTGGCTTGACCGTTGTTCCGAGCGCCCCGGCGTCCAGAGGGGGTTCGCTATCCCCAACCCATCGCCGTTCGGGAACAAGGCCTTCTTGCAGAAGATCCAGGAAGACCCAGAGACGAAGCAGAAGGCAGACGAGACCAAGAAGCTTATTGATGATGCCAAGGCCCAGTATGGCTACAAGTACGCGTCGCCTTAGACGGGAAGGGGCCTGATATGTATATGAAGTTGCGGGTGGCCAGTAGGCGCGAATTCCCCTACAGCTGCAAGGGAATGTTGCATAGTACCAGAAGCCAACGTGAAAGACTTTCAACTACTTATTGTCAAGGCCAAATCACCCAAACAAAAAAATTAGCCAAATCAATTTACACAGTTAACAAAATCTAATTTGATAATGATTTTGGCATTGTGAAGCTGAAGCATCACTAGCGGCGTGAACAAAGTTCACAACAAAGCGCATATACTGAGCTGCTTGGTAATGCAGCAGTCTAGTGACCCCCAATCGGTATTGCCATACTAGCACAAGCTATTGGCGTAGCAACTCCCAGGGCCAATTTGACAGCGTCATCGAAATTCGTACTAAAAGTCAATTCAGAGGCGGCTCGGAGCTCTAAGTCAAGCCGTACCCACCACACCCGTCAGCCACAAGTGGATCTCCCAAGCAGTCGGATTTAGTGGAGTTTGAGAAGGCCGCAGACCGAACCAGACCGGCCTGAACCCATCCGGATGAGAAAAGGAGCTCATAAGGGCTCACTCATTCTCTCATCCGAGCTCTCGGCGGTCCAGGCACACCGAGGGGTTGACGACGACTACTGTGGCTGTCTTCATCCCCTCGGAGTTAGGGGTTCATTCCCTCTCAGCAGAACCCGACTCGGCATCACCACTACTCACCACTACACCACATGTCACAAGACAAAGACAGACTAACAGCCAATCACCCCCCTCCACCGAAATCCCACACAAGAGGCCCTTATATCTTCCCCCATGTCTCGCCTTTTTGGCCTGCCCTCACGGGTGCGGCTTAAGCCTCTTAATAGTTCTGTGCCACTCACCATCGCTAAGAAGACCGCGATGCCCTACTCAATATCCGTCAACAAGCCCTCCCTGGGAGCTGCCCCTGAAGCTGCAAAGTCCAAGCCTCACATTGTCAAGAATCATGATGGCAGCATTGATCGGTTCCGAAATCCTCACCCTTCGTACAAGACCGCGTTCCAGCCCTGGCAATTCCCTATGAAGGTCATCATGTAAGTCACATGGCACTTTGATTCTGGCGAGAGTTTTGAGAGACCGAGTTAGAGATCCGAAGGAGAAGTATATGTAGTGTGGTGGCACTGTGGCCCTACGAGCCAGGAATCAAATTAGAGCTGAGTTGGGACAATACTAATCAGCTCTCACTCCCAGGGGCCAATTCGACGGCAGCATGAGGATGCCAGCCCCCAAGGGCGAGACGGTGCCGATCCGGACGCCCACCTTCCTCACCTCGCGGCTCGGGTCGGGGCCCCAGGAGGAGGTGGAGGAGCTGCGGACCACCTGGCTGGGCCACGCGTGCCACTACGTCGAGTTCCCGACGGGGCTGCGCGTGCTGTTCGACCCGGTCATGGAGGACCGCTGCTCGCCGTTCACCTTCGCGGGGCCCAGGCGGTACACGCGCCGGGCGTGCGGCGTCGCCGACCTGCCCTTCCTCGACGCCGTCTTCATCTCCCACAGCCACTACGACCACCTGTCGCTGCCCACGCTCCTGGAGATCAAGGCGAGGTTCCCGGACGCGCACTTCTTCGTCGGCCTGCAGCTGGCGGCCTGGTTCCGCGAGTCGGGCATCGACAACGTCACGGAGATGGACTGGTGGGAGGACGCCGAGGTGACTGTGCAGCCGGGGGACGACAGCGCCGCCAACGGCGAGGGAGGAGAGAGCAAGCCGCCCATCACAGCGACGGTGTCGTGCCTCCCCGCGCAGCACGGCTCAGCCCGCACCCCGTTCGACCACGAGAAGACGCTGTGGTGCTCGTGGGCGGTCAAGTCCGGCACCAAGTCGGTCTACTTCGCGGGCGACACGGGGTACCGCTCGATACCGGCGGGCGAGGGCGAGGGCGAGGGCGGGAGCGGCAAGGGGGGCGAGGACGCGGCGCACGAGTACGGCGGGCGGCTCGCCCACCTGCCGACGAACCCGGACTTCAGGGAGGTGGGCGCGCTCCGCGGGCCCTTCGACGTCGGCCTCATCCCCATCGGCGCGTACCAGCCGCGCCTGCTCATGTCGCCCATCCACGCGGGGCCCGCCGACGCCGTCGAGATCTTCCGCGACACCAGGTGCCGCCGCGCGCTGGGCATCCACTGGGGCACGTGGGCGCTGACGTCCGAGCCCGTCATGGAGCCGCCTGAGCGGCTGAAGGAGGCGCTGAAGTGCAGGGGTATCGCCGAGGAGGGCGTGTTTGATATTTGCGATATTGGTGAGACGCGGGTGTTCTGAGTTGGCGAGGGGAGAAGGGGGGGAGGGCGTTGCCGTGCGTGTTTATGGTCTAGCATCCAGCAAGGCGTTTTGGGTCAGGCGTGGCTTCTGTACAAAAGACCTCTGTTTTTACGCCTCCGCGGAAGGAGGCTGCATGGCCGGGGGCGGGCTCGTGGGGGAGCAACTACTCATGATAGAACAAAGGAGCCGGGCACGAAAGTGTCGAGATGCATGGCTTTGCATATCCTCAGCTTTTGTCATACTGAAAACTCTCACATCCACATGCAGGCAACTTTGATGGTGTCAATTACTTGCAGTGTGATCGTCAGCCTGGATCATGTAGACGCAAAGAATCTGTAATGTGAGCAAGATCTGTGGGGCGCGTAATTGCCTGCTAGAAAGGCCAGAAACGCGCCCGAGGTCAGGGAATTGTGTACAACTCGCACAGCCTTCAGTTCTCGCCTGCCCTCTTCACGTAACTTGACTTCATTGCTGGAAGCCTATGCTGGCAGACACCGTCTGACATCAGACCGAAGCAGCAACTAACCATCGCAGCTTTCCTCTCATCCAAAGTCATCACGGCAGCAGGGATCTACCTTCCTACCCGGGGCCTTCATCTTCCGTGCAGGCACCATCAGCAGACAGCCCTATTCGAGAGAAGCCCCAGACGTGAACGCATGTGACCAAAAGCAGCATAAGACCAGGCGCAGGTAAGAAGGACGAAGCAGCAACGAAATCGACCTGTGGCCAATGGGGAGGACACACACCAGACTCTGGGCCGGGCGCACACAAGACGACGATGTGACCCAGGATTGCCGAGTAAGCGGAGGTGCGGTCTCATCTCCGCGAGAAAGTCAGCCGTGAACTTAGTCGGAAAGTAGAGAGCGGCATACTTACCGCCTGTCCGTGTGCGAAAGTCAAGATTGTCAATGTCCGAAGAGAGTTGGCAGACAAACAAATTGCAAAAAGAAAAAAAGGATCGAAGAGCGGAAGTCCGAAAATTGGGTTTAAGTGAACCCCATTGACACAGCCAATTGATAGCCAGGGAAAGCTTGGTGCTGTGACTTCCCGACATCGACGAGGCACATCGGTCTGTGACGCTGCTGGCATCAGCTGCCCATCGTGGCCGACTAAGGTTGTGGCCTCACAAGATCGATGACTTTCATACGAGGTGGCAATACGCAAGAGACCAGAGTGCAAGGCAAGAGGCCAACAAGGCAGCATGTGGGAGCGCAGGGCCTTCGTCCCATAATAAAAATAGACAGTAGTATTCAGTGAGGGACTCCTATCCCATGCATATGTATCTTCACAGATGTATGTATGCGTACGAATTAAAATTAAGGAACACACAAGATTCCCTGCCGGAACCATCTATCACGTCGTACTCTCCCCACCAGGGATCCGAACAGGGTGAGCTTCGGTGTTGAACACGAACTCATTCGTGTGGTCTGCCTTTACCTGGAAAGGAGCGTCCTATACCGATGGATGTCAGTGGAGCTGCGCAGAAACAATCAAGGCGGCGACGAAAGAAATGCTGGCCCAATAACTCACCTCAGCGTGGATCAGGTAGCTGTACTTGAGCACCTCGGCAAACCAGAAGCTCTCCTGGAAGTCGGCGAACCCGCCGCCACCGGGGACGTTGACGTCGTTGATGGCGCTGTACCCGCTGCCCGCGTGGCACGTCTCGTTGATGGCGAGATACGCCTCCCACGCCCACTCCTGGTAGATTGGGTCACCCGTCGCGCGGTACGCGTAGTAGTAGCTCTCGATGACCTCGGGCCGCAGGACATAATCGGCGCTGTCGATGTAGTAGCCCGCGCGCTCGTAAAAGGTCTCGTTGCCAGGCGGCACTGTAGCGTTGGCCGGCGACTTCTCGCCCAACCACCGGAACGTCTCGGGCCCGATCTGAGTCGCCGTCTGCGTGTACGTGTCGCGGCACCCCGCCACCAGCTCCAGCCCGAAGTCGATGTACGACGGCTCGTTGAGCGTTAGCCCGCCCAGAATGAAGTTGCCGCCGTCAAAGCACGCCACTGTTTATTGTTGGGTTGTGTTAGCCTTGGTGGGATGTCCAGATAGAGTACCGGGAACCAATATGTTGTGCTAGTGAGGCTAGAACATTCGAGCATAAATCCGGCATATACGGGCGGGTGGCTCATGTCACACGACGCCGCGTGGTCTGCTTTTGTGCTTGTGTTCCCCCCGGCCTCCGGGCTCACAAAAGCAGCGACCGCACACTCAACGTGGGGCAACTCTTCCACCCGAAACAACCGCCGAAGAAGAATGAACAATGAAAGTTGACTTACGATGCTGCGACAGGTAAACAATGCCCGTGTCCGTATTATTGCGGTAATAAGCCAAAAATGTCAGGTCGGGTCTGGTTGTTGGGTGGCTCGCCAGGTACTTGATGCTGCTGTCAACGGCCTGCACCCACTTGTCCTTGTACCCCGAGAACGTGTCCGGGTCGTACAGGTACATCTTGATCAGGTACTCATAGTAGCTGTCGGTGCCTCCCGTCCAGCCTCCTCTGGAGTCCAGGAAAGAGCCATTACTGATCGACACATCGGTGCCGATGAGTCCTGGGAACGGCTCACCTAGCTCCGGGTTGAGAGGGTTGATCAGGTAAGACTCTCCCTTTTTCGCGAGCTCGCCGTACGAGGGGTCGCCTGTCAGGTCGGACAGTCGCTGCCACTCTAGGATGAGCGTGCCGATGGTTGCAACACCGTTGGATGTTGAGTTGCCAATCCTCGGAGGGTCGAGGAAGAGACTGTTGTCCGGGATGCCGGTAGGCGTGTCAAAAGTGAACTTGAGGTTGTCGGCCAAGTTCTTGGCCTGGTCCAGAAGGGACTCAACCTTGCTCGTATCGTTCACAAGGGTTGAGAGGGGTCCTTTCAAAAGGTCATAGCCTTGAGTTTCCTGTTAGCTAGTGTTTTGGGGATACTTCCATCTCTCACTAGGGTAATATTAGGGCCGTGTTGATATTCTTACCGGACAACAGGCCGCCCAAATACCTATTATAGTCTCAAATTAACATCTATCGTATACAAAATTTGATACTTCCGGGCGAGACATACCTTATGGTAGTCTCAAAAAGAGACACTTCAGTGTCGTTGAAGCTGACGCTGAAGTCAATGGTTGGGACAAAGTCCAGGATCTGGTTGACAACCTCTGTGTTGCCCTGGATCAAAGCCGTGCTGAGCGCGTCGATGGCGCTGGCACCCCAGCCATTGCTGTTTGCTAGTCAGCGGGCTGTAACATGATGGTACGCGTGCTTGGAGTGCTTGGACTGACCGATCGTTTTCGAACGTGTTTGACAAGGGCAGCAAAGAGTCACCAGGAAAAGCATATTGGTAGTATCCGTCCCAGGAGATCTGGAATGTCTGCTTCACAGCATCGGCACGAGTCTGGTTGTAAACATAGGACGAGGGTGGGCCCATGTATCTTTGGACCGGCGGTGACGAGCTCCCACGGACATGGGACGCGCGAGGGACCGCAGCTACGTGGGACGCCGTCGCCAATATGGCGAGAACATAGTCTAGAGAATGCATGACGAACAGACAAAGCGACTGACTAGTACAGACTAGAAACGAAGGGAATCGCCAGATCAACGACAGACAGCGTCGAGAGCAGAGGAGCAGAGCGCCTTATCATATACGATTTCTGGGGAAAGCTCATCACTTTTAATCCGGAGCCTTCTCCAGGGGACATGCAGATCGCATGTGCGGGAAACTTAATTAGACTGCATGTACGGTCGTTGTATGGACGAACCGGCATCATGAACCTTGTCTGCTAATGTCCCCGGCCCCGGGCTCGGCCCTAGCTCTGTGCACTTGCAGGTCCAAGAAGGAGGTGTGCAGAGGGCCCACGTTACCAGCGGGCAGTCAGGGGGCGTACTGACGACACATGCAAAGGAACTTGGAAGTAGCTGTAAGCTTAGGCGCGGCAAATGAGTTGGGCAACAAAACCTTAAAGGGGTACCTCGAAGCGGGTGTAGATGCCGGAGCAAATGCAAGATGAGCCATTGAAGTTCGGCCGGGTGGCTCACTCGATGACTGTCACGAGTCTTGGTTGGTACCGTGAGCCCACCAGGTGATGGAATCTAGCATACTGCTTGCCAGACGGATCTGAGTCGTATGTGTGTGCGGCAGATGGGTAGTGCTGCAGGACATCGTTGTGATGTTCTACTAGTAGACCAAGCGCTGGCTCCATGCAACCGTCCAGTGTGATCAGGAAAGATCTGCGCCTGTTGGGGATAAGTGTGGAGGCGCCCGTTGCCGAGACTAGAGCAGTGCTGGCTTAAATTGGCATGTTGCTTTGAGCGAACGTGCGTGCGAGACCGCATAATAATGAATGAGGGGTTTGGGGGCTCAAGAGTCGTGGTAATGCGCAGACAACAGGGGCTAGAAGGTTTGCATAGCCATGGCCTGCTTGCCAACGTGGAAAGTCTCGGCATGGCATGGCCTTAAGGAGATGAACGAGCCATTTGTCGGGTCCTATAGATGTCCGAGTGCGCCCACATTAGTACTCAGCACCAGAGATTGAGAATTGAGTCGCGCAATTCCAGGGCAGTTCCTAGGAGCCGAAACAATAACAGGTCTGACTTCTAGGGCGATCAGAGCATTAGGAGAGCCGGCACCCCGTAGAACGACCGTAGAACGGAAAAGCGGCAAGTGGTCAGACTGGAACGATTATGAGCTGGGTCTAGGTCAGATAGGTGACTTTCGCGTAGGTGAGTGAATGCGATCCTTGTCCTTAACGCGTCTCTGGGGTCGAAGAAGCTGCATGCGTTGATGGTCGAGCGCCAATGTTTGCCCGCTGGCCATGCCGGAGAAGACGCACCTTGGCGGGCCAACTTCTGTCCCAACGCCGTCAGTGGAACTTGGAATCGGTTCGCAGCTCGCATGGACGCGAATGTTGCACAGCAGCGATGCATAGGTACTCGTTCCAGTCGTTTCCATCGGCCATTACTGTCAAGAAATGGACATTATAGGGAAAATGACTGCCAGGCTGATGGTGTGGGACTGAAGAGCAGTTGGAGAAACCTTGGGAGTGAGATGGGATGAACCAGCTGTCCCGTGGGCGACGGTGTTGCATTGCAGGTCAGGGGATAGCGAAAGCAACCCCACCACTTCCAGCATCTTGTCTCTGGATATTAAATGCATTCCCAAAGATGTCACCTGCCTCTGGTGGTACAGAGTAAGCCCAGGCCTCTTGGAAGATTCGTCAAGATGCGGGTGCCCGAGTGACGATGGTTTGGGCACGCGCCTGAGTGTGCAGATGCACAGGTAGTCCATCCGGAGCCGAGATTCGAGCTCATCCTTCGTAGAAAATGGAGCGATGCACATCCGGCCTCGATCTCCTGAGACGTGCATCGACTAGTCTGCGTTATTCATTGTTAGTGAGGAAGAGAGTCGGACGTTGTGAGCACAAGGGTTGTTCATCCTCACTGCGAGGGTGATAGCTCCACAACTCGCCTCGCCTCGCCTCGCGACACGACCCAACGGACCGGACCGTCTGGGCAAGCCCATTGAAGACTTTGATCGACAGCGGCCCAGCATCTGAGGACTGGAGAAGGCATGGTGATCGTCAACAGAGGGCATGGTCGGTAACTGCATACATATAATGAGATGCTGCAGTTCCAGGGATTGATGAGAATGAGACGCTGCTCCTTGTCGATTGAGAAGGCCTGGGCGGGCGGGCCATGGGCTGGGCAGGAGCAACTGTCAGTGGTCTGGTCGTAAGCAGGCGATAAGCGATAACAGATTAGATAAGAGATGGGGGTTGCAGGGAACGGTCCTTGAGCTTTCAGTTTTCCCTCTGGCGTGGGCCCGTTATCTTTCTCCGCGGGCAGCTCAGAGACGGTGGATAAAGCTAGGCAATGGCTAACACGCGATTGGCGGTGCCGTCCTTATCACTCCACCGTCGCCGTGATGACCCCTGGTGATGACGGAGATGTTGGAAGCTCAGTGCTGCCCGGAGATGCCATCCCGTGGAAATGCTGCCTCCGTCCACCCACGCAGCAGAACTTTGCGCTCGCGCAATGCCATGTGTCGCAGATATCGCACAGCCCAAACCATCCCATGGTAGTCCAATGCGCTTCTGTGCTTGTACAATCAGGTCGCAGCCAAGACTTGCTGGTTTCGGAGATGCTGTTTCTTGCTGATTTGCCGTCAGACTGATAGAGTAGAGACAGACCACGACCAATTCCATGTTCACCGTCCACAACACCACATTTTCCCCCTCGGCTGCTTCCAACTATTCCTCTTCCATCCTCACAAAGTGTGCTGCTATCTTGTTGTCGTGACATGCTTATGCGGAGATCTCCTGCCTCTATTGGGTGATCACTGGCACAGTAACCTGCTAAGTGCTGACACTCTAGAGCTCGCACAGACTATCGACTGCTGGAGGATCATATCACCAAGCTTCATAGCACGCATACCAAACCAGAACCATGGCAGCCGGTTCCAGGAAAAAGGTCGTGATTGTCGGCCTGGGTATGGTCGGCATTGCCTTCATGTAAGCCTCAGTCCATCATGCTCTTCTTCCAACAAAGCACATCACCCCTAACAGCCTGCCAGAGAAAAGCTGCTCAAACTCGACGTTCGTACCCGCGAATACGACATAGTTGTTATTGGCGAGGAACCACATCTCGCCTATAACCGCGTCGGCTTGACCTCCTTCTTCGAGCATCGCAAGGTCGACCAGCTATATTTGAACCCATTGTCCTGGTACGAGGGCAACGTTGGCACAGATAATGCGTTGGGATGGCATCTCAACAAGGCAGTCACGGATATCAACAAGGATCGCAAGACCGTCACATGTGCAGATGGCTCCGAAGTTGCCTACGACGTCCTGGTATTAGCAACTGGCTCAAATGCACTCCTGCCTCGGCATACGCCCGGTCACGATGCGAAGGGCGTGTTTGTTTACCGAAATATCGATGACCTCGAAAGGCTCATCGCCTTCTCCTCCACAAAACAAGGAACATACGGCGCTGTCGTGGGGGGTGGACTACTCGGTCTCGAGGCCGCCAAGGCAATGATGGACCTCAACACCCTGAAACAGGTCAAGGTCATTGAGCGCAATCGCTGGGTCTTGTCCCGCCAACTCGATGGTGAGGCTGGCTCTATGGTAGTCGAGCAGGTCCGCAACCTTGGCGTGGACGTCATGTTGAGCAAGCGCGTGGGCAAGATCGAGGTCGACGACGACAACTCCGTCACAGGAGTGCATTTCGAGGACGGCGAGTACATGCCATGCAGCACCGTCTGCTTCGCCATCGGGGTGCGGCCACGGGACGAGTTAGCTCGAAAAGCAGGAATCAAATGCGCGGACCGCGGCGGCGGCATCGTCGTGGACGACATGCTGAGGACCAGTGAGGAGGACATTTACGCGATAGGAGAGTGCGCTTCCTGGCAGGGCCAAACTTTTGGGCTAATTGCACCGGGCGTGGAGATGGCCGATGTGCTGAGTTTCAATCTAACGCAGGCAAAACAACACACACCGAGGGCGTACAAGAGGCCAGACCTGAGTACGAAACTAAAGCTATTGGGCGTGGAAGTCGCCAGCTTTGGCGACTTTTTCGCGGACAGAGACGGCCCCAAGTATTTGCCGGCTAAAGTAGCCGCAAAAAACAGGAAGAAACAGCAGACCAACGGCGAGACGAACGGGAAGACGAAAGATGTCAAGCTCCTCACAGATGGCCTTCCGCCACCAGAAGTCAAAGCTCTAACGTACAAGGATCCCTTCCAGAATGTGTACAAGAAATACATCTTTACCATGGACGGGAAATATCTTCTTGGAGGCATGATGATTGGCGACACCAAAGACTACATCAAGCTTCTGCCGATGGTTAAGAACCAGAAAGAGCTCGACATTGCACCTTCAGAACTCATTCTGGGGGCAAAGCAGGGCGACGACGATGGCGCAGATGACCTAGACGACGACACGCAGATCTGCTCATGTCACAACGTCACAAAAGGAGACGTGGTCAACTCGACAAAAGACGGGACGTGCAAGTCGATCGGGGACGTCAAGTCCTGCACCAAGGCCGGCACCGGCTGCGGGGGCTGCATGCCGCTGGTGCAGTCCATTTTCAACAAGACGATGGTGAGCATGGGCAACGAGGTCAAGAACAACGTGTGCCCGCACTTCAACTACAGCCGCGCCGACCTGTACAACATCGTCATGGTGAAGCGTCTCAAGACATTCCCGCAGGTCATGAAGGATGCTGGCATCGACGCCGACAGCGTGGGCTGCGAGGTGTGCAAGCCCACGGTGGCGAGCATCTTCGCCAGCCTGTGGAACAAGCACGTCATGGACAAGCCTCACCACGGCCTGCAGGAGACCAACGATCGGTTCTTGGGCAATATCCAGCGCAACGGCACGTTCAGTGTTGTGCCTCGCGTCTCGGCCGGAGAGATTACGCCAGACAAGATGATAGTCATGGGCGAGGTTGCAAAGAAGTACGGTCTGTACACGAAGATCACGGGTGGCCAGCGTATAGATATGTTTGGTGCGAAGAAGCAAGATCTACTCGACATCTGGAAGACTCTTGTTGATGCCGGCATGGAGAGTGGACACGCTTACGCCAAGTCCCTGCGAACGGTCAAGAGCTGTGTTGGCACAACGTGGTGCCGATATGGTATTGGCGACAGTGTAGGCATGGCAGTGCGGCTTGAGGAGCGATACAAGAGTATCAGGGCACCGCATAAGATCAAGGGTGGAGTCAGTGGTTGCGTGCGTGAATGTGCGGAGGCGCAAAATAAGGAGTGAGTCTTTCTACTAGTGAACATTGCTCTGGAAGAGACTGACCTTTTATGACACAGCTTCGGGCTCATTGCCACGGAGAAAGGCTTCAATCTCTTTGTTGGAGGCAATGGTGGTGCAAAGCCAAGGCATTCCGAACTCCTCGCTAAGGATGTCCCTCCATCAGAAGTCATCCCCATAATAGACCGGTACCTCATGTTCTACATCCGTACAGCAGACAGACTACAGCGCACAGCCAGGTGGCTCGAGGCTCTTCCCGGCGGGATCAAGTATCTCCGCGAGGTTGTCCTCGAGGATAAGCTAGGTATCAACGAGTCTCTCGAAGCACAAATGGCCGAGCTGGTGGACTCATTCTTCGACGAGTGGGCCGAGGCCATCAACAACCCCGCGATAGCCGCCAAATTCAAACAGTTCAACAACACAGAAGAGAGTATCGAGAACATGGAGATCGAACGGGACAGGGACCAGCCGCGCCCTGTCTTTTGGGCCAAGGAACCCGCCAGGGACGACTTCAAGAGCCTTAAGGACAAGTGGACGTCGACGACGTGGCAGCCCGTCATCGGCGCGGCGCACTTCGATGGCGCCGACAGCCTGCCCAACGGCATCTCGGCCAACATCAAGCGCGGCGACACGCAGCTGGCCGTGTGGCGCATCCGCGGTAGGTACTACGCGACGCAGCAGATGTGCCCACACAAGCGCGCCTTCGTGCTGTCGGACGGGCTCGTCGGCGACGAGAAGTCCGCGCAGGACGGCGGCGGCGGCGGCGGCGCCGCACCCTGGGTCTCGTGCCCAAACCACAAGCGCAACTTCGACCTCGCCGGCGGCGGCTGCAAGAACGACAGCGAGCTGTCCATTGCGACTTTCGAGGTCGAAGAGCGGGACGATGGGCTCGTCTACCTGAAGCTGCCGCCTGTGGAGGAGCTCGACGCCGCGCTTGGGACGGCCAAGTGGAGGGTCAAGAAGGGAGAAGGTGAGGGTCAGTTTGCGGAGCTGGATAAGAAGATTCAGTTTGTGGGCACGAGGGCCAAGAAGCCCGGTGTCAAACCCCATGTTGAGCTGCCTATGAAGAGGCCTGTCGAGCTTATGTCTGGTGGGTGTGGAGGTGCTGGGATGGACTGGTAATATCTATGAAATAGAGGCATGCTGTTGTAATAGATACGGAGAGATCAAAATAACAGGAATGCTGTCTCGTCCAAGTCTTGGACTCACTTCACTGTACCTGTGCTATCGAGTCGACAACAACCAAAAAAGACAACTTCATAGCCATGAAACCCTGTCGTGATATACTGTCCACTTCATGTCTCTGGTTTTCACACCGAGACTCTGAGATCGAACTCTTCAGGCTGGGGCAAATCCTCTTCCCATCGCTCGAGAAGCGCTCCCCATGGAATTCGACCAAGAGCGACTTAGTCCCAATACCATGTCTCGTGCAAGCGCAGTCAAAAGCCACAAAGATACTTCGAAAGAGAAATGTTATCGGCCTCTTACCGTGCTCACCGTGAATTTGACTCAAACCCTGCTCGGCAGCAATGCCGACGATGGGATTTGTTTCGAGGGCGTGCAAGGTTTGGCACGAGCAAAAGTCTACTCCCCCACGGCGGCACGAACTTCTCCCCAAACTTCGAGATATCACGAGTAGATCATGCCAGGATGACGGTGGACATCCAACTATCTACGCGGCAAGATGTTCGCTCGAACGGGCGAGTGTTCTCCTGCCAAAGTCATCTCAATTCCGGGGCCAAGTCCGTGACGGAGTTAAACTTGGGATGGCATTGGCCATTGGCCAAGACTCCGCCTCCTGAACCACATTCGAGGAAGGTTTTGTCGCGACTGCCCGCCAAAGCTTGACTTTTAAGAATCAAGCTTCGTGCAAGTATAGCCTCGCTGGCGGCCGCGGAAACGATTCTTTCAGAACGTCTTGTCGATGGCCTCTGGGCGATTGGGCGGGTATATAGGTCAGCCTCCAGCCCCGAGATATCCTCAGGCCAACCAGATTGTATGACAGCCTAATTCTAAGTATCATTATTGTCTTCACTTCCAAACACTCATTGATAGCCTTATTTCATACCCAACCGCCTTGAAGGCGCCAACCTCAACTCTCAAGCCACACAGAGACACAACCTCAACCACCCACCAGAAAATGCGTTTCACTCTGGCCCTCGCTGCCCTGGTGGCAGTCACCTCTGCCCTCCCCTCCGCCCCGCAGCCCGTGAGCAAGCACGCCCTGACGACGCGTCAGGACTTTGCCGAGGACGACTTTGAGATCGAGGCCGAGCCAGACGAGAAGAAGCGAGCGGTCGGCTGGCCCGAGGTGAGCAGGCCAGGGCGTCTGGATTTTTTTTCATCACCCCATTTTGCTCTTGGGTATCCTTACGAAGTCTTTTTTTCTTTTCGTGGAAGATGAGGACTGACCAGCCCCCCTTTCAATCAACAGGATGACTTCGAGATCGGCGTCCCGGCCGCGTTGAGGTTCAAGGACAAGAAGGCGCGCGACACGGACGGCTTCCCCGAGGACGACTTTGATATCACCCCGGAGGACGATGAATAAATACATGTTGTTGTGTTGTGGGGGGCTGCACTCGTTTCAATCCTCTACATGGGCACATGTCTGTCTTTCTTTTCTAGGGAGCTATATTATTTCGTGACTGTTTCTTGTTATCCAGATGATGCGAGCGGGATGTCCTCACGCGAGCTTTGAGTCCCAGGGCCAGTGTATATTTGTAGCAGTTGCGCCGACTGGGCACGGTGGAGGATGGATGCTAATGGCGCCAACTCCAGTCTATCTTTAACATTGCGCTTTTGTATGCGTTGGCAGAAAATGCAAAGACTTAATCCCTTCGAACTCACAAGACCACAATGGAGCCGTCTGGTGATCTCCGCATCCGTACATCTCTACGCCAGTATCTGCCCTTGGTCCGGACCTGGTTTAATACCTGTTCCATGTAACCAGTTGAACCAGACCAGAGATGTGGGAAGAAGAGAGTATGAAATTATGTAGCAGCTATAGTCCATAAAATGTAAGACGAAATCAAGTTTTGCACACCAAGCACTCATGTCTGGGCCATGCCCCCGCTTTCAAACACCGTACGCACGTCGTTGTCGAAACCAAAGACAGAAGAACAAAAAAGGCCTCCCAAAGAGCCACCCCCGGACACCCGCGCGGCCTTGGCCGGCGCCTGAGAGCAGACCAAAGCTCGCAAAACAGTTTTGCCCCCCTACATGAGCCGTGTAGTCGATGCATCCCGGGGAGTGATATCCCGTTCTTAAATGCAGTATATATACAGTGAATTCCCATCACACGTGTACGCATAGCAACTTGGACAAAAGAAACCTGATTATCAGTTTTGTAAAGCCGCAGACCCCTCAAACACCAACCGAATCGCACATGCTGTCATCGCTATCGCACTCGCTCATCGTTGCATAGCCTTGATCTTCAGCCATGCCGACTATACTCTTGGTCACATTGAGACATCTCTCCACCAGCTTTTGTCGGAGTTCACGGTCTAGTCCTGGTCTGTCGCCCTCCTCGCTGCCGATCCAGATCCTCAATGTGCCCGCGAGACGTTCAAGAGATGTGGCGCATGCCTCTGCAGCGACTGCGTGGTTGTGCAGGCGCTCCACCATGAAGAAAGCTGCCGTGCAGCCAAGTAGTGAAAGCCCCTCTGTCGATTCAGGAAGGATGCCGTCGATGATCGACAAAGCGCTGTGGGGTGGAGTCTCGTAGCGTTCGAGGTGTGCAATGGCCATACTGCAGCGCAAGGCCATCTGAACGTCAGGATCTGGAACAATGAATGACATGGGAGAGTCGATCAGGGGCGGGACTCCTTGGCTGTATCGGGGGTGCTTGTCGGGATTCAGGCTCGGTCCCATGGCCTTCAAGGTAGTGGCGATGTGTGCCCCTCGCTTCTCTTCAACGAGCACAGCTTTGGCGACAAGAGCGCGCACCTGGGCGTTTGAACCGATAGGTGCTACCTTGACGGCCAGGTTGAGGTCATCGCCCGTTAGCTTGGCCTGTGCAGTCTTGTCCTCGACCTCTGCTAGGCTGGCTGATAGTACTCGTTGCAGCATAAGGCTCGACCACCAGGCAGCGACAGCGTCCATAGGAGATCGTACGGCTGGGTCCTCGACAACGGCATTCATACCGTCAACATCAGAATCGATGTTGTGCATCGTTGGGCGGTTCCATGCTAGGTTGTTCGCACGCTGCACAATGTCGTCATTGAGAACGTCGTCACAGTCTTGCTCAAGAAGCACAGCGAGGTGCTCTGGAAGTTCGTCATCGGATGATGCGAAGTCGTTCCGACGGAGGGAGTTGTTCAGCCGGTACAGTTGTCTCGCCTCATTCCACCTTGATCTGGCCAGCTTGGCAGCCAAAATATTGTGGAGACCCTGCTTGCCCAGCTGCCAGAGCAAGACGCGGATATGAAGAGCGTTCAGCATCAGTCGCAGAGGCGTGTCTGGAAGGGTCTTAGCTGCAAGTAGTGTCAAAGTCAGGCGGCTCTTGTTGATTTCAACGTCTCCTCCAGCCAACTGCGCATCCAGGGCGATTGTCCAAGCCTTGACTCTGGCTGTTTCTTGTTCCTCAGTTAGCCCTGTCAACATCTGATAGCCATGTATACCCATCATGTTTCGCAGGCTAAGCTTCATCGTCTTCAAGATCAGGGCGGCTGCTTCGAGGAAGAAGTTATGCCGAGGCACCCAGACAGTTTGGATGGCCGTGAGCCAGGCCTGTCTCCGCACGTGAATGGGCGAGGCCAGGGATGGCACCTTCTTGAGGTTCGCGTTGTTGATCTGCGCCGTCTTGTCCGTCTTCGGTGGCCTAGGTGCGAAGAGAGAGGGCACGAATACCCAGAGCAGAGCGCCAAGGAGCAGTAGAGACTTGATCGTGGATATGGTTTGATATAGGGAGAATGAATATCCGGCGATGCTGACATGTGAACGTGCCACCAATGGACCCAAGAGCTGCAGAGGAACAGCGAAGAGCCCACGGCCCTCTGGCGACTCGTTGCTCTGCTCATTCTCGCGGGCTGCCTCGAGGATCATCAATCCTGCTAGCGACCCGACCATGAACTTGCCAATGTATGGACTTGCGCCCTGCCAGCGATTGGCTTGCATTTGCTGCTGCTGCTGGATCTGTTGCTGTCGCATGATGGCTGGGTTCTGCTGGAACTGTTGCTGTGGAACGGGATATGGTCGTCCAGAAGCTAATTGCGCACTGATGATGCGCTTCATGTCATCGGGCACCGGGATCATTCCTTGGGGATCCAACCCCCTTGGAGTTCCCACTGGCGTGTTCATGAATTGAGAAGCGTCCTGCCCAAATTGCATGGGCGAGTTCTGGTTCTGGACAGGGCTCATGGTGCCGTTCATAGCACTAGCCATGAACAACTTTTCGAAAGCCGAAATTCTTTGCTGCATGGCGCTGTTCTCATCGTTGAGGCGATTATTCCGCTTCTCGAGATGGCGGATGTACTCGGTCGCCTTGCTCAATACCTATAAAATGTTATCAGCCTAATTTCATGACTCAGTACGCCGTTACAGCCTTACTGTAGCTTTGTTTAGTTTGTGTGCAGGCGTGAGGCCGTGTAGTTCTTCTCTGTCCTCGGTAGTGTCTTCTCCCCTTGCACTCTTGGACAGAACTCGCAGACTTGGAACACTGTCGCGAAGTGCGGCAATCTTGTCGTTCAAATTAGTCCTATACCGTTTCTCAATCATATTGTGAGCGGTCTTCTTGACAGGCTGCTGGCTCTCGTCGTCGTCATCGTCATCCAAGTCGTCAAAGTCGGCCGAGGACTTGCGCTTGCGGCTGCCTGGCTTCGAGGGGTCCGGAGAGCCTCCCTTGTGGCCATCGCCGTTGCTCGACTGTGGGCTTAATTGACTGGGCTCGCTCTTGGGGGACTGGTATTGCAAATGGGGCGGCATGGCGATGTTCCTGAGCTGCTCCTCCTGAGCTGGTGTCAGAGTCGACATGCCTCCCACGACAGGACCTTGACCAGACGATGAGTCGCCAGGGTTGGCCGCGGCGCTGTTCATGAAGGCGTTGAAGAGCTCGCCGTTCTGGAGATGGAGAGCCGGCGGGTTGGTGAAATTTGGAAGTCCGTCTGCTCTAGGTCGGTACTGTAGAGATTGGTTTGGAAAGGTGGCAGTCGGAACGTTCCAATTGTCAGGGAACAGGTTCAGGCCGTCGAAAGGCTCGCCGTCGCTGGGGCCAAGGGGAGGGGTGAATTGATTAGATTCGGTCCAGGCGGTAGAGGCAGCGAAGTCGGAGAAGCCCGGGTCGGGGGCTGAGGTGGTGATGGTATCGGTGTTGGGACCGGGGGCAGCGGTGCCGTTGGCGAGGGAGTACTGGGAGGGCGACCCTGATGCTGATCGTGGTCCTGTTCCCGTACCTGAGGCTGGCGCGGATGCGGGTGCAGGCGCGGGCGCGGGTGCAGCAGAGGTTGGGGCTGAGGAGGCCGAGTGGGGATTGCTGGACCGGTAGTCGAAGTTGTCGAGGCCAGCATTCCAGACTTGCTGGGGATCTTGGTGTTGATCTGCCATTTTGGGCAAAACGGAGGGCGTCAGGACCGACGGACGAACCAGACCGAACCGGCGGTAATGCTTAGACCGTTCCAGCTATGCAAAGGTGGTTCGACATGAACGCGTGACAGGACAGGCAAGGACCCAAATGAGAGATGGGGAGAGCAGCGATGGGTGGATGGGCCCGGGTGGAGGGGCCGCGCGCGGGCAGCTGGCAAAAGGGTGGCTCGGCGGCTCGCTTCGCTGTCGCAGCGTCGCAGGAGAGCGTCCGTTCGCGCAGGAGGGGAGGACCAGGTGCAGGTTGCAGGGCAGGGCAGAGAGCAGAGCTGAGCTGAGCTTTTTCTTGTCCCCTTGCCTCACCAGATGATCACACTGTCGCTTGTACGACGTGCTGCGGTGGACTTTGGCTGGGTGCAGTTTTGCTTAATCACGGCCCAATTCCATTCAAAAAAGGTGACAAGACAGCGTAGACGACGGCTTGTGCGCGACACTGTTCGCTGGCGGTCTGGTTTGATTGAGCTCGTCTCAATCCGAATGACTATCTTGATGGTTACGGGGTGCGCCCAGTACGCTTTTGCTCCGGCCGCCGAAAGACCTCGACGATGCGGGCGATCGACACCTAGATTCTCAGTGCTCAATGCTCAGTGTTCAACAGCTCCGAGTGCCTCGTAATGCGTGCTCAACGGGCATTAGAGCGTCAAGCGCGAGGAACGAGACCTGGTCTGAGAGTGACGAGTCGGCTTATGTCACCCAAATTGACTCGACTCGACTCGACCGGGCGGGATCTTGCGACTTGCGAGAGCTGGCCTCTGTCTGGCCTCTGGCCGCTGGCCTGGCCGTTCCTGATACGGTCGGCGTGAGGTCAGGCTCGACGGTGTGCCTGGAATTGGGGGATGGGACGTGACGGCACGGGACGGTGGGTTCCGTATCGTGGGTGTCGTAAGGTGTCTGGGTTTGTCTGGGCCGTAAGACTGGCTCTGTAGCACGAGTAGGCCTGGCGAGAATGGATGGGCCAGGGGAAAAAATGGGATTAGTGGTGGTGAGGGATGGAGAGAGGGATCGTAAGATGTTAAGGTCGGAAAGCAGAACGATAGGGAGCAGCGCAGGTTTCAGAGCAGAGCATCATTCGATTTTCTTGTACTATCGCATGGAACACAAGAGGCCGGCCGGGGGGCGCCGGTAGTATCCATCCTCCTACCCTACCAGTCCTACTTGGGCCTGCTTGGGGTACTGTGCGCAAGTGCTAAACTGTTAGGGGTGCTCCTGGATTGGCAGATTGGGGGTCCCCCCCTCCCCTTCCTGGTTTTCTGGCTTCCACTGGCTTCCTGGCTCCTGCCCAGCCTGGGCCCAGCAAGAGGTGAGGAAAGTGCGTAACAGAACTGGCCGTGGAGGCAGGATCCAAGGTTCCTTGCTTCGTTGGCAGGGGCGATCGATGGAGACGCCTAGCCTATGGGAAGCCTTAGCCAGGCACGAGCGGACCCGCTCTCGCCAATCACAGCTGGCAAGCCACAGCAAAGGCTGAGCCAGACCAGCCCGACCAGCCAAAATGCAGCCAGAGTGGCCAATCCCCCTCAACTGTCAAGCGGCAGGTGGGGAGCGTCGAGGGTCCTCTTGCGGAGAAACAGTAGGAAGAGTAGCCAGTCATCCTCTTCACACGGCCACCATCGCATCGCCATCGCCGTCGCCATCGACAGCTTTCGTGGCTGCTTGGGCTTGGGTAAGCACCGACCCGAGTCCGACTCCGACTCACTCGACTCACTCGACTCGACTCAAGACTCAAGCTCGAGGCCCCCAGGGTTGACTCGATGGGACGGTGGCTGCCCATCCCCCATCTCCGACCTTGAGTTTATCAGACGACTCGATTCTCAATATCGCTGTACACTGCCTACATCGCACACTGACACCGTCACAGCCATACATCACGGCCAGCAGAGCCGTCGCATCCTTGCACTGACTGCCTCGACTGCCCATCGTCACGGGCCACTGCTCACTTGTGGCCAGACGTGGCTACAGTCATCGCTCATCGCATTCTAGAACATCGACAAGCTCCACACGGACACTACTCCTTTCTTGAAGCCATCATTCGTCTGGCTGAGACATTGTCTAGGAGAACCCTCCGGATCGGACGAGAGGCTTACACGGCGCCTCGACTATTGACCACCTCTTCTCCACATATTGCACGACTGACCGACTACACCTCTCAGCTGTCTCTCACCTTGCCGGATCCAGCCCAAAGGGAACTCAGCGGGGTACAAGGTGCCCAATAGATCTACAGCGTCGAAAAGGACCCTTATTCTGAAGTTTTATTCCACGGGGGCCATCCCACTGGAGGGGATCTCATGCGAAGGGTGTGTGCTGGCTCTGCTGCACGCAGAGCTTTGGGATCCTTGCAGTTTGCATCACACGCATCAACATCATCAACGGACACGTCTTTGGTGTTGAGTAGATGGCTAACACCTACTCTGTCTCGCTCATCGCCGACAGATCACAATCTAGAAGACCAATGGCACAGTAGCGACACCTTCACATGCAACACACTTTTTCAAAAACGAACGATGATCTACAGAGTACCCTGGATATTTTTTTCTGAAAAGTGTGTGGCATTTGGCAGGGACTCAGCCTTAAAGCGCTGCCCGTTATCCTGACTGTCGTCATTCCGCATCACGATAAGGTTTGCTCGTACATCCCCTCCGCGATCATGCAACCGCATGTGTCAGTCACCCGCGTACTTGCCCCTCGGCAGTCGTTCTTCACGGCGGACTAGACCTTTTCCTCTCCTTCGGAGCAAGCGACCAAGCACCAAAGTCGTGTGACTGACTGCACAGCACACTTCTTCTAGAAAACGTCGAGCCATTTCGACTGCATAGCTAGACCGCACTAGACTACATGGTCCTCCGATTCATCCGAGCCATCGAATCGCGGGAGGATCCGCACTGCTGCCCGGTAGTATGCTTATCGAGTGTGTCTCGCGGCAAGCGTCGAGCTTCGCACTTGGCGGCGGTTTTGCCTTCGCTCGCCTCGTGTTTCAGCTGTACGACACAAACATAAGCGCCAACAGCACTCGCCTAAGCACGCCGTGCAACAACCAAGCCAACCTGTCACGGTCAATATACCCCTTGAACCGGGCCGGCGAGGCTCTCATCCTTGGTATTGACATATTTATGCCCAAAAGAAGTCCCATAAAGCGAGTACGGTCATCAAGGTATTATATTCAAAACAAACCCGGTGTCCCAGGATAACAAATGCGACTCTACTGAAGATTAAACAAAAAAGTTCTTGTCTGTGCTCCGCCAAGGACCACTCAACCAAGAAGTTGTCGTCCGCAGCGGCCTGAGTGCGGCTCGGCCTTTTCACCGACGCTTGCTCGCCGGCCGCATGCGTTGTTCCCAAAGCTAGGCCCTCCTAGGTTTCCATCCATCCACAAATAATATCCAGAGAGCTTGCATGCCCAAACTTTCGAAGAGGATCTGCCACATGACTAGCTGCTATCTAAGCCAACTCCACCGTCAAGCTAACCTGCGTCGATCACACCACCTGGGCCAGCACCATCTAGGCCAGCCCCGGGGCCAGCCGCTCACCAGATGTCCTCGCTGCTCTGGACCATCTCCAGCGTAGGGGTCTTGGGCTCCATCCTCTTCATCCTCTTCCTGTCAGCCTTGGTGACCAGGCTGGGCGTGATGGGTACCACGGGCGAGAACGGCTGGTACGGCGAGTACGGCACCGGCGCGCCGGTGTGGGGCGTGCGTGCTGTGCCCATCCCGGGTGACAGCGGGCCGGCCCTCTCGAACACAGTCTGCTTGACCGTGCGGTCGTACGTATTGGGCGACATCAACGCCGGCTCGTATGCACGCAGCGGCAGCGCACCGCCCGTACGCACCGCCGAGGGCGCATTAGGCCGCGAGAAGGTTGCGCCCGGCTTCGGGGACGACGGCAACGAGCCCAAGCTAGGGAAGCGGTTAACCCCGGGCTTGGGGCTCGTGGGAAGTCCCGAGGACCTGTTGTCGCGGGCCCGCTCGTTCCTGACCAGTGGCGTTGTCGACGTCTCCGAAGTGGCGGAGATGGGGTCCGCCTCTGTTGCGGACGACTGCTGGCGTGAGTGGTAGTAGTTACCCTGCCCCTGTCGTTCTTCCTCTTCCTCATCCTCGCTGTATTCGTCCCGGGCGTTCCTGTCCTTGCCCCTGCCTGCCATGGCGCGGAGCCGCTCGTCGATGCTCTGCGTGCTCTCTGGCGAAATATCATCCGGCGGCGTGAGGGGAGCCATCTGGACGTTCCGTCGCTGGCTGAATGTTGCGTTGCCCGCGGGGACTGGTGGCGGTGCAGCCGGTGCGTAGTGCCGTGGCGGGATAGCGTTCATCTCCTCGCCGGCGTACTGCGGGGGAAACGTGCCTGTCATGGGTGTCATGATCGGGGAGGAAATGCTGATGGCCTGGACCTTCTCCTTTTTCTTCCCCAGTGGGGACTTGAGGGCCGACAGGATCGAGGAGGTCCGGGACTGCGTCCTTTCCGACTTGGCATCGCCGTTTAGATTAAGGTTTGCGGGCTTGTTTCTTCCCTTCTTCTGAAGCATGCCCTGTGAAGAAGCAAGCTGCTCTTGCTGCTGCCCTGCGGCTGGGAAAGTGGGGCCTCTGAACTCCACTCCCGCTTCTTTGGCCGCCTCCTGCTCCATCACGTACTTGTACATGTCTTCTAACTGTGCCTGCGCCATGGCTCTGTCTTGTTGGACGACGCTCTGGTTGACGTGTGGGTCTACGCCTGGTTGTCCACGAAGACTGCCGTCTGGTGATGGGAGGACGTAAGGGTTTTGCTCCCGCGTTGCTGTCGAGAAATTTGCCGAGGTTGGCGAGGGCAGAGAGAAGTTGCGGACGTGGCCTTGGACGTGATCCTGAGTATGGATCTTTGGCAACTCCTGGAAGCTTTGCTGCGTCGGGTACTCCCCTTCTTTGCACTGGAAGCCGTCTTGTGACTTGAAGGCAGAGAATTGCTCGGAGAAATTTGGTGCAACGTTTGAATCCTCCCAGGAACCAATGTTCTCTCCTGCTCGGAGATGTTCTCGCCGCCTCTTGGATAAGCTCAGTAGGATGATGGCGACCAGCACCAGCGAGAAAGCGTACGATCCGACAATGCCGCCGATCTGAGCCGGGAGGTATGCTGGATCTCGAAGAGCGTACTTTGCTCCCGCGGGACCTTCGTCAGGCGGAGGAGCAGGACTCAAGTCGATGCCGAGGGGGTTGCTATTCCTCCTTTCCACCTCGAGCGACGCGGGTGGTGGATGTGGTTGTGGTGCAGCAGCAGCGGCTACCAAAACTGTGACGAAACCTGTAGAGAACGAAAGATGTATAAGAGAAGTGGGAGGTTTGCGAAGACCAAGGGGCATGGTGAGGATCAGACGAGAGAGAGTTCCGGGGCCAAGGCTTATTTCAAGTAGACCAGACGGACTGCCATGTACTCCACCGAGACTAAGGTGTGATGGGGTTTGGATTGTTTAGTTCCTGAGTCAACGTATGATGGGCCGAAACGCATTGTGATAGAGATGTAGCATGGGGACGCAGGAAAGATCAGCCTCCGGAGCCGTTCAGAGGAGAGGCAGGAAGGGTATATAGCGGCTGTTGATACCGGAGTTGATGCAGAGCTGAAGGGAAGAGGAGGGCGTGGGGACAATGCAGCCACTCATGGAGCCCAGATGCCGGCTTTTCTCTTGCAAAAGCTGTGCAATGGGGCCTGGGCTCCTCCCGCCGCGGTGTACGGCCCCATCTCAGTTCAGGCACAGCAAGGCACATGGGCAGACGATGCAGGGCGGCAGCTGCATGGCAGGCCTCTTCTGGACTGGGACTCGTCGAATCGAGGCCGCTCATCGTCGTGACCTCGCGGTGGGCTTGCAGCACGGAGGGCTGGCCAGAGCCCCGCCGTGTAATGTGGTTGGCTGGAGGGCCCAGTGGTGCGCAGGGGGCCAGGGGTCTCTAAGCGCCCGACATGCGGTGGTACGGTAGACGCCTCTGCGTGATTGGGTGCTTGTGGGTTCCCCGCCCATTTGATATTGCATCCTGTGTCCTGCCCTGTCGTGCCTGTCCCATGTGAATTCGCTGGGTTGGAAGTGATGGATGGATTTGGATGGTGATCTGCAGGCGATCAGATAGAGCGGAAGTCCTGGCCCCAATACCGCCTGGTTTTTGTGTGATGCTGGGGGCGGTGACAGACAAAAAAAGACGAGGAGCAGCCGTCGCCTAATGATTTAGACTATTCCCACAGTTGCATCTGCAAGATCCGGCATTGACGGGTGCTTCGCCATGCAGCACGCTTGTCTGACGGGATGGATGGATGGCCTGGATTTCCAACCTCGGGTTCGAGGCGTGTTTGATTTGGAAGGCTGACCCGACATGGCATGAAGTCAATTTCTATCACTCACGACGAAAGCGTCAATTGGATTATCAGGCACCCACCCGAGTTATGCGGGCGGGCCAGGGAGATGGGAAAGTCGTCGTGATGTGAGATCGTCACCTCAAACCTAGCAGAGCACATTGCATTAGATAGGCTGATGGGTGGGAAGAGGCGTGATGGCCGACTAGATTGGTGGTTTCCCAGAGCGAACCAGACGGTGAGAATGGATCTGATGGAGTCGAGATAGCATCCTCTCTGTCGTTCTGCTCCTGATATGTGTGTGTGGTGTGTGTATGAGTGGGATAGATGTGATGTGACCGAGCTTGTTTAGCGCTGACATCGCCAGGTTACTGGAGGACCATGAACCGAATTGGAATGGCTGATTGACCGATTGACTGGTTGATTGAGTGATTTGACTGCCCATGCTGCCATGGTCAAAATGGGTCCGTGCGAGGTGCTTACGTGATGCCCGTCCTTGCGGTTGAGTGGAGGGTCTGCTCCTGTTGACGCAAGGCAGGTGATCGCGCGGAAGCGGCGTGTCGTCGGTTGGGCCCTCCTCCCCGTGTCGGCCGCCTTCCGAGACGCGTCTCATGTTGGTTGTCCAAATATCGTGACGTTCGACTTGACGCGACTTTTGTCAAATTGTGGCCAAATAGTGTCGTCAATTGTCAACTCTCATCCTCATTTCCGTGCTCCGCTATTATTACCCGGGCCTCTCAAACACATGCGAGGTCCAGCTTGGTCCGCGTCCGGTTCTATTTACCGTCACGGCCATGACGGCTGCATCACCAAGGTCTTCGTCGATACTCCGAACCCTTAACCATGCACAATGCAGGGCAGTGTGCTCGGAGGCGGCCACCGTTGCCATAATGGCTGGCCCTGGCAGCGGAAAGACCCATACTCTCACCTCCCGTGTTGTCTGGCTTGTTGACACCATCGGTTACGCGCCGCAGAATGTCATCGTTGCCACATTCACCGTCAAAGCCGCTCGTGAGATGCGAGAGCGCATCGGCCACGCCCTTGGGGACGGGCGCGAGAACAGAATGGTCCTTGGCACGTTCCACAGCATAGCCCGTCGTTATCTTGCAGCATACGGCAGGCACATTGGCCTCGACCAGAAGTTCGCCATTGCCGATGATGGCGACTCCAGGGCCATAATCAACCGCATTTGCAAACGCCTTCAGTTGAGCATAGATCCTGTCCAGGCACGTGCATGGATAAGCAAGAGGAAAGCAAAGGGCAAGGAGTGGAAACCAGCCTCCTTGCAAAGGAAACGCAGCGGCGAGGCAGCAGAGGGAGCCAAGTCCTTTGAGCTGTGCTACCGCGAGTACCAGGACCATCTTGAGAGATCTAATCTCCTCGATTACGATGACCTTCTCACCCGCTGCGTTGAGCTGCTCCAGACGCATCCGGCCTGCGTATCCAATGTTGATGCCGTGCTCATCGACGAGTACCAGGACACAAACGGCATACAGTACGAGCTCATGCGCCTCCTTGCTCAAAGACGCAACAGAATCACCATTGTTGGCGACCCTGATCAGAGCATTTATGGATGGAGGTCGGCAGAGATCAAGAACCTCCAGCGTCTCTTCTCAGATTTCCCTGACACGGACCAGATCTCTCTTGAACAAAATTATCGCTCATCACAGGCTATCTTGGACGCGGCTCTGAGTATCATACAACAGGACTCGAATCGGTACGAGAAAGTCCTTAAGCCTGTTCATGACAAGGGCACAAGACCGACGCTGAGGCGGCTGAAAAGCTCGATCGCCGAGGCACAGTGGATAGTCAAGGAAATTGGCCGCCTGCAGTTGTTGTCTGGCCGTATGTTGGGACACAGTGATGTTGCCATCCTCCTCCGCTCGGCTGCACTGTCCAGGAATATCGAATCTGCCCTTGGTCAGGCTGGCATTCCTTACAAGATGGTCGGCGGCGTCAAATTCTACGACCGCGTGGAGATCAAGATCATACTTGACTACTTGAGAGTAATTTACCAGCCGGCAAACAATGACGCCCTTGCGAGAGTTCTCAACGTTCCCAAGCGAGGCGTGGGGGAAGCTACGATCAAGGCGCTGGTCGAAGAAGCTGAGCGGTCGTCCCTGAGTCTGTGGGCTTTGCTGGTCAAACACTGCCGCGGCGATCGCTTGGCTAGGACCAACATAAAAAAGTCAACCGAACAGAAGATAAGCGGCGAGGTTATTCGTCTCATCTTGAACATCCAGAAAAAGATGGGCAGTTCACCAGATGATAAGCCGTACGGCCTGGTCGACATTATTGATGAAATTCTCACAAGAGTCGGCCTCGAGCGGTACCTCCAGGAGACGTACCCCGACACTGAAAATTTCGAGCAAAGATGGGCCAACGTGCAAGAGTTTAGGGCGCTTGGAAACGACTTCACTAAAGATGTCGATCAAGATCAAGACGAACAGCTTCCCGAGGTCGAGGGGCTAGAACAATTAGGAGATTCCGATGTTCTGGCCAGATTCCTGGCCAACGTGGCATTGGCATCAGACACTCAGAAGAAAGGTGAAGAGCAAGAAGCTGTGCCCATGGTCACCATCTCAACCATACATGCTGCCAAAGGGCTCGAGTGGCCCATTGTCTTTGTTCCAGCGGCTTACAATGGATCGATTCCACATTCGCGCTCTGAAGATAGTGACGAGGAGCGCCGCCTGCTATATGTTGCTATGACACGGGCAAAGGCTTTGCTTTACATCAGTTGTCCATTGTCCAGCTCATCTTACGGCGGTGGCCAGTCCGAAGTGGAACTCTCATCCTTTGTTGAGCCCGTGGCAAAGACATTCGCCAAGATCGGACCAGATCTGGAAAGCCATAAGCTTGAGGCAATCGGCAGGATTTTGGGGCGTGCCGCCCCCACACAACAAACGATCTATAGTGAACTTCCAGAAGGCTTCAGTCCAAATGACGACCTTTTCCCCGAAGACCCAAGCCAGCAACAAGCAGCCACAGATGACGCTGGCACAAGGCGGGACGAGCATCCATCCGAAGGCTTCGGTCGAAAACGCCCTCGGCTGGCCACCCAGAGTGGCAGCTATGAAAGCAACGAGAAACCGCGGTGGGCAAGCGGATATACAACCACGATGAATCAGGCAGCTACCTTCACAATGGCTTCGCAGCTCGGTTCCATGGTGACGGCGGCTCATCAGGCAAATACCCTCACGACCCAAGTCGCTGGTAACACCACAGCTGGTCCTCCCTCAAAGCAGAAGAAAATTGTTCGTTCAACCGGACAAGGTACTCTCCTCGGCTTTGTCAAGAAGGACTCAAACACAACTACAGATGATGCGCATTTGAATGCGTCGCGTTCCGCATCTCTGCCGCGTTCAAACATGCCTCGTGTACAACAAAATGTACTGCCTGAGACGTTGACACATGGCCCTTCGGATGCTCCTAAACGCCCAGTGGTAGATCCCAGCTTCCGTCGTCATAAGCTCAGTGCCTCGAAGACAGTGGCGCCCAACTTACCAAAGCACGAAGAAACTAAATCCGGGAGGCACTACACTCAATTTTCAAGTTCTCCACCTCGGCCACCAACCCCAGACAAAGAAATCGAGCCCGACACTAAAGGGCAAAACAACGAGAATAAGCCCGAGCCGACTTCGGTCCCTACAAAGCGACCTGTTAGCTTTCACAACACCACCGTGCAAAAAACAATAAGTGGTGTTCGGAGACCTCCCGGTCTAGCAGCTCCTCGTGTTGAGGCCGCGGCGTTGCAAAAGCTTCGAAAGCCATTCAGGCCCCTGACTATGAACCGACCGTCAAGAAGCTGACCTAACCTCTGCGAAGACAACATCAAGGCCGAGAATCGATTTCCCTCGCGGAAAATCCGGAATGGCTGTTCAGCACAATCGCATAAACCGTGATCCCCCGTAGCAGAACCGGGCAGAGTGGAGGAAGGTAAATCAAACAGTTTCAGCCCTTTAACACAATCTTCTATGTGACCCAAATGTGTCTGCTCTTCCAGCCTCTGTAGTAATTTACCGTGGCCACGCGATGCTCGTTGTCTTGATCAATCACGAGGTTGCTGGATTAACAGACCTGTAGCCGACGAACGGGTGCCCCAAATACCGGCCGCTGCATGTGTGCAAGGTCCCCTGAGTGTTAGTCGCAGAGCATCCGTGAGGTTCACATAGCATCTTTAGCAGATTTGTGTGATTTTGGTTCAGACTTGTCAGAAGATGAGAGAAAGGAACTGCCAGACAGAAACAAAAGACGGCTTTGTCAGCCCTGCTCGGGTTCCGGAAGCGGGTTTGGCCTTTGTCGATTTATAACAGCAAAATGAATACATGTGGAGTAGAAGTGGTCGTCGGTGCAGGTGCGCATTGGTGTCATTATCGGTCCCCACAACAGACGCTGCGCGATAGTAGAGCCTTGTTCCTACACCACCTGGTACAGCTGTAGCGCTTTGTTTCTCTTCTCTTTTCCCATGCTTGGCGATGCCCATTACACAGCGCATGCTGAGACGCATGCCAGTTGCTTACATACGGAATTGAGACACCGTTCACATCATGGCAAGACCTGCAACTCCTCCTGTGACACCTTGGGCAGTAAGGTTTGGGGTAGGCGATGATTGTACGTACTGATTGCTGCCCCATCAATATTTCTTTCCATGTCAAAAAAATCGGTCTCTAACCCAATTTGTTGACACGGTGTGTAGATCCTTGGAAGGGCGATAATTCATCGGGATTCCACCCCAAGTACCCAGAAATCCTTCTGCCTCGCCGTGACCAAGTTCCCTACGAAGCAGAGCATTTTCCAAGGCTTGGAATAACAATACCGCAGCCCAGTGACTCCGAGTTGGACCGACTGTTCCTCGACGAAAAATACCAAAGACGCAGATTAAATGGATATCACACTTGTGTGTGCCTTCTACCACCTACCAATGGACATGTCTGACCCAGAATGATAGGGCAAGCCGTAGTTTTCAGCAGTCTACGGGGGACTCCACCGACAGGTATGAATATAAACGAAGACAACTGGCTTCCGCTTTTCGCCAAAAAGAGGTGGTACAATCTGAACCGCCCTATATCACAAGAGCTCTGGGGACCATTGGATAGATATGTTGACGCAAATGCGACTTGGAGCGTGGACAATCCCCTACTTTGGGATGCTATGCGGCCGGCTATCGAGCTCTCAGATAGGCTTATGCGTGCTACACTGCTCCATCCCTTGTACGTTGACTGTCTCATATGGACCAAACACATACACGGCGGCACTTTGTTGACATGATGTACTGCAGCCTGGACGCGATCTTGACCGTAAAGAACACTGACTACTTTCCTCGTATGTATTGGCTCTAGATCACACTCGGGCCCGGGCCCTGACTATTGAAAGCTTCCTGCACCACATGTCACTAGGCTTCAAAATGAAATATTGACATGGTGTATCAGATGTGACTGCTGAAGGTCTGAGGGGGCCACCGATCTTAGCTAGGGACACCGGGATCCTAAATTTAAGCGAACAGCAACTGCTCGATACACTTATTCGATATTCGGAAAAGATCCGCATCAGCTTTCTACCAGCAGGATTGCCCGGTGAAAACAGTGATGCCGATGGATTAACCACGGCAGTGCGCGATCCCAATCTCGGGGGAGCATTGAATGGTTATGACTACGTGTTCATCATGCTTAATCCTGGACTCGTCCGGCCGCTTATAGATTCGAGCACAACAGATGCTACCAAGGCGCAAGCCTTAATGAACTTCGCGCTCACCCTCTGCCACGAGATGATGCACGCATTTGACAGACTCCGTAATATGACCCGCCCGGCTGACGAGGAACTTCTGGACGAACCGTTCTATCAACAGCCTGGCACCAATCCGGAGGATTCGGCTTGGGTTAGCGAGGTCGGAATGGCGTGGGAGCAGGCTATGATAGGAGGCTTCATGACCGATTCCCCGAGACGAAAAAGCACTTGGGGCTCAGGAGGGCTCCTCGCGTTTGTGGCTGACTTCCCCAATTACATCATATCCAAGTCTTACGGTAATGGCGTGGACGTGGCCAATCATGAAAATGACATATGGTTTGGATATGTCTTTCCAGCATTCTTGGCGCAGGCATACGGTTCGGAGGAATTTTGGAGCATTCACGTTGCGAGATATGGACTGCCTGCACTCCGCGTTCCCAAACTAGCGGTGACTCCTATCAATCGTTTCCAACACGGGGCCCCGACAATATGCCAGCTCGGTCATGCTGTGCAGGAGTATCACCCCCAGCTGATACAACTCGGCCAGGACTTGAAATATCGCGACGCCGCATGGCGCATGATCCGCCCATGGTACCAGCATCACTTTAATGAGTGGTCACTGTCTCCATATTGCCACACGGGCCTGAGAAACCATCCCGAGAAGTTTCGTCTCGCCCACAGACAAGGTGACGAGTTGGCAGCTCAAGAGGCCTTTCAAAGCCTCGGTGCGTTCGAGTATTGGGAAGGCAAATTCGTCGTGACTGGCTGCGTGCTGTCACAGAGCAGTTATTGGATTGACGAAGCGATCGGATATCTAATGATGACAATAATGCCCATCCGCACACAAGAACTTATGATTAGTGTTCCTAATTTTGCCCGGAACGAATGGACACCAAGCTTGGAGGCCACCCGCGATGCTACTGCCCAATCTCAAAGACCGATCGAGGTTGATTTTACTCAATACAACGATCTTCATGAAACATTCCTGAGGCCACGTAATGTTGCTTTCGCTCCCGGTAGCAATAGAGGTACTCGAGCGTCTCTCTTGATGATACTAAAATCCGAAATCCCTAACCGTCAGAACCAATTTCCTCTTCCCGATCCTGTCTACCAGGCAGTTAAGGCCATGTTCGATAACGTGGAGCGAAATGCCCCCCAGTTCGAGAGCACAGACATGTGGTTACCACTTCAGGTCAACTTTGTTCTTCCCCCTTGGCATACCGCCCAGGCACAGACGAATGTCGGATACGGTCCCGCTACTCCGTACGCGCCGTACAACCCCACCGCACAACCTCAGCAGCATGTTCCTGGTGCACCAGCTCCGAGTACACCGTCTTCAGGCTCGGGTACACCATCTTTTCACAGTGCTTCGAGCTCGCTCGTAGGTACACCAAATCAATCCCCCGGGGGCTCGCCCCCGGGCCCAGTGTCAGCCCCCAGAAGGGCCGCGAACAGTGCGCGGAGAGCCGCAAATGCTCCTGATGAGGTGTATTTCACAGCAGGCGAGGTCGGAAACCACCGCTCATCTGGAGATCTGTGGGTTATCGTTGACGACGGCGCACGCGGCTATGATGTCTATGACGCGACAGACGTCGTTGAAGAGATGTGGGCGGATGATATTGCGGCCTTCAACTTAGACGACCATTGCGAGGCCACCCTTTTGGGCCTGAAAGCTCGCCCCAATCTCAAACAAGATCTCTTGGCTCAAGGCGAGCGCCGGGGGAAGCTCATCCAGCCGATGAGGCAGCAAGACATAAGGGAGAGAGATGGGAGGAATGGAAAGCCGTTCTGGATTTCAATCGGCAATGATGTGTTTGATATATCGAATTACAAATTCGCGAACCCAAACGAGCAAAATGTATGCACTATGCGCCCAGGAGGAAATCCGTGGAATGCAGTTGTCAACGATGGAACGATCGACTACGACCAGTTGCTTTTGGATTTTAAGCCATACAAATGCGCGACGATTGCTTCAAAAGTACCTAATAAGGGCCCTGGCCCCATGGAAGAGTTTCATTTCACGACAAAAGAAGTTGCCTGGCACGTCTACCCGGAGTCGACAATGTACACCATCATCCGAGGGCAAGTGTACAATTTGACAGGCTACATGGACTTCCACCCCGGCGGAACGACAATCCTGCAAAAGTGGGCAGGTAAGGACTCGACCCTGGAATTCGAGAGCTACCACGAAGACCATGACCGGTGCCTCGCCGACTACGACTACCTCCGGGTCGGCCGGGTGGTCGAGGAGAAACAAATGTACCAGCTCACAGACAAGGAGGTTGTGCTCAACGGACATATCTACAACGTTAGCGGATTAGGAACCGGGAAAGCTGAGCGTGAGTTGTTAGCGGACATAGACCGTTATGGGCTCCAGCGCAAGGACATCACCCCGGTATTAAACGACTCCTGGAAGCCGCCACCAAGCTTGTCGCTGCTGGTACAGAGGCCGGACCTCATCACGGGGAAGCTGGCGCCGCCCCTGAGAGAGATCGACATGGACGCGCTGCACACGAACAACGGCGGCCACATTCCCCACGCCGACGACATCAAGGTGCCCCGCGACCGCGTCGAGGCCGACCTGCAGATGCCGCTCTGGGTCTGCTACCGCGCCCTGGTGTACGACATGACCACCGTCTACAAGTACGGGCCTGAGGACATAAGGGCTGAGCTCAACAAGTTCAACGGCCGCTACAAGGGGAGCGTAATCCCGCGGACGGCCCTGGCCGCGAGGCTTCAGGAGGAGTACAGCTGTCGCGTCATCGGCCGGCTGGTGAGAGATACCCCGAGGCGTAGGGGCATAATCGTTAGTGATAGCGATGGGGATGATCGGCCTGTTCGAAGGCGTCGCTTGAGCTAGTTTTGGAAATTGCAAGTGTGTAGACGGAGAGGGCCGGACATTGTGACAAGCTGCTGGAGAAAGGAGGATCGTTTGGATTATGTTTTATGACTACAGTCATGGGATACGGAGTGTAGATCAATGTTGCTAAGGTAGACTTTGGTACCATATCTGAACTTGGAGATGACTGTAAGTAGCAATCGAAGGGCGGTGAATATGTGTTTTGGAAGAGACGAGGAGACACTGAAGGTTGTCAATTAGTACAGAGGTATTGCCATCCATAGTTCTTTTATTAAATATTACACAGCTGCTCTTGCCTTACAGGAGAAGTATTCTCCCACACTTTCAGGCTTTGCCATGCTCAGCAAATATGCTCGATACTTTCCTGGCAAAGCCCTCTGGTTCTGAGACATATCCCAAGTGTCCGCCAGGCGTGAAATATAGATCTACTCCCACCTTCGAAGCCAGTATAGCACTGATGTTACAGCTAGGGATATTGCACGCCTCGCCTACATCCATAGCAAACCTGTCTTTCAAGCCCACCAACGCCGGCATGCTCTCATTGACAGCCGTGTACGTAGCGATCTCATGCCCGAAGAACAACTCCGCGTTGCCCTTATTAGCAGGGTCCTCCAGAGCGTGATACGCAGCCTGCGTCTCCACGTCCGTCGAATTTGCCGCGCCGGGTCCGAGGAACCCCAGCGTAGCAGCATCGATGCCGTCGGCAAGGAAGGTCTGATAGATGCCCTCAAACACCGAGTAAGTCTCCGCGGCCCAGGCACCGTCCAAAACATAAGCCAGCGGCGGCTCGTGGGCGATGAGGAAGTCGACCAGGCCGGGGTGCCGCTGCAGCAGCTCGAGGGCGACGATGGCGCCGCTGCTCGTGCCAAACACCAGGCCCGGCTCGCCACCTGACACGTGCGAGATCAGCGCCGCCGCGTCGTCGGCGTCGCGCTGCAGCCGGTGTGGCATGGTCAGGTCCCCCGGCGCGGTAAGGGTGCTGTTGCTGTACCCGCGCCGGTCGTAGGTGCACACGGTGAAGTCCTGGCTGAGGTAGGGGACTACCTCGCTGAAGATGGCGGCGTCGCCGTTGGCGCCCGGGATGGCCAGGAGGAAGGGCCCTGCACCAAGGCACTGGTAGGCCAGGAGCGCGCCTTGGACAGGCAGGAAGGAGAGGACCATTGTCAAACGACAGAGTGACCGTCCCTAGCCGTTATTGAGTCGCAGGGTTATGCGCAAATGACAGGGTCAGTCCAGGAAACGCGAATTTCCGACAGCAGGTCTCTGTCTCTCATCAACCCCAAAATTTTTGAGTGCCATGAGGATACAGCCCTTCGAACAATTCTGGATCATCTTCCAGGTACCCTTCCACCGCTGGGGTCCTGCTGTGGAGCATTTGCCGACTCATGGTGGACGTCTAATTTAACTTCTCGGTAGTTGTCTCCGTCATGTCACATCAGAATCGGAGATTCTTCGTTTCTCGGATCCATCAACAACGCCAAAAGACCGAATCATGATAAGGAGTAAGGAGCTTCAGCCGCAGCTATACGAAAGTAATCATCGAGATGGTTCGACTTCGTCAATAAGCTCAGCTTGGCTGCGCCATGGAAATCTCGAGGCGAAGATGCCTCCAGGAGCACGCTACACTGCGTAAATGGTGAGCCTAACGCTCGGGAGCATCCGCGAGATCGACGGAGTGTCCATTTTAACTCTGCTGGCAGGATCTCCATGCATTCGAGAGCCCACAGTGGTCAACTCTGCCCTCGTTCGACCGCGGCCTAGTGTGCTCCGCGCGAGTGGCGGTGAGGACGCGAGAAACTGAGGAAATTTTGCCGTTCCTTGCTGTCAAAAAGATTTGTTCCTGATGGCCCTTGCCGTCGCCCGAGCTTCATGGACTCGTATGTGTCATTTAGCATGTGACGCCACTGTAATCCTTGGCCCAAGTTGAGATGATCTCACTTGACGCGGTCTTTGACGACGTCCCGAAGTCCATCTCAAAATCCGAAAGCAGCCAATATTCCTCCTTCTGGACCATGCCATGTGAGGCGGTTGTTCACGTTGTCAGCACGCCACTGAGCGAGTTTAAGGCAACACGCTTGAGAGGCCGCGGAACCTGAAGCAAGATATGCGGCGGTGAGAGATGTGACTTCACATTCGCGAGAGAAGATTCTTCGACAAGGTCATTGTGGCAGGGCAGATTCCGGAGATATCCCCACCACCACTTGCTTCAGGTAAGCGTGGAGAGGCCACAAAGGCGAGACTGGACACAGTTCGAACGTGACCGCGCACTAGGACAATCAATGCATAGCCCGCGGAAGGCCGACCCAGAGTGGAATCAACAAAGATAGAGAAGTTCGTTGCCTGTGGCTGGCGTTCACTGTCTTCTGCGCCCTTCTTATCCGTCCTTCATACCCTGTTATCATTGAGCCACTTGGCCCATGATAGTGGTATCTTGCCGCCGCGTCATTGTCTTTCTTGCCCCAGGGCCTCAGGGATCACCACACCATCTCGGAAGAGGTGGCCGAATAGTTGGCGAGGCTGCATATCAAGAGCATAGGCTGCCTGGGCGCATCCAGGGGAAGGAGAAGAGGGTGGCCACGACTTCTGCGGCCTTGTCCCGCCACTGGCCTACGAATCGCAGCGGGGACAAATGTGGCGGGAATGCAGCGAATATATACCCTCCCCCTTTTCTGCCTGTGACGGTGGACAAAAGACGGCTGGAGCTCCCACTTTTGAATCGCAGAGCATCAGTCAACTGAGCAGCCAGTCCGGCACTTCGCGGAAATAACGAATATTCGTGGTCCAGATAGGCACGCGAGAGATCTAGGATCCTCCCTAGGATACAGATATGAATCTGCTGCAGTGTGACGGTGCCAGATAAGCAGTCCAGATTGCCTTGTCCAGGCGAGGAGATTGTCCCGGCTTAGCAGGGCTTAAACAAGTTGCTCCTGTCCATTGTTGCAACCTGACACGGAAAATCGGATACCGCGCTCTGCTTGCCCATTTCATCAATACAGTATGCTTGGGAAAGATATGTGCAATGTAGTCAGTCTGTCAGTCGGCCTGTACGGCATACAGCATTCAGCTAGTCGCGTGGCGCGCATGCAGATGAAGAGCCGGATCTATCGACGGAGGAGGTCAGGTGGACCATGCATGCATGAACAGGGGCGCATCCGCCTTCCACCCCTCCACACCAGCAGCAATGACACTCAGCTCAGGAGGCTTTCTCCTTAGTCCCCGTGCCCGCGGCTCCCGTCCGACTGCCAGTGCGCTAAGCTTGTTTGTTTCCACAACTGTAGATCTTGTTGATGCCCAGACAAGGGCACGAAGGGCACATCTTGCTGGATTGGCTGGACTATTCCATGTGCGTTCTCTCTTGGCAGGCTTTTGTGTCACTCGCTAATTTGTTGACAGGTGTAAATGCCAGGCTGCGATGACGGTGTTGGATGCAGATTGCCTCAATCCGTGACTGTCCACTTTCTCAGAGAAGCAAAGCAACACGGCAGATAGATGGGCAGGTGCCGGTACAGAATCTGTGGAAGTTAGACGATCAAGACGCGAAAACAAGGTGTCACCTGTCACCGTCCCCCTTCGTGTCCAGGGACTCCCCCGCATGCTCTGCCCGGATCTGCCATGCACAGGCATGACCTCGCCAGCGCTGCCCATGACATCGGACAAGCTTCTGCCATTCACTCGCCCTCGACCTCGACACCACCTTCTCTTTTGTGACAGGCACCGTGTTTCCATTGGTGGCTGCGGGCCTCGTGAAATTTAAACTAGCTCCAGCTAAGCACCGTTTCCGCCCTCTTATCGACCGAACACCACCACCACCACCACCACTCATCAGGCGCAATGCAACGCTCCCGATTCACAGCTTCCCCAACGCGGATCATGGCAATGCCATTCCCCAGTGCCTTGCTCGCCTCTGTGCGGAGACGGAGTCACAAAGAAGGTGACACCGAGTGGGAGGGGGGTGACCTCTCATCTCCAAATCCACCGCGCTTCATGACATGATGCAGCCCTCGACAGGTACACCGACACGGGAGATAGTCAGGCTCTCCAATCTTAACGTCACGCAGGCCCACCTGTAAGGCAGGTCCACGGGCTGCTCTTCACAAGCCACTGTGGAGACCAAGTGACGAGGGACCGCAGAGTGTGTACATGACAAGGTATCTTCTTGCTCCAGTCATAGGATAAGAATGATCTGCCATCCCGCGTCGTAGCTATTTCTTTCCTCGGCCATCCAGAGAAGACGGACCAACTTCTAGCTCTGTACATCAAAGCTTGGCTTCTGTGGTGACACAGGTGCGACGTGAACGCCATCGGACTGGCTGAACTGTCAACCTCATACCTCTTGCTCTAGAACACCACATAGAGCATCTTGCCTCGGTCACCCAGGGATACCATGGCCCAAACCATGTTCGGGAACCGCCATGGCCAGCGGAGGGGTGTCTTCAGCATCTTCGCCATCTTCTCCGTCCTTGCCTTGGTCCTGCTCAGCATTTCTGTCTTGAGCAGCAATCAAAAGCCAAGGATTCCCGCAGCCAACTTCGAAGAGCTGGGTGATGTCGACCTCGACGACCCACAAGAAGTTAAGAAACTGCTCACCTCCAAGGTCAGAGCCTCAGCAGTAGGCGACCAGTATCTGTAAGAACCTAATCTCCATGTCTTAGTTTTGGGACATTGGCTTACCAATTTGACTTATACAGCATCGGAGTAGGAAAAGCTGATATCACTGGACCCGTCGTCGAAGTAGAGTTTGCTGGATATGCCGACACGGCCCAGATCGGGACTGGGCTTCGTCAACGCCTATACTCCCGTGCGTTCATCGTTGGCGACGCAAGCAACCCTAGCGACCGCTTTGTATATCTCGTCCTGGACGTGGCAGCCGGTGACACGGCCCAGCGATACGCCATCCTTGAACGCCTCGCCGCTCTCGGCGGAGATTATTCTGTCTACGGCTCGAGCAACATCGCCGTGACTGGAACTCACTCGCACAACGGCCCGGGAGCTTGGTGGAACTATCTGCTTCCTCAAATCACCAGCGCCGGCTTTGACCCCCAGTCGCTGAATGCAATCGCCGACGGTGCAGCCTTGTCGATCCAGAGAGCCCATGAGAGCCTCACCACTGGTTACCTCGATGTCGGCACCGTCAATATCACAGACGGCAATGCTTCACGAAGTCCATCTGCATACATGAATAACCCGGCCTCGGAACGTGCCTTGTACAACAGTCCCACAGATACAACATTGACGATGCTTCGCTTCCAACGCGCATCCGACGGCCTCAATATGGGCGTGCTTACGTGGTATCCCGTACACGGAACCTCTATGTATGGAAACAACACACACGTGGCGGGAGACAACAAGGGCGTGGCAGCCTATCTGCTCGAGCAGGCTGTGCAATCCAGCGGCACGGCGGCCGACGGCTTCGTCGCTGGCTTTTCCCAAGCCAACGTGGGAGATACTACGCCGAACGTGCTGGGGGCCTGGTGTGACGATGGATCAGGTCAGATGTGCAGCTACGAGAACAGCACCTGTGCAGATGGCAAATCACAGTCGTGCCATGGTCGCGGTCCCGAGTTCCAAGCGCTCGACCTCGGCGTGTCATCCTGCTACGAGATTGGTCGGCGTCAATTTCAAGGTGCAAAGAGTCTGTATGACTCTTTTGAGACACAGTCTACGCCCGTTGTCGGTACTACCGTCAAATCCTTCCACTTCTTCAACGACATGAGCACTTTCAATTTCACGCTGCCCAACGGCACTGCTGCTGCAACATGTCCTGCTGCGCTTGGCTATTCTTTCGCGGCTGGAACGACGGATTGGCCAGGCGCATTTGACTTCACGCAGGGTGACTCGGGTGCACCCAACAACCCGGTCTGGAGTGTCGTCGCCGGCCTGCTCAAAGCCCCTGGGCCCGAGCAAGTCAAGTGCCAATATCCGAAGCCCGTCCTCCTAGACGTGGGCGAGCAGACCGAGCCATATGACTGGTCCCCAAACATTGTCGACGTGCAGTCTTTCCGTGCGGGTCAGTTCCACATCATCGTCTCGCCTTCCGAGGCAACCACCATGGCCGGCCGCCGCTGGCGCAACGCCGTCAAGACGGAAGCCGCCGCGACTTACTCGTCCAACACCGAGCCCATCGTCGTGATCGGCGGACCAGCCAACACGTACGCGCACTACGTCACCACCGAGGAGGAGTACGCCATCCAGCGTTACGAGGGCGCGAGCACGCTCTACGGCCCCAACGAGCTAAACGCCTACATCAACCTCACACTCAGCAACCTGCAGTACCTCGCGCCCACGGCCACGGGCTCGCCCGCGGCGGGGCCATCGCCGCCTGACAACCGCGCCAATTCCTTGGACTTCATCACGGGCGTGGTATACGATGGGGCGCCGATCGGCACGAAGTTCGGCGACGTCGTCACACAGCCCAACGCGTCGTACGCCATCGGGTCCGTCGTCAACACCACCTTTGTCGGCGCCAACCCGCGCAACAACCTGCGGCTGGAGGGAACCTTCGCGGCGGTTGAGAAGCTCGACGGCACTACGTGGACGCAGGTGCGCAGCGACTACGACTGGTTCCTGGTCTACACCTGGGAGCGGACCAATGGCCTGCTGGGGTACTCGCAGGTCACCATCACTTGGGAGACGGAGAGCTATGCAGAGGCGGGAACGTATCGCGTGAGGTACTATGGTGATTCCAAGGCTGTCGGGGGCACGATCACGGCTTTCAATGGGACTAGTAGTCAGTTCACCTTGAAATAGTATGGGGGCGCGGAGGATTGGGATTACATGTTTATAATTGATTTTGACGGGTGACTCCCCAGAAAATACGAGTCGATAATGACTTTCTCAAGAACTTGGCAGTGAGGCTCTCATATATGTTGTCTGTCAGTGTTGCCTGTCGCTGATTATGACAATGCAGTGGGTATCATGCTAGTAGGCCTTGGGCAGACTCCTGTTAATGTCGTGAGGGCTGGCAAACGTCTTCACGCCTCATTAATAATGCTCGGTAAGACATTTGTTTCAGCCACGGCTTGAGACTGGTCACTAAGCAAATCCCATCCCACTGACCTCTGAATTACGACTATTTCTAGTGGCTTAGTCTCAGCAGAGAGTGGAGTGGTGGAGTCGCTGACCGAGTTGAACGCTATTTGGAGACTCACATCTTCCTATTTCGGCCAAGCCAGAATTACAAGGAGGCTGGCGAAGAGCCTTGCGACGGCGTCTTGGCCTTGACGGACATGAATGAATTATCTCGAAGCCTGGGTTAGGCATAGGTCTTGTGCTGCTTAAAGTAGAATATTCTTGTCTTGGCAGAGGTCTCGATCCCGTAGTGCCGCGCGGCCGGTGTAAGCACGTATGCGGAATTTAGAAGGCTGCCGTTTAGGGAGTATGTTTGTGTGCCACAGGCAGCGAGATTCCTAATGAGATCTATGGGCTCCCCGAAATGTCTGCCTCAGGGCGAAATTGCTGCCTGAGTGAATTTGAAATAAGTTTGCCCATGTGTTGATGGGTCTATTTATTTGCATTCGTCACCAGTGTCGTCGGCATGTTGAGTCAAGGTTTGCATCGGCGACAACACTTGTTCTACTCCTTGAATATTCAACATACGCAATCTAGTTTGATTATTCTTAGGTCAGAGTGACGAGAAACAAACATGGAAGGTTCGTGGATTTTTTTTTTATGTTACATACTGACAGAATGGATGGAAGAATCTGAAAAGCGTTTTCTCCCCTCCCGAGACTCGGGCCCTTTCCATCTTCATCAATGAAACTGACAGTAACTTTTCTGTTGCGATTCAGACGAAGTCGCAGCTCTCGTAATTGACAATGGGTATGTACCGATGCGGATCAGAGAGAATTGCATTCTGGTCCTAATAATGATATCAGCTCCGGCATGTGCAAAGCCGGCTTTGCTGGCGATGATGCCCCGAGGGCCGTATTTCGTGAGTTGTTTCCCGCGTAGTTTTCTTTGTTGACTGCATTATTAATTTCCATCACCACCAGCTTCCATAGTTGGACGTCCTCGCCACCATGGGTATGTACACCTTCTCTTATGATGTTCCCGGTTCGCAAAGAATCAATCATCCGCCGCGACTTGTTCGGCCGAGTCACAAAGGTTTGGCAAGTGGCTGAGTCAACTGAATGATTTAGGGTCATGGTCGGCATGGGCCGAAAAGACTCTTACGTTGGCGACGAAGCCCAGTCCAAACGTGGTATTCTCAGACTTCAGTATCCGATTGAACACGGTATCGTTACCAACTGGGACGAAATGGAGAAAATCTGGCATCACACCTTCTACAACGAGCTGCGAGTCGCTCCGGAAGAACATCCAGTCCTCCTGACCGAAGCCCCGATCAACCCAAAGTCGAACAGGGAGAAGATGACGCAGATCATGTTCGAAACGTTCAACTCACCGGCATTCTACGTTTCCATCCAGGTGAGATATCTTAGGCCAGTAACCAGGCTGCGAAGATTAAAAGAATTAACTAAAGTGTCAATAGGCTGTACTCTCTCTCTACAGCTCGGGGAGAACGACAGGAGTCGTTGTCGACTCAGGGGACGGCGTAACACACGTCGTGCCCATCTACGAGGGCTTCTCGATGCCGCACGCCATCTCCCGCATCGACATGGCAGGGCGCGATCTCACAGACTATATGATGAAGCTGCTCTCGGAGCGAGGCTACCCATTCTCGACCTCAGCCGAGCGCGAGATCGTCCGCGACATCAAGGAGAAGCTGTGCTATGTCGCCCTGGACTACGACAAGGAACTGCAGACGGCGGAGCAGAGCTCGAGCGTCGAAAAGAACTATGAGCTGCCCGATGGCCAGGTGAGGAGGCCCAGGTGATGGATGGTGTTGTGAGGCATATACTAACGCGATCAAAGGTAATCACCATCGGCAACGAACGCTTCCGCGGGCCCGAGGCGCTGTTCGACCCCTCCGTGCTGGGTCTTGAGAGCGGCGGGATCCACCAGGTGCTGTACAACTCGATTAACAAGTGCGATATTGATGTGCGGAAAGAGCTGTACGGTAATATGGTTATTGTGCGTCACTCCCACACCGTCCTTTCCACTGATCCCCTACGCTGCTTCATTGTTGACTGCTGCTAACCCCTTTACCGCGACAGTCTGGTGGTACGACCATGTTCCCAGGCATAACCGACCGCCTGCAACACGAGGTCACGAACATGGCGCCCTCCTCAATGAGGGTGAAGGTGATCGCGCCACCCGAGCGGAAGTACTCGGTCTGGATAGGAGGCTCTATCCTCGCGTCTCTGTCCACGTTCCAGCAGATGTGGATTTCAAAGCAGGAATATGACGAGAGTGGACCGTCTATTGTGCACCGAAAATGCTTCTAAATAGTGGGATTGACATTGTGGATGGGGTTGGAGAGACCAGGAAATCCTTGACTGTGTGTACGAGAACGTTGACGGCTTGACGAATCTCGGGCGATACATAACAACCAACAGGGGACGTCTTCTTTACATTCATTTCTGGAAGGTCTGATATCATGATACTCTATGGAAAGGATAGCAATTCCGGGCAATGACTTTTCTTTTCACTGTAAGAAGTATATCTGACAGACAACGACTTCAGGATGGTCGCGCGTCTCTTGTCTCCTTCGGTGAAACAGCAGTTCCTAACCCAAGGTCCACTTTGAGTGCGGATCCATTCCATAGCTGCATAAGAACATATTGTGGTTGTGCATTCAAGATGATGATCTTCAATTAGACATATGTACACTATATCAAGTGTTGCCACTGGCCAGAAAAATATTGTTTCTATATGAAGGGAATCTCGGCCGTTCATGCTACTGTCAAGGTAGCGTTCACAGGCAAGTTACCACTCGAGCTGCCGACAAGAATGGTGAAGTTACCAGGCTCGACGACATAGTTCAACTTTATGTTCCACAAGCCTAGATCCGCTACATTGACATCGACCTTGACCGTCTCGGTGGCACCGGCTGCGATAGGGACCTTGGCGAAGCCCTTGAGCTGCTTGTTCGGGACCACAACCGAGGAGACGTCGTCCTTGACGTAGACCTGTACCACCTCTGTGCCGTCGACTGTGCTGTTGTTAGTCACGTCGACGGAGACCGTGATGGTGTCGGTCGCGGACGCAGTGGTGGACGACAGAGAGACGGGCGAGTACGAGAAGTTGGAGTACGACAGGCCGTATCCAAACTGTGAGAACTGTGTTAGCGATTGTTTCAAGTCCTAGAGGGAGGATGGAACGGCGGGCTTCAACTCACGTCGTACATCGCCAAGGGCGACTGCAGCACATAGTTGTTGCCGTACACCAATGTTCCGTTAGGGTATACGTGTCCAGGATTAGGATAGGCACGAGCCGAGTTGAGGAAGTCATAGTAGATAGGAGTCGTTCCCACGTCGTACGGGAAGGAAACACTCAAGCGTCCGCTGGGGTTATAGTTTCCATACAGCACATCAGCAAGAGCATTGCCTCCCTGCTCAGAAGGATAGAATTGCTGCACAAGCGCTGAGGCATTCTTGCTGATCCATGGCTCAGTGATTGGCTTCCCGGAGCTGTAGACTACCACAGTCGGCTTGCCAGTGTTGATGATAGCCTGAACTAGCTTCGGCATGGCACCGACAAGCTTGAAGTCTGAGATGTCAATGTGCTCGCCAGTGGTCGCATTCAAGCCCGTCCAAAGCTCGCCTTGATCGCGTGACCATGTTCCCACGACTACAACGGCGACATCGGCTGCTTCTGCGGCGGCGATGGCCTCGGGGAATCCAGACTCGTCGGTTGACCAGCGCTCGCAACCCTGGGCGAAGGTCACCGTGCCCTCACTGACGGCATTGATGCCGTCGAGTGGAGTGACGCCGCGGTAGTTGGATTTGTAGACAACATAGTCGCCATCTGTTTCGTAAACCCTTAGTTACTACCGATCAAAAGGGCCGTGTAATCAAATGCTGAGAAACACGTCTCAAAGCTCGAATTGAGCGGGACAAGGCCAATGACTTACAGTTCATCAGGCCAGAGGCCATGGGCCCAATGACAGCCACATTAGCCGACTTGCTCAACGGGAGGACGTTGTCGTGGTTCTCAAGCAGGACGATGGACTCAGTGTCAAGTTGACGTGCGAGTTGCTGCGTTTCGTTGGTGTTGATGTAGTCTCCAAACTCATCCTCCGGAACTCCGGGGAAGGGGTTTTCGAACAACCCCATCTTGAACTTGGCCCGGAGCACTCGCGAGACTGCAAGATCGACAATGGCTTCATCGAGCGTGCCGGCCTCAACCATATCGGGGATCTTTTGGAAGTTGTAAGATCCACCGCCCATCTCGACGTCGTTTCCGGATGGAAGGACCAGCGAGACCACGGCTTCGGAGTCGATAGGCGAGGCTCGGCAGAGTCCAAAGGCCGAGCAAACACGATCAGTGCCACCAGCGTCGCTCATGACGAAGTATTCATAGCCCCTAGAAGGCATCAGTAAGACTTTACATATTCATGCCATGGTTGAAAGACCATATTCCAGGAACCTCTTGCGCGATCCTGCCAACTTCATCTGTAGGATGTATTCCCGCAAATTGCAAGATAATGCTGGAAGCAGGTAGGCATATCGCGAAGCAAATCACTCCCAGAAAAGGCAGTGTCATGATCGTTCGAGAGAAAATTTGCGAGAAAAACTTACCAGGAATCCCGAAGAATCTCTGTCAAGAGATGGTAGTCGGCGACTGCTGGCACGCCGTCATAGCAGTGATACGCCGACATGATGCTCACTGCCTCGGCGTCGATGATCGCCCGCTTGAACGAGGGCAAGTAGGTTGTCAGAAGCTCTCGCTCTCCCCCGTGGACGGGCGCGGTGTTGATGCCTTGTTCTGGCGTAGCAAAGCCAGCAAAGTGCTTCACCATTGCCGCGACCTTTCCGGACTGCAGTCCCTTGACATAGCTATATGCCAGTTCTCCTGACAAGTAGGGGTCCTCTCCGTATGTCTCCTCGACTCGGCCAAACCTCAGCTCACGAGCGAGATCCCCCAGGGGCCCAAAGATGTTGTTCACACCCAGAGCAAGGGCTTCTTGTGCGATCGCCTTACCCATCTTCTCGACCAGGTCGGGATTCCATGCGCAGGCGTGGGCGATCGGCGAGTTGAACACGGTGGCATTGGCAGCCAGGAAGCCGTGGATGCCCTCGGACTGAACCCAGGCGGGGATGCCGAGGGTTGTGTTCTGGGTCAGATAGTCCTGAGCAACCTTGATACCGCTGGAAAGAGTTGTCCAGTTGGTATAGTAGCCAACATAGAAGGCGGCCGCCCGATTCTGCATGTTCCATTCCAGGCCGCTGGCATTGAAACTGCCATCTGTGACATTGATCCAGTTGGTGAAATCGCCCTGGAGCAGTTGGGACGCCTTATCCTCTATTGTCATGCGGCTCAAGAGGTCGGACACTCGATCATCGATGGTGGCATTGGGATTCTTGTAGAGCGGCGAGGTCCCATTCCACAAAGATCCTTGTGCACAGGCGGTGCTGGCAAGTGCCAGAGTGGCGAGAACGGTGTTGAAATTCCTCATCTTCGGTGGTGAGCGGGCTGCTGAAGACGGAAGGCGACCTGACCGAGCTCAGACTGACACTTGTCATCGAATGCTGGACAAGATCGTTGATATATAGTCCAGCTGCCCTTGGCGCCGGCATCACGGGAAGCCAGGCGAGATTTGTTTCCTGGCACACACCCACAATGAATATACATGATGCCTTTCTCGGCGAGCTTACCATCCCCGTGGGTAGTAGAACTAACCTCTCTCGCGCTCAGGGACGACGATTGTGACTCGTCGAGCATCCGCACAATTTTAGATGCAGGGTGGTATTTGGGGAATCCATGTCTCTGCGTAGATCAGGAGATGGGGATTGCATTCCCCATCCCCAGTCTACTGCCCAGTAGTCAAGTCTCGACGGCCCGGGTTGACCGGTCCCAAGATTCTTGACGGTGTCAAAAGAGAGAAGCAGGCCTGAATCATAGCGTCCTCACACAGATGAGGTCGGAGATGACAATTATGCTGGCCCCCATAATCATTGTTTTTAAGGTTTGCTTCACGGCCTCCGCCTAATGTCCGTAAAGAAACGAGTAAGAGACGGTGAAGTGGCTCCGTGCGGGAGTCTGGGCAAGAAAGAAGCTCCTGGACGGCATGGCCCGAACCCCCTGAGCAGCCGAAATCCTGGTGTGGCCTGTCTACCTGTCTGTTCATCCGAACAACATCTGGATCCTCGGAGTGGTCGAGCTTGGAGGTTGAGTGGGGTGGGCGCTTTGCCCTTTCAAGGAGACGTCGAATTTGACTCGTGGAAAAAGGAGGCTCAAGATGAGGGGATCGTGGCAGCGCTGGTGGCCGTTGGAGAAGCCCAAGAAGCTTAGTCGAAGTGAATTGGAGCTGGTGGCGGCCAAACACTGTCCCGGCCACCGAGCTGCCGCCCAATTCAGGCTAGAATCCTCCTGAAAGAGAGCCCCTAGAGAGGTCCCTGGTTCCTAGAAACCTGGGGTACACACTGGGGCAGCGGGCAAACAATCCCGTCGGGTATCAAGACCCATTCTAAGCTCGGAAATACAGAGAGAGCAGCGACATCATTCACGCCAAAACATGCTACAGTACAACGGCCCAGTCACACATATGCACGGCACCTCGTGAGCTGAGGTCTTCAAGATCTACTGCCGAAGATCTGCCATTGCTAAACCCACTGTAAAACGTCCTTGACTGAGTATCGCCTGCACCGGCCCGTCTTGCCGTTCCCATTCACATGCTCGTGACTGTTTGTTGAGATTCAACATGCCACTTCTCTACAACCCCTCTCTCTACTGTACGGGATATTCTCAAAGTTGAGACTATACTTTTCTCATTGTGTATAAACCAGGCCTTTTCTGGAATAAACTCAATTCACATCTTGTTCTTGGTGCAGAGTCGGGCGAGAAGCTGGACCACACTGTCTCATAATGAAGTTCCGCGATGGCATGTGGTTGACGGCCGAAGGGGTAAGGGTCGAGTACGCAGAGGAAGTCTACAACATCAAGAAGACAGACCGAGGATTGAGTCTGCTATGTCCCACCAAGAAGATCAAGTCTCGAGGAGATACTCTCAACTTGAGTACACTGACCATAGTACGTCTCCAAAGACACATGAGGATGGCAGACGAAAAGAAATACACGAGCTGAAATTCACATAGGACGTCGAAGCCCAAAGTGACGGCATTATATCCATCGAGACTACCCATTGGGATGGCGCAATCAACAGAGGGCCTCACTTTGACCTGTACCCTGGTGGCAAGCCCAAGGTCGAAGCCCAGGTCACCGAGGGCGGCAAAGGAACCACTTTGACCTCGGGCTCTCTGGCTGCTACCATACAGCCTGGGACGTTCGATATCAGTTTCGATGCTGCAGATGGCTCCAAGCATCTCACCTCTCTTCTGAACAGGAGCGTCGGTCTTGCTTACAGCCCTGGCCCCACCAACCCGTTGCAGACCGGCGACATGAGGGACTTTCAGCACTACATCTTCACCCAGACGTCTCTGTCCGTGGGAGAGTCTGTCCACGGCCTTGGCGAGAGGTTCGGGGCCTTCAACAAGCTCGGCCAGTCCATCACGCTGTGGAATGCGGACGGCGGGACGTCCAGCGATCAGGCTTACAAGAACGTGTCCTTCTGGCTGAGCAACCGTGGGTACGGCGTCTTCATCGACCATCCGGGCAAGGTCGAGCTGGAGGTCGGCAGCGAGCGTTGCGCGCGCGTTCAGACGAGCGTCGAGGGCCAGAGGCTCAAATGGTACATTATCTACGGCAGGACGCCCAAGGAGGTCCTCTACCGGTACTCGACACTGATGGGCAGGCCCGGCAGGGTGCCCTCGTGGAGCCTGGGCCTGTGGCTGAGCACGAGCTTCACGACCAATTACGACGAGGCGACGGTCAACTCGTTCCTCGAGGGCATGAAGGAGCGCGACATCGCCGTCGACGTATTCCACTACGACTGCTTCTGGATGCCGGCCTTCAAGTGGACCGACTTCGTCTTCGACTCGGAGCGCTTCCCGGACCCCAAGGCCCAAATCGGGCGGCTCAAGGCGTCCGGGCTGGTCAAGAAGGTGTGCGTGTGGATCAACCCGTACATTGCGCAGCACGGCGAGGCGTTCCGCGAGGGCGCCGAGAAGGGCTACTTCCTCAAGCGCAAGAACGGCGACATCTGGCAGTGGGATCTGTGGCAGGCGGGCATGGCCCTCGTCGACTTCACCAACCCGGCCGCGTGCAAGTGGTACGCGGAGTGCCTCAACAAGCTCTTCGACCAGGGCGTCGACGCCATCAAGACTGACTTTGGCGAGCGCATCCCCTCGCGCGACGTCGCGTGGCACGACAGCTCGGTCGACCCGGAGAAGATGCACAACTTCTACGCCTTCCTGTACAACAAGGTCGTGTACGAGGCGCTGGAGGCGCGGTACGGCGCCGGGCAGGCGGTGCTGTTCGCGCGCGCCGCCTGCGCCGGCACGCAGCGCTTCCCGCTGCAGTGGGGCGGGGACTGTGAGTCGACGCCCGAGGCCATGGCCGAGTCGGTGCGCGGCGGCCTGGGCCTGGGTCTGGGCGGCTTCGCCTTCTGGAGCGTCGACATCGGGGGGTTCGAGGGCTACCCGCCCGCCTGGGTGTACAAGCGCTGGGTCGCCTTTGGCCTGCTCTGCAGCCACTCGCGCCTGCACGGCAGCAGCTCGTACCGCGTCCCGTGGACCATCGACGACGATGACAGGGGCGAGGAGGGCTGCACCAGGACCCTGGCCAAGTGGACCGCACTGAAGAACAGGCTCATGCCGTATCTGTACGCACAGGCCGCCAAGGCGATTGACGGCGGGCTGCCGCTGAGTCTGAGGGCGATGTGTCTCGAGTTCCCTGACGACCCAACGGCTTGGTACTTGGACAGGCAATTCATGGTCGGTGATAACCTGCTGGCGGCGCCCATCTTTGATGAGAGCGGCGAGGTAGAATTCTACCTACCCAAGGGTAAGTGGACGTCGTTCTTCACCAACGAGGTGCGAACTGGGCCTGGTTGGTTCAGAGAGAAGCACGGCTTCGGATCACTGCCGCTGTATGTTAGGGAGAATTCGATCTTGCTACTTGGCAAGCAGGGTGTGAAGGGTGCGGTCTATGATTACGCCGAGGACTTGGAGGTCTGTTTGTATGGCGTTAGTGAGGGCACCAAGGCCACATTGTTGGACAATGAAGGCAAAGAGCTGGGCACGATAGGAGTGTCAGCCGATGGTAAGTTGCAAGGTGAGGATATCCTCAAGGGCAAAACCACTGTGAGCAAGGACGGGAGGCAAATCGACGAGTCTGCGAGCAACACGATTAAGCTACTCACATAGTTGGTATATACAGAGGAAAATCCAACTGAACGGGACCCACATCCCTCATGATTTAAAGGTACGCCTCACAGTCATGCATGGAACTAGCATACTGTGGGCATTTTCTCATTTTTATTTTTTGATTTCCATAATGACCCCAATGACGCTTCACGTCATACAACACTCATAAATCTTTGCAGATCACCTCATGCCTCTAAACGGCTGTTTCTACATTGAGTCCTGTAACGATCGACTGAGCGGTTAAACACAACAAGTGATTCCCATGTGACATGCCAATCTTGTTCTTCCGCCTCAACGCCCTGGGTTCTAGCCCTTCCATGCCTTAGAGTCAAAGAAATAAGCGTGATATCATACAAAGTCATCTAGTAAACGCCGACCTGCCTAGCATTCTGTGCTTCTGGGTTGGGAGTCAATCGCCTATTTGCGAAACCCGGGTCCGGCATGCGGTCGGCCATCCGGTCTGGAATCAGGTCGAAATCAGGAGACACGGAGCGTACGGGGTATTCGTTGGCTGGAGACGAGGCACGTAAGAGCCTTGATGTGGTAGGTTGAGGGCTGAGGATTGTCGGGGAGGACTCTTTGGGTGACATTGGGGGTGAGACCTCGTCGATGACGGTCGTGGGGACTGGCTGGGCGGAGATGGGCTTGAAGCTCTTCACATTGGGACCAGTCCGGATCGAGGATGGCAGGATCTGCTCGAAGCCCTGGCTGCTGGCCACCTTTTCTATGGATTTGAAGTACTACGAGTGGTTGGAGAGGTTAGCCGCAAGCCCATTCAGGGGTAGCAGTGCGTGGTGGGGAATTGGGGCTGAAGGGTAGGGGTCCAGGTGCCGACAAAAGCTTACCTTGACGGTCTTGACCTGCAACTCCAAAGTAGCGTCCTCGTCGCACACGATCATGGGGTGAGGGTGCAGCTGCAAGCTTGACAGTGTCCACATGTGGTTCACGCCTTGCTCGATACACTTCTGCAGCGCCAGGGCCTTCCTTGCGCCAAGGATGATGGCCACGACCTCACGCGCCTCTAGCACCGTCTGCACGCCCACAGTCAGTGCCATCTTGGGCACCTTCTCGAGGTCATTGCCGAAGAAGCGCGAGTTGGCCAGGATCGTGTCGTAGGCCAGTGTCTTGACGCGCGTTCGGGATGCCAGGCTGGAGCCGGGCTCGTTGAAGGCGATGTGGCCATCCTCGCCAATGCCTGCGAGGAAGAGGTCGATCCCACCGACGCTCTTAATCCTGGCCTCGTAGTCGATGCACTCGGCCTCAAGGTTGGGAGCATTCCCATTTAGGATGTTGACATTGCCGGGCTTGATGTTGACATGCTGGAAGAAGTTCTTCCACATGAAAGAGTGGTAGCTTTCTGGGTGGTCACGGGGGATGCCGATGTACTCGTCCATGTTGAAGGTGATGACATTTTCAAAAGATATCTGCATTTATCTCATCAGTCTCGGTGTTTTTATGAATCAAGACGACAGCACTGCAGGCTTACCTCGCCAGCCTTGTACTTTTCGACTAGAACTTTGTAAACGCCGAGAGGACTTGAGCCGGTAGGCAGGCCGAGGACGAAGGGGTGGTTTGGGGTTGGGTTGAAGTGCTTGATACGATCAACAACATAATTAGCCACGTAGACGCTGGCCTGCTCGGCGTCGTCGCGGATGATGAACCTCATTTTCAAGGTACGGATATGATGGTAGAGGAAGGAATGTGAATCAGCCAGGAAATCCTGTCTCCTGACTAGCTGGTGTAGATGTTCTTGGAGCGAATTGATCTTTCACTTGATGATTGCGAGGTTTCTCCAGGGAGCTTGCTTCGCTTGAGTCTGTGAGATTTTGTTGACAACAGAAAGAAAATATGGGAGAGAGAATATTCTACCGCTCACTATCGGGACCAGAGATGATAAGTCCTGCGGCAAGTGACTAGCCATGACCTCAGCGTACACTCGGGTACCCTGACAGGTCTCCGGCCGGCACACCACCGGAGTGTTGTACACTGCCAACGACAGCGAGGGGCAAGAGAGATGCCCGACTGCCGGCAACGAGGAGCATGATGTGAACCAGCATGATGGAACGTTCACTGTGGGTGGTGATGGAGCAAGAGCCCCCACTGTGTGAAGTCTATCAGACGGGAACGGTGTGGTGGCGGTCGTGCCAGATCCAGTCCGGGCCTAGCCTCACGTTGTAGTCGCCCACATGGATGGGACCATGTGCCACCATTTCGGGATTGGAATGGCCCTCGTCCATCAAGTGACGTCCTCGCTTCTGCGCCAGCCGCTGTCAGACGGTTAGCTTCGTCTGTTGGGATCTGGGCAGCTGTGACTCGCGCAGACCATAGGGATGAATGAACACCCGAGAGACCATCCTGGGCGCAGTGCCTGCAAATGGCATTACAACAACACAAAAATTGACTTTCACATCGCATATGTTAGGGGAAGCAGCACACACCCGTCGGGCGCTATGTGGAAGATGCGATCGCCTTGCGCTAGTCTGGGTTGGGCTGCGAGAGCCGCGTGGGAGTGGGCGTGGAAGTGAGAGTGAGCGTGGGTGTGGGTGTGATTGGCACCGTCGGTTGCCGCTGGCTCTGACAAGGTGACAGTCAGGAGATAACAACGACAGGTGAATGCTGTCGAGGGGCTCCGATTGACGGGCCGAGTGTTTGATGCCGCAACCTGTAACGATATGCCCGATCCAGGTAGATGGATGGCGTTGTATGGAGTAGAAGTAACGAGTGATCAGCCAAGGTTGCAGTGCTGGCTGGTACTGGAGACTGGATAATGGAAACTGGAGCAGTCCATGTTATGTACAGCCAGATGGGTCATCATCAAGCTTTGTCACGTTCAGACTTGAAAATTCTATTCTGGTCAATTGAATTTAGTACAAACCAGGTTGGCCCACACAATCTGTAGCTCGAAGCCATATTGAGATAAGGAAGTTGACGTTGAGGGGGTTAGGGCAAGATGCTTGGGTCGTGAAGGGTGGGGGCTGGATTGGGGTAGGGGTACATGTACGTGATTCCAGATCTACCTGCAGATAGACTATCCTTCTCCGTTATACGACTATTTCCTCTGCTGCAATGATCCATCAACCTGTGCAGCTATCTCGGCGTGCTTTTGGCAGAGTCGACATTGGTCAATTGTGATGCTCGACGATGACGACAAGGTCGGTGGTTGTTGGGCAATCCCATCAAGCCGCGGCGCCGATCATGCTGGACTCTGGAGCTCTAGTAGAGACTCCAGGGCAACGTTACGTCCCGTTCCGTTCCAGTCGCCTTCACAAGACAACCAACACAGCACAACACGCAACACATCCCCATCCTGCCACTCCTGCGGGCCGGCTTCGTAGCGCTCAGGATGTCCCTGACTTCCTCTGGCATGGACCCAACCCTTCCCTGAATCAGATTTGCCATCGACATCAGCACCAAGTCCATCTCTGAGCAAATCATCCGAGCGGAATGGGTCCCCCAGGCAGTGCCCTTCTCCGTCCTTGGTCGTGTGCCCTCGTTTTTCTTACGCCAACATCCGAGTAATAGTCCAGCGAGTCCACCGTGACTCTTGCTTTGCCTTAAGCCTGTTGGCCCACCACCAGCTGCCAAAGAGGCAGATGAGATTGTCGACAGACAAAACCGACCAACCAACCCACCCACCCAACACCGCTACAACCGTCCATCCATCCATTCCAGCTAGCCATCTATCCGTCCATCGATTGTTTCATCAACCCGGCTGGTTCCCTCTTTGCATTTCTGCGGCATCTTTGCATCTGAAATCGCCTTTAGTCATTCACCCCCTCCCACGCCCACGCCCACCCCACGAGAACCTCCCTTAGTCCTGATTGGGCGCAGCTGTCGTTTCCTTTCTCTCTGTTTCGTTTCACGGGGTCCAGTCCTAGAGAGACCCTCTGGGCAGCGTGGCTACATCTGCCGTATTCCCCATATCATTTACATATGGCCTAGCCTGCCCTGCCAGACCCTGTCATACCCTGCCCCCCTTTACTATTTACTACGTTCTGGATCGATACGAAGCGACCGCAACTGCAACCGTATCCGCTGTCAGCCTTTTCCACTCCTACCGGGTCTCTCTCCCGAAGGTGTGTGTGTGCGCGCGCGTGCTGTATGCCGTGCTTTGTGTGGTAGCGATTGACATTGGGAGCGTGCGTCTCTCTTCCGTATAATAGTTGTGCCTGATACGGCGACTCAACCGGCTTTGGATTCTTCTGGCATTTCCGTCTGGTCCCAATGACTTGATTCACACATATTTCGACGGACCCTCTCTTGCCTTCCCACCCCTTCAACACTGTCAGGGTTAGACACTCGTTTTATTTTCCGCTGCGATGCCAACACTGCGCGAAGTTTTTGTCGCGGCGCTCAAGTCTTTGCTACGAGGCAAGACTTTCCTCCAGGCCCTGCTGGCCTTCTGGATCAGTCCCGCAGCCATCAAGGACGCCGGCCCCGGGTCCTCGATACCCAAAGGAGCCGAGGTGGCCTCCAAACCACCCCGGAGTCCCGAGGACTTCCTCAGGGAAGCCGAGGAGCTGCTGCTGCACCCAATCCGGCCGGATGGCTTGAGCGAGTTCTCGCTGAGCCTCAAGGCACAATTCAGGGATGGCTTGTTGAACAACCCGGCGTGCATGCTGCCCTCATACAACCACCAATTGCCGAACCGCTCAGAATGTGGCCAGTATCTCGCGCTCGATGTCGGCGGCTCGACACTGCGGGTGGCCCTGGTCGAGCTGCGAGGTCAGGAAGCCCAAGGCAGTGAGAGCTGTATCGTCCGAATAGACTCATTCAAGATCGATCCTGCAATCAAGAAGCTCAAGGGCACAGCGTTCTTTGACTGGATGGCACAGAGGATAGTGGACACAGTGTCCAAGGCCCTAGGATCAGAGAACAGCCCCGAAAAGCCGCTGCTCATGGGGATGGCGTGGAGCTTTCCCATCGAGCAGACCTCACACAAGGGTGGCAAGCTGCAGGGCATGGGTAAGGGTTTCCTGGCCGCCGATGACCTCCTGGGCCAAGATCTGGGGGACATTATCAGGACGGCGTGCGAGACCAGGGGCCTCCATGTGGAGCTGGCAGCCATCGTGAACGACTCGTCCGCCTGCCTCCTGTCCGAGGCGTACCGGAAATCGTCGACACGGTTCGGCCTGATACTAGGCACCGGCGTCAACATCGCCGTTCATCTCCCCGTGCCTACTATTGGGCGAGACAAATTCGGCTGCCGGCCAGACTTCTGGTTCGACAAGGCCAGCCACGTCATCGTCAACACGGAGCTGGGCATGTTCGGCAAGGGGATCCTGCCGGTGACGCGGTGGGACAAGGCCCTCAACGCCGCGCATCCAAAGCCCGAGTTCCAGCCACTGGAGCACATGGTCAGCGGCTTCTACCTGGGCGAGATGTGCAGGCTGGCGCTTGTCGAGGCCATTGGCTCAACAGGCGTGCTGGGCGGCGTCGTGCCCCCATCGTTACACCTGCCTTACTCCCTCGACTCGGAAACAATATCATTAATAGAAGCGTACGTACAGCCCCGTGATTGAGGGGGAAAAAAGAAAGCTGTAACAAGATGAACTGACAAGACCCGCAGAGACACCACATCATCACTAAAACCCTCACTCACCACCTTTCAATCCCGGCACCCATCCCCAGTCGAGCCCACCACAGCAGACATGACCTTCATCCGCGCCCTGGCATCGTACATATCACGGCGCTCAGCCGCCATCGTGGCTTCGTCGCTCTTCGCCCTGTGGCAGTTCAAGAATGAGGCCGAGGCCGAGTTCCAGGCCTCTGCCTCGGGGCCGTCAATGACGAGCCCGCCCCACTTCGCCGCCGCCGCCAGGGCCGAGCTGGCCCTCGACCGCCACGTCGTGGCCTTCAACGGCTCCGTCATCGAGCACTACCCGGGCTACCTGGGCCGCTGCCAGGGCTACATCGACGGGCTGCTCGCGTCCGCCGGCGCCGCGCCCGGCACCATCAGCCTCGCAGGCGCCAAGGAGAGCTCCCTGCTCGGGGCGGCGGTCGCGCTGGCTTGTCTGGAGGAGGGCAAGGCGAACTGAGGGGCTAGACCCGTGGAAATATTAATCCGTCTGAGTCCGGCAGCATTGAAAAGGGCGGGGAGTGGGGGGGGGGGTGGTTTAAGCAACATTGAAAGGTTCTGGGTTGAGCGATTCGCCGGGAACAAGCGGCCATATCCATCCCGCTGTTTGACGGCCTGCATACATCTAGCATAGGTTAAGGGGTTTTCGGCGAACTTTTTTGGACTTGAAATATGCAACGGTAGCATGAATGGCCCGAACGGATCAGGTCCCTTCGGTGCCCAAACACACACACACACACACACACACACACACAACATATATATATATATATATATTTATATAATATTTGATGACCATGTCAAGATGCTTGGTTGCTGCAAATCCTCCCATATGCTGATGTTTGTGCCGCACACCACCATGCAAGGTACCACAAGCTCATGATTGTGGCGGCCCTCTACTTAGCCCTAGACAACGCGCACACGATAACAACAGGAAAGTAAAAGGATAATAAGACCCCCGTTATGTATCCAGAAAAAGGGTATAATACTCAACAAGACTCAGTACTACTCACGTGCAACACAACACAGATACCACCATCGCCTGGTCATACTTCCTTATTCGATTCTCACATCAACCTGATCACAAACATACTCTCACACACAAAATTAGTGAAATATAAACGCCTCCATATCATGATCTCATCCAGAATATGCGTCATACCGCAAAGACAGTATAATACAACGGGAAACAGTTGACGCAGATGGCAGAGATCACATTTACATCAACATCAATCCGACGAGAAGTAGCGCTTGGTCCTGTTGCGGACCTGCTGCGCCTTCAGTTCGGGGGGCACAAACACGTGGTGTACGACGTGAGGCCGGTAGATGGCGTCGACAGGCTGTTGCCTACAGAAGGGATCAAAGTTAGCTCACGAATTGCTGGCAGAAAAGCCACGAGGCTGAGTTGCGAAAACTGAGACTCGGGGAAAGAAATGAACTCACCAATCGTCAATACTTAGTGGGAAATATTCGTAGAGCTGTTCCTCGTCGTCCTCTGGGCTCTTTTGCAGGTGGGCAGCCGCCATTGACTTCGCGTGATGCGGTGATGTGCAGTCTGAGTTGGAGCGGTTGGGGCTGCGCTCGTCCTCGGAGAGGGATAGATTGATTGGTAGGCTCGAGGGAACGGGGCGTTGGAACGAGTTGCTCCTCGGCGTTGTCGGCTGTCCTGCTTTGGATATCGATGGTTCCGAAGACCATGGCGGCACAGGTGGTCGGCCGAGATTGGGCGATAGTGCGAGTTTCTTGGAAGAGTGCTGTCCTGCTGGTACGTATGAATGGGGCGATGCCCAGTCTCCAGACTGCTGTGAAGGAGTTAGTCTGCTGCCGCAAGCGTGCCATATAATGTCAGCATGAGATTGTCGCACCTGCACATTCCCTATCGATTGATACTTTTGTATATTTTGCGCCAGGTCTCCCACTCGCTCAATCTTGGGAACAGGCGTCGTGTCTGAAGACGTCATAGTGCCTCTCCTCTCCGCCTTTTTGTCACCGGACAGAGGTACGTCCTTGCGACTGTCAAAGTTCCTCGGGCTCCGGCCCCTGACGATGACGGGCCCAGATTGTATGTCTGCGAGCTTGAGGTATTCGCCGCTCTTGGCCTTGCCCAGGAGGCTTATCTGGACGACGTAGTGTTGCTGCAGACCCTTGCGCCGGCCATTGTTGGCTGTCGCATGCTTAAACTGTAGCCGTTTCCACGATACCGGCAGGGAGACCCGATTATGGTCCAGCTCCTGGCCGGTGGAGAGATCCAGGGCTATGTTCGGAGGCGCAGTGGGCGATTTGGAGCCCTCATCGCCGGCAGACTTCCAGGGTATTGATATAATTTCTGTGGCCTTCCCCTCGATGGATTCTATCGCAGTGATGGAGGCGGCCAGGTCAAAGATCTGTATCTGTTGCGACTGCTCGTCCACGATATGACTTATATTGCGCGGCAAGATGATCTGGCCGGAGCACTGCCACAGATTCCTGCGGTAGCAGGTCAGCTCCAGGGGTCGCCCAGCAGTGTCGCCGCCAAAGACGTCCTCGGCGACGAAGAACATGCCGTAGAGCTCGGCGGTCATGCCGACGTCCGTCAGGATCCCGGCGCCATCGATGATCTGGGCCGTGGGGTTCGGGGCAGAGAAGCTGAGGAGCTTGTTGTCCAGCTCCTGGGAGGGTGACTCCTCATTGAAGGGCTCGGTGTTGTCGGCGGGGACATCGTAGGCTGGGCGGGCGGGGTAGGAGGAGAATGGGTCTTCGAAGGTGTTGAAGTTCTCGAACTCATACGAGGGCGTGAACGGGAGGGGTGCGAGGCCGTTTACGCCGTCACTGGTACGGGGCGTGATTTCTTGTTAGCCATGGCGCTTCTCTCTTGGGTAATCAACATAGTTGCCATGTCTCGGTGATGGCGCACTCGCATTCGCATTCGCCATGTCATGTCATGTAATGCAATGCCTTGCCATGCCATGTGCCTGGCACGTGGAGTATACGATGTGGAATGTGATGTGGAATGTTGATAGTGTGTATATGGTGGTGATAGTGCATCTCACGGTGGGGACAGGCCGAGGCAAGGAGATGAAGGAAGGATGAATGATCACCACACTCACAGTAGCGACTCGTCAAAGTTGAGGTCCTGGTCGAAGACAGTGATGTCGACGGCGGCGGCGCTGTTCATGTTGGCGGCCATGGGCAGGCTGTGAGGGTGGTGGTGGACATTGGCATGGGCGGCAGTCGGTGGGTTCGGATTCTGGCTTGGACCGGCTCCATGGGCAGGTCCAGCATGACCCGAGTTGGAGGTGAACATCTATCTGGTGAGCATGGGCAAGGCGGCCGGGGGGTTTATTCTACGCGGGATTCTTATCGGCCATGCGACCAGGACGGCGTCAACGGGCGCGGGCGCGGGCGCATTCCCAGGCCTTTGGTCCGCAGAAATGAAGGAAGAGAGGGCGTGGGGTGGAGACTGTCGATCCCGATCCCGAGGCTGCTGCTCGCTGCTCGCTTGTCGCTTGCCTTGCCGCTCACTTCTTCTTCTGCTTCTGCTTCTCTGCTTCTCGGGAATGGTGCCGGAAGCAGCGTGAGGGTGGTGGGAGAGGATATGCAAGGCGCAAGCGGGTGTGGGTTTTGGTGTGGGTTTGGTGTGGGTGAGTGTCGACGGCCCAGGCGCACGAGATCGGGACCCGCCCAGTCGCCAGTCAGGTTTCCATGCACCAACAGCACGGCGCCTGTGCTGTATGGCTGTTCATCTAAAGCTTCAATCTCCCCTAATCAGTGGGGCCTGGACCACTGGTGCTGCGGGGAAGGGGGGGCCCATTGGTCGAGCGGAGTAGGAGGCAAGGTCTTGTCTATATACCGTTACGGAGTTTACCCCCAGCCCAGCGTGCCCAGGAACAACGGGTGAAGGATCCCCTGCCCTGCCCTGCCTTGCCTTGGACCGGTACCGAGGTACCTCCTCCTGTGCATGGGCATAGTATGTGGACTACCTACAGTAGACTACAGTAAGTAGACTAATATATCCACCCTCAGCCTCACAACAACATTTTCATCATCGTAGTGGGCAAGATCAAGGTCCCCCACGTACTGTCTCGTCCCCGGAGAGCCAATTCATGCGAACAAGACAATTGTTGCTTGGCAGACCCGAGCACTTGGGATACTTTCATAACATGACAAGACATGACATGACTTTGTCTAATGCCGCCTTCTGACCGCCCTTCCCCTTCCTCTTTATCCTAGACGCACAACATGCCGTGTCTGAGACATGGCCTTATTCACTCATCATTGATAACTTCAGCTAGAGCATAATTCAATCGCTACTGCCTTCGGTAGAGCAACTCAGGCTACACAATCCCCTCAGATCCCCAAGAGAAACACCTACAAGTTATGTTGCATTCCAAAGGAATGCATCAAGATATATCAGACCACTGCAGAGTGTTAGTCATCATTCCTCCGTGGCTATACCAGGACATGCAGGATCGAAACTCACATTCTCGGGCGAGTTGGTCACCTCCTCAAACACCTGCAACACCTGGAACCCCATCGCCAGCAGCGGCTCGTACTGGTCGTCTGTCACCCAGCTCAGCACGCTCCTTGCCGTCTTGTGTGCCTTGTTCTGCCGTACTCCCATGACCACCAGGCCCTGTAGCACCAGCGTCGCCTGAGCTGTCGTCGGCTCCACTAGCGGCGCCACGATCCCGCCCACCGCCTCCGAGCCAGCCCCCGGCCCGGAGCCCGTCGACGTCGATTGCAGGCTCGGCATCAGGTGCGACAGCGAGCTGCCCGGGCTGCAGATGATCACCGTCCCCAGGATCTTGCCGCCGCCGTTCTTGGCCCGCACCACACCGCAAGTCTTGACCTCCTGCAGCGCCGACTTGTAAAGCTCTAGCACCTCGCCGTTGGCCTGCGCTCGCACGTGCTCCATCACGTTGTCCGCATTGTCCAGCCCGTGAATCAGGTCGAAGCTGATGCCAGCCCGCGAGATGCTCTGCAGTAAGCCCTCGGGCACCATCCAGCTTCCCAGCTCCGTGATGGCCATGTTGGTCAGCCGCCTGGGGAACTGTACGTCCCACCCGCTGTTGATGAACCAGCTCCTCAACCCCGTGCTTTCATCGACTGGAATGCCGAGGAAGACCCCGGGGAAGGAGATGCCAAGCTGGACCTTCTTGATCCCGCGCTTTTGGATAATATGTCTGATGGCGCGGCGGTGAAGCGAGCGCCCGATCGAGACGTTTCGCTTCGTTGGGTCCACAAAGAGAGCACCGATGATGCCAATGCCCTGGGTGTAATATGTCGCGCAGAAGCCGTACAGCGCTTTCGTGCTGCTGTTCCGTACAACAAAATGTGACTCTTCAATGTTGGCGTTGTAAAGGTCGAATGACGAGGCAGAAGTCGCCCTCAGGAAATCGAGGGTCGGTGCACTGGCCCTGGCGACGCCTCTGATCAGGTCATCCAGGGGCCGTGCATCTCGTGCCTTTTCGTAGTTCTCGACAAGCCACTGCTGCCTCGACTTCAGGACCTTTTTGCTCTTCCTGAGCGTACCTGGTAGTGATCCTTGTGGCGTGAACTCGCCAAACAATGCTCGCACAAGTGCTTGCATAGCCGTCTCGGTAAAGTCAAAAGTACAGATATATGTCCCAATGCTCTTATCCATAGCGAAGTCATATCTGTTATCTCGTTAGCGTTTTGGGCAGACTCTAGAATTCACCGCCACGAGGAAACCGAAAATCAATGCCCACGGGGTCGACTCACGGTGAGCTAACAGCAACAACTATCAGCGACTTCTTTTGGCCGCTGGCCCGAAGCATTGAGCACATCATGGCTACGTGCTTGGTAAAGCCTGACTGGTACAGGTTCCTGTTGGCATCTGCAGTGACGATAATAATCCCCGAGGCTCTGTTGATGAGATTCTCATGCACGGGGCGGACACCATTGGCGGTGTACGAGGTGTGTAAAAGCTTGCCGTTTCTTGCACGTGCGAGCGCCCTCCCCATCTCCCGAAAGACGCCCTCGCCGCTCATTATGGCACCCCTCTCCCTATGAGTCCATCTGTCGTGCATGGAGGAAGCGCTGTTCCCTTTCTTAGCCTCGATCGCCTTCGTTGCAGCCGACGCGGGCAAGGGTTTGACCAGCGGTGTCAATAGCAATAATTCTTCGCCCTGGTCCAGGGATTGGGATAGGGGCAGCAGCCTATCCTTGTCTCGCATGACCGCAATCGAGTTGTCGTAGGCCTGTCTGGACAGTGTGAGATGGGAGGGGTGTATCTGGGAAAGAAGGGAGGCTCCGGATGGGTTGAGTGCCTTGGCCCAAGAAGTACAGGATGACTTGAGGCCAAGAACCCTCTTCAGGGAGGTCATGATCCTGTTCCTGTTGATGATGCCGTTCTCGATGCCCAACTTCAATCCTGCGATGCCTTCAAGCTGGATATTGTAATCCTTGCATAGGAGGATCAGGTCGCAACCCGCCTCAACAGCCATCACAGTGCCTCCTTTGACTCCAATCTCCTGATAAAGCGCTTCCATCTCCAGGCACTCGGAGATGGCAACACCTTTGAAACCCAGCTCTTGACGTAGCAGATCGTCGACTACTTGGTCCGAAAGGCATGCGTGTGACACATTCATACTAGCTGACGCTATGCCACAGCCGCCGATGAACACTGCATCCAAGTTTCCCGTTGCGATGGCGTTCCTGTAGGGCACTAGGGCACTGAGACCAAGCTCTTCTAGAGTTTGTGTGATGATTGGGACATCGAGACTGGAGCCCCTAAAATCCAGGTTACCATAGGTTGGGAAATGCTTGCCACATGTTGCCAGACCGGCGTCCTTGTAGCCGTTCAGGGCAGCAATGCTATACTGAGAGACCTCCTGAGGATCATCACCACTGGCCCTGACGCTCATGGGCTGGTAACGGGCGTTGGTCAGCACATCCAAGACTGGGCCGAGGATGAGGTTGACGCCGACAGCCGAAAGCTCTTTCGCAGTCGCCTTGGCCACATTATATGCCATGTCGAGGCTGCCCGTTGCTGCCACGCCCATGGCACTTGGGAACTGGCAGATGTAGTCCTCATCGAAGAGACTGTTGACACCGCCATTTTCCTGATCCACAGCAATCAGTAAGGGATATGGATGGCCTGCCCCACGGGCAATGGTTTGCAACTCTTGGACGAGCTTGGCCGCCTGTTGAGCCGCTTTGTGGAGGAAAACTGGTCAGTATATATGACTGAACAAGTGGGACACAGTGTGATGAGGGCTGTTACATTTCAGATTCTTGGCTGTGAGGATGATGGACCCCAAGTGGTGATCCTCGATGAGACTACGTATTTGCGGTGTCTGTGCGGATTAGTTCTCAATTTCAGCTTCAGGAAAGAGAGATTATTATCCAAAAGGAAAAGAGAAAAAAAAAAGAATACTCACAACTTCGGTGCCGTCCCAGCCCATCAACAGCATCTGGCCAATAGCCCTGCACCAGCATCACACAGTCAGCTCATGATGCAATCTAGGTGCCGAGCCGCCCGTCTCTGAGCGGCCGCGCATCGAGCTCCGCATATGGAAGTGAAGAATCAAGTCGAGAGGAAGTGATCTCGTAATGCAATGCCCCATTCACGTACCAATCAAGGTCCTGCCATAGTGGGTCCAGGTCACCGTCTGGCTTAGCCATTGCTGTTGGCTATTTGAGGACCGCTGCTGCTAACAAAAGAGCATAACAGCTCTACCTCTATATCTGAAGCACCGATGCTGCAGCTCGGGTCCGTATCCAATGTAGCTGTCACGTGGTGGGAAGCGAAGGTGGCATTGTACTCGCACACCGTAACACACCAAAGGCCTTGGACGGGCAGGGAGCCGAGCAAGTGAGAATGCGCAATGTAAATGATGAGCAGGTATTGTTGTGCTGTGTGTCCTACGCCCTTGCTCCTTGGCGGGGTTATTGTCGCAGGCAGTATGCCGATTCACCCGTGGCAGAATGCGTGGACGCAGGTTGTGGTGCTGAGAGGTCTACAGCCTAGCGCTTGCGTCTCTCTCTCGGGACTGCGCACCATGAGGCTGAAAGGAGTTGGACACCCCCCCCCCCTTCTCCTCACCCTCTCTCTTCCCCATCTGTGCATTGCTCCAGGGCTAGGGGTGTCCGCTTCCAGAAGCACAGACGGCGCTAATCTGCGATGGGAACATTCACCCATGTACCCAAGTACCCAGGTACCCAAGTCGACGTGGGCCTATCTCTCAAATGTAACGTCACGGTCGCCCAACGTCAATCCTCTTCGTTGCCTCCACAGAGCAGAATGGTCCATGTGACGGCGGGGTCCAAGACATCCCACCACCAACGACCACACGTATCTCTGAGACAGCTTCAACGTCGCCTTGCCCCTCCTTCATGCCATCCACCATATCAGTGACAGCAACAAGGAGCACCCAGACAGGACAGGACCAGACCAAGAACCAGACCCCGAGACCAGACCCATCGCGGAGCACACCCAACCTCGCCTGTAGGCATAGCGGATGTGACGGGGATTGGATGTTGCGATCCAGAAGGACTCTCTGGCTGAATATGGAAGGACAGTCCTGCCGTCCATCTGTCATCTCATCCCACCATCAATCACGTCGGCGGGAGAGCAATCGGACCTATCTGCAATATCAAGCCGTGGCAGGTTCCAGGTTCCAGATTCCGAACCCCGTCTCAAGCCGGACTCGGGCTTGCTGTCCTACCCACGATGACGTTCGGGCGAGGCAACAGCGCAGGACAGTCAGACAGTCAGGAGCCTATCTTGACACTTGATGGACGGGAGCCAGTGACGGCGGCCATGTGGACTGTCGCCCCGAGACGACTGGCTTACTGTGCTGCACTGTGCCCATGCTGATCGATGTGCCGCCGCCTCGATTCAGTTTATCTTATTATTACCAGTTTCATCACCTTGCATCCAACCAGGTGCCCCCCAATGACTAAGTGGGCTTGCATGAGTGTCTGTAGCCTCAATCCTAGCGGCTGCTGTCCGGAGTTCTGAAGCAGTGAGCCTGGCGGGACACCCGGTCTGAACCTGTGCCGGGCAACGTGATACCTACCCACTTCCCTCTCTGGGCTTCCCGGGGTCTATCAGTCAGAGCAAGTCCTATCGTGACGACCGGAATGCTACCGGAGTGCTACCTTGGTGGCGGCAAACCTTGTCCGTAAGTTGGTTAAGTATAGACTCTCATTCGCCCTGTCATCACTTGTCCCTTCTCGTTCATGGAGTCTCTTCACCACCAAAAAGAAGCCTGCAGGCTCAGGAATCGCCAGAAATACACGATATACCCCCCATAGATTGGAATCATCGTCGCTTGAGATCATACCAAAAGCATATACAATATACCAAAAGCCGAGAATGCCAGCTCTCGTCACAGAACACCGCCAGCATGGCATCACCAAATTCACAAACTGCCGCCTCGTCAAGGGCGACAGCCTGGTCAACGAGGACCTCTGGGTCAGCTCCGTAACAGGGAAGATTGTGGAGACTCAGCAGGCCTTCTACGACGACTTCGTCCTCCCTGACCAGACCATCGACCTGGGCGGTCGGATAGTCTCGCCGGGCCTCATCGACGTGCAGCTCAACGGCGCCTTCGGCCTCAACTTCTCGACCGTCGTGCCGGACATGTCGCTGTATGGCAAGGCGGTGCGCGACCTGAACCGGAGGCTGATCCAGACCGGCGTCACGTCGTACGTGCCGACGGTCACGACCCAGACGAGCGACCTGTACCGCAAGGTTCTGCCACACCTGGCGCCCTCAGGCTCCAAGAGGATAGCTGAGGATGGTGCCGAGTCACTGGGCGCACACTGCGAGGGCCCCTTCCTCAACCCGGGGAAGAACGGGATCCACAACGTCGAGGTGATGCGGCAGGCGCACACCTTCAAGGACCTCGAGGACATGTACGGCGCCGAGAACATCAACCCAGACCTGGCGCAAGGCCCAACGCCCATAAGGATGATCACGGCGGCGCCGGAGCTGGGCAACATGACGCAGCTCATCCCGGAGCTGCAGTCGCGCGGCATCATCTTCTCCATCGGTCACTCGGAGGCGACGTACGAGGACGCGTCTGCCGCGGTCGCCAGCGGCGCCACCATGATCACGCACCTCTTCAACGCCATGCGGCCGCTGCACCACCGGAACCCGGGCATCTTTGGCGTGCTGGGCATCGCCGAGAGCCTGCCGCGCCCCTACTTCGGCATCATCGCCGATGGCATCCACCTGCACTCCACCACCATCAAGATTGCACACAACGCGCACCCAGACGGCTTCATACTCGTCACCGACGCCATGCACATGGTCGGTCTGCCGGATGGGAGGTACAAGTGGACCAACGGTGAGGGTGAGCACCACATCATCAAAAAGGGCTACGTCCTTACGCTCGAGGGGACGGACAGCATAGCAGGAAGGTGAGTCACAGGAGGGACGCTCCGAGTGTTCCGTAGTGACCCCAGAAAAGAAGACACGCTGTACTGACAACTCATCCCACCCTCAGCTCCATCACCCTCATCGAATGCGTGAACAACTTCCTCAGGTGGTCCGGCACCAGCATACCCAACGTTCTGAGGGCAGTGACGTCCACGCCCGCCGAGATGCTGGGCCTGGCGGGCGTCAAGGGCTTCCTGGAGGCCGGCGCCGATGCCGACCTCGTCATCTTCTCCGAGGAGACGACCGCCGACGGCGGCGCCGTCCAGCTGGTCGCCGACGAGGTGTGGAAGTTTGGCAGCCGCGTCTTCCATAAGAACGACCCCTTCTCGCCCGTCTACTCGCCCGTCGACAGCTCCCCCGTCCCGTCCTCTCCCGAGCCCGAGTTTGCGCTCTGATAGAGGCAAAGAGGGGTTTTTATTTTTTTTAACGAGTCTGGTGCACCCGTAGGAGTCAGGTCCTGGTAGGATTTGTGACGAATATCATTAAAAACGCAATCGTTTATTTTCAAGTGTGTATCATTTCTAGAAATTAGCTAGCGGCTTTGAAAGTGTCATATACAGCCATAGATTGGAACGGCGGGCTCATCATCGATTTAGAGTGCAAACTTCAAGACGCAAAGAAAGCAGCTGAATAGACAGACTGGACAAGGATTTCATGAGCCATGGCGTTTAGGGCTTCGTTTTTTCCAATTCATCAATGCTTTACGTGTGACACCTAAATTAATACTTTTTTATATGAATAGAAATTTGATTAAGCAAATGTCTGTAGTTGGAAGTGAAAGACTGTAACATCATGCTAATTTTACAAGTCCGAGGTATCATTTCTGTGGATCGGTCGATCGAGTCACACAGGACAAAAACACAAAAACATATCTGGGAATGCCAGTGTTTACCAACTCTTCCTTCCTTACATTTCCCAATTTTCCATCACTCTACGCTCTTAGTAGATGAATTCGATCCTGGACCCCGCAGGCTTCATCTCCGTGGGAGTATCCACACTCACGAGACTATCCCTGAGAGTGACCCTCGACTCGGCCTCGCTCATCTCAGATACAGATTGGAACGTTTCCGAGCGCTTCAGACGCTGAACCGCGGGTGACTCCAGAACGGTGCCTTCGTGTGCCGCGGCTGGCTCTTGGGCAATGTGCGACATCGACAAAGGAGCGAGTGGGACGCCGGGGGTAACGTCGACGGGCTCGAACTGAAAGTCAAAGGACTGCTCAGGAACCTGCGGTGCCCTCTCCTCTGCGGTTACCACTGGAGGAAGTGGTGTTTCAGGGTTGAAATCGACAGGCGCAAAAGAGTCTCTTGCCCATTGCTCCGCAAATTGACGCTCCTGTTCAAGTGCCTCGATTCGCGCAAGCAATGCTGGGTCCATCTGCCTCTGCTCTCCGTAGTACTCTTCTTCTTCGATCGCTGCTTGATTGACATCCCTTTCTCTGATCGATTCATCATGAGATGAGGACCATGACCGGGCCACAGCTGGGTGAATATTGTCTTCGGGACAAGTGAAAATGCCTGAACCGAAGAAGACTGGGTGCACAAAAGCAGTATCATATGTGTAGCCAGTGGCGGCAGGGTGTGTCACCATAGCTTTCGAGGCCAAAGATGATGCGGCAAATACGGGATGGCGCCTCGACACATCGAATGACTTCCTGTAGCTTTTTGAGATAGCTTCAGCCAGAGCAGCGTCCCAGTCCGCAGCACTCGCCTGGACAGTGGTCCTGCGGCTCGACTTGGATGGAGCAGGATAACTTGCAGCAACTGCCTGGTCGAGAGCTGCATCCCAATCCATTTTCGAGGCAGCAACAATTGGTCCATAGTGTTTTCTAGCCGGAGCAGCTGACTTCATTGTGGGAGCTGGGATTCTGGAGGCCTTGCTCTTGGGGCTGGGCATCGGTGATATCCAATTACGCTCGATCTGAGGGGTAGCCTCAGCTACCCAGAGAGTCGTCGAGGTCAACCGATCGACCGGCCTCCTATCCGCTGGTCGGGACTTGCGGTTCATTTCAACGGCGGCAGGAGCCTGAGAAGATGTCCTGAAGTCTGAACGACTGGCGTAGGGGTTGAACAGTCCAGAATCAGCCAGCAGCTTAGGTGAAACTGGCGCTGACCAGAGCATCTTGGTTGTCTCGGCCTGGTTGAAGGCTTCCACTATGGGGGATGGCGCTCGCGTCACAGGAGCTGATTGGATCCTCGGTGCCCACATCTTGGACGGCGAGGTAGCTACTTCTGGTGAGGGAGCTTGCCAAAGGTCGACGCTTTCAATCACAGCGGGCTCGGACTGCCGAGGCTTCGCTCGAACAGTTGTCTTGACACCATCATACTTTTCCCATGTTTGAGGTTGAGGCAGACCGACGGCGTGGTCACCTCTCTTGGGTCGTGCGGTCACCTGCCACAGACGCTGGCTTGGCAGCTTCAACCAGTTCCTCGGCCCAGACTTCTCAACTGAAGAGGCTTGCCACATTTCGAAGCTCTCAATGGTGGCGGGTCCGGCTTGCCGAGGCTTTGCCCGAACCGTCGTCGTGACTTCGTTGTAGCTATCCCAGCTTTCAGGATGAGGCAGACCGACAGAGTGGTCACCTCTCTTAGGGCGTGCGGTCATCTGCCATAGGCGCGAGCTAGTCGCCATTGCTCGCGGTACCTCCAACCAGTTCCTCGGCCCAGGCATCTCGACCGAAGAAGCTTGCCACAAGTTGACGCTCTCAATGATGGCGGGACCGGACTGTCGTGGCTTGGACCGGATAGTCGACTTCGCACCATCGTACTCTTCCCAATTGTCAGGATGAGGAAGCCCGGCGTCGTGCTCGCCTCGCTTCGGTCTCTCCTCCGCTTTCCAAAGAGGCTTGCTATTCGCAATCGGTGTTGGAGCTTCTAGCCAATTTTTGGTGCGACCAGTTTCGGGAGACGTCTGCCACAAATTGCTGCTTTCAACGGCGGCAAGCTCAGATTGACGGGGCTTCGCGCGGACAGTTGACTTGATGTTGTCGAGTGCGTGCCAATTATCCGGGTGTGGTAGGCCAACGCCATGTTCGCCTTTCTGAGCTTGTTCCTCCACCTTCCACAGTGAGTCTGTCTTCGAAACGGCCCGCGATAGCTCCCTCAGGCCAGGAAGTTCAGATGACAGCCCCCGCGCCACGGAAACTTGCATTGCTTCCTTCGGCGAGACGGGGTGAGATGAATCCGCGCTGCTCGGTAGCGACCACATTGGGGACTTTGATTCTCCAGTCTCAGTCTGGGATGGGATCCAGAGGTTGTCACTCTCGATCAGCGCAGGTTGCACAGGCATCCGAGGCTTCGCACGGGAAGTTTCCGTCGGCGCATCATAGTTGAGCCAGTCTTCGGGCTGAGGGAGACCCTTTGCAGATAGTGCATGCTCCGTACCCCGCGTGGCCTGCCAGAGAGTCGACTGTGTCCTCATAGGCGACTTCGGCGGGGGGGCTGGAGATGGCATCTCTTGGAGACCATCAGGCTCTTCAATACCAACAAGAATGGTTTGGCGGGCAATTCGATCAGCCTCCTCCTCGTCCGCATACTCACCAACCATATAACTTGTAGCGTCCTCCGGCGGTGGGAACATGCTATTGGTAGATGGGATTTGGTCAGTCTTGAGCAAGCTCGCAATTTCCCACAACGTGGACTCGTCGAACCCATCGTCACTCTCGGATCCCATGTCGCTCGAGGAGTCGCTTCGGTCTTCATCATAATCATCAAAGAAAGATGAAGAGTACTCGTCAGATTCGATTTGCCTGGCCCTCGCGTCTAGGGCACTATTGACATTCCTGCCACCGGTAGACATTGTGCCGGGCATGGCCATGAAAAGTGGCGGGCGAGGTTGTACGGAAGCCACATCAGACTTCTCCCCCCAAGGGAATTGGAAGATGCCAAGAGTTCCTCGCTTGTCTGGGAGTGGCTGAGGATCCTCAACTATGTCGGGCAGTGCTGTGATCCGCTTGCTTCGCCGCGGTGGCCGTTGCGTCAACGGGCGAGATCCGGACGCGCTCCGGGAGCGCTGGATGCCGGGATTATAGTAACTGGGAGCCTGGCGCCTGGAAGTAGGCGTCTTTTGTGCAGCCTGTTCGAGTGCCTGGACCTCAGCTGGAGACTTCCAAAGGCCAGAGAGTCCAGAATTGTTAACCGAAGTCGGCTGCTGCCACAGCTGGGTGGTCTCAATGGACAGCGTTGAATTCTCTTTCCTTTGTGCAGGACGCACTGAGAGTCCTGGCAAAGGCGGCTCCTGGCGGGGTAAATGCTGCTCATACGGCCGTTGTGGCCGAACCCACATCAGCCCGCTCTCATTCTGTGGCTCCTGGCGAGGTGTCCAGAGAAGCTGCGGTTCCCTTGTAGACCGCTCCATCTCGGCTGCTTCATATTTGGCACGGGCCTCGAGCAGAGCCGCCAGATTCCGCCTGGATTCGATCTCTCCTTCAGACTCATCCGAGTCTGGGGGCGTCGGGCTGCCTAAGTTGGCGTTGGCTTTGGCCACGGAGAGGAAATTCAAGCTGCGCTTGCGAATGAGTTCGTTCGCGTTCTCCATGTACTCCATCTGTGCTTCTGCCAGCCTCCTCTGCCAAAGGCTCGCGCGATTCCTGCTGTCATCCCTTTCATGCGACGAAGACCTGGTAGATGATATGCTACCCATACGTGCCCGACGTGATGCTCTCCGGTCTGCAGCGATACTCTCCTTCGATTTCGTGGAAGAGTTCCTGGAAAGAGCCTCTGCCGGTGATGTCGCACCAAGTTCAGAAGCGCGACGGGACAGCGTGGTTGGCGAGACTGTGGAGAATGAGTCTCGAGAAAGGTCGTGCTGCATACCATGCCACCTCGTCTCCTGCTGGCCCATCTCTGCCTCCAAATCGTTCAAAAGCGCGAGTCGGCCTTGTCCCGGGCTCTCAATCGCGCCTGGGTCAGGCTGCTCATACTTCTTCAACTGTGCCTGGATCATCAAAAGGGCCTCTTCGGGAGACGGTAGAGGCGATGGCTCAGCAGCTTTGACCAGAATCGCTTGCTTAGCTGTCGTTGGGCGGTCGCTCAGTACCAGAGGGACCGGCGGTGGACCTCTCCTCGACCGGGTCCTCTCGGGCCGCGAAGAGAAACTGAGGGTCTCGTCTCCAACTCGCCGGTAAAATTGACCAGAAGACGCTCTTGATGCTACCGGACTCTCCTCATCCGCGTTTGAAGGCGTTTTGCTATTTGGTTGCAAATCCCGCGCTACAGACGTGTCCAACATAAAAATCATCTCCTCGCTGTTGGTCATTGCTGACACGGCCCTCTGATCTTGACTAGGGACTTTCCCAACCTCGATGGCCCGGGCTTGGTGAACTGTCAAGCCTATCTGCTGTACAGGGGCCGGAGAGTGGACTGTACCCCACTCCGTAATTGCGTCGTCCGTGGTTGTGTCATTTGTCGTTGACGCTGACTTGACGCTGAATCGGGCGGGTAGAACCGGTGACGATGCTCGCTTGCCAGCTCCTGTCGTTGCCACAGACTGCTTTTTCTCATTCGCAGGATACTCGTCGGCCATGATATCTTGACCAGTCTCTGACAGAAGACTTTGGTACGCCGTAGCATTTGGTCGCTCACGGCTCGCCTCCATGGACAATTCCCGTTGCGATGCTTCCTCTGGCTCGTCAAAAAGGCTCCTCGTCTGCACCGATGTCGTGGTTCTCTTGGACTCTCGATATTGGTTGTCATAGCCGAGATTATCCGTCAGTGTCGGTGAACTGCTTATGAACGACGCAGGCATCCCAGGTAGCGATGGTACTGATGATCTTCTCCGTGCACTTCCCTCTGCGTTCGGTGGTTGTGGGAAGAGTAAAGTCATTTTCTCATCATACGTCATGCTCTTCGTATTATTAGGCTTGGGCCGAGTAGCGTAGGTTGGAATTTGTTGGGTGGGAGGTGAAGGTAGGGGAGGAAGATTTGACGGGCTGCCCGGCACAGTCTGCAGCATGGATTTCACGGTGCGTATGGACCCGGCTGACTTCGATTTCCTGTGGCCCTTCGGCGGCGCGATTGGTGGGAAGTACGTATCCATGCCAGACGTATTGCTCCTTCTTGGGATTGGTCTCGGGCGATGTACAATCGATCCTGAAGTGCCAGGTGTTTCTGGAATCACTGGCGTTGTTGGGCTCGTCGCAGATGCCGTGTTAATAGGCGGCGGGACAGCCGCCTTTGGTCCTCGCTGCTTAGCATCTCCCATGACACTTTCGACTAAATTTGGGTCGTCATAAATGATGTTATTGACAAACATGACAGTCTGTTGCCTCTGAGGCGCAGACTCACCCTGCGGCCTCCTTACAGACATCGCTCTTGGGTTTCCAGGGAGGCCGTTCGTTGGTCGTCTCTGCAGTGGCGTCTTCGCTGGCTCAGGGATTACTGGTTCAGGCGAAGGAGGTAATTGTCGAGATGGGGGTATATTTGTTTTGACAATGACATCTTGATTCTTGGGCAAAGCCCGAGCCGCTGACTTTTGTGGTGGAGGAGGTGGTAGGCTGGTCGACGAGCTTGCGTCCGATTGTGCTGAAGCCTGCGAGGCCGACGGCGCATGTCGCGGCGACCTTCTCCGGAGCTCCTCGCCCCCGGGTGATAGCTGAGAGCCCGTTGTGACACCTGTTGCCGGCGTGGCACTGTCAGGCAAAGCAGACAGGGACGCCCGACCGACCACTTCCTTGCGAACGGTACTCGTGGCTCGCATAACGCCCTGTGTGGGGTCTATTGCCGCAGCTGCAGCCTCATTGCGAACCGCCGAAGAGCCTTGGGTCTGACTCGCGAGAAGCGCCCTTCTCTCTCTCTCCTTCCGTGCCGCTGTGTCGAGGTCGGTTGTAGCCACCTTGTCCAAGGGATTTGATCCACCTTCCTGAAGCACAGGGGCCGATATGGCCAACTTTCCAACAGTGATTGCCTTCGCTGGGCCTGCACCGTTGCTGGAAAACAGCGTTTTAGGCTTGTTTTGTGGCTTCACTTGCTGCCGTTCATCGGGAGGGTTGATAGGTGCCGTGGCCGCCCGCATCGGAGGGAACAATTGCCCCTGGATTGGAACTCCGCCCACTCCCTGTCCCATCACACCGGGGTTCGCAATGCTCGGCAACCCTTGGTTCGGAAACGGTACCTGTCTAGGCTGGACAAATGCGGTACTAGAATTGATCTGCTCGGCCTTGAGATCCTCGTATCGGCTCGGCGGGTATTCGTTGGAGGCTGAAGTTGAAATCGATCGTGCAGTGACAATCTGTCTTGGTGATGGTGCTTCTGGTACATTCCTGTCTCTATTCCTTGGCTTCTGGTCTCCGAACGCGCCCATACTCGCAGTTACAATAACTATTACGGTTAGTGGTCGATACACCAGGCATGTTGATAAATTAAAATACTTACTGAGCAAAATCGTAAGGCCGCCCGCAGGGACGGTGCTTCTGAATATGTAATCCGTGGTGGATATGCCCAGCAACATTGCTACACTTGTCTGCACGTTTGTCAGTACACCATGATTACAGGCCCCATGGGTCGTGATAAGACTGACCGCCATCCATATTGTTAGACCAATGAGCGACGCAATGATAGCCTTGCTCCGGGCCGAGTCTTGGCCGCCGTCTTGCATTTTCTTGATCAGCCCAACAGAAATGGCCCGGCCGGCCAGAATCGCGACAATCACCCCATCCACCACTACCAATGTGACGGCAAAGGCGAGCACAGATGAAACCGGCACACAAACGGTGTTGAATTGCGGTCTCGACAGTCCGACAAAAACGGCCCCCAGGACGAAGCGAATGCCCAGTAAACCTTGCGGGATGATCTGACCCGCCGACGCTTGGGTCCCATCATTGATGACCCAAAGTAGGTGTTGTTCAATGGAGTATCGAGCGAGTTGGTCGAATATAGTGGTGAAGACGATGGCAATCTGACACGAACCCTCGGCGGCCGGGTCTATTAGAGTAGTAATGAAGCCAACTTGTGCCCATAAGGCGGTACTGAATAGAAATGTAGCGAGGACCAGCCTCTTGCCGTCTCGAAAGATCGACGAGCCATGGCCCCTGACGTTGAGGAAGAGGGATGCCGACGCCGCGTTGACAACGATGCCACTGTTGATTACTCGTCAGCCATGTGCGACGTCACAGCTGCCATCTCAACAGAGGGGAACGACTCACAATGCGAAGGCGGCAATAAGAGCCGAAGTGGTTCCAGATATCGCCATGATGGCGACGCCAGCTGGCGAAGGGGTTTTGAAAAAGAGGCCAGCCCAGTCAATGGGTACTTCGAAGCGAATGAAAAGGGTATCAAGAAAAATATTAACACTTCATCATGTCGTGATCCTCCGCACACTCAACATAACGACGACGCTCTCACGCACACACGTCTGTCAGTCTCTTCGCTTTCCGTATTGATTGATCCAGTAGAGAAGTGAGCAGGAGAGAAGAGACAGCAGAACTGGGATCACACAGGGCAGAGCGCCAGCGGCAAGCAGCAGTCACGACGAAGTGGGGACATTGGATCTGAAGCACGCGAAACTAGGAGCGGAGTAGTTGCTGCAGACGACAAGGGAAACATTGGCAGAACCGGATCTCGACATTGAGGTTGCTATCAACGGGTGGCTCTGACGATGGTGTGGATATGTTAAGGAGGCCCCGTCTCCATGGTCAAACTGGTACCTGGAATAGATTGGCCAGCTATCCCGGTAGCGAGATGGTGTGAGGCTCAAACCCGCGGAGCAGGGAACAGGCTCGAGACACGACATAGTCGATGATCATGCTGGGCAAGGGAAGCGCCACGGCAGGCTTGGGTGATGGGCGACGGGCGCCAAAGATGGGTAAGGGGCGGGCGACTGTGGCAGACGGCGATGCGGCAGCGCCAAGTCGCTCGGAGCAGCAGCAGCAATGGTTGGTGGCACCGGTGTGGCATCGTGACCCATGTGCTCTGTGTTTCACTTGAAACCCTACGTGTCAGAAGCGAGCCGGCGCAGAGCTCTTCGTCCGGTCGAGGACGGAGTTTAGCCGAATTTGGAACGATCTCCATTGCATCAGCACCATTCAGACCAGATTGGCTCTGGTGCCCCCGTCCTTGGAGAGTTGATGGGTGGATGGACTGGATCCGGGCGATGCTGAGGCCGACAGGTCCTGCTGTGTGCAGACGCGATGAAGCCAGTGCGTTGACGAGAGGTGCACACCCTGACATCCTGACACCCACACCGCACTGCAGCCATCGACTGTGGAATGAGGGTCCGTGAGCCAAGGCAAGGGTCTGATGTGCAGCCTGCAGCCTGCAGCCGGCAGCCGAGACTGACAGGACCGGTGGACCATGTCGTGCTTGCACTTGCGAGAGTCGATCGAGTGCTGCCAGATGGTCGTCGCGAACCACACGCAAAGAAGGCAAGGTTTTGCATTGGAGACGTGCTGCAGGAACGGAACAACGGGATCTAGGGGATGAGTTCATGTTCAAACAACCCTAAGAGAGAGGGCCACAGCGAGGCTACAAGACCGGACGACACTTGGCCCCGCCGATGTGGTGTTTCCGAGCGAGGAACACTCATGATGGTGGTGGTGGTGTTCGTGATGGTGGTGGGGTGATGTTTTGACTGTACTCGGGCCTTGACCTCATCATCATCCATCACCAATCCGGCTCCGATTGTGATCAAGCGGTTGCCCGCCCATTCGACCTGTCTTCGGTCGTTGCTTGGTGCTTGGATGGACTCGGGCGTGCCCGTTGCTGCTACTGTAGATAGGGTTTGGCCCAGCAAACATCAGAGAGAACACAGTCGAAGTGTGTTGAAAAAGTAGTCTGACGATTAAGCTTCGCTTGGGAGCGGAAAGGCACGCGCACACGCACAGAACCCAGACTCGCGGACCACTGCAGCTTCCAAATTCCTCAAGACTTCCAGGCTCCTTCCACGGTTACCATTAGCTCAAACGGCCAACGGACTGAAACCAACGACCGGGCCGCCGGGAGCCCTGTGCGTCTCTCCGTTTCAGTTCGCGGCTAGTACCCAAGGTACGTACCCAGCAAACACCGTCCGTCCGTCACGCTGCATTGGGTTTCTGGTCCCTTGATTTGGATGCTTTGGCTGGAATCAATCGGCTCCGGTGTAACCATGGAGCTCATCATTCGATGATGAAATCTCCGGTGCTCTGATAGACTTTGATTTCTCCCAACTCAACTTGCTCACACCAGGGAGTTCAGCCGTTGGCCTCAAACCTTGCCTCGGCTCAGAATCGCCCCCATGCTGGCCCTGGAGGCCCCCTGAGGCCATCACACGCTCGGTCGCAGCTCACCCACCATCCAGACTGCTCATCCGAGCAAGGACCTGACCAAAGGGCTCCTTTGCTTATCGATGATCACACGACGACGGAAAATCCCCTCACAGATTAGCAGCTGTCATGTTTCACTCACAATGATCTATGAGGTGACGAAGCATCGGCGAAAGGAGGGGGGAAGACTACAAGAAACCAACGCCTGCTTGAAGCTTTTTTGGCAGTCATGGCCTCTCTTGTCTGTGCAGCTGATCATTGAGCTTAAACGCAATGTGCCGTTCCAAGCCACTGGGTACGACACAGCATTGCGAGGAAAGACGAAAGGCCAGCTTGAGAAGTAAGCTACTCTAGGGCGTGCCGTGAGTTCTACCCATAAAGCATTGGCATTGACTTGATAGCCAGTGTTTGAGTACTGTCAATCCCAGCCGAACCGAGCAATTATGATTTCCAGGAAACCGGTCCGGACCAGGATGTTCTATCCGTTTAGCCATATTGAGAACCTGGTTAAGGTAAAATCTTGTTATGATCAGAGGAATCACCATAAGACTTTGGCCGACTGGTATCAGTAGTTCTCCCGAAGCCATCAAGCAAGCGCGACATGGGAGATATATGGCAAAACTCAACGTGTCCACCACATTTTACATCTCCCTTTCATCATTCGAATTGCGGTTGATACGTCCCACCTTATTTTATGTCACTTAATTGTCCGTCTTCTTAGTCATATACCCGGCTAAATTGGCACGATTGTCTGCATGCATGATATCTCGCTGCCAGTCCCAGGCTTGTCAAACAACCCCCGGGGACTTAAGATGCCAGCTCGCCTCAATTATGCCAACTGAATCAAACTTTGTAATTTGCCATCCCGTGATCTCCCTCTCAAGAGTAATGTGCCGGATCTTTGCCTATTCTGCGTAAACTGCCAACCAATACATGCTGTCAGACCGAATTACCATTAGCCGTACGGGAACAGTCTCAGGCAGAGGGTCTTGTCACCAGTTTGACGCGAGTTGAGCCTTGTAAATGCCTCACAGCTTCTTCCACACTGGAGGATGACTTCAGGAAAGAGATACCATGTTCATGGGGAAGGCAGGTCGGGAAACCAAGTTTGATCATATACGTAGAGCCGAGGCTAGCCTGATCCTGTAGCATTCCACTCTGTTGGACTCGCTTTTAGGCTTTGATATCAAGTGTAGAGCTTTCATCAATGGGAAGACGACAGCTTACAGGCGCCTATCATGTTAATCATCTTCAACCTTCTACGACACCCTCCTCACACATACGGTCCCCGTCATCCTGTTATGGCTACTTCAAAAAGTTGAGTAGGCCCTCACTGACTATGGACATTGGTCTTAGTGGAGTTGAGTGACACCAGGGTGTAGGTTGTTTATTCTGGTGATGGTTGATTCCCGACTACTCTCCATAGCAAAGTTAGAGAAAGGAAAGACATGATCCTGCACACACAACACTGTTTTCAGGGGTTGACTTGGCCACATGTGAAGGTATCATTTCGATACTTTAATGTCCCATCTTTTAACAATTTCTGAATGGCCATAATATGGTCACTTATCACTACCTGTTTTGCCAGGGAGATCTAGAGTTGGTCTTAGCGAAGGCGGTCTGGCCAAGTAGGATCCAACATGAGAACTTAGAACACACCTGATAGATCGCCAGAGAATCAGAAATTATGACATAATTGATCGAAAAAGAAGCGATGAGAGAGCCCGAAATGGTAGAGCCTATGAAGGCGATATTGTTGGGTCTATCTACACCTAAAGTAAAGTCTCGACTTGGGCGGCGATATGCAGCACAACAGCAGCTACCCGAGCCAACAACTTGTCACAGAAATTAGACTGGCTTTATTGGGGGGAAAACTGCAGCTATCATGCAGCTGAGGAGCATTCACATGAACGGGGTTGCAAGAAATGTGCACTTGAGACCAGGCCGTTTGTACTGGCAAACGCTTTTCTGCCCTTCCATCAGCAACAACACGCCAGGTGCTGCCGTCCGTAGTTCATCGTCATGCATCTCATTGATGTCCCTAGCTTACTTGCAGGTGTTCCTCCAATGAATATTACTTTCTGAGGAATCATAGGTATCGTCGTAAGACATTGCCTTCATGGATCCACAAATTGATGCCAGCTTCGCCAGGATCTCTAAGCTGGTGACTTCCCTAGAACAGAGTAAATTGCCCTATCTTCGCACATAATTCACTGTGAACAGATTTAGGTCTCTCAATCTGTCATCCTGCGCCGTTGTCTAAGTAAAAGGATTTGTTCTGCTTGTGCCAATGTCCTTTGACTTCATCACCTATCCATACCGACGCACCAACAAAAAGCATCGAATGATAGCTGCTCTAGATGAGATTTGTCGAGCAGCAAGTTATACTAATTGTGATCCTGCTAACTAGAAAATCTCTTGCATAATTCTTGCCAATTTCTTTTGTGCAAAATGTCGAGCCACTCCCTGCAGCCGAGCGAGACAAAGCAGTCCGACAACGTTGACTGGAGTGCAAGAGCTGCCACATTGAAGCAGCAGCTGATGGAACGCCGACAGCAAGCTGCAAGTGCTCAATCCCAAAACATGAACTTCTCGCAGCGCGGGTCCTCCGGCCAATTCCAACAGCGAAAGAAGCCAGTTTCAGGTGGCGTTGAGCCTGTTCAGCCTACTACTACTGCTCAAGGACAAACCTTCCTAAGCTTGTCGAACGGGTTCCCCGACGTTCTGGACGCGCACAAGGAAGCTTCACGATCTAAGAAACTGCCCAAAATGGCTGAAAGTGATGAATCGGGCACCCATGACAGCATACAGAGGTCTCAGGCCGTCACCCAGAAACTGATGGAAGGGCTGTCTCCTCGGGGTCCTTCCACGCTCATGGTTCAGGAAAAGGGAGACAAAATGGCAGCCGTCAATGAAACTGAGCTCATCAGCAACAGGCCCTCACGTGCAAACGACCACACGGGCGCAAAGGTCCAAGAAAAGCTCGCAGATGGTGACAACTCCAAGATCCAGCCAAGGGATGGCTACACTGCCGAGGACACAAATGCATCGCGTAGCGAGACCAGAACCGCACTGGCTCCAAAAGAGAAATCCAACATGCGTTCGACTACCGAAGATGGCGAGATCACCAGGAAGCACTCGCCGGCCTTGCACAAGATCCCCGTCCGGGAGTCAACGACCCAGCCTGCCACGCGCAAGAAGACTCCTCCCACGCGTGCCTCGACAGTCACCAGCATCGTGCCAACCGAACCACGTGCCGAGCGGCATGTATCCAGGTCGGTCGATCCCACATCTGTTTCGAAGCAGAGGGAATTCCGAGGTGATACCGCCGCTGGTCACTCATCCGCGCCTCGATCTGACAACAAGCACGGACATGGCCGTCGCTCATTGCCAGACCGCCCTCGGGTGAACATGCCAGAGCACGACAACACCATGACCTGGGAAGCGTACAAGGCGGCGCCCGCTCGCCACATATACGCTCAGCCCAACCGGGAGCCACGGCCTCATTCAGTCTCCCCCGCGGCGGCGCGGCCGGCCCGCGACGACAGCGACTGGGAGGTGGAGAGGTTCGCCTTCGAGCACCCTGATCTCCGCGACTGGCTTTACTATACCGGCTGGAACAGCTCCACCTTCCGCAGGCACGAGCTGTCCCGCCTCCGCCGCATGGAGGAGATCGAGTGCGAGAGATACGAGCTGATGCAAGAGCGCGAGCGCGAGACGGCCGAGCTGAACGGCGCGGGGGAGCCTGCCAGCAAGGCGAGGCGCCTGATCGACACTGGACCGCTCCCCCTTTCGCTGGATCCTGCGCCGCCCCGGCGTGCTGAGGATGTTCAACCGGCTGAGTATAGGATGCTCGGCCGCTACACGGTCACTGCCGGCATCAAGAGAGAGCGAGGCGAGCAGAGCGATGGTGATCGAGACTATGGTTCCTCCGCCAAGTTCTACCGCACCGACCATAACTACCGTGGATCTCGCGCTGGCTATCACGGCTCCTACGATCGCGGACGAGATGAGCCAAGATACTGGCACGATCAAGAAGGTAACCTGGCTTGCTTCCATCCATTTTTATCTTCTCTCATCATACTCCCCGCCCAACACCATTTACCACGGGCTTCGCACACTACATACATCCCACCCATTCATGCTCTCCCTCCCATATTCACATGAAGCGCACCACATACCTCAACGCAACTTTGTGCCACGACTGACTTGCCCGGCACCTCACAGCCCGCCCACGAAGTGAGAAGAATCCTCCCCATGGATTGGCGGAGAGCTCGCCCCCACGAACTCTGCTTCCGCAGCGATACTCGCGTTATCGCTACTCCAGCCCGATCGGCCATCCGTTGCCCCGCGACGAGCTCGACGCCGAGCGAGCGGCAAACCGACACGTCACGCGCGACAGGCAGCGTTCACATCGCCGCTCGGAGAGATCTATGAGCCCTCAGCCCCGTGGCCGCGGTTTCAAGGCCCCCCGCTCCCACAAGCCTGAGTATGGACGTCTTTGAGGTGCTTCCAACGGAGGGTAGAGACCATGGAATCGCAGAATGTCCACTTGGTTACGTGTGGGAGCTTATACTCAAGAAGCAAGATCCATCGGAAGGCGGCCATGCCGGCCCAAGCTAGTGAAAGGCTTTGCTCATCCAGGATCGCCAATGGACGACGTGCTTTCTGAAGTTGTACTATACGAGGAAAGAAGAACGGTACCCATAGATAGCACACGCCGCTTCTAAGAACCATACGTTATTACACCAATAATTGAGAAATTGGAAGAGTAATTGGCATTGATAATAGTCTTTATCAGTTGCAAGCCACTGGTGATCTTCCGAGTAAGCAAGTATTCTTGCACACGAATCACTTGATCAGTTTTGGTATGCAGTAGAGTTTGTCTCCAGAGCCAGACGCGGCATACAACAAAGAAGCCGTCCCTAATTTTCGATATCACATACTGGACTACTTGAACAGTCATGGCTGCAATGACAGCCATGGGATACTTGACAAATCAGTAGGGGCTTTGGGGGTGCCTGCCTTAACGACGCAACGTCAACCGTGCAGTAATCGATACAGTTTACGGGCATACCATCACTAAACGCCTTACTCAAGCTGGAGGCAAGAAAGAAGCAAACAATACGGCCTGTATGGAAGCATACATGACCATGAAGACCACAAAGCCGCTGCCCATGTTTCTCGTCTTCGGGCTCTTCAAGCAGGCCGCCAGCCACCAGTACCAGGCCGGGTAGCCCGAGGACAGGCGAGTGATGATCTGGACGTGATAGCTTGTGAAGGTCATAGCGGCGAGCAAAACCTGAGCAAAGGCCATGGACCTCACCACCAGGACGAGCCGGGAGCTGTCCAGGTTTGACGCCGGCCCATGCTCCTTGGAAACTCTGGAGCCTTGGAAGAAAAGATCTTTACCGCCCTTGCCCATGACGAAGAGCATGGGAGCCGCAAGGGCAAAGAGTGGGGCATTGGACAGCGTCCAGTATCGGAGAAAACCGGTGTTCCTGTTTTGCGGTGTGAGCAAACGGAGGTTGATGACGCCCGAGGCCGACGTTCATGAGGTCCGCACTCTGTGGGTTTTGGGAGATCATTCTTACCAATATTGCTTCTGTACGAAGTTGTAGATACTGGGCACGAGGTGGGTACACCACGGCCTAGTCTCGGAAGTTGCGGAAGTGGAGGAGCAATATGTCTGGTAAGCGACATACTGAGGGAGGACGGAGCCGGCAGCGACAGTTAGTCCGGCGATACCGAGGACAACCAGTCTGCGGATGTAATCGGGAGTCTTGCGAAAATCGAGGTCCTCGGTCAGTTGGTAGAAGGTCCAGAGGAAGTCGAAGGCCAGTGGGGCGCCGTTGAGCAGGCCATTGGTACGAAAATAGGTGGCGAGGCCAAAGGCAAGGCCGGCGAGTAGGGTCAGGGCATCTCTTGGAAGCGATGAAACAGATGTCCCAGTCTTGACGCAGCTTTTGACCAGGAGTAGCCAACCAGTGAAAGACAGCAAGGAGCATGCGCTCTCAGCGTAAGGAGCGGACAAGAATAGGCCGGCCGGGGACAGCACGTGCAGCAGGGCCGCAGCCAGTGCCCACCTTGAATCCTTCCAGATTTGCAAGCCTAGCTGGTAAAGCACCAGCACCGACAGCAGATGGCAGGCATTGGAGAAGACGACGCCGACCAGAGCCTCAAGGTGCGTGCTGGGGTCGGAGGATGAGAACAGGCCGAGCCGAGGGATCCGTAGGGCTAAAAGGCTTGTGATTAGAATTCGACGGACCATAGGCTGGAGGAGCGAGCGTACCTCGGATGATGAGGGATATGCAGTTGGGCAAGGCGGAACTAAAGGCCCACTCCTGCTCGAAAAGATAGCCCCTTTCAGCGTCCTTGAGGAAGTAGATGGTATCCCAAGAGGACAGCCTCGTGAGGAAGCTTGGTGTGCTGCCAGGGGTGAGGAGGCTTGACGAGGTGTCGTAGGTCGGGCCCACGCGGCTGCCGGCAGCGATGGCGAGGAGGACGGCCTTCCACGAACAAAATACGGCCGTCAGCGTGGTGTAGGGACTGCCATTACTGATGTTTGTGGCGGTCATGGCGACGAATGTGGTGGAAGGGACCAGAATGCTGGGTGGCTCATAGTAATGATTATTCGCAGCATGCGGTTTGGCATATGTTGTGCATACCCGCACCCAGACAGCTAAACACACACACAGATTGACACACAGACCCAAATGGAAAAGACAGAGCACGTCCCCCTGAGAAGATCGGGGGGCCCACTGCCATGCCAGGAATGCCAGCTTACATGTGGATCCCCACCCCCGTTGTGGCTTGGTCAGGCCTCGGCATGTACCGAGATTTGGGCAATCAAAAAATCGACGAAAAGAGCACCAACACCTGACGCCAAAAATATCAGTGAGCGCCGCCAGGTTACCGATTAGTAGGCCCAGATGTGGGGAATTCATCATCAACGCGCAATTCAGGTCACTCAATCTCCCGCCCGCTACTACTGCTGCTGCGGGCATCGCAGATGCTGCAGGTACTACGCTGGTCTTCCAGTCAGACACCGCTCCCACCGGCGTTTATTGGGCAGAGGTGCTAACACAGTCGCGCAGTCTACTACCATGTCAGACGTATCACAAGATGACCGGTGGCAAACATGTGGGGATCTGAGCACATGGCTGTGTCTGATGTGTGATGAAGGAAGAGAGCCTGGCTCGCCTGGGATGGCAGGATGGGGAGCTGAAACAAAGCAGCACAGAGCTCCCCATGCCCGCAGCTTATTTGGATTTCTGGATTTGTTCCCATCTCAGTCTCATCAAGTCTCCGGAGGCAACTTCATCTCCACGGCTATATCCGTGGTTCCCCCACTCAATTGATGGAAGGCCTTTGCGGTGTGGTGTGGTGCGACTCCAAGAACTGCCGTCCCACCTAGTCAATATCCCTCCCCAGATTAACACTACACTACCGATTGCCCTATGTGGAAGCTAGGCTCATTAGTCCTGTCAGTCTAGTCTGTCAGTCCATGGGCCGGCAGCTGCATGTGCTTGTGCTCTGCCTCTGCCCTGCTCTGCTGTGCTGCACAGTATCGTCGAGACAGATCTCCTCCCAGGAGGATCAGGGCTGTACACATAGAACGGAGCAACTCTGTCACCGCCTTGATGCAGGTTCTGTATGTGGATTATTGTATCGTCAGCCAACAAGCCAACAACAGCCAGCACACAAAGTCGGAGGATCATGACAAGTCAATCCAAATAGGGTACTGTCAGGTCATGTCAGCCAAGCACAGTAGCAGTGCGAAAGAGCCCTTGCATATCCACCGTGCCCGACGCCCAATTTAGCTCAACTGACCCCCTTTTCCCCCTTCTCATTGGAACGGGCCCAGCATAGCCGAGTGGGCACAGTGGCTCGCCGACACAGGCCATCGTTGCTGGTACAATAGGGAAAGTAGCTGCCTGCACACACATCATCACACATGCAGGATCTCGAACCCTCTCAGCTCACCAACTCATTGCTGCTGCTGCTGCTGCTGCTGCTGGCTGCTTGCTGCACCTCGGGAGGCTTGTCCGTCCCGCTGCTACTGCGCGCCGCACTCCTACACCACATCCCTGGCGGATTGGTCTTCGTTTCGCTCCATCTCTTGACCTCAACACTCACACGCCTGCCGGTTAGCTGTGCTGGCCCTTTCCTCATCTCCTCCTCATCTCAATTCTCACCACACCACACCTCACCTCACCTCTTCTTCTCTGCTTACTTACAATCCCGTGGCAAGATCTCCTCGCCTTACAACTTGTGCTCAGCCTTGCCCCTGATCTGTTCGCAGCCCGCCCTCGAACCTTGAGAGAACCCACATCTTTGCAGGGACGACGCGTCTTCCCGCTACAAGGCATCCCAGTCAATATCGGCCACCCTGACCTTGCTTCCTCTTTCTCTCCAACGGACTGGACGGAGCAATATCCAGACAGCCACCCGGGTACCTGATGACAGCAAGGCTTCAGGAATTCGAAGCTTAACTTGACCTACCAACCTCCGGCCTTCCACGCTGATCTCACACTCAGTCGTTCGATCTCAAACAAAACACGCGCGCCGGCTTTCGATAAATGCCCGAGTGTGACGCCACACCCCGACTGCTTTTCCACCTGGATCCACATCACACGCTGTCCAACAACTTTATTCTTCAAGCTCAATTGTTATACCGCGACAGGCCTTGCAACAGCTATCCTGCCTTGCTTTGCCTAACCTAGCTACTCTACGGCCTTGCCTTTGCCTTGGCTTTGGCCCCGAAGCTCTCAATCAGTCATCTGCTTGGCCTTAGTATCCGCCAATTCCGGCCCCAATTACCAACCAGACCAACCTACACCGGCGCGTGTCGATGGTCGCCGCTGGCGCCCTGCCCTGGAATCAAGTGACGGCATCTTTGGGAACAGGACGCAGGCCGAGGCCAACATTCTCGGGAGGACTTGGATTTGGATTCCGATTTTGATTTCGAAGCTGGACATCCGGGAGTCACGGGCGTGGAAGGAGCCTCAGTCACTCTTTCTACTTCTAGGGACGTGACCAACCGCCGGTCGCTCCTGCCCACCCTCCTGTACTTGCCTTACCACCGACCTACTGCATGTTTACATGTGTACGTATATGTTTCTGTCGCTGAGACTGAGTCTGAGTATCGACTGCCGCCAGCAACATGTTTCTTCACGCTGGCGCCTCTCTCCACGGCCATGAGTTCTCGGGAAACGGCCACCCTCCTCACTCACCCAAAGACACCCCTCTGCAACGCAAGAGACCATACCTTCGATCAGCATTTCCCCACCCCATACTGCGCTCCACGACAACACCGCCTCACTCAAGTACCTGGCCGCTGCCCCAGACCCCCAAGACGACAAGGCCCGTGTCTGAAGTCTATGTACGCCCCATCACCGACATCCTTGGCGACCCTGCTGCCCCTCGGAGATCCGTACCTGCTGCCCCTGTCGTTCGTTTCAAGGACCCCGAGGTGCTGGAGACCCCAAAGTCTTCCATGACAGAAGATGAGCCATCCTTCTACGACTCCGACTCACAGACCTCCTCGACCTCCCGGCCCAGACGAAGAAGGGCTGAGCCTCGCAAGAGCAGCCACTACCTTCTCGCCGTGCCCGCTCCCAAGCGTGGATCCAAGAAGCACCTGTTCAAGAACATACGCCCGAGGCTGCTCTACCAGCTTCAGGAGCTGCCTGCCGACCAGAGACGCCCACGGCCCGCAATCGACGTGTTTCCAGCATCTCTCATAGCTGGGCCCCTCGTAACGGCCCGCTATATCAACCGCTTTCCCCGGATATTTGGTGCCAAGGGCGAGCTTGGCCCCCGTGACCTGATCCTGCTCAAATCTGAGGACTACGACACCGGCCTTAGTGATTCTGAAGAGGAGGACGAGAATGTTGGCGGGCGACGCGAACCTTTGGCCATACTGAGCCCAGTGAGAGGTCAGGACTGCGACGAGATTGTGATGGAGGATGGTGCTGTTTGGAGGGCGACCCCGGGCCCCAAAAGCAGCTACAATTTTGTGCATGTCGACAAGCACGGTATCACACAGACTGCGCGTTGGGCCAAGCGGAACTCCACAAAAAGCATCTCGAACCCTAAGAATCCAAACAGACTCTCTTCATCTACTACTACCCCGACCAGCGACAGTGCGTCTAGCGCAGAGCCCAGCGATTACAAGTACACATTCAGCCTCATCAACCCCATGTCAAGGCGCCACCCGATCTTGGCGGGCCTGACGCCCAAATCACTTGAGGTGTTCGAGGACTACACGACGGTGTCGTCATCCCAGGGCCGCTTTCCCCCTTCTCGCCCTATGAGCTACAACTTCGACTCACCGAGCTCCAAGGACTTCCCGCCATCTCCTTACTCTGCCGATGAGCTCTCCGCTGAGCGTCAGACCCACCCAATCGATGAGACAACTAAGAAGCTTATTACGATTACCGGCCTCTGGCTGGCTTTGCGACTTGGTGGGGCGACGCCTGACTCAACGGAGACGAGTGATAGCAGCGTCCCTTACGCGCGTGAACCGTCGATGAGCATAACCTCATGCACATCCCAGGCGCTCAAAATACCCAGGCGGTCTACGACCAGCAACCTCACCAATACCACGCCCCCGGCGCAGTCGGGCCTCAGGAGGGCAGTCAGCACCGGCGCGGCCTTTATGCAGCGGCGGATGATGAAGCAGTCTCACTCCCAGTCGACAGAGGCGAGCAGCACTCCAGTGGCAGTACGGGACAGGGAATCTGGTACAAATGGCATAGCAGGGGAGAACAAGGATAGTGAGAGGGAAGTGAATTCTGGCGCTGGATGTACGCCGTTGCAAAAGCAGACACGGAGGGTGAGCTGGCTTAAGAGGCTTAAACACTAGGCGTGTTTGTGTGCACAGCCCGCCAAACCCTAGGAAAAGGAGAACAAACTATGATACCAATACCCAATTGAATTCTCAAGTACCTACAAATCACCTGCAGGGTTTATCAGAATCTTTGTGTCATCGTGAACTTACGTCCGGTGCATCCCTTGTGCCTTCGTGTGTCTTTAAAGGCAGGCATATTGGGCAAGTCTTGTATCATCAGCACTCAAATCAAGTCAAATGTGTTCACGTTGAGTCAAAAGTGCTCATGTCAATTCAAGTGTGTGCAGTCAATTCCTGATCTAGAGTACTGTACAATGCAAACTGTGGCCACCAAGATAGAAGCAGACAGCCATTCTGTTGCCCCTTTGAAATCTAACCCTGTGGTACTACGCCGAGTCTTGAGGTGAAAACCCCTTGCGGACTTCTCTGCCAGCCAGAATATGCGCAAACAACCTGCGAGAAAATGTCACGGCAGCAGACAGGCAGAGCCTTGGTCTCACTAGACAATGAGCCTCTCCACCCCGGGGAAGCTACCCTGTAACAAGCCTATTTTTCCAACGCCGACTGGTGGTCATTTGGCCTTGTCAGACCATGAGATGCAAAACAAATAAAAGATGTGAACATGAAGACAGATGGTATGCTGAGGGGCAAGGGTGAATGGTGCTCAAGCCATTGATTATTAGAGGGGCTCGGAGCAGCTTGATCATGTGCGAAGGGGTGGCGCAGACAGGTTTAAAAATCAGACAAGAACAGATGCAAAATCATCAATAGGGTCAGGCTTTCCCAGCAGTGTTGGACGGAGACGCAACTCGGATTGGTGAAAGTGGTGGTAGCGGTGATGCCAAGGGCGTGAATTGCTTCGACTCTTCGATTGCAAGTTCCGCGAGGTCCCGCATCTCTTCAGCCTTTCCGATGATGAGTGGCTCCTCCGAAAGAGCACGTGTGTGTGATTCCGGGATACCAGAGACTTGAATCCCATGGAACCCGGTGCACGGCGACGCAAGGAAGGTTACACGAGAGCCCGGGCGGCTTTCTCCTCCATCTGCTTCTTCTGCTTCTTCTCCATCTGGAAAGAATGGCTTAGATGGCTTCCACACAGGCGACAGGTTCCAAACGTCAGCCCCCACCACTTCTGTCTGGACGTCTTGCCCCCGTCAGGCACCGCCCGGGTTCTCCACCACAACCGGCTGGTCCTTGTGCTCTGCCTCTTGCTTGGCTTGGATCTCAGCCTCCTTCTTGGCTCGGAGCTCCGCGTCGGAGGGAGGAATGAACGTAGGAGGTATGTCGGGTACCGGGATGATGGGCTTGAGGTCGCGAGGAGTCAGGTCAGTGGGGTTGCCAGTGGCAACGTCAATGAGCTCTTCACCTTCAACCACAACCTCTCTGTTGACGATGCGACGCATGAGGTCTGTGAAGGAGGAGCCTTCAAACTTCTCGTTGTCGCTTTGCATCATGGTGTCCAGGATTTTGGTAGCAAAGATGTGGAGATCAACGTCCTCCTTTCTTTTGAGGTGATAGCGATTCTCAGGGTTGCTCTGGGACATGACTTTCGGGTCATGCTTCTTGCGCGCAGCGTCCAGCTCCTCGGCATGTTCGGTCATGACGGCCTCGTGATCCTCGCGGTCCTCGGGTCCATGAGCAGCCACCCACTGATCCATCTCTCCCTCGAACTCTTGGTCGTACGCAGCGAATGCCGCACCGAGAGCCTCTTCCGTATTGGCGGCCAAGGCTATGTTCTGAGGGTAGTGGCTGAAAGGGATGCCATTGGGAGCAGAATAACCATGCGGAGTGACAGTTTCCTGCTGCCCCGGCTGACCTCCGGCGACATACTGGCCACCTTGAGCTGCAACACTGGCTTGACCAAAGCCTGGGGCATAGGAAGGCATCATCTGTCCGTATTGAGCGGCATTGCCATACATCATTGGCTGGTTGTTGGGGTAGTATTGTCCGCCTTGTGCTGCAAAGCCAGGTTGACCATAGACTGGGGCATAGCCTGGGGCGTTGAGGGGCATCATGTGAGGAGGAGGATAGGCACCACTTTGTCCTGCGGTACGAGCATTTTGCAGTCGCAAGGCTTCCATTTGATCGCTCAGGCCAAGCTGATCTTGCCGACGTTGTTGAAACTCGCTTACCCAGGAAGTGTCGGGCGCCTTCAGAGCTGCTGCACTTGGGCGCTGATGATCCATTCCACCACGACGTGCAGGAATGGCCGGGTTAACATGGTTCGCAAGGTCCAGTTTGTTCGGAGCACCGTCCCAGGGGTTGCCAAGGCCGTGACGGTAGCCTGGCAACATATTGAACGGGCTGTACGGGGTGGTAACTTTTGGTGCAGCATTGGCCTGGCGAGAAGCGGCAGCATTGGGTTGGGGCGGGGCAGCGGTGAAGTTGGCAAAAGCAGCATCACCAGAAGACGTGCCTATTGTCTCCGGGGCAGTTGATCGAAAAGACTATACAGGTAGGTCAGCTTGATCCATCTTGAAAGGCGTCTTTCACTACGACTTACACCGGCGGCAGAGGCGGGAGAGCCTGCAACGCGGTCCTGCTGAAGGGAGCGGTCGCGGTCAAGGTGTCCGACCAAACCCTTAGTCGGGGCGGACGGTCCACAGAGGTTATCAGACATCGTGACGATGAGTATTGCGACTTAAGAGTGACGAGCGGGGACTTGTTGTCAAGGCGGTGATGTCTTCAAGCTAACAAAGAAGCCTGGTTGACGGTGCTCACGATGGTGGCGCAACTGTTGACGACGTTGTAAATAGTCCCAACGATATGCTGTTGTGGACACGACAATCAAGATTCCAAGAAGAGAGAGAGTTGCAGCGCGACTTGAGTTGGTTGAAGCTGAAAGTTGCTGAAGATGATTTGGATGGTTGCATTAAAAGAGGAAAGCCTTGGACAATAACGTGCTGTGTCTACCAGCAATCGTTTATCTTCCCCGGAAAATTGTTCATATGAGAAGATCAGACGAAAGTCAGGATGTGTCTCAAAACAAGGCTTTGATGTGTAAAGATGCGCATGTTTCTTTCTCTTTCTGTGTGTATGTGATTTATGAGACGGGTGCCCATCCACAGTGAGTGAGGGCAGTTGAGGGGACTGCTTTCAACCCGGTGAGCGACGGATTTGCTTTGACAGCAGAACCCATGAATACTCGGTGTGTCCCAGTCAAGCTTCAGGAAATATTACTGGTAACATGAGAGACAATGATTAGAGTCCGGAATAGTTGCATGGGAGCTGGTATTGTAGAAACAGGAATTCATGCCCATGTGGACAGTTATGGAGGCAAATACCGAAAGCCAGGAGCCGAGGCAAAGGGCAGTCAGTCACTTCCGTCAGCCGGCCATTGGACTACCGCAGCACGGCACGTTGAAAAAGGTACCTGGGTACTTTGCAGCGGCAGGGGCCCAGATGCTTACATACACACATCAAAGGTGGACCCCTTGATTGACGTCGTCCTGAAATGCACACATGTACTTTGTACCTGATTAGGTACCAGGGAGCTTAGAGAGTTACTTGGTTTAATGGACAGGACAGCACGTCGCGAAACCGCCCACCTCCCCAAGGCGACCATCACGAAAACCAACCTGTTGATGCTCTCCCCAGCCCGCGTGCCCCTCTAAATTCTCATTGAGATACCCAGACCTTTTCTGACATTTTTTCTTAACCACTTGCTGATCGTTCTTGTCCTCAACCGTGTTGTTTATCCGCCACCATGGTGTGTATTGCTACGCCCACTAGGCTCTTGGTCTGCGAAGAGTTGCGATTCTGACAATGGCCACCACAGGCGACTCAAGTTATTTCAAACCCCGGTCACGATGACATGATAGTATGTTCTACCGCAGTTGTCAAGGGACACAACCAAAGCTTTGCTGCAGAGCTCATGCTGACCGCCCTGTGTCCATAGCACGATGCCGTTCTCGACTACTACGGACGACGACTCGCGACATGTTCCTCAGACCGCACAATCAAAATCTTCGAAATCGAGGGCGAGTCCCAGCGATTGACAGAGACACTCAAGGGGTGAGTTTGGTACACACGATGTCCAATGGGAAGATCCAGGCACGTCGCAGATAGCTGACGCGCTCCGGTACAGACACGAAGGCGCTGTGTGGTGTGTATCCTGGGCCCATCCTAAGTACGGCAACATCCTTGCCTCCGCGGGCTACGACGGCAAGGTCTTTATCTGGCGGGAGCAACAGGGCTCGTGGCAGAAGATCTTCGACTTTGCCCTGCACAAGGCCTCGGTCAACATCGTCTCGTGGTCGCCCCACGAGTCCGGCTGCCTGCTGGCCTGCGCCTCCTCTGACGGCAACATCTCGGTCCTCGAGTTCAAGGACAACAGCTTCGAGCACACCACCTTCCCCGCCCACGGCCTGGGCGTCAACTCCGTCTCCTGGGCACCCGCCACCACCCCCGGCTCCATCGTGTCGAGCGCCCCCGGCCCTGGCGCAACCGGCAACCGGCGCTTCGTCTCGGGAGGCTGCGACAACCTCCTCAAGATCTGGGTGTTCGACCCTACAAACAACAGCTACAAGCCCGAGCGGGAGCCGCTGTCGGGCCACACGGACTGGGTCAGGGATGTGGCGTGGAGCCCCACGGTGCTGCAGAAGAGCTATATCGCGAGTGCGTCACAGGACAAGACGGTGCGCATCTGGACGTCGGATCCCGCGAGCCCCGGCCAGTGGAACTCCAAGGTGCTCAACTTCGACGCCCCCGTCTGGCGGGTGAGCTGGTCCCTCAGCGGCAACGTTCTCGCTGTTAGTGGAAGCGACAACAAGGTCACGCTGTGGAAGGAGAACCTGCGGGGCGAGTGGGACATTGTGAAGACCCTCGAGGAGTAAACCGAGGGGTTTGCAAGGCGTTGGGGTAACCGGCTGGCTATTGATACACAAAAAGAAGATGGACGAGTCATAATTTCAGCCTGCTCAGATATTCGCAGCCGTGTTTCATTATCACTTTCTCCGGTGAAGCTCAGACTTGATTCATTACGAAAAACAATAAGCCCTATTGTCCGTCCCATGGAAGACCATTCCGAAGTTGTTTATACCATCCCATATGGGACTTGCAACTCTGTAAGATTAGACCGTGAGTAGGAGCATATCCCGTTTAAGCCACGGTAAAGAACACCCCACAAACCACCGATAGCGCAACAGCCAGGCCCGTCAGGAAGATCGCCTCGCCACCAGGCCGACTCCTACTCGACCGCGGCGCAAGGTTCGGGCTCGTGGTCGACGTCGACGTAACCAGCGTGCCCGTGCCGGAGCTCGTGTCCGTACTGGTCGGCGTGGCCCCATCCGTCGCAGACATCTCGTTTTGCTGCAGTACGTAGATCTCGCCCGTCGAGTCCGAGCTCATGAACAACCGCCCCTGGCTGTCCCAGGCGAGCCCGACGGGGCGGAAGCACGAGTCCGGGCACTTGGACAGGTCCGCGTTGCTGAGCACGTCGGCCGTGGCGCTCTTGCTGTCGGCCTGCGCGACGGGCGCGCCTGTGTTGCTGTCGAACTGCACGCTTGAGAGCCTGTAGCCTGTCGGGTCTGTGCGGTCCCATGAGCCATGGAAGGTGATGTATGCCGTCGTGCCGTTGGTGTTGAATAGCATGTCCAGGGGTGCTGTGTGCGCCTGATTTTTTGCCCGTCAGTCATGTCCTGTATTTGCTGGTCATGTGTCTTAAAGGGACTTACTTGGAATGTCAATCGTGGCGAGACACGGTCCTCGGCGCATGTTGTGTCGTTGAGCGTGCTGTTAGGACTGAGGGTGAATTGGCTACCGACTGTCATATTCCCTTGGTCTGGGAAATTGTCGGTGCCCCAGAGCGCGAAGCAGTCGGGATAGCCATAGTTACCACCCTGGTCTTCTGTAGAGCCATTGAGGAACCCATGGTAGTTCATTTCTTCGCCGGGGTTGTCTTGGTGGATGTCCGTTCCGCTTCTATCAATCTGATCCGCCGAATTCTCAACTAATTCACCGTCAGATCTGTCCCACGGGTTGCAAGAGATGAGCAGTGTCAAGGTGCCATACCGCTGTAAATTCCACCCGTGCCTGGGTGCTCAGCAACACCGACGCTATTCCTCAGGCCCCAGCCCATCAATCTGCCCTCAGACGGGTAGTTGTAAGGCCTTCCATTCGGTAGGTTGCCAATATCGAAGGCCCGGATCTGCGAGATTCCTGAGTCAAGCTGGGCAGCACCAAAGTCCAAGTTTTCGGAGCTTCCACGAGACACCAGCAAGGTGTTGTTGGCCTTCTTGGATAGCAATAATGTTCGTGATACATGCTGATACATTTGTCAGCCACTGACGTAAAGAATTACACAGGACTGACTTACACCCCCATTGCTCATGTTGGTCACAAGTGTCTCACTGTCTCCCAAAGTGCCAGCAGCAGCATCATAGGGCCAACGAAACACATCGTTGGAAGTGGAAGCATACAGCGTGCGTCCATCAGCAGACAGTTGAACAGCATGGTTCAGCTAAACAGACAAGTTGGTCAGCAGAGTGTTTCCCCCCTGAGATATTGTAGCACAAGACACCTACGTCCGAGTTCTCAACCACAGTCTTGGTGTCATTGACAATCAGGCATGTACCACCGTTGTCGGTGAATGTCATGCGCACGATGCCCGATCCCTGCTGGACGACCAGGAGCGCACCATTCTGGTCGAAGATGAGGCTCCGCGGCTTGGTCAAGCCTTTGGCAATGAGCTGTGCCGTCCAACCCGAGCCGACGACCGGGGCTTCGTACGAGGGAGTGAGAATCGTGGGACAAGCACTGGCAGAGGAGGTCGTGGACTGTGCGGCGCAAAAGGTCGTGCTCCCTAGAAGAGCTGCGAAGGCAGCAAGCAGGCCGAGACGCTTCATCGTCATGGCCGGAAATTGCCTATGGCGGGATGGTATCAAGATAGGCCGTAGGACGTGACAGAAAGTCTTCGCCAATCGATGGTTTTCCCTTTGAAGGAGTGGGCTTCAGTAGGACGATTTTCACCAGTCTGGTCCCAGACAGCCGGGTGATTGTGAAGCCCAGTATAATGTTTGAAACAAGTCGCCAATAGTTTAAGAAGTCGCGGTTGAGTGCTGGGCAGTTCCGCGAGAAGGAAGAGACCAGTTGAACAAGATGTCTCCGGCTCCTCTCCCTTAGTTCATCCTTATATATCAGGAGTGTGGCTCGACATCGACGATTTCTTGCAGTACTCGTCTAGGCCGAAGTCTGAGAATCAGGTATAGATACGCAATACCCAAGGTGATGTTTCTTGTTCCTCGTTTGAATGAACCATCCCCTCACAATATATAAGGTAGACAAGCGAGCTATAGAGCCGCCCAGCATCGAGCAGCCCGAAAAGATCTAGCTCTAGTTTAGTAGCGTCATGCTTGAGATCCCGGACGCGTATACTCCCCAAGGTGCCATGGTAGTCGACGCAGATCTTGAAACTCGTGCCAAGTGAGGTTGCCGTCGATCCCAAGCCTATGGTAACCCGAGGCCCTAGCTGGGATGGAAGGCTTCCAGAACAGGAATTCCCCGACGCGGGCAGCTTCTAAATTCCACAGCAAAACCTATCACACTTGCTTACTGAACAATCCTTTATATTGAATGATCTTCGTACTATCAGGCTTTAAAACAAACTGCAAGAGTATAGCCCATTTCTCAAGACTCAGAAGCAATGTCTTATCATACTTGTCCAAATTTCATGACCAGCTTCAACCATCTAGGTGTGGACCGGCTGTATTCTCCTTGGACGCGCCGTCCTGTGTTTTGTAGGCTAGCCCCCAGACAACCCCCTCTCCTCCGGCCAGTCGGCTCCCCAGAGCTTTGACGGCGAGGCTTGGTACTTGATGTCATCATTCCACTCAGGATGGGCTTTTGACAAGCCGCGTCTGAATTACTCCGCCTTGGATATGCAAGCCGTAGGCGCGAGCTTGCTGATCAAGGTCTCACTTCAATGGCTTAGCTACCCAGACATGGCTTCATTCAACGCTTGGCATTGACCCAGCTGTTGTTCACTGGATGTCGCCAAAGAGGTTGTGAAGAATAGAATATGGTATCCGTGTTATGCTCTTGACCATGACAATAGAAAAAAAGAACAGTTCGCCACTCCCACACAGGCCGTCGAGCCCAATTATATACGTTGGTATCTGAAAGCAAAGGCTCGCCCAGCCCCTGCAGGTTCCCCCCTCTTCTGCTATTCCACAAACGATCAGATGCTTCATGCTCTTCATTTGAACGCTCACAATATAGTCTAAATCACCGTAGGCCGATGACACTCATCTCCAGCGTCCACACCCGTCTGATCCACACCTTGAGCGTTCCCTCCACACCATCGACGTTGTTGAGCTCCACGCCCTCCCACCAACATCTCCTGGCCGGCTTCCGCCAGAACAGCAACAGTTTCTGCGCCATGCCCACGGCGTTGTTGCCCATTTCGTTGCCACGGATGTCACTGCGAAGCCTTGCAAGAGCGAGACTGCAAACAACGGCCTTGTTAGGCTCGCCTGCGCGGTGTCCCCACTGGTCGTCGTGATTGAAACCACTGCATCGCCGTGTTAGTAAGAGAGCGCTGCAAGATGAGCAGTATGGGCGGGGTTTCCTGAGACATACCCAGCTGTCAACATCTCAATCAGGTGTGCCTCTGTGGTCCCGGGCTCATCGCTTCGCTTCAGCCCGGAGAAGATGCCATCCTGCTTCAAGAGCGCCCTGGCTGCGGCCCTTTTCACCTCAATCATTTCCGGCTGTTGAATATCTGCCTTGGGCGGGATGACATAGAAGTCGAGGTCTTCGCGCAGTACTATGATACCTGCCCTCTTTGATGAGTCGTCACGGCCTGCGCCGCCCAGTGGCTCGATGGGCATCGCGTCGCCATCTTGAGACGGTGGTGGTGACGACTCGGCCGGAATCGACGAGGCTACCTTGCGGAAAAAGTCGAGCATGTACTGTAGAGATTCCGGGTCATACTGGCAGTGACAACAGCGTCAGTTCAACTATGCTCTTCGGGGTCATCACGACAGAGGATGGGTGCAACTAACATCGACTTGAATGGCGTCGCCGTCGGTCGAGCCGCCCATGTGCCCTTCAGGGAAGAGGCCGTTGGGGAAAAGAGATAGCAGGACAAACTCGGGAAGCGTCAGAAGCTCGTCACGAGAGAGGACAAACCGTGTGCCCCTGATATTGCGCGTTAGTCGCGACATGATTTCACCTCTGGGAACTGCCCTCCGGGGCGCTCAACTTACCTAAGGTCCATGGTGATAGTCTCATCGGCGCCGACATCTTCGGTTGGCATGTCAGCAATTGTGCTCCAGCTGGCCAGTTTCAATATATCTTACCTCCAATGGTGTTGATGGGCGGTCCGCCCTGCTGCACCTGAGTAATGATACTCGAGGCTCCTCCTGCGGCAGCCATCAGGTATGTAAAGGACTGTAGGGGGCTGTAACCCTCCGAGTAGGCTGGTGGTGGTTCGGCGTCGTCGTCTTTGGAGCGTGAGCTGCTCTCGCCCTTTGTGTCTTGGGGAAGGGCACGTTTAGTCTCGGCGAGGGTATCTTGGTAGGTGTTCGGCGCTTCCGAGGAGCTCGATGCAGCCGGCGGTTCGTAGGCTGGGGCAGGGGACTTGTCGCGTTGGACAGGTTCTGTTTCGTAGGGGTCGGAAGGAGCTGTGCCAGAGCCAGACGGATCGTCGGTTTCGTCTACAGGAGCAGGGCTGTGTTGGACCGGCGGCGGAAAGCTGGCAAAGAGAGAGGAGAAGGGCGGAGGTGCGGTCCGGGAAGAAACGAGCGACGTAGCAGTCGGGCGGGATGCTTCAGAGACAGGGTACTGAGGCGGCGGAGGCTGCTGTGTTGCCCCTGGGCCTTGGGTGGAGCGGGCGATGCTGTCAGCGGCGGCGATTGCTGCTGCTGGTGCTGCTGGTAGTGGTGGTGATGGGTCGCAGAGGCTCTCCTGGCTGTCCCTGGCTGTGGGATCGTCAGGTCGTGGCAGGGCTTCGTCGACGACTCGTCTCGAATGGCTCGACCCAGAAGACACGGAACGTCCCCGACTGGGTTCCTGTGGTGCTGACAATTTGGCTATTGTGGAGACGGTCCTGGGCTCCGTCTTGTGCGATTGATCTGGGGATATTGGCAGCTTCGTCGTCGGCAGAGGTGCTGGACAACGTGGGCGGCTAGAGCATCACTCGGTGTCAGGTACAAGTACCTCAGGAGGTGGTTGATTGACGGGCTGGCCGGTCGGCGGAGTCAATTGTAGCGTAGAGGATGGAGAGAGTACCTGGGTGCAGCAACGGCCACGGCGAGGACAACAGGGCGAGAAAGACAATACCAACAACCGTTGGGATACACGATCAAACGACTGCACGCATTGGACGCAGGACTGACTTGGGTAGATTGAAGACTGGTGTATTCGAATTGCGCTTAGGTCGGATCGAAATGAACAAGAGATGAAGGTCCAAAGTTGCAGTAAGCGAGCGCCAAATCAGGCAAGACGCCCCCAGCTTTGTGCCACGGGTCACGGCCCTGGAGAGGGCGACCAGCTGCCCCCTGGCTGCCCTGGAGAGGGGTCTCCCCGGCTCATGCTATCGGGCTCACCACCACCTAGGCACAAGGCACATGTATCTACAGCTTCATCCACCGGAGAACACATAGGTACAGTTGTCAGAGGACTACATAGTGTGATAATTGGATTAGCATAGACAGAAGTTGCAGGACCCTGAGAGATCTGCTCATATGTTCGCGGTTTGGTCGCTGCTTAATGATGTTGACAGTCACGATGCCAGACTGGAGGGACTGTAGCTCCTACGTGGGACCATCAACTGCATGGCAAGGCAGATGCGACGATGATTTGTATTATATTTGACGCGCCCTTCTAGCTTTCGTCATCACTACTATCGCCAAAGATGGCCTTGAACACCTCCTCGCCGGCCCTCTTGCCTTCCAGGGCCTCGTTTCTACTGCTGTCTATCATTATATCCTGCTTGGGAGGCCCAGTCGTCGGCTCTTGATCGTCCGAACCACTCGTTGCGTCGTTGACCGAGATATCTTGGATCAAACCGCGCGTGGGCATTGGTCCAGGAGGCCCCTGAGCTTTTGCCGTGTCCGCATCTGTGTCAGCTTGGACGTGTGCTGGCGGCTTGACATTGAACCGTTTGCACAGCAGCCGGGTCGGATAGAAGTCCCGGGAGGATCGCGTCATGTGTCCAAACATGCCCATCTTGGCCGCCGCCTCAGCTGTGTCCTCGGGTTTGGACGAGGGCTTGGAGAGCAGGCCAGTATCTCCAGCTTTGCCGTCGGTGCCGCTCGCTAGATTGGAAGACGATGACGTTGTGAACCTGGAGGCCATCGATCCAGTCATGGGGCGGAATATCCTGGCAACATTGTAAAACTCATGGAACTCCTGTAACCACTCATCGTTGGTCATCTTGGCCGGTTTAATGGGCGGCTCGCTCCTCAAGCCAGCTTGCAGCTCGAGATAGCCCCTGTAGCGAGATCGCTTATCCTCGTTGTCTCCATAGGGCCCGCCACCCGCTGCACCCCTTGCCATGGCACCTAGAGCACTTTGCTTGTCCAGAGTTGGTATTTGTTCCAACAGCCTGCGTCGCTTCTTCTCCGCCGACAGTGCATAGCCTTCTGGAACCTCGCCTTTGGCCTCTGGTAGGTCTGCCTTTCCTGTCGCAGCTGCTAAGCGGTCCCTGGCAGAGATAGACAGGAAATCAAAGACAGACTTTCCCGGAAGTTGCTTCTCTCCAAGCAAATCACCTCGGCTCAAGGGGTTGAGCTGAGAGGCCTTTGCAGCATCTGCCGTAGACTTATAGTCTGAAGTGTCCCGAGTGGCTTCGGGCCTCAAGCTCGACTTCCAACCTGCTGGTATCTCTGGTGGTTGATACTTGCCCTCGGCGTTGATCATAGATATCAGAGGATCCAACTCTTGACCCAAGCAAAACCCTTCCAAGGGTGGCCGGCCATCGTGACATTTCCGCACGTCGCTGGAGGCCGCTTTCACCGCGGCCTTGCGTCTTGGTACAAAAACTGGCTTGGATCTAAGCGCCGGATTCGTCGGTGTAGAGTTCGCGTCCTTCTTCTTCTTGTTGTTCTTGCTGCCCCCAAGGATCCTGTTGTATGATATGCGCGGTCCCATCTCGTATGGGTCTTCGTCATCGGAGCCAGTGTCGTTCAGTACGCCCATGCCGATGCCTCCACGGGCTTTGGTGTCCTTTTTCTTCTGGCTTTTGGAGGCCGAGAACCTAGACCGGCCCAAGCCGAAGCCTTCGTCACTCTCATCTTCGTCGTCCGACTGTGAAGGCTGACCCGACCTCAATGACCCCAGAGGTGCGAGCCCTGATTCCCCAGCATGTCCAAGCCCCTTGCGGTCGGTCTTGCGGATAAATGCTATCATTGGGGAATTTTCCGGCGCGAACAAGTACGTATCACCTGCGGCCTCCGAGTCCGGGTTGGTCCCCATACCAAGCTCTGCCTTTCTGCGGATCTTGGGCCCAACCCCCTGGCCCTCTTTCCAGCCCATCTTCTTGAGCAATTTCGTGCCCATTGTCTCGCCTTGTACGTGGAAGAGGCCAACCAGCCCCCCTGAGCGGCCGGCACCGGCGTCAGTGGCGCCCAAGCCGGCAAATGCGTGCGAAGTCTGTAGCTTCTCGGATTCCTGGGCGTCGGCGAGGTCCTCCTCGTCCATGAAGTCCTCGGGCCGTTGGCTGGTGGTAGACTTGTCGTCCTTGCGGCGGCTGGACCGCGAGGAGACAAAGGCTGAGGGCGTCCATCCCTCCTTGGATCCCACGGTGTTGAAATAGCTAGAGCACACGACGATCAGCTATGCGACTCGGGTGCTTTGGTTGGGAAGTTGACAGTGGGATGCTGGCTTACCCGGCGCTCCATCCACCAGTGAAGGCGCCATGAAGGCGTTTCCTGCCCCTCTCATCCCTCACCTCCTGCTTCCAGACGGGGACGTAGGAGCCATCGTCGCGGACGTCAGGGTCCAAGGGCGGGAGGGGGGTGCCGTAGGCGACGTAGGGGGACTGGGATTTCTGGAGATCGGCCTCGTATTGCGCGCGAGTCCGCTTGTAGGACATGTGGAGAGCCTTGTGGGAGCTCGCGGCCAGAATATCTGGAAGGGGTACGCGATTGGGAGAGCGCAGGCCCGGACCGGGGAGAGGGTGGTGGGTGCGCGGTAGAAGTTGAGCAGTACCTGGGAGCAAGATGGTCTAGCTTGGGGTCTGGCGAAGCTCAATATCGGGCTTGCATGTGGAGCGTGGTGGACGTATCGAGTACCAGTACCTAGATAGCTGTGACTGCAGACCCGGTCGGCAGGTAAGATCCCCAAGTTGCGGGGGTCGGCCGCGAAGGTGTGAGGGTGCCAGGGGTCTGGGGTCTAGCCCATCCATCTCGGAACGTGCCCACCTGCGCCAGCTCTGTGTGTGCGCCCGCATGTTTGCCCATGTCTGTGTGTCCACGGCATGTACCTGCGTAGTCCTTCACGCAGCACGGTACCTCGTCCCTCTCTGTCTGTCAGATTCCCCCGCGTGCAAGGCTGATTGTCAGCCATCCCCATCCAGCCAGCCTGGCCAGCCAGCTCTCGCACAGTCACAGCAGGCCAGCCCAACTGGGTCAAGCTCAGTACGGCGGGTTCATCCGAAAAATATGGAAACATGCGTACAATAAGGTAGGTACCCCTTACTGTAGGACAGCAGCAGGGAGTAGACGCTGTAAGTCTATTCCACATCCACACATCACCTCGCTCTGCCTTCTCAAGAGTAGAGCCATGAGGATTTGCCTGAACTGGTCAGCACCTGCATAGCAAAGACATGCGTGTACATGTATCTAGCGCCAAAGGTTTCAATGGCTGGCCGTGTTCCCGTAGAACAGAACCTGCCACCAGTATCTAACTACTGTACGATGTGGGTACTCCATCAGGGAAATCGAGGGAGGATCGTGGGAGATGATGCTGCAACGTCAGCCAATGCACGAGGGAGGGACCTGGTGCTGTCTGATGAGCACGCGTCAACCCGTATTGGAAGCACTGCTGCTGCACACAACAATACGAAGAGAGAGAAAAACAGCCTCACCTTGACACTAATAAAAACGTTTTCTATAGCAGACCGGTGATAAGTTCCTAGGTGTCCACCATGCAGGTCCAGCATTTGAGTCAAGCATCAAATCTGCAAATCTGCAAATCAGCCATCGCATCGCAACGCCAATGCAAATGCAAAATGCGATCGCGAGCCGAACAACCGACCCGACCATCACAGACAGCATCAAGTGACCAACCTCCAGGGTTCTAGCATCGCACTGCCAGCTGTCTGGGCCCAACATGTCGTGCCTGACCAAGTGTAACTAGGTCGTCGGGTGCCTGTACGTATTAGTCTAGACAAATTGCACACCAAGCCACCAACTCAACACCTTGCTCCTTCTGGTGAACCTGCTAGCTGTTGCTGGCTGGAGCACAGAAGATCGGGAGGAGGGAGACAGATAGACAGATGCACAGATAGACGGAGCAGAGAGGACTGAGACAATAGACCGCCACCAGGTTCCGCCCAACTTTGTTTTACAGCGTGCCCTGCTGCCCTCCCTCAACCTGGAACCGGATCCTCCACCTTCTCCCGTGCCCAGTTCCCGTCCCAGCTCTTCAGTTCCCAGTTCCCAGTTCCCATTAAGCTCCCGCTTGCCGTTGCCCTGTCGCCTCGCGCAACACACCCAGCCTGCCAGCCCACCAGCCTCCCTCCCCCATTGTCCCCTGTCCCCACCCACGCCCGCTGCTCTCGCGCTGCACCGACTCATTTGCTTTGCTTTGCTGCAATACATACGCAGTACCCGGACGACTACAGTGACAGTGCCTAGACTTTATGTTGTGCCTGGTCGATCCGGCCGAACACAATCCATTGCTGGGGCTACCTGGGCTACCTCATGTACGGCACGAGTAGGCGAGCACCGTGACGTCCCAAGGTCAGTCAACAGCAACAGCAACACAGGCGACGTCGACGGCGGCGGCGACAGCGACCGCGTTGCAACCCAAAGGGCCCTTGAATGCGCCGCTCACATTAGCATTCACATTTACACTTACATTCACATTCACATTCACATCCTCACTGTCACTGGCACTGACAGCTGGCAACTGGCTTGTTCCCCTACCTGTCTTATGTCCCTAGACTGCCTGCTCATTACAACTCAACACTCGCGCTATCCCAGGATAGGTCCCTGTACAGCTGCTCTCCTGTCAGTCGCCAAGTTTCCCCATCGTCGGCAGCCCAGCCCGTTCTTGTACGGATCCCCTTAACACCCCAAATGACAGCAGCAATTTCGCCCGGCTCCAAGGCTCCTCTCCCTGATCCACAAGGGCCTCAACTCGACCCTAAACGCCACGCCCACGCCCACGCCCATCCAGAAGACCCTTCATCTCCATCTCGCTCGCTGTCCACTGCAGCACCCACATCCACCTCCCAATTCAACCGCTCCCGCCACGGTGCCTCCGTACCTGTCCCTGCCCCAGCTAACGCTACCGCTGCTGCTGCCCCCCCGGAGGCCCAGGCCCAGAACCACGCCTCCTCTGCCACTCCCAACCGCGCTCCCTCGGCCTCCCACTCCCACTCCCACTCCAACAGCACCGCCAGCCGGCACAGAGAAGCATCCGTTCTTCCTCACCCACAGTACGAGCATGAGCGGACAAATCTAGCCCACCAACACCCCAAGAGCACCAGCAGAGAGAGGGACAGAGCCCTCTCCGCCACCAGGGCCGACCCGTCATCCTCTCGTCCGCACCACTCTCGCGACAGCCAGCACTCCTCCTCCTCTCACCCCCCACAGTCACGCCCTGCAGCCATGGCTACTACCGTTGCACACAACACCGGCCCTGCTGCCGTCCCCTCCTCCACCGACCCGAGGTCCTCTGGCCAGCCCAAGGCCAGATCTCGGACGACTATACCGACTCAATCAGGGAAATGGATCCTGGGCAAGACAATTGGGGCTGGCAGCATGGGCAAGGTCAAGCTGGCAAAAAAGGAGGAAAGCAACGAGCAGGTAAGTGTACAATGGCGCGCGATACTCCCATCTTCGGGCCAGCCATGCTAACATTGCTCGTCCACTCCCAGGTCGCGTGTAAGATCATCCCCAGGGGTGTCACCGACGACGGACACCACAGCCGGGCAGACAAGGAGCGTAACGAGCAGGGCAAAGAGATCAGGACCGCGCGTGAGGCTGCTATAGTTACCCTGCTCAACCATCCTTACGTGTGCGGCTTGCGTGACGTCGTCAGGACCAACTACCACTGGTACATGCTGTTCGAATATGTCAACGGCGGTCAGATGCTCGACTACATCATCTCCCACGGGAAGCTCAAGGAGAAACAGGCCCGCAAGTTCAGCCGTCAGATTGCTAGTGCTCTCGACTACTGCCACCGGAACAGCATCGTCCACCGCGACCTCAAGATCGAGAACATCCTCATTAGCAAGACCGGGGATATCAAGATCATCGACTTTGGCCTAAGCAACCTTTTCTCTCCGCGTGGGCACCTCAAGACTTTCTGCGGTAGCTTGTATTTCGCTGCGCCCGAGCTTCTCCAGGCCAGGGCCTATACAGGCCCCGAGGTCGATGTATGGAGTTTTGGTATTGTTTTGTACGTTCTTGTCTGCGGGAAGGTGCCCTTCGACGACCAAAGCATGCCTGCGCTCCATGCCAAGATCAAGAAGGGCCTCGTGGACTATCCAAACTGGCTGTCAAGCGGTAAGGTCTTCCCCCACACACCAGAGCCCACACGGCTGTGCACGGCTAATATCTTTATGCATCTGCAGAGTGTAAGAACTTGCTTGCCAGGATGCTGGTCACGGATCCAAAGCAACGAGCTACCATGGCTGAGGTCATGTCGCACCCTTGGATCAACAAGGGCTACGGCGGCCCGCCTGACAACTTCTTGCCTCGCCGCGAACCTCTCACCCTGCCGCTGGACCCGGAGGTCATCAACGCCATGACTGGTTTTAATTTTGGCCCACCCGAGGTCATTAAGGCACAGCTGACACGCTTGATTGAGTCGGAGGAGTACCAACGCGGCGTTCGTTTGTACCAGCAGGAAAAGGATCTGCCCCAGCCGTCCAAGGATGGGGACAAGAAAAGGGGCATGTTTGACTTCTACAAGCGCCGCAACTCTATGACTAGCAGGGACACTCTGACCGCTCCGAGCAGCGAAGCTCTTGCCCTCGGAAACGATCCGCTCAATGCCTTTAGCCCGCTGCTCTCGATCTACTACTTGGTTAGGGAGAAGCAGGACCGAGAGAGGGTTGACGTCGTGCCAACAATGGCAACGCAACAACCCCCGGCCCAGAGAGAAAAAGATCCCGTTCCTGAAATAGCGCCGCCACAGGAGGCCCACACTAACGCTTCAGCATACGAGATGCCGGGCGAAAAGGCGACTGGTGGGAGATCAAGGCCACGAGCGCGTACACATGGGGAGGACGACGTGCCTGACAAGGCGCTTTTGTCGCCAAAGGCGGCCCTAAGCCCAGATGCACACACAGCAGCAGACAGGCCGGAGAAGAAGGAGAGCGCGGCAGCTGGTATTCTTAGGAGATTTTCCACGAGGAGGCGGCCGAGAGACGCTGAAAGGCCGGAGAAGGATCGGTCACACCCCCCACAGGTTCACGTCCATTCCCCATCCGAACAACCACCTGTGCCGGGCATCCCACCTCGCAAATCCTTCAGCATCAGGCGTTCGAGGCGCGACAAGGAAGATGGATCAACCTCGCGGCTGCGCTCGGGTAGCAGCCAACCTCAACACAGCGAATTGCTGAGTCCACCACTCTCTGCCGGTGCCAACATGCAAGGCCAGAAGAAGGTTCTTGGGCGGTCAACCAGTGTCAACTCCGCGGAATTCCGCAGAAGGCGGGCCATGGCATCGCATGGGTCGACGACAGACACGGAGGCCAAGGATCCACCACCCACGAGTGGCTCGGATCAGTCCACGGACAGGCCGAAGCTACCAGCTGAGAACAGAGGGACGGCGGCTTCGCGGTCTGTCTCCATGAGGGCCAAGTCTTTGGGCCATGCGAGGCGTGAGAGCATCCAAGCCCGGCGAGCCCGCCGTGAAGAACAGCGAGAGCTCCACGTGCCAGAAGAAACGGATGCGGAGCTCGGCGATCAAAGCGGTCTGTCCAACGATGAGCGCAACGACAACCCAAGCCTCGCAAAGCCCGTCTTCTTGAAGGGTCTCTTTAGCGTCAGCACAACCTCGACAAGGCCCGTGCCCGAGATAAGGGCAGACATCAAGCGGGTGCTCAAGCAGCTGGGCGTGGACTACACCGAAATTCGCGGTGGATTCCGTTGTATCCACGCACCCAGCATAGACCTGAAGAAGGTCGATCCGCCCAACAGCCCGAACCAACTTCCTGGTCACAGGAGACGCTTTAGTTTCGGTCTCCGCGGCGAGCGAGCGGATGACGTGCGCGACGTGTTGGAAGGGGCTCAGCCCAACACGCCACGGACTCCAGGCAGGTCTCGGGACGATAGGAGCAGCAGCAACTCGGATGTTTCAGACATTGATAATTCACGCGACACTGGAGGCCCGTCGAGAGCTCCCCCGGGAGAGACGACAACTCGAGTCCAGGACGACCTGGGTGGGAATATGGTGCTCGAGTTTGAGGTATTCATTGTCAAAGTACCAATGATCAGCTTGCATGGTATCCAGTTCAAGCGCATGACTGGCAACACTTGGCAGTTCAAGAACATGGCAGATCAGATATTGAGGGAACTCAGGCTATAAAAGGTGGCGGCATAGACCGTCAGCAATCGGGTAATGCACTGCAAGCACTTTAAAGAGGCGGGACTCAAATGGCAAAGGGTGAGCTTTATGACGAACCAGCAAACGCAATGTGTTATTAGAAAGAAGGGAAGCGATACGATTGGCAACGACTCATGGCATCCGGCACCACTCGCTCGGGATCTTCTCCTTTATTTTCTCTTTCTTTTCCCTACCGGGTCCCGATAGTGGCCCGGCAAATATTCAACTTCAGATACATCAAAAGAGGTTCCTGCTTCCTAAGCGCCGCCGGGCATTAAGAAGGGGTGGTGGGAATGAGAGCAGTAGCGGCACAAACAGGACCGGCAGTGCTCGCATTGCACATGGGCATGTAGTACTTTTAATAGGCATCTCTCGAGAGGACAGTAGAAGGATCACTAATGCAATTCAGAGTGGTGATGCATGTACGCATTGTTTTTGGATCTATCATGTCTGCCTCAACTACTTGCTTAGCCTAGCCTTGAGCAATTCACCATTGGCCACGCAGCGTTGCATAATGCTCCAACGCTGTTCAGTGTTGGTTAATACGTACTCGAGTAATTTCAGCCCTTTTTTTCTGTGTTGTTGTATTTGAATATTCAAGAACGTGTTCCCCTCTTTTGACACCGAGTGCCAGCGAATGATGCTTTTCATAAGGTCTCCAAGCCACGTTTTATTGTGCAGGATATCGACTTGGGCTGCACGGTTAGGTCATGAACAAAGCGTCGCTGCAGTCAAATCATGTGCCGCCTTGTCTACGAGGACGCGAGATAGTTCCCACGCGAGGGAAGCCTGGGGTTTCTCAGCTGGGAGAGCTCTCCTCTCCGGGGCATACATAATCTCTCTAGTCTGGCTGGGCACCCTGTGCCTCGTCCCAGCGATACTTCTCTCTGAGGCGCCGTCGGTGGTCCTGGACCGAGTCGGCCACCGCGCTCTGGCCAGGTTCTGAGGCCTGGTACTGGACCGCCCATACGGCGCACTGCTTGGGCGTCAGGTGCGGAGTGATCCCGACCCGGCCGAGCATATACCTGGAGTCCTGCCCGTGAATCGGCTGGGCCATCATCTGCGGGTGGAGCCGAGCCAGGCTTTGGAACGCCCCTGGCGTCCTCTTTTCGAGCCTCATGCGCCCGCCATAGCGGGCATATCCCTTTGGGTTGGCTATCTTATGCTCTGGGAATTTGTCAAAGCAGTACTTGATCAGATGGCCCACCTGGCCACAGTGGGCGCACGAAAAGTTTCCTGACGTTTTTGACCTCGTCTTTCCCCGCCTTTGTTTTCGTGTCTTCGATTGAGGTTGCGGGACTGGGAGTGGTATTGGATATGGTGCTGGTGGTATGGACACCACTTCGTTATGTGATACATAAGGTATTCCATGCTTTGGTGGAGCTTTCGCCTTGACATACGGATCTGATGGGATTATCGTGACCTCGCCAGACTCTGGAGAGGTATGCACAGAGGGGGGAAGACCCAGAGACCAGGTCGTACCTCGAGACGCAGGTTGTAATGCGACAACATCTGTTCCAACTCCTTCCGCAATTGGAGCCGCGCTTCTGTCGCAGCTCGGGGATTCGAGAGCCTTGGTAGATAAGACGACCTGCAAATCCTTGGTGTCCTCTAGAAGCTGTAGTGCCTCGACCTTATTGTATTGTCGCTGCTCTTGTTGCGGGAAAAATTTCTTCCACGGCTCGTCAAACGCAAGCACCTTCAACGGTATTACAAGCCCAGCATCATGGGCTGAGGGAGGTGCCCACTTCATGACCCAGCAGCAGGATAACGCTGCTATTCTGTCGGCGATCATGTTTCCTGGAAGGCCTGAGTGGCCTGGGACCCAGTGGAATTCAACCCAGGCCCCGAGCCCGCGCAACTCATAATATTGCTCCAGGATTCTCCTGCCGATCGAAGCCATCAGGCTCTTCTCTGGGCATTTGTACTCGCTGAAGCGGAAGGGCTCCCACCTAGAAAGCTCGTTAGAGAGCCGGATTAGGCATTTGAGGTCGTCGACGTCGGCCTCCAACGCGCGTGCCTCCCAGGCAGCCCTTCTGATCGCGGTGGCGAGGGTGAAGACCTTCTCCAGCCACCGTAATGCAGTATCGCTGTCGCTGCAGATGTAGACCGTGCCCTCCCCAAGTATGCCTGCCTTCTTTTCCTGCACTGCCATCTGAAGGGCCATCAAGATGGCAAGAGACTCGAGATGATTGGTGTCTGTAACGCCCCTGGTGTGAGCAGAATGCACCGTCCACCGTTGGTCAAATTTTTGGGCCACTGCGATACCTCCGTAGTGCTCGCTGTTGCAACCTTCGGGCGCTTCAACCCTATAGGAAGCATCGGTCCATAGTGCGGGCTCACTGCTCAGTGTGTTTCGGGCAAACTCACTTGCATTCTTCCTGTCCCGTCTGAATACGACGCCACTGGGTGGTTTGAGGGTTTTTGCAGGTGGCGCCAGATCCGACCAGACTAGTGAGCTGTAGACGGGGGGAGGTGGGATTGGGATAGTCGCCTGTGGAATGATCACCTCCTTCCCTGACGGAGTACTCCCCTGAATGTCCCCCAGGTTGGTATCCTCACTTGCGTCTTGATGCAGAGCAACCTTCTCATGCATGTTTTCCCGCGGCAACGCTTCTTTTGAAGCTCCCTCCAGATTCACACCCTTGCTGACTTCAAGAGGATCGTTTTTTGGTCGATCAATGGAGGCATCTTCATTAGGAACAGCCTCCACCCCGAATTTTTCCTCTACCAGGCTCGCCTCAGATGAAGAAAAGCTCTTTCCTCCAAAGGTGTGTGAGGTTTCTGGGCGTGTATCGCCGTGTGACCTCCTTCGTTTTTCCCTCCATTGCCGAATTCCACGGCCAATTCTCCTTAACTTGCTGTCTTTCTTGGCACTTTTAGAAGACCTTTGGGATCTGCCGTCGTCGTCGATGCTGTGGGCTGAAGCGGAATCATTCGAGAATCCATGATCTTTGTGTGACGAGATGCGAATTGTGGCGTGCTTGAGAAAGGCTCTCAGCCGCCCCCTGTGCTGTATGGCATCCATTATGACTTCATCGGTCGAGGATGAGACTCTGGTTGTCGATAGCCGTTTTGGTGTGGGAGCAGGTTCATGCTGTGGTCACAGAAACAATTTGTGCTCATCGATCCTAGATATAGGTGATGAATGAAGGCGAAAATGAATGAGTCTAAGTGGTGTGCTCTGACTGGCGCGAAGGTTGATTAATTGATCGATATCATGAAGGTCGATCAGCGGTGTAAGGCAAGGGAAGGGAAGGCTTTAAACCCGGGGGCCTTCAAGGTGTCCATTGGGCTAACTAGTTGGTCGAAATCATGCTGATTAGCGCCCAAGAATTGCTGGAAAAGACGGCAGGCCACAGATCTTGTTGTTTTGGCGAAGTCCGTCCGTTGCAGATGTTGGACTAAGGAACGAAGGGGCCGGCTGCAAACTCCAGAATTGGAGAGAATCGGGAGCTCACTGAACATCCTGCCCCCACCTCCTTCCAGCACGAACCTTTTTAAGAACTCAATCCACTTATCAAGACACACCCTGTCGCCCGTATTTTGCACTCAACTCACGAGGTGCGTCATCAAGACGCACGGCGACCTTGAAGTCGCCAGAGCATGTACCTGCAGTTACTAACCCGAACAGCTACAGGTCTGGACTTCTTCGTCAACCCGCCCCATGGGCAACCCAAAGCGGCCTTATGTCGCGTGTCGCAAGCAGCGAATCACACAGTCAAGCTGCTTGTGCCTGGAGACTATGGAGCAGCGCCAAGTCGCAGAACGGACAGCGAAGAGGCTAATGGTCAGCAAAGCAAATCTAGCATGCCATCGGTACCGAGTGAGGCTGCGCAGTATCCATACGCACGCTGCGAAAATGCCTCAGACATTCCCTACACATGCAGGCACGGCCGACGTCAACGTGGAAGGTCGGATCGACTTTCTGGCAGAGCCGACCCTGGCCGGCCTCGGACTATGAACACTACTGCCGTTGCTTGTCGCCTCTCCCAGCGATGGCAGCCACGACATGGCGACTGTCTTCGACTGTGCTAGTCATCATGCTGGCTGGCACCTGGCCAGGCGTGCAACAACAAGCAAGGTGTTGCTGCCCTGGCATCCCATGAGCACGAGTACTGGGTAGTTGTCAGGCCGGCTGTGCCATCGTGTCTGCCGCAGAGATCCCGGAAACCGCCGCGTGGGGACGTAGAAGAGATCGAAGCCGTGTCCGTACTGGCGCGAAAACTCCCGACGAGCGCGATTGGGTTCTGCCGTGATCCATTCATACGGTGGGGCAACGGACGCCGGGCTGGGGCTCCGCCAGCAAGGAAAGGCAGCTGGGCAGCTGGGCAGCTGGGGCGGTCTCGCGGGTGGGGCCAGACGGATCACCTACGTGTCCTCGTTCTTGATACTAAAGGGTACACCGTCCGTCTGTCCGTCTGTGTCCAGGATCTGGCGGCCGAGAACCCGGGAGTTTGTGGGCATACAAGGTACGCTGCATCCTAGGTAATCGTGACGGACTTGTGGTGTCTGACGAGTGGCTCTCGATGCCCACTGACGCGAGTGGGTTCGCGATAGACTGGCGGGAGGCGACTCAGTCACGCGCAGCACGGACACGGGTGGCATATCCTACACTAACATCTGGAAGAATGAGTGTTAGAGGCACGGGAATACGTATTTTCCCATTAGGATGACCGCGAGCCCACGCGCAGGGAGCAGACTCACTCACATAGCTTCTACCGACACAGCAGACGCTTAGCGGATGCTGTCGTATGCGATGAGGCGGAGAGCCGTCGCCTTCAACGTCGAGACGCGGATGGCTGCCGTGAAGCTGCCATCATATTACTTATAATCCGTCTAGTTACAGAGTATGCACTGAGAAGAAGCCGGGCTGGTGTCAGTGATTGCTCTTCCCTGAGGAAGAGCCATGAACCAAGGAGGTACTGGGTGAATATGTACCGAAAGGGACAGCATGTCTTCCTTTGTAGTATGGCGAACGTGGTAAATATGGTAGGCTTAGGTAGATAAAGTGTGATATGAGAAACAGATTGGGCCACACACGCATTCGGATAGACAGACCAAAGCGCTTGAAGGGCCGCCTGATTTGCACGTATCCGTACCGTGACCTGTAGTCAGGTACGTACCGAGGCCGGCGGCACTCGCTCACTACCTAACCAGCTAACCTTAATACTGCCACTGTTCGCAAATGCGCACAGGCCACCTTTTGCTCCCCACCGCCGGCAATGATCCGGACCTGGCCTAGAGCTTTGCCTCGCTCGTTCCCTTCGAGGGCTCTTGACAACATCCTCGACCCGCCCAAGCCAACCCTTGAATCCTCGCCTCTCTGTGCCCAAACCGTCCATCGCATCAACTACTTCCTCACGCGCACACGAGCAAGCTGTTGCCCATCCTGTCACCGCTGATTCATCCATACCTATCTCTCGCGAGCCGCCCTGCCCTACGCGACAAGGCCCCTCCTCCCGCTCTTTTCCCACCACTCAATATTCTCCTATCCAGTATCGACACACCCACCACACTCAATCGCCCTCGTTCGCACAGCACGGCGTCGCGGGGCGCGACGACGCAACATCACCCAGAGTCAAGATGATGCCCAACCACCCCATGTACGGCCATCAGCACTTCCCCCAGGACGCTCCCTGGATGCACCCGGCCCAATCTCACCACCAGCATGCTCAAGCTCAACAACAAGCTGCCGCCGCCGCCGCCGTCCAGCACGCCCAGCAAGCCCACTACAATCGCATCAACTCCTCTGCGACCCATACAAATGCTTTGAACGCTGCTCACCAGGACGCTGCCGCAGACAACCCCAACATGTCCGAGGACAACCGTCGCACCATGCAGTACATTGCCGACCTGCTCAACGAGAACTCCCGCGAGCAAGCCCTCCTCGAGCTCAGCAAGAAGCGTGAGCAGGTCCCAGAGCTCGCCCTGATCCTGTGGCACTCATTTGGCGTCATGACCTCGCTCGTCCAGGAGATCATCTCCGTCTACACCCTCCTCAACCCCTCCCAGCTCACTGCCGCTGCTTCCAACAGGGTCTGTAATGCTCTGGCCCTTCTCCAGTGCGTGGCCTCCCACAACGAGACCCGCACATTGTTCCTCAATGGTATGCTGCCACACCCTGGCCCCCACCAACCAGTGCGCGATAACTGACCAGCCCTCTCAGCCCACATCCCCCTCTATCTCTACCCCTTCCTGAACACGACCTCCAAATCGCGCCCTTTCGAGTACCTCCGTCTCACCAGCCTCGGTGTCATTGGCGCGCTTGTTAAGAACGACTCGTCCGAGGTCATCAACTTCTTGTTGACTACCGAGATCATTCCTCTCTGCCTGCGGATAATGGAGACGGGGTCGGAGCTCAGCAAGACTGTGGCTATCTTCATCGTGCAAAAGATACTGCTTGATGACAATGGCCTGAACTACATCTGCGCCACCTACGAGAGGTTCTATGCTGTCGGCACTGTCCTAAGCAATATGGTGGGCCAACTGGTAGAACAGCAGACTGCCCGACTACTAAAGCATGTAGTCAGGTGCTTCTTGCGGTATGTAACCTCATGCACACTCACTCACTCAGGGCTATCGTAGCCCGTCTAGACGCCTTTGGAACTGCGGAACTAACTCGGTACAGACTAAGTGACAACGCAAGAGCGCGCGAGGCGCTTCGTCAGTGCCTGCCAGAGCCTCTTCGCGACGCAACATTTTCTTCCGTCCTTCGTGACGACGCAGCCACCAAGAGATGTCTGACTCAGTTGCTCGTCGCTCTGTCTGATAACGCGATGCCAGACAATGGTAACCCTGGTTTCTCCTAGGAAGATTCACCGGCCGATACCCAATCCACGGCACGCAACTCATCAGGCTTCTGGCCCTCATCCGACTAGGTACATCTCAGAGGCGGCAGTGGCGATGAGTTGCCCGAGAATGCCGAGAATGGGGACTCCGGGACGTGTGCGCCCCCGCGTAAATTTCGTAAATTTGTGCCTGATAAGCACCTCACTGCTGCATACAACGAAATGCGCTCACGGAAACCACCACGGTCCGAGTCACGATTTCTGTCTTATCTTTGGGAACTTGAAAGAACGAAGAAAGCCAGTCGCGAGCCGGAGGAAGAGAAGCAGACATTGAAGGAGGACGTTGAGCAGGAGGCAGAGCCCCAGGCCAAGGAAAGCAAGACGGAAGAAGAGCTCGAAGCGGGCGTGAAGCCTGCCACCTTCACTGATGCGGATGCTATCGATGATAAGGACATTGAACCTCTCAATGATGACCAGGGGGGGACTGCCAATGACACTAATGAGGACCCTGTCGACGACTGCCTCACGGAAGCCGTGAACGGCGGTCATGATGACTTCCTTGACAAGTCTCTCGACGGTACGCACGAGGAGCCTGTCAACGGCATACATGAAAAATCCGTTGATGGTACGCATGAAGAAGCTGTTGAAAACACCAACGATAGTATCGTCAGCGGAGGAACAAGAGAGGAAACCGTCACCAGCACGCCTAGGGAATCTGTTGATGGCAGTCGTCATGAGCAACCTGCTAACGATAAAGACGAGGCACCCAGCACGAGCGCACGTGAAGAGTCTGGAAACCATGAAAAAGACGAAGGGCCAAGCGAACCGCGTCCCGAGCCTCCAAGGTACCGTGGGAAGCCCAAGTTCAAGCGGCTTGTGGAATTCGACAACTTGCGTCCCAGCCTATGACGGCACGAATCTATGCATATCACAGCGATGCGGCAGTTTTACGGTTTTGGCTTTTTATTTGTTTGTCTGTTGGATGTCCATTGGGAGAGGGGCAGATTCTTTTCAACTTTCTTCTAGCGATGATACCCATCATAATCCCACCCGACGTCGAGACACTTCATCTGACCACCAACGGTGGAACTAGGAAGGATGTCTTGTCAGTCATGTGTGGGACACTGATTGGACTTCCCGAAAATATGAAGTTTTCCCCATTTCCCTTTGATGTATTTCTTTCTTTTGCTTTGTTCGCATTGGTGGCCACCTTGACCAACAAAAGATCACAAAGCGACGCACTGGTATGCATGCTTCCCTTGTGGCAGGCGGGTGCGCCCGTTTGGGGCGAGGCTACTTACTGGTCTTGTTGCGCTTGCATGACGGTCCCGGGGAAAGGACCTATAGATGGGAATACCCGTGGCGTTCGATTCTGGGTTTTGGCGTTGCGAAGGAAACGAGCATTATGGTCCTGTAAGTGAATGAGCGCAAAAGTTGCACTGTATCGAGGTTGGGGCTCTCGTTCAGGCAGGCGAAGATGGAATGGGTGACTCTATTCTCTAACTGTAACTATAAAAACACATGTACGAAAAACCAGCGGTATCAATGACAGCGCGCCAACCTCAAAACCCAGACTTCCTTTGCCGGGTGAAGCACAGCTGCTTCGGAGTGTCCCTCCGACTCCCGTGAGGATAATGATACACGAGACAAGACAAACCAACCAAGATCAACCGAACGCCGCATTGAACGCCGCATTATACCTCCCATTCATTAGCAGCAAACTGCCCTTCACGTAAATATCAAGACAAGCAACGGACCAGCTGCTAGACCGAAGACACGGAGCAGTGAGGAAGACAGGGTCGTCGCCCCCGAGGTCACACTCGTTGTGGACGTTGTGGCAGTGGCCATTGCAGTCTCCCCGGAAGATGTTGTCGTCGTGACCATGGTAGACGAGCCGGTCGCAAGGGACGGGCTGCTCGCCGACGCAGCGGTGGCCTGCATCAGCCCTCCCAGAGCGGCCCTCACGTCCGTGTTGAGCGTCATGGTCCAATCGCCGCCGTCCTGTGGAGCGGCGGTACGGCGGGCCGCCCGGAAGGGCAGCTCGGCTGTGATGGTCGTCCCGAACTTGCCGTCGACGTCGAAGCCGATCGTGAAGAGTCCGTCGTCGTCCGGGTTAGCCGACGCCGACGCTGACGCCGTCATCTCGGGCATTGCGGCGCCGCTGCTCTCGCTGCCGGCCCCCTTCATGCCACCATCTCCCTTCATGCCGCCATCTCCCTTCATGCCGCCGGCGCCCATCATGCCGCCGCCTTCCATCATGCCCGGTAGTTTCGCGGCGCCGGTGCCCATGAGCGGGAGGCCACTCTTGTCTGCGGTGCCCGACTTGCCGGCTCCGCCCGTGGCAGTCGCCGAGGTGCTATTGCCCGCGGAGGCGGCTGATGAACCCTCACCGGCCCCGCCTGCTGCTCCTGCACCTCCGGCGCCTTGCTCGTCTTCCGCGTCGCATCCGTCTTCACCATCGGCACCCTCACCGCCGGATCCTTGACCGCCGGCGTCCTGACCGGCGCCTTTGCCGCCATCTTTGTTGGATCCTGCTCCGGCACCGCTCCCATCTCCCTTTCCAGCATCACCTTGATCTCCTGCTCCGGCGCCACCTGCTCCTGCCTTCCCACCTTGTCCGTTTTCAGAGCCGCTGCCGTCTCCTCCCTTGCCATCACTGCCCTCACCTGCCCCAGCACCGCTCCCATCTCCCCCATCTCCCTTCTGGGCACCGTCGCCGGCGCCACCAGCGCCACCAGCGCCGTCTTCTCCACTTCCTTCTGCACCTGAGCCACCTGCATTGGCACCATCACCCTTACCGCCCTCAGACCCGGAGCCAGTCTGACCATCTGAGCCTGCTGCAGCTGCTGAGCCCGTTCCGCTTGCACCGGCTGCTGAATCAGTGCCGGTTGCACCGGAGGCTGAATCCGTCCCGCTTGCACCGGCGGCCGAGCCAGTTTGGCTGGCTCCTCCAGCGCCGCCCGTCGCGAGGCCACCGGCGCCACCAGCGCCCAATGCACCGAGACCTGACGGGCTACCACCGACTCCTCCGGTGGCTGCCGCACCGGTGGCTGCCGCGCCAGACTGTCCACCAGCTGCGGCGGCGGCGGCACCGGCACCAGCCCCGGTAGCTGAAGCTGAGTCTGAGGCCGAGGCCGAAGCCGAGGATGAGGCGGCGGATGTGGATTCCTCCTGCCCGCCGGCCGGGATGACGGTGCTGATCGGGACCAGGCTCGCCGAGTTGTCATCGGGGTTGTCGGACGGGGTGCTGATCTGGTCCTGGACGATGAGCACCTCGGCGGCAACGGGATCGCCGAGCCCGGACCGGGTGGCAAAGTCCTGGACGTCAAAATCCATGCGAAGGGACGGGTTCGCGCTCATGTCTGCGGCCCAGGCGGTAAAGTTGAAGGCGGTCATCCCAGCTTGGGGGGTGGGCGGGTTGTAGAGCAGGACGGCGAGGAGGCGCATGTCGGACGAGGACGACGACGAGGACGAGGAGGAAGCGGAGGACGACGATGCGCCCGAGTTGGCGGATGTGATGGAGGAAAAGAGCCCGGTTGGCTCCTCGAACGAGACGAAGGGGTCGGCGGCGGAGCTCAGCAGGCCGCCGCTCATATTCAGCTGGGTGGAGCTGTCCAGCATCATGCCCTGCTGGACGAAGAGAAGGTAGGACTGAGGCGAGACGAAGATGAGCTCTGCGCTTGCGGTAGACCCACCGCCTGCGGTGGCTATTATGGGCAATTCCATGCCCAGGGCGAGATAGGTCTGATTCTTGCCGGCCCCGGGGAAGCTGAGCGCTGGTGGGTTCGACATGACTGGAGTTTGGTTAGTCCAGTTGCTTGCAGGAGGTTTGGGGACAGTGCGAACTTACCTTGTGCTGAATTTTGAGCCACTGGCAGGACTGGGAAAGGAGGAGTAGCAGCCGTGGCAGCCGGGGCAGCTGAAGCAGTCTCCTCGCCGAGGTGATTTGTAGCTCGGCCGCGGGCGAGCAGACAAGCCAGAGCCGTGATGGCGGCGTGCCGTCTGGCGATGAAGGTCTTCATCGTATACTGTTACTCGAAGAGTCAACGAGTGTCAGAAGTTAGTAATGAAAGAGATGGACGCTTGTCCGGGAGACGTCGAGTCTCGCTTGAAAATCCGTGATGGTGACACAGCCAGCGCAATCACGATAGCTTGCGCAGAGAAGATTTGCCACACAGAGGAAAAGAAAGAAGAAAGAAAAGAACGATAGGCAGCAGTTCTGACGCTTGTAGCAGAGAGGGAGAGAGCCATGTTGCAAAAAGAGGGTCCGGTCAAGTTTTAAGACATGACGACACAGAGGGCCAAGAGGACTTGCGAGGAGAGACAAGGGGAGGCAAGGCGAGTCTAGACCGTCAAGCGAGAGTGGCTGCTCACAGCCAGAAGGAGGCGCGGCCAACCAAGAGACTGTTCCTGTTTCAATGGCGGCCATTGCTCGACACGGCTGGGAACGCATGGCAAAGGGGGCAGAGTCATCGATCTCTGAGGCTCTCTGACGGAAGGGCTGGGTGGCCAAGCAGGAGGTTTCCTGCAGGGACGGCGGGCTGTGGTTGGGTGTCAAGTGTTTCTGGACGTGGCCGGGCCACAAGGCGAGGCCGGGTCAGAAGCGGACGGAGCGGGGCCAGCGCCGGGGACTGGGAGCCGGAGGTTATGTAAGTCAATGTCGGGGCCGCTGTGGGGACCGCTGTGGGGCTGACCAGTGTTGTGGGTAGCTGCAGCTGCAGCTGCACAGTCTGGATGAGTAAGTATGTAAGCAAGAGCCCCAAGTGGGTGAGGGAGTGGTGAGGGCGATGTTGGTTTGAGAGGTGTGCCGATGTGTCTCCGTATCTTGCAGGCCGGGCCCGGGACGAAACGGGGGGCCGAGTTGGTGAAACACGGTATTGGGCAGGTTTGTGAGTGAGTGAGGCCTGCCAATCGGGCCGGCTTGGCTAAGCAGAGCGTCCCATTGTCTACTGGTCGATGGTGAGAGAAGAAGAGGTGATGAATCTATGCAGCAAGCAGTCACATGATAGTCTACCACAGTATGTAGAGTCAAGATGCATGCCTCTCTCTCTGCAGTAGACGAATGCGGATTCCGTTCCGTTGGCCGTTGATTAGCCGCTCCCCTGTTGTTCTCCGTTGTTGTCTTACCCCCTTGCACCATTCCGTTCTACTCAGCACCACCAGATGATCAGCACCACAAACCAGCCCGCCAGCTCGGCACCGAGTCATTCGAGTCATTCCAACTCAGCTTGGCTGTTAGCTGGGCCATGAATGGCTGTCCTTGTTGTTGCTATTGTGGTGGATAGCCAACAGTATGCAAGTGGTGTGTGTGTGTGGTGTGTCTATTAGTATAGTATAGTATAGAAGCAGGCTTTCATCGATCAGATGACCAACTTTAAGTCTTGTTCATCCACACCCTCTCTCTATCTTATGGCTCCATTTATAGTATAATGCGGGGGGGCATGCTTGGATAGCTGTGGGATGGGGGATGTGGAGGGATAACAAGAAGAAGTGGACGAAGAAGTGGATCCTTACTGTACACGTACTGCATGCATTATTCCACATCCATCTTCCATCTCCAGGGTCCAGTCACGATCATGCTTAACATAACACAACCCATAGCGTAGACTGCTTAGCCCGCTTATTAGTCGCCATGGCGCAAGCACATGGTAGTTCCATGACCGGGCCCAGAACCCAGATCACGACACGGGCATGTCCATGATGCCCCTTGTGCACTTCTTGTGCCCTTGCGGCTGAGGCTAGTGTGCGACAGTAGTTCGTTTCCCCTTTGGCCTGGAGTCTTCTTTGTTGTGTCATTCCTCCACAGCATGTGCATGTGCCACCACTGTAGATAGGTATGTGAAGTCGCAACACCCAAGAAACTTCCAAGCCTTTTGGATCCGGGATCGAGCTGGGGGGGCGTCCTGCAACTGCAACGCCCGTTGGTTACTGGAATCAATCCCGCTTATCTGCCCTACCATTTTGCCCATATTCCCTCCATTCTCCCCCTTCTGCCGCTTCTGCCCCTTCTTGTCCCGCCTTTCTCTGCAGGGCTCTCCGTTGTAAGCATCTCCTCTGCTGACCTCTGTCCGTTGACCGCCCCTCTTCCTTTCCCTTCATTGTGTACCGGTGCCAATGCCATGCCACGCCCATTCCAATCCTAAACCGTCGTAGTTTGCACCAGTAGCAGCGGCGGCGGCAGCAGCAGCAGAAGCGAGCCTCGACCACCTGATTGAATCCAATCCAATGCGTAGACTATTACTGCTTGTCTGCCGTATATCTCTCTGTCTTTCTCTCTGCCTCTTGTCTCCAATATCCCGTCTTCCTCCATCCCTCTCTGACCTGACCCACGAGTGATTGATTCCTCATCCCAACGCCGTGCGACAGCGAGGTATGAGATGAGAGAATAATCAATCAGTCATTACCCCTGTCCTGCCCTGTCTCTACCCTGCATCTTGACACGAACCTTGATGAGTCGGGTCGGTGCTTTTGATGCAATAATTGGCTGCTTCGACCCTCGGCAGTCCATCACCTGTTCGAGGCCCAACACCGTCAGCATCCTCCCACCTCCCACCTACCCGGGGCCCATCCTTTTATTATCTCTTCCCCCCCCTCACAAACTGCGAGTCGACACGGACACAGACACATCAGCACTGCACTGCACTGCTGCGCTGCACTGCACACGTGGTGGTCTGGTCTCGAGGCTCACGGCCCAGACTCTCGGGTCTAGCATCAGCTCTCGACTCGACTCGACTCGACACACTGCCAAACACCCGTCCAAACACCTCCCACCCGTCGGCCACCAGCCAGCCAATCTGCGGCCTCTCCGCCCCCGCGGGTCAGCCGTAGCAGCGTCGCAGCCCTAACAGCTTGCCCTGCTTGTTCTGTTACCTCACACCCACGCTGCCCCTACCGCTGTGTGCCGCTGTGCCGCTGTGCCGCTGTGCAACTCCAACCAGGTGCTGTCATAGGTCGTGCTCGGGTCACCAGCCTCGCTGAGACCTGCCCGACATGGCTCGCCAGAGCGCTGCTCTTGCGACGCTCCTTGTCCTGGCCTCCACCATCACCAACGTCGCCGCCGCCGGCTCATCCAACAGCAGCGATGGCAAGGTCGCCGCCCAGGCCGGCGTGCTCGAGGGCGCCAACCCCGTCAAGTACAGCGCCTCCAACCCCATCACCCTCTTCATCATCCAGGCCATGATCATCATCATCTTCTGTCGCCTGCTGCACTACCCCCTGTCCTACCTCGGCCAGCCCCGTGTCATCGCGGAGGTCATTGGCGGTATCTTGCTGGGTCCCTCGGTCATGATGCGCATTCCCGGCTTCAAGGCGAACATCTTCCCCACAGAATCTATGCCCGTCCTCAACAATGTCGCTAATCTCGGTCTCATCATCTTCCTCTTCCTGGTCGCACTCGAGGTCGACGTCCGACTCTTCACCAGCAACTGGCGCGTCGCTCTGTCCGTCGGCCTGGCCGGCATGATCCTGCCTTTCGGGCTCGGCTGCGCCATCGCCTGGGGCCTGTACCATCAGTTCCGGGACGAGGCCGACACCGTCTCCATCAACTTCGGCGTCTTTGCCCTCTTTATCGGCACTGCCCTGGCCATCACTGCGTTCCCCGTCCTCTGCCGCATCCTGACCGAGCTCAAGCTGCTGCGCTCCTCCGTCGGCGTCACTGTCCTCGCCGCTGGCATCGGCAACGATGTCACCGGCTGGATCCTGCTGGCCCTGTGCGTCGCCCTCGTCAACAACGCCAACGGCCTGGCCGCCCTCTACGCCCTGCTCTGCACCATCGGCTGGGCCCTGTTCCTGTGCTTTGCTGTCCGCCCCTGCTTTATGTGGTGCCTCAGGAGGACCGGCAGTCTCCAGAATGGCCCTACGCAGGGCATGGTCTCGCTGACCCTGTTGATTGTCCTGTTCTCGTCCTGGTTCACCGGTATGTTGCCTTCCGTCCCTCTCATTCTGCCTCTGGCTTGCGCATGAGGTCATTACATACATGTCATGTAGAATTCCGAGCTAATCGACTCCTATAGGCATCATCGGAGTGCACCCCATCTTCGGTGCCTTCCTTGCTGGTCTGATCTGTCCCCACGAGGGAGGCTTCGCCATCAAGCTGACCGAGAAGATTGAGGATCTGATCTCCGTGCTCTTCTTACCTTTGTATTTTGCCCTTTCGGGTCTCAGCACCAATCTTGGTCTGCTCGACAATGGCATTACCTGGGCCTATGTTATCGGTGTCATTGCCATCGCTTTCTCTGGCAAGATCATTGGAGGAACCCTGGCTGCGAAGTTGAACAGACTGGAATGGCGCGAGAGCTTCACCATCGGGTGTCTCATGAGCTGCAAGGGCCTTGTGGAGCTCATCGTACTTGTAAGTCCCGTATCTTCAACCCCTTCAGATTGACGACGTGGAAAATCAGGGGGCGCCAGCTGACACCAGAACAACAGAATATTGGGCTGCAGGCTAAGATCCTCTCCCAACGGACCTTTACCATCTTCGTCGTCATGGCTGTCGTTACAACCGTGGCTACCACTCCATTGGTCAAGTGGCTTTACCCGCCGTGGTACCAAACCAAGATGGAGAAATGGCGACGCGGAGAGACCGACAAGGACGGAAATCCCATATCCTCTACCTCCAGTGGAGATGATCCTGCTGAGCAGCAGCTCAACTCGGCACAGATTCGCCGCCTGCTCGTCTACTTGCGGCTTGACAGTCTCCCGAGTCTCTTCACTTTCATTGCCCTTCTTGGAGGCGACGAGGGGGTGAAACAGCAGATCATAGAGGAAGGAGAGCCTTCAGAGAAGGGCGAAGCCCATATCACTTCTCGGCAAGTCGCAAAGCGGCCCCTGGAAGTCCACGGGCTGCGAATCTTGGGGCTCACGGAGCGAACGTCGTCGGTGATGCAGGTCACCGAGGGTGAGGAATACTACTCCGAGATAGACCCGGTCGTGAATGCCTTCCGCACCTTCTCGCGGCTGAACGATGTCGCCGTGTCCGGCAAGGTCGCTATCGTGCCAGAAGCATCCTACGCAGAAACCCTGATAAAGCAAGCCTCGGATGTCGCGTCAGACTTCCTGCTGGTCCCCTGGAGCGAGTATGGCAGCATCACCGAGGACACGTCGGTGGCCTTCGTCACATCTGCCCATGACCGCTACAACAACCGCGGACACCTCGATTTCGTCAGTAAGGCCCTCGAGACATCTGTATGCAACACTGGCATCTTTATCAACCAGAACTTTGGCGGCATGGGCCCCGCCGAGCGGCCCAACCTCAAGAAAACAAAGAGCGCCATGTCCATCCACAGCCAGCGTGACGCCGCCACCTTACCTGTCAAGGACAAGAGCCACCAGATCTTCTTCCCCTTCTTCGGCGGGGTGGACGACCGCGTGGCCCTGCGCTTCGCGATCCAACTCGCAAAAAGCCCACACGTGACCCTCACCGTCGCCCACTTCAGCTGGTCCGCTTACGACTCGGGCGACGAGGTCGAGGTCCCCTCCAAGGCCGCCGGCGGCTCGCGCGGCGCGAGCAAGGACGCCGTCAAGGTCGTCGAGGAGACGTCGGCCCAGGATCTCGCGGTGCTGTCCTCGCTGCGGTCCCTGCTGCCCAAGGAGCTGGCGGGCCGCGTGTCCCTGGCCGAGATCAACGTCACCAAGGGGACTGCGGTGGCCGAGGCCGTTTCCAGGGCCAGGGAGAGCGTCGGAAACGTCCCCCGGAACGCTGGCGATATTGTCGTCGTCGGCCGCTCGCACCCCGACCTGGGCGACTCCCAGATCGATCTGGGCGGGCTCGACCTGAAGAAGACGGTCGGCACCGTTGCCGAGCAGCTCGTCAACGGCGGCGTCAAAGCCAGTGTGCTCGTCATTAAGGCCGGCGGCGCAGGCCTGCAGTGGTAAATCAAGAGGGCACGCACCCTTCTGTACCTATCTACTTGTTCATCAGGATGGTTATGTTTTTCTTTGGTGATTTTTCTCATGGGCAGGCGCCTTCAGCATGATACCACCTTTTCGGCGCCTTTGGACTTGGCCCTTTTTGTATATCGGGCTTGTTATCCCGGATTTAGAATTGGACCGTTCATGTAGTAGGCATTTTGGACATTTTGGATGTGCGTTGTGTTGGATTTCTTCATATCTCATGATATAAATAACGGGCAGACTGGAGAATAGCATACGTGTTTAATGACCTTGACCCCTGCCTTTTACCAGGGTATCAACAGGTAGACATCAGTGATTCAGCTTGCCCCGGCCATTCCTTTCGGGCCCCAATTACTCAATGTGCAACCCACCACTCGCATTCAGGTGCAACCCGTTAATCCAGCTCGCCCGTGGCTCGCACAAGAAGCCAACCCCGAAGGCGATCTCCTCGGGCAGCGCCATCCGGTGGCCCACGGGCGTCTGGGCCATGACGGGCGCCATCTCCTTCATGAACTCGTCACCGGCGGCCGCGAAGCCGGCCGTCATGGTCGGGCCGGGCGACACGGCGTTGACGGTGCAGCCGTAGCGGGGCGGGAGCTCCTTGGCCCAGACCTTGGTCATGCTGTCGACCATGCCCTTGGTGCCGGCGTAGATGGTCTGCAGCGGTGGCGCCGCGCGCGACGAGATGGACACGATGTTGACGATGCGGCCGCCGTCCGTCTGCGGCCTCTCCTGCGTCGACGGCGACGGGGTAGGCAGGTGCGGCAGGACGGCCTGGACGAGCAGGAAGACGGCCCGCGCGTTCAGGCCCACCAGCTTGTCCCAGTCGCCGAGTGTCTGCTGCGGGAGGGGCTTGTTGACGGCCAGGCCGGCGTTGTTCACGAGGATGTGGATGGTCTTGTACTTTGCCACCACGGCGTCTATGAGCTGCTGGGGCCCATTCTCTGTCGACAGATCTACCTCGACGGCGACAGAGGTCGATCCTGTGGGCAGGCCCGAGACAACCTTCTGCGCTTCCTCGGCAAGGGCTGGGAAGGGGTAGTTGACAACGACGCTTGCGCCTCGGGATGCGAGCTCCTGAGCGATAGCAGCGCCTATTCCTGTGTTGGAGCCAGTCACAATAGCAACCTTGCCTGCAAGGGTCTGGTCGGGCATGTCTGCGTTTGTCGTGTCTGGTGATACAGGGTGGTCTGCTCCTTGAATGCGAATATGTGATACCAAGATCCTTGTGAAGAGACTACATGTGTGTTTGTGTGCGCGCAGTAGCAAATATCACCAGACCGCACTTTTGAGTGAGTTGATACTGGTTGTGCTTGATCTCAACAGAAATAGTGGCAGCAAGCTGCAAGTTATTAGTTTAAGCGCACGTCGTCAACTACCGCCTTGAACCGGAGTCCCGATGTGGGGGTGGGGAGCTGTCCCCTTCCGACCCCAGACCCGGTCTCCGGGACCACATCGGCGGCGGCCTCGTCCCGTACATGGTTTGAATCCTACTGGACATCAGTCAGCTCATCTGATTGAAGATGAAATCTGGTTTTCTCTGGCAGACATCCTATTACAGAAGCTGCAGAGTAGACTCACCAGGCTAATCCTTAGGCCTGCTCATTTGCCGCGTATGCTTCACGACGTTGGAGCAAATGTGATGGCCAATGAGGATGGGATTTTGTCGTGAGGCCGCACGTGAATAACGTGTTTGTCGCTGACATTGTAGACGTTGATTCGCTCAGAGGAAGACTCATCCCTTCCTCAGTTTTGCCAAAGCCGCAGCAACGCCGCCCGCGAGCTCATCCCCTTTGCTCCTGGAGGGGCCCTGTTCCGATGTTGACGCTCCAGCCCCAGCTCGCGCCTTAGCTTCTTGCTCGGCCATCTGCTTCGATTCTGCAATTGCAGCAGCAAGTTCAGCATCTTCGTCATCGTCATCGTCATCTTCTCCAGCAATCTGGAACTGCCTCGCTCTTTTGGCCTGCTGTTCCCCACCAGCACCAGCACTTGCTTCGCCTCGGCTCCTCGAAGCTTCCAACTCAGCCGCCTCCCTTAACGAGATCTTGCCAATGGGCCTGGCCTCGTCCAGGTTCCTCCTCCTCTGAACATCGGCGTCTGTGCTTTCTTCCGCGTTCAACCTCCTCTTGGCGGCCTTCCTCACCCTAAAGGGCTCCTCGACGGCTTTGGTCCATGCCTTGACTTTCTTCTCTCCCCAGCCACCGATAACGCCAATGGTCTCTGGGTCGGCATTGATAGCAGCCTTGAGGCTGCCGAAGGTACTGACCAGAGCAACGGCGTCGGTCTTGTTGACGGACCTCGGAACGGTGACGAACTCGACGAGCTTGTCTGCGTACGAGGTTGCCTGGGCGCCCTTAATGGCGGCGAAGTTGGCGTGCTCGTAGGACTTGTACAGCTCCAGGTAGCGAGCGGCCTCGGCAGCTGACCAGCAGAGAATCAGGGTGACGTTGTTGACGAGGCTCGTCTTGGAGAGCTCGCGCAGGGAGTCTTCATGATTCGGAATGTCGACGATGGTGAGCAGGACGCGCAGATTGTAGCGGCCTTGGAGGTTTCGTATACGCGTATAGATGTACTCAGGGTGGAGGCGGTGGTACTTCAGACTGCAGTGGGCGCAAAGGCATGCTCATGTTAGAACATCGCACGGGCGAAGGGAGGCCTACACAGCCGGTACAGACAGTGACGCACCTTAGAAATAGAGCACAGGTTGTCAGACCCAGGCCGTAGTCGGCGGGGATGTCGCTATACTCCCAAGGGAGCGACTTGAGGTAGGCGAGCACGGGATTGCCCTTTTGGCGCGGCGAGACCAGGATGGAGGAGCCGGCGGCGCGCTGAGGCAGTGCCTGTGGGGTGGGCTGCTTGACGCCAGATCCAGAGCCAGACCTAGAGGCGGAATTGGCGGGCGGAGGTCTGTCGAGCCTCTGGGGAGTGGGTTGTTGGATCCTCTGCGGAACAGGCTGCCGCGGGTTCACGCGACTGGGACCAGGCGCGTCAGAGGCAGCGAGGGCAGTAAGGAAATCCTGATCGGCCCCGAAGTCGTCGTCCATTGTGGAGAATCTCAAGTGCAAGGCCTACAAGTGGACATGGCGAGAACCAAGGAGAAGTACAAGGCGGCTTCGAGGCTGAAGGTTGATGGTTGAGGATTTAGACGATAAGTGCACACTCAGCATGCAGAAAGACTATGATGGTAGTACCCCGGTTACCTATGACGGAGCTTAGCTCCAGCACGCATACGGACTGTGGGGGAGGAGAGCAGGGGTAGCAGATACATGGGTCTTACTTAGACTTATGTAGATAGACTAGATGATCTACACCATATTTAACAATTCAGCGAGACAACAGAGGATTCGATTATGATTACGCTACAGAATTTCAGGGTGTCTAGATATCTATCTACCTAGGTGATAATTAGCATCCGATCAGTCTAGATCCTCCGCCTGCAGTGCCTCAATGTCGCTGTCGCTGGGCCCACTCGTCTCGCGGGCGAAGCCGTCGTGGACGCGGTACAGCGCCCTCAACCACATGCCGAACGCCCTCCTGAGCGCCTCGGCCTCGTCCTCCGGCAGTGCCATCTGCAGCACCTGATCCCTGAGTGCCTCGTACGCCTCGATCATCACCCACGTCTGCAGCTGCCGCACGTCCGTCGGCGCCCTCAGCGCCTCGTTGCTCACCGCGCACGACAGCTCCCTCGAGAGCAGGTTCATGGCGATCTGCAGGCTGAGCACTCCCGGCTGTGGCAGCGGCCGCTGTGACTGCTCAAATCCATCCTCATTTTCGTGATTGTAGTCGTCCTCAACTCCGCCCCTGCCCCCGTCGCTCTCACGGATGGGTGACAGCGGCTCGGGCCAGAACGACACCGGCTTGAAGAAGATGGTGTCCTCCTCAAATGCGACAAGAGTGCCGTCAGAGGTCGGCGAGCCCCTCGGCTCTGTCTCTGGTTCCAACTCTGCTCCCGCTCCCAGCGTCGATGATGGTGATGGCGGTGGTAGCAACGGTGACCGTCGACGGGTGGCCCCACGTATAGCCTCTATGCTGGTCTGCCTGGTGTCGACGTCGTTGCCATCATGCCCGTCTTCCGCGACACCACCACGCAGCTCGTCGTGGCTGCGAGACTTGAGCAGGGCCCGGTACTGTGCCGCGATCGACTCGGCGCCTGGCGTGCTGCTCTCGCTGCCTTCCAGCTGCCCTACCCGTAGCACGGGCGTCTTTGCGTACCGCCTCAGGCTCGACGATGCTGACAAGGACCCGGACCTTGGTGAACCCGTGGGCTGCTGCGTGTCCAATGACCGCCGGGGGCTCTTCTCGGGAATGTCGATGGCAAGGTGGGCGAGCTCGGGTACGACCTTGTTGGTATTTTGCGTAAGCGAGCGGGACCGTGTGTGCTGCAGGTGAGGCGAGGACTCCATGGGGCACAGGTAGCCGCTCTTTCGTATGTACTCGAGCCACTTCTGGCTACTCAGATCCGGGGATGGCGGGATGGACCCGCGTATGGGCGACTGTGGGCCCTGAGCAGCTGCCCTGGCTGAATCCGACGAGGCCCGTGGTGAGACATTGTTGTTGGTGGTGTTAGAGGCTGCCGAGCCAGAGCGGAGCTTTGTGAGCTTTCGGAGCCTGTTCCTCGCCCTCGGCTTACTGGCCGGCGCATCAAGTGCAGGTGACATTTGTGGCACGAGTGGGCCAGTCGGCTGACACGATACACAGGTTGTGGTGTTGACCCAAAGATTTCAGATTTAAGATGGAGCTTTCGTTGCGGATACACGGCGTGATTCCACAGAGATTCGACCTGGCAGGAGTGAATTAGATAGATGGGGTGGAATGCAGGAGAGCAGTCGAGGATGAAGGGACACTTGTATGTGTTGATGATGGGTAGCCGTCCATATGCACGCGCACAAACAAGTCCGAGCTGGCCATGACAAGGCTGTTCAGCAGCAGCAGCAGCAGCAACCAGAGCTGCTGCCATCCGATGACACAGCCTGCGAGGATGACGTTGGAAATCGGGACAGTCAGGGGCATCCATGATTGCCAGGCACAGGCAGTCAGATGCCCATGACTTTGAACTGACAGCCCACTGGAGGTGCATGAGAGAGAGAAAGAGTGGGTGGCAGAAACAGGATTCCCAGCCTTCCCACCCGACTGGCTGGGCTGCGCCGGGCTGCACTGGGCTGCCAACCCCCTCCACCCCACCAAGTGCCGGCCCAGCTTCCCAAGGTTGCCCTGCCCGTCCTGTCAACTTTGCTTGTTGGCATGTTGGATCGTGACGCAGAACCTCCCAATCCAGTTTAAACCCCCCGACGCCGCCAGAAGATTGACTTTCACCGGTTCGTCCCACTACAGTAGTAGGCCCAACCTCCGGGTGACATATCCACCAGCGTGATGCAACCAAGACAATCTCGTGCCTCGGGACTGTGTCGTAGCCCGTCCAAAGGATCTTCTTTCTCGTTCAACACCCACGGGACTGAGCAACCAAGTGTCACTTCACCAACCTACCGGCCAGGGAGCTGAGCCGACAATGTTGCGCGTCCCCTGCCATCTCCGCACGGGTGCCAAGTCGATTTCGGCCTCGACCTCGACCTCGAGCTTCGAGTTGAGTGCTAGTCAGGCAACATATGCAGGCACCTCACCTTTTCTTCCGTGCCCGTGTCACCCACGGCTTGAACATCAGTCTGCCAACTCAGCTTGCGAGGTTTGGGCCACACGGGCAATTGCATCCGCCCAGCTCCTCACCTAGACTATACGGTAGGCCCGATGGCTGCGTGTCTAGTATACTATGGCGTGCAGGTGAGCAGGTAATAACGCGCCCGTCAAGTCTACACCAAGCCGGCTATAGATTTGGCGGCAGCCATGGGCGGACAACACAAAAAGTCACTACCAGCAAGCGTGCACGTGGGGGAACCCACGAGACTCGAGAAGAACAAACCAATAATCGGATTAGAATCGTGCTTACAAGCCCGCAGGTTGGCATTTCTAAACCTCAACTCCAAAAGAGCAACCCGAGACCTTTTTTTTTTCTTGACCTCTAATGATGGGTTCGCAATGCTCAGAAATCCCCTTTCGGACCCCAGGTTCCATGTCGTCAAATTCATCCATCGCCGATTTTATGCTGATCATGTCTTTCACCATCAAAAGCCTCTCTCTCTGTCTCTCTGTCTCTCTCGTTGTCCACAACCCGACAACCCCATAGAATCAAATAAAACAGAACTAAACTTCGTGCGGGACATGCCTCGAGGTGAAAATTGTGAACGAACATGAGATTGGGCAAGATGGCAAACAATGTGCCGCAAATCCGACGCCGGGCCATAATCTCAAATGCACATGTTCGGGAGCCAAGGGACTCATGAATGCCCAGCAGCACGGGCCGGGAACCAAGAAAAGAGAGGAGTGGTTGTGGTTGAGAATTCGCCAATTACGTGGTATCCGTACAAGAAGGGTTCCTCTTGAGTAATAGAAAAAAGGGGGGTATAAAAGTGAAACAGGGGGTCCCGTGAATGTGTGGTGGTGGTGGTAGCCCATCCCTCCAGCGCCGCCGCCGCTGCTGCTGCTGCTGCTTGCTTCATTCATGAATCGCCGCCGCCATAAACTGAGGCGGCAGGCTTACATGATGATGGCGGGGACGTCGACGTTGGCCTTGATGGACTTATGAGGCAAGACGCTGCCACCATTGACGTAGATCTCGTCGCCAACCGTGACATCGTCACCCAGGACGGTCACGTTCTCCAGGCGCGCCCACTTGCCCACAGTGCTGTTCCAGCCCACGATGGTCTTCTTAACCCAAGCATGGTCCTTGACCTTGGACCCCTTCAGGAGGACGCACTGTTGCAGGCGCACGCCGTCCCCGATGACCACGCCGGGCCCGATCGTAACATGGGGTCCTATCTTGCAGTTGTTGCCAATCTTGGCTGAGGGGTCTATCATGACATTGCCGTGGACATATGGCTCGGTGTGCGGCGCGAGCAGCTTGGACTTCCTCTTCTCCAGCGACCTCAGGTAGAGCTCAGTCCCGGCAATGAAGTCCTTGGGCTGGCCAACGTCCATCCAGAAGCCATCGAGATCAAATGAATGCAGCTCGCCGTCTCTGACCATGGCAGGGAAGGTCTCCTGCTCGATGGAGGTGGGGCGCAGGTCGATGCGCTCGAGGACGGAGGTGTTCAGGATGTAGATGCCGGCGTTGATGCGATTGCCAACAAATTCGACGGGCTTCTCGACGAATCGCTCGATGCGGGATGGGTGGCCGGGCTGGTGCACGATGACACCGTACTTGGAGGGCTCCTCGACCTTTGTGACACAGATGGTGCCCTCGTTGCCATGCTTCTTGTGGAATTCGATGAGCTCCTTGAATGGGTACTCGCAGGTGACATCCGAGTTGAGGACGAAGAAGGGGGTGTCATCCTTGAGGAGGATGTCGGCAGCCAGCTTGAGGGGGCCGGCAGTACCCAGGGGTTCCGTCTCGACCGAGAAAGTAATGTTGATCCCAAAACGCTTGGAGTACTAAGAAGGGGGATCAGTCATTAGAACAGCTTCAGAAGGGGGGGGGGCGTCGGCTGGTGTGCATTTACGGGCAGGGGAGGAGCTTAGGGACTAACAAACCTCTGACAGGGCGTTCTCCATGATCTCTGGGCGGTAGTTGACGGCCAGGACTACATCGGTGACGCCAGCCTCGGCAAGGGCCTCGATCTGGTGCTCAATCATGGGCTTGTTGGCGAACTCGACCAGGGGCTTGGGCATTGTCAAGGTCTAGCAACACAATTCAGAGTCAGAGCCCACATCTTCAATTTAACCTGAAAGTATGCCATGTGTTTGATCGGACAAGTGACTGTGGGGAGAGGAAGGCGATCGTACAAGAGGTCGGAGGCGGGTGCCAAAGCCACCGACGAGAATGAGGGCTACAGCGAGAAGAGGGCAGGTCAGCTTTCTGGACTGAATGCGCAAGCATTTGGCTTTGCACTGTGGAATTGGCTTGGATGTACTTACCCTTCATGGTTGCGGTTGGGAGGTGGACTGCGCCGGACTGTACTGAAGGAGTGTTGCGAAGGGATAAAGAGCGAAGAGAAGGCTGCTGCTGCTCCTGCTGCTGCTATGCGACTTGGACTAAGACAAGGACGATGATCAGGAGACGGCGCGCAAGCTGGCTTGTAGTTGATTTGAGGTCCTGGTATGTCAAGAGAGTGATGGGGGACTCGTGTGAGTGTCACAGCGAGGCCAGATCTGGATCTGGAGAAGGGGCAGGAAAAAAAGAAGGTTGTTGGGTGGTGTTGAAATATGGAAAGGGAGGTTTGATGGGATTTGGACGATGGGATGGTGACAGATGTGCCTCTGCGAATTGGGAGCGGGAAGACATGGGATTCAACCTCGTCTAGCTGGGTTGTTGCATGTACCGCGCGTACCATACAGAGTGCCAGAAGTGCCCGCAGTACCTAGTCTGGAGGCCCAGATTCCAGGTTTAGCGTGAAAAGGGGGCGGCCAGGCAGGAGGAGGAGGGAGGAGGCAGGCAGAGGCAGAGGCAGAGACAGGGGGTGGGGGTGGGGTAATGAGGATCAATTGACGGGCATGGGCCAAGGGCCAGGGCCAAGGGCCAGGGCAAGCCTTGTACCTGTGCCTGTGGATGTGCTGCTTAGTGGCCCCTACTCAACAGTATAGTACAGCCAACGCGACATGTCCAACGTTGGATTGCGAATGGGCTGATGCAGTCTGCTCACATTACTACCTGTGATCGACTGGTCTATGTCTATATCTATACGAGGACGAGGGACGGGAACTACTGTACGAAACGGCTCTCTCACCACATCCCCCAATTCCCGTATCTGCCAGCCCAGAGTCCAGTCCCAATCCTCCAGTCCAGGGTGTGTTGTATTGTACCGCATTTGCCTGTACTTTACACAGCCTACATAGCAGTCAGTGTGTACACGCGTTGGTTTCCACAGTTCCTGGACATCCTCACTCGAGACGAGACGCAGCCAGCGCGCACCTGGTGGGGCTTTGCAGGGCTGGTGCAACCCCGGAATAGAAAGTCTTCGCAGTAGCAGTAGCAGCAGCAGCAGCACACCAGACATCTCACTTTTAATGAGCCCGCTGAAATTGTCCCATCATACGGCGCTGACAGGGCGTTTGGCCCCCGGGCTGAGACACCGTCTATCAAGGACACATGTCCTCTGCCTCTGGCTCTGCCCATTGTGTGTCTCACATGCAGCTCACTTTAATTCCATCCAACAATGACAAGACGAGACAACACGAGGAACACAAAAACACAAACACGGCACACACCCACACCCACACGCCACCCTTCATCCATCTAGACCACATCGGTTCTTCTGCGGCGCCACAGCCACGAGTACCAAGGTCACCTGATGTTGGCTGGCATTGACCAATGCAACGTCTGTTCTAGTCGTCTTCGTCTTGCTACTACACACTTCTCTTCCAACCCAGGCCACCAGACAGCCAGGTCAGCCCTTTCATGTTTATTTAGAAGTAAATATCTACCTTGCCACCGCCGCTCTTCCGGCTTGGCCGTGGCCGAATGGAACGGGAGGATGGCCACTATTGTCATCACGTGCATGGCACCGCATCATTCCTGCCCGGTATCGGAATCGGGGTCCGAATGGTTGGTATGCATTGAAATCTTGTCACCGAGATATATCCTCTCGGTGATTGTCATTATCATCAGCTCTAGAAGTCTGGAAATCTGGAATCGTCATATCGTCGTCACGTCGCTTTTGTCTTCTCCAGCCTCATCTTCTCCTGCCACCTGCTCGAAATACAATCGCCCCCGCCAAATCAATCATTCAGTCATCAACCTCCTTTCCTCGCCCTCGACCTCGACCTCGACCTCGCTTGCCAAGATTCAAGGCACATTGGAGACCTTTCTTGTTGCGTGGCCTTCTTTTGCTTTGCTTTTGGTACCTTGCTTCACACCTGTCGTCAACTTACCCATCCCATTGGTGTCTTTTTTCTTTTGCTTTTTTTTTCTTCGGTGTGCCAGACCTTGGTTGGTCTCCTATTCCCTTTTCAATTTTCCAACCCTTCCCCCAACTTTCCTTTCCTCCCTTCTCCATGTGAATTCTTGGCTCGTCCCCATTATGGCTAGCTGTGCCCAATCGCACCCGTCATCAGTGTCTGACGCCAGTTCCGTAAGTCCCAGCCAGGTAGTCTGCCAAGTCATCCATAGTGTAGTCCGCTTCAACGTTGAGGAAAGGTGATTGAAAGGTAAGCAAGCCGCTCCCGCGCATGTTAAAATCAAAAAATGCCGCGATGGTTGGTTCGAATGTTCGAATGTTCATCTCTTTAAATCGTAAAATCGTAATGTCGTAAATAGCCAGGGGTTGATGCAGGTTTTGTCATGTCTCTCTTTACCAAGATATTTGTTCGTCATCAAATGAGTACGGTGAAAGCAGTCCATGTTTTCCGCGGGTGAGCCCCAGAAAGGTAGAAAATAATTGCTGTGAAGCCTTCATCATGTTTTATATCGACAAGTGGTGGTGGTGGTGGTGGCGGTGGTAGGTCATCTTTGTCTTTCTCTCGTCCGTCCTTCCTGGTCTGCCCTGGTTGTACCTAGCCAATCCCTCAGACCACAGGCACAGTCCAATAGGGTTCAGTGGCAGGTGAAACGGTACGTCGCGGGCCTCGAGCAACGGCCAGTCCGCATGCAACAAGTGCTCAGCCTGAAAGCTTCGGTACTTGCTGCCATCGCCAGCGACACGGCGGTCTCCGGCAACATTGGGGCTGGCGCTGGCGCTGGTCGCTCATGGCCATGGCTTTAGGCCCCATGGCCGTGTTCACTCATAGGACGCAGTAGAGCTGCCGCTGGAGTGCTGACCAGAACGCCGGCTGCGGCTGAGGTGACCGTGCGAGTGCGACGAGTGGGAGTGTGTGGACGCCGTGGACGTGTGGCGGCTGCTGCTCTTCCTGTGCTTGCGATTGGACTCGTCTGCCGGCAGCCCCTGGACAATGCCATTGCGGGCCAGCATGCCACCATTGACGCTGAAGTTCCTGCACACCATGAAGGCACGCATGGCCGCGTTCTCGCGTGCCAGCTCATCCGATTCGTACGCCAGGTCGGTTTGGTACTCGCGGCCGTTGACCAGGACCAGGCACGTGTAGCCACCAGGTTCCCGGTAACACTCGTATGTGGGCTGTTCCCACCCACGCCGCTGGCAGAGGCCTGTAGAAGCCTAAGTTAGCTAAACATATCCCTGGGCTCTGGCTCGTTGAAGAGGGTGTGTTGGAAAAGAAGTGCCCAATCAGCCTGTCCTTGGCCGCCCTGCCCAGCCCAGCCCATCCAGCCCATCCGCCGGCGCCTTCACGGTGCCCATGCGGACCCGGGCTCCGCGTCGGCATCGCAGTATTGCATGCAGATAGATGCCAGGGGCGGATTCCAGGGCGGACGAATGATGGGAGGCAGTCTGCATGGCAACCCAACCACGCCAAAAATACCCAGCCTTATGACAGAAACTGTAGATGAAATGATGCACAGCTCCAGGCACACGGCGGATCGATCGATAGGCGAACGCAATATAAGGCTCCGATCCCAAGCTCTGGGTCGGGGGTCTTGTCCGACCCTCTGTGTGGAGCAGCAGAAACGGGCGGGAGTAGCAAAAGGGGTGTTGCACAGGTACGTTCTCTGCCTGGTGTTTGCAGGGGATCTGAGATCAGATGGATGCATCGTGCTTCCCGGGGTTACTTATCCCCACCCCTAACACAACCGGCCGGAAGAAGGAACTCATAGGATCGTGCCCGCGGAGTGCCAATGGGTGCCTGCAAGGTGCCAATTGAATCCGGCTGCGACTTACTGTCAAGGTATTGCATATAAAATCCGCGCATTTTGGGTGGTTGGGCCTCAATGGCTTGTGAGGCAGAGCGCAGGTCGTGAATCCCCGAGCCGGCAGGCTGGAGGTGAGACTTGAGAAGAACGTCGTCCGGTGCCCCGGCGAGGTGTTCCAAAAGACAGTGCCGGTGAAGGTGCCAACAACAAAACAAAGTCCCCCTTCTGACGGCGGTGGATGAGTACGACGACGGGTTCCAGGTCCGGACTCCTGGCGATGCAATCAGGCCCAACCTAAACGGCAGAGTGGAAGTGGCTAAGCACGCCGACAGAGCGATTGGGTAGGGCAGTAAACCTAACTACCGGACGGGGAATTGGAACGATGCCTGGCTGAATTGTCTGCCGTGTCCAATACTCGGGGCTTTCTGGATGCCTGGGCAGAAATGGGCGAGCTCGATCAAGGAGAGGGGCGAGGATGCGGTGGGTGGTGGTGATAGTGGTGGTGAAGGCAGAGCTACTGTGCTGCTACGTATTCGGGCCTCGAGATGCAGGAGAAGATGAGGCAGCAACGGCGAGACATGTGTGCTTTATTGCAGAAATTCTGATTGTGGTGCGGGGCTCCCTTGAAAACCGGTCCAATTCCCACCTGGAAAAGGAATGACGGCAAGAAAGAGACTAGGAAATAGCATGGGGTTTGAGGGCAAGGTAGGGGAAGGGTTCGACCAGATGCAAGTCGAGAGATGCGGCTCTCAAAGTGTGACCCATCTTGATGTGTTGGCGGTCGTGGTTGCCAGTTGATAGGAAGCGCTGGGAACTAGAGAGCTCCACCAAGACACAAGGGGGTGGCCATCGGATGCAGACAAGGACTAGACACAAAAAGAGAAAAGGGACACGGTGGGTACAAGAGGGAGAAGACCGGGCCAGGAGAGTGTACACACACGAGCGAGCATGTGGGAGTCTACTATGGTAGGGTGGTGACGAAGGGGACTGAGGTTGAGAACAGACAACGGCCACGAGCTTGGCGATGGGGGCATCTCTCCAGTGAGCCCAGTCTCTCGGTTAATCTGAGGAGGTACGTATCCCCTGACGACAGGGAGAGCCGGGCCATGGAGGTGACCGCAACTCTCCCCCACGAGCGTAACCTTGACCGTGGTCTGACGGCACCCCAAGAGACGTGTAGCGCCGGAGGTATCTGAACCAGCAGAGTCACAAGCGCGGTACCGATATCTTGAGGGCTCTTGGGCCTCGCGAGTCCGAGAGAGGAGTCGGGGGGCCATGTCTCTGCTGGGTAGAAGCTCGGTGCGGTGCACAAAGAGAGTGGCCGAGTGATGTGGCAAATGGCACCGTCCCTTGGATTCAACCAATCTCTGCACCTCAATCGACTGCAAGACAGATGCAAACCGAGGGGCCGACGACGTGCGAGAAATTTGCAAAGAGAGAGAAAAGGACTCGACATGGCCCATCTTCCGGCCTGCCAGTTAGATTGGCCGCCATAGAGAATCCGGACCAAGAGCAGGGAAGGGGTATGCCTGGTTCCTGGGGCTCGCCCGTGGTTCGGGTACGGGAGGAGGTACGGAACTGTACATGCACACCCTCCCAGCCTCAGCAATACCCAAGACAGGCGCTTCCACCTGCGCAACATGGCTCGCGTTCTGGAAGGATTTGTTGTGCCTTGCCTACAGCTTACCATGCGGCGAGACGCTGCGTCTCTCGCTGTCCGGAAACGGCTCGAGATTTAAGCTCCGGCCAGGGGGCGGGAGCCATCAACGGGGGTTTCCAGCCCTCCTAGTGGAGCAGGTACTGTGAGCAGGCCTACGATCTGTGTTGACTGGGCGCTGGCGCTTGGCTGCGACCCCTGGGCCTCTGGCCTCTGGGCCTCGGGCGGAGGAGAAATGCTACATGGGGCACCGCGGGGTATCTGCCAGATGCTTCGTATGGCGAGTGGCACGACCGGGCGGCTCACACAGGCGTTGCGACTGCACGCGGTGTAAATCCATACAACTGAAACGGCGTGTCCAGCCAGCAACAACAGCGGGTTGCAAAAGGCCCGCCCCCCTCTCGGAGGCACACAACCGTTGATGTACTGAATCTGAGTCCCGGAAGATAGCCAGGACAAGCTTGGGTGAGCGGACGGCGGCTGGCAAATTACAAGACTGGTGGCGGAGGAAGAATCAGCGCTTGTTTGATGATGGGGCCGGGTTGTGGCAGCCAATCTCAGGGATGGGATCGGGGTTGGTAGGGGCGACTATAAACGAGGAAGAGCCTTGCTTGCACGAGACGAGTCGTACTATGTATGTTTGTACCACACAACATGGGCGTCGGTCGGTAGTCTAGACAGAGAGAGAGGATGAGAAGATATGAGAGGTGGGCCAGGACACCAGAGAGCGGCAGACGGACAGACAGGCTCGAGACAGGCAAGCCGTGCCAGACTGCCGTGGGGAGGAAGTCGGTGAGGCGAAAAGAGAAAAGGCGCGAGCTGGCAGACCCTTGCATGGGCCTGCAGCTGCTGGGACGCCGGTGATTGTACATGGCACACGGCTACTGCGCGGTATAACGCAATCGAACGGTCCAGCAGTCCGGGTCCGATTGACTGTGTGTGTAAGCAGTGTGGCGTGAGGGGAGGGGAGCCGAGCAGGAAGGGAAGGTGAGGTTTGTCGGTTTGACCCATTGACGGACCATTGACGCGGCCACTGACGCCGGCCATTGGCATCCAGACAGTAAGTCGGAAGAGTCGACGGCAGCAAGGCGATTTGTACTGGTAGAGCGGGTCTCGCGCGTGCGAGTGTACTGCGGTGGATGTACTCGAGAAGTCGCAGCAGAGCAGAGCAGAGCAGGCGTTAGCAATGCCACTCATGCAGTGATGAGTTGGCAATGCGGCTTTGAAATTAATCGAGATATCAGAATGTACCGCTCAACGGCTCAAGTAGCGCCGGATTCCATGGAGCGAGGGGCATCGTATCGGTGCTGTATCGCGTCTGTGCTGCGACGCGCAGCCGAGTACCTTGGCAGTACCTGGGGCCGAGGGGGGAACTGTAGGTCTGTACATGGCAGACTGGTCAGTCCCCAAGCCCCAACAGCAACGGGACAGCAGAAGCAGCCAGTGCATACTGCTATTCTCCGCCAGCGTGGTCCTGGTGTAAGGGTGTGGGGCTGTTTGCAGATGCCCTGTTTTGAGTATTCAAGGTCGAGTGTCGAGTGTTTAGTCTTGTCCTGGGCCCTGCTCGAGTGTCGAGCCCCGAGCCTCGAGCCCTGAGTCTTGACATTGACAAGTGGTTCAGATCTGGATCCGATCGGCCATGGGTCCTAGCCTTGGGGGTGGGAGGGGACCATCTGTGGAGCAAGACGCCGCGCCGAGGGATGGGAATGATTCGGAAAAAGGAGGGGCACATAGGCAGGCTGACGAGCAATGAGATGTCAGAGGCAGGCATCGGAGGCATTCAGAGGCAGGCTGGGCACACAACACACAGCACCAGCACACTGGCAAGGAAGTGGAAGTGGGGCACGGACCAGTTCGAAGGATCAATTCTTAGGCCGAGCGAGGCCAGCTGCGATGGTGATTGGCCAATTGGCCGAGCTACATTTTGCTCGCAGGTGCTGACGGGGGTTCGAGTTGCACGACACACACACGGTAATGAACGGCAATGAGGTGAATGGGGCTGGGTAGGGTTTACGTGAATTGAAGTGAAGTGAAGTGGCATGACGTGATGCGAAACAAAGCGAAGCTATGCAATTATGATACAGGAGATCGTCCTTTGCTGCCTTCTGTGGCCGTCGGTCGAGTCGTCGGTCGAGTCGAGGGTCGATGTGTGTGTAAGAGAGTGTGTGATGTGTGAGAGAGAGCGTGAGTGTCTGGTGTGTCAAGTGTGGTACGGAGGTACATCGGTACGTTACCAGGCACGGAGCCGACTACTGTTCGCACGCTAACAGCAGATAGAACCTTGCTCTCCATGTGGCCCAAGCGCCAAACTCCGTCCTTCCCTCTTGCATTGTCCCTGGTCTGTTCTGGCTGTCCACCACATCGAACAATCTACAATCACTACAGCATCTATTTACATGGTACAGTATAACGGCTCTCCTTTGCGGCCGGTTGCTTTGATTTCCAACCTTCAAGATGTGTGTAACTAATTCGAGGTTGGCCAGGTCGGTGAAGGTCCAGTGTGATGTGGCGAGCTGCTGCCACCCGTCCGTCATTATGCAACCCATGACCAACAACAACACCAGGCTGGACTCGACCTCCTCGTCGGACTCGACCATCTGGCCAACCAGCAAGAGCCAGCCTCACTACCGAGTGCTGCTGCTCCTGATGCCTTCTTGTTGCCTGTTGCATCATCTCCTCTGGTTCCGACGCAGGCTGCCCTCTGGTGGCGGACGAGCCTGCTCCTCTCATGCAGCCTGCAGTCCGAGTCCAGTCCACCACGTCAATGGCAATCAACCTGCCAACGTCATACTGCATGCATCAGGACTCGAGTCGAGGTTGACAAGGCCACACCCTCTGCGCTTGCACGTGCAAAGCCTGTGTATGTGTGTGTGTGTGTGTGCGTGTGTGTGTGAGTGTGAGTGTGAGTGTGTGTGTAAGCGTGCGGGCCTGTGTGAGGGCGACCACGCTGCTGCTACTGCTCCGGAAGCTGCCACGAGGTGTCCCACAAAGATCGAAACAACCCTTGCACGACATTCTGTACTCCCTATCCCTAATGGTGGATTGCTCTTGCAGTCCGTCTCAGATGCATCTGAGTCAACAACCATTGCTGGATGCAGCCCTCTCCAGCTCCAGTCCAGTTCTTCTGCTCGGCATGTCTCTGGGCCCCTAGCCCCCTTCCCCCCTCTTCATTTTCTCTCTCACTCTCTCTCCCTCTCGCTCATAGAGATACTTTCTGCTTCCATCCATACATCCTTCTCGTGCATGTAGACTACCTAAGACCCGCGCCCACCACCGGGAACAGCCATTCGCGTGATCATCTGATATCTGACTGCATAGTACGTACATGAACAACACCAGCATGGACACGTCAACCCATGAGGCCCGTTTTCGAGGCCCAGGAGGGTGTGCCTCTGTATTGCCGGAGGCGTTCTTTCCATCATCTTCGGCATCAGACTCCAGCGTCCCACGATGATCCCAAGCAGCCTCTCTGGGCCCGGTCCCTGCATACTCTCCGCCTTCCTGGTTCTTCCTCGAACCCAGCCAGGTCGTAGGTCGAGTGCGATGCAATCTGCAATGCATCGTCAGAACTTCTGCAAGAGGCCCAAAAGGACAGCAGCAGCATTTCGCCGCCTGCTTGGCCTGCCACTGGCGAGGCTGTGATTGGCAATGTCTCCTCAGACTTCTCTCATCGTGCATTCCATGGAACCCGTATCTCTCAAATGCCGCGATTCGGGGACCCATCAATCCTCCCCCCTCGGAGATTGGGTGTTCTCAATCCACGCTCGCCGCACCCTCCAGAAGTCACGTCTATCTCGCTGACCCCCGGGCCCCCGGTATAGTTCATGCGCATATGTTGTACTGTTGGGCGAAGGAGGTTGTCCTTTCAGGACAGGGTTTACGGGATTGACAGCTACTAGTTCCTCTTCTCACACTTCGGCCGGACCAATTTCGACCGGGATCCCAAGAACTCTAGCTTCATAGTACTGTATTGAACACAGGTTGGCCGGGCCAATCAGTCTCTTGGTCCGTTGAACATACATATGCTGAATTGACAGAACTTCGTCTCCCTAGTTCTCCCATGGCTCCGCCTTTAACTCAGCCCATTGACATGCAGCCCGTGCTCTATCCTAGTCAACGTTACTCCCGAGAGACAAGTCAGACGAGTGCATTATTACATGCCTTGCCTCTATGTCGTCGCCTAGCATCGCCACGTGACATTCAAAACCACATGCTGTGTCATGGACAAACGTGGCCGTTCAGATGTACGATCTGGAGCAAGCTTCAGACCGTTGCTCCGATTCGCCCTACACAGATATCATATGTCTGACCCGTCAAAGGTTGCTGCGGTAGAGGGAAAAAAAACGGGTGACATTCGCCTGCCTTGGCTCGCAGCGGGTGGGATATTCTAGAACCCTGTCTTCGCGTCGAAGTACCGCTTTATATCCGCGACGCAGCCGACCGGAAGTGCATAGAGCGGGTGCAACGGCTCAAGGCGATCTTGCTCGTCAAACACCTGTGCTTCGTCGAGGTACGGCGTAACAGACCACGACGTAGTCAGGTAAGGCTGCTCGCCCACACCGAGCCCCGGACTGCCCGCGTCCCCTGCAGTGGACGCGGTGGCGTTAGTGCCAGGAGCTTCCGTGTTGACCAGCTCCGACTTGTGCTGTGCGGAGCTGAGGCCCGCAAGGACGTAGCATGTGTGATACCCATCCGAGGGACTATGAGATCGAGTCAGGAGGTTGTCGACACGTCACTAGAGAGTTCATGCCAGCAAGGCTCCTACTTACCGGCTGGGCTTGTCTCGCAGGCCACCGCGTTTGCTCTGGTCCTGGCAGCAACACATGATGTAGCGAATTAACCCTTCTCGGCTGTACAAGCTCCGGCCGTGGAGAGGGAGCTTGTGTTTGTGACCAGGCTGTTCATCTCCTCCCAGCGGCGGTACGTGGTCGCCGCGGTCTCCTGCGAGCGCAGCCTCGATCAGCGGCCAGCACCCGCCGACCCAATGGCTGTAGCATCCATCCACAAGCTTGTTAGTGCGACCAGAAAATCCACCCTCTGGAGCGTACTGGCGCGAGGACAGCCAAGAGATGAGTCGTGGAACATCAAGGTATCTGAGCAGCACCCGCGGCGAAGTGTCAGCCAGCATGCGCAGCTTCTTGTCATCGTTTGACTGGCCGGGCGAGGAAGGGGGACCGGCGTGACCACCATCCCGAAGCTCCTGCCTGCCTGTTTAGAGGTTGCTTACCTCGGAATGATGCGGTCGGGAGAGTCCAGAATGGCGAGACAGCCTAGCGCACAAAAGGCGTATGCACCATGTGCTTCAGCATCCGGATGGGCCGATATTCCTCCCTCAAATGTTTGGCCTGGAAAGGTTAGCAACAACTTGCTCGTGGCTCAGGGAGGGGGCCAGACCGCGGAGGGACTTGTGTGTACATACATCTCTGCACGTACTCAGGCAGCTTTGTGAACAGCGTGGGATGATCGGGGGTCCATGCCGGGGACTCGGGGGTCAAATCCGTCGGGAGGTTCAGTAGGGACACCACGACCGCTGCGCAATATGCGCCTCTATCCTCGAACCTTAGACTCAAGCGGACGATGAGAGGTGGTGAGCGAGTGGTTCCCTTACCTGATGTCCACCTCTCCACCAACAGCCATCTGGAACCCCCCGCTTGGCTGCTTCAGGGAGCAGAGCCACTTCCACATAGCCCGCCTGTCAACGACCTCATACACACTGTCGCCTCCCACAAGAGCCAGGGACAGAACCATAGCGTAGGTAGTTGCCAGGTGTGACATCTGACCGTTGCCACCGCCGAAGCCACCTGTGTCGTTCTGCATGGAACGCGCCGTGTCGATCAAGGCGGCCCGGTAGGAGGACACATCCTCACCCAAGAGACTCAGCCCATTCAGGGACCAGGAGAGAAACCAGGGCCGGCTTGCGTCTGCAGCGATGAAGGGGGATGGGAGTTTCCCCAGCTGCTTGTGTAGAAACTTAATGTGCCTCTCCCGGTCGAGATGAGGCACGCCGTAGTCATTGCAGTCGTCGTGCTTCTCCCCTGAAAGGAACGGCAGGCAGAGGCTCACCGTCTCGTCCTGGGCTACAGTCGTTGTTGACTGCAGCTCATCTCTAACGGGAGGCAGCGATGTGAAGAGGTCGGGAATCATGGTGGCGACACGTGCGCCGGTTGATGCGTCGATAACTCGGTCGGGCGTAGTGGCTGCGGCCGTCCTGCGCTGGCTGTCTTTGGCCTGCAAGATGGACGCAACAACAGCTCTGCCTGGGAAGATGACACGATTTCGAGTGCCTTTGTTTCTTGTGCGGGATTTCATCACACAAAAGCAGGAGAGAGCGCAGGACTTGAGGTGCGAGGGGGTTGAGAGGAGGGGCCAGAGCCGGAGCCCGCTGGGGAGCGTTCCAGTGCTGGGCCGAGTCTCAATCACAACCGCACACGCCTTGAATTCCGCTGCCTCGATATTGTCCTCCTGTGAACAATACCAACGCTGCTTCTGCCGACGACGGCTTGATTGGCTAGGTCATGAGAGCCACAGCTGGCGATTGACGTTGGCTTGGGTGATGGATGGATGAGTCAAATTTTGTGAGCTTCATTGCGGTGGTTGGAATCTTGCTGATCTGACGACAGGCAAAAGAGCTTTGGGTCATGTTTGACCGTGCAAGCCGCCCTTTGACCTCTTGGCTGTCGACTTGTTCAAGTCGATTCAATGCGCATTGCTATCGGCCAGACCTGGCGAGTGCCAGATTCTGAAGTGCACTTCTTTGTTTACTCGCATTGTCTATTCCCTCCCTCAAACTGAGGTTGGCTTCCCAAGGGTGGCCATGGCCAGCCTTGCACTCAGGCCGCCTGGCGTCCAACTCCACATGCTCAACCTTCGAGCATGTCATCGGCATGGGAGGAAGCATGGCCTGGCAACATATGCCATGATTATCATCGCTCGATCCAGGAATGGACTGGAGCTGGACTTATACGAGGGGCGAACAGCCCCTGGGAGATCCGGGGACCCCGAGAAGCAGCACGATCGCAACGCGGCCCGACACCACTTGCAGGCAGTCCGACCAGGATCGCAAGATCCTCCAGCACAAATATGAAGGCTCAAAGGCTCAGGGTACACAGTATGTTTATTTCATGCACGGAAAACGGGGCTGGGACTGGGTGCTCTGGACGAACGGCCGCAGCGACAGCAACACCGAGCCTACACATCCGACAAGCCGGCTGGCGGCTCTGGTGAGGGAGGCCTTGTGAAAGCCACTCTCTCAACTCGTGGCAGAGTGTCTGGGTGCCTCTGTTGGCCATCACAGTCAGTCTGGCTTCTCCCTGCCTACTCATCCACCCCGCTGACCCGAACCTCGCCAGACGCAATTACTCTGGCCTTCCAAGACACCTCTCACTGAGCCGCGGGAAGCCACTGAGGCCTGGGTGTTCGCAGATGCCGAAGGGGCTCCTCATGGACCCGGAAAAAGCCCGCAACGGGATCGGCGCAAAGTGGGCATCCCCAGCGCCGCCTACCGCTGTGCTCAAAAACGAGCCCCGAACGGCCCACGATGCGAGGCAAGAGCAGACTGGGATGGGCCCCGGTTGATGTCAGATCCCATGTTGTCTTCAGGCGCCAGCATGACTAGCAAGACCGGAATGCCATCTATCGTGCGCTCTGTCGAGGACATCCAGCAGTCGGCGGCACACGGCCCTGGCGAGGCAGTTGGTGTTACGATGATTCTGTCCTGCAACCCTGGGTGGTGGCCAGGCATGCAGGCACGCACGCAGAAAGGCAGGTTCACTGGGCAGCAAAGGCCCTTGCGTCTTTCGCTGCAGCACGCCACGAGTCCGACTGCTACTTCCCGAATCCGGGCATGTCTTGTTTCGTCGCCTTTGGCGACACTGACAGCCACCAGCCTGCCATGAATGCACGAGCATGGCGTTCCCTTGACCGCCGTTCGGCCTGAATTCTCGGGAGGCAAATTTGACTTTTATGAGCCACCGACAGATGTGACGGGGCCTTTAGATGCAAATTTCCGACGTCCGGCATTCCCAATGTCATCTCCCAAGGCGCTTAGAGTCTATTACTCGAAGGCGGAAATGCGTAGGTCCGCCTATGTGCGTGTGTGTGTCTTGTTTGAAGCAGATCTACTGTACCATCCACAGTAGCCGAAACTCACCGTTTGTCAAGCGCTGGGCCGACGTCGAGAACCAGGCCAGGCCAGGCCAGGCACAAGAACAGGCCTCGGGAACGATGAGACGATCTGGATCACCAGATCACGCAAGAAGCTGCAACCATGCCATGGCCCATGGGCCACCGTGGGCGACTGAGTCCAGATGTTCCAGCAGCACGGCCTGCCTGCCAGCCAGCCAGGCCAGCCAGGCCCAGCATGGGCGTCACGCTGGGCCCCGTAGACTAAGAAGGGGGAAGGCAAAAAAATTCTCCCTCACCCCTGAGACTGCACCTGCAGATACTCATGGCTTGCAGAAAGACATGCAGCAGAGAGGGTCCAGAGTTCAATGCCTTGGCTGCACGATATCAAAAAGAGGCACGCTATCGCAGCCTGCAGCCTGCCAGCAACCGATATTGTCGTCGAGGCACGAGGCAGCATCAGCTCAGCATCATGATAGTCTCAGCAGCAGGGTTCACCCCGTCCAGCGAGTCGTCTGTTCCAACTTGTCCCGCTTCGGCACGTATGGTGTAGTCACTGTGCATGTACTAGTAGATCGGCCATGGATGGGGAGAGGATTGTCCGCAGGTGCTCAGACCTCGGGACCCTCACCTTGTTCCTTGTCCCAGACCAATTGATGAGACGTGCGCGGCAAGCGAGGACGGAACACCAGCTCTATGTGGTTTTGTACCTGTAGGGTCGCAATCTCTTAAAAACTCAATGGCAACCGCAGCACGGTAGTCTACCGCTCAAGAATCCCATATTCCATCCATCAGGGGTCCCTGGGAACCGTCGATTACCGTCAGCGGCGTATCCTGCCGCCTACAGCCGTCACTTAGATACTTGCTAAGTAGTGCTCTGCTAGTATAGCAGAGCGTACCCCTGATAGCGTGGGCCCCCTTTTGCGTGCTTTAATGTACCTATCTAGATCTGCGTGCAGGAAGGGCGAGCTCCTCGACCTTGCCAACTTGCCTAGTAGACGGTAGACTATCAACTGCCTTAGAGCCTGGACATGTGTTAGTCCCGTGACGGCGGGGCCCCGGGACCTTGGTCGACTAGCCAGCGAGCCCAGTTCCCATGGAAAAAAGCCACCGGTAGGCAGCGGGTAAACGGCGGTCAGTTACAACGATGGCCTCAACCTAGGGTAGTGCCCAGCTTGAACCCAGAGCCCGGGCCATCACGGTGTTTCGTCGCCTGCAGACCATCAGGAATGGATTGATCTCCGGCCCCGGGATGAGGCTCATCGTCTCCCAGCAGTCGATTGCGAATGGGGCAACACGACGCGAAGATGCCCCTCCTGCACTGCAGCGCCAGCATCGCAACTCCACCAACCTATGGAGCAGCATGCATCCCAAATCCCTGAGCCTCATCGTCCGATCCAATTGCCCCATTTCCTATTCCAAGGCGCCGACCATGTCCTGCCGAACCAGGACAGCTGGATCGGCCTGGGCAGCTGGCAGCCTGGCCGGGCGAGGTACGATGGCTAGGTATGATGCCGCCGCCAGGTATGATGGAGCGCGCACCGGGGTAGAGAGGCTCCATTGCTGCGCCATTCCTCCGTGGTATAGCGCCTCGCTGGGCCCGGTTCAAGCTCTCGGAGGAGGGCAGACGTCAGGGAAGAAAGAGGGGACTCGGAAGCAGGGTCCTCACTGAACTTAATAAAGGGACGTGGGTCAGGGTTGTTGGGCCCTGGGCCTGCGGCTGGTCTTCCAGTCTTCTCAGAGCCGTCTGGACGCCAACGCACGGCACGGTGATGCGCACGGGACTTACCTGTTAGGGCCTGGTACAGCGGCGTTGTGGGCCATGGGTTTGGGCGAGTGCGTGGGCGTGGGCGTGGGCGAGGGCGTGGGGAAGAAAAGGATGGCTGACAGCGCAGGGGGGGCAAGCAGGGCTCGCCGTCTCTCCGTCCAACGAATAGCTGCCACGCAGCATGCGCGTCCAGCCTCTGGCCACTCAACGACCAAGACGAACCGTCGTGGTCGCTCGCCATGCAGCCCGGCAGGCCAATCTGGACTGAGCAATGATACGATGCGAATGAAGCGAATGCACTGGTCCTGCACGCCCCGAGACTTGCCGTCTCTACCTCACCCACCCGGCTCTCCCACTGTGCCGCTACATTGCCTCCCAGTTTTCGGGCGGGGTTGCTCGTTAGAGGAACACAGAGAGGAGGAACCGCATTTGTGTGCGAGAGAGTGACAGTGAGAGAGTGAGAGAGAGAACACCTACAGTCACAGTAGATACTGTGCTGTTATGCAACTCACATGTTCCGTTGCACTGGACCCAGCTTCGGACCCAGCCTCGGAGCCATGGCAAGCCAGATTTGGCAAAGCGATGCTGGGTGATGAGGGCCATTTTCGGAAGTACTGTATGGCTTCCTAACAGTACCACAATGCCTGAATGCCCATTGTGCACATGCCGTCTTGCAGGAGCAGGAGCAGGACAACACGATGCCTCACTCCACAGATCCACCCTCGAACGGAGACGTGCGCAAGGCAAAAACCCGCATGGCCAGTTCGCTTCTCGATGGATCCCTCAGCCAGCAACGAGGATGGAAGTAACACGAGACGTGCACGATCATCAATGAGCAGGTTCCCTGACGCAACGTCGCCGTGGATGCACGTTGGTTGGCAGAATCCTTTTTGTGCTCAACCAACAAGAACGTGTGGCATTCAGGGACCCGCGAGAGAGGAGAGAAAGTGGCTGTCGGCGCACGAGCACCCTACCTGCGCTGTCCGGCCAGTCCTGCAGTTCCTACCAGTCCAGTGTCCCCTCCCCATTTGCGTGGGTATTCACCCTTGGAAACATGATCGACTTTGGGCAACCCCAACGTCGTCAACTGATCTACCGGCATCGGCTGGCGCCGCAATCTGAAATCCAGTGTCAGACCTTAATCAACAACGGTTTTCCCCTCGCAAGATTCTAGGTGATCCTGTCTTGTGCAATCATCCTCATCATCGACCTCGTCCTCATCCGCAGGGTGTCACAGGGTGGCAACAGATTGCGAGACGACCATCTTCGTTTGGATGTACTGTGGAGGGTTGTGCCGACAGTGTCTCAAAGAATCAGCACTATTAACGCGGGTGGGATGGCAGCATTACTAAGATCAGAGACCATGAACCCACCACCCGTCCCATCCCAGCCCGTCAGTCCATGAGCAGGGCCTCGTGGGCAGCATGGCAGCTGAGATGGTGAGTTGCTTTGTGATCTGCTGCTTCTTCTTCTCTGGCCATGCATGTAGTATCTGCCCGACTTCCTGTGGACGGCGTCGTCCAAATGGTTACCAACCAACTCACAATCTCTTGCAACCTCGGGTTCTTTTATCCAACAAAGGTCGTCGTTGGGGTTTCAGAAGACCTGATCCGCCGGCTCAGATGACTGCTGGGTGGTATGTTGACATGTTCATGCTGCTCAAATCCTGTTTCGGCGGCAGGCACGACAATCAGAGAGCCCCCAGTCTGGGGTGACGGGCCAAGCTCGTCTCTGCTCGCCCTGGCTTTGGCTTGCCTCGACAGAAGTCTCGTGGACAGTGCGAAGAGAGTATCCGCGATGTCCTCTCCGCCCTCCACGGATCCGTACGTGGCTTGGTGCTGTGGGCGTCCCGGCCTCCGATTTTGGGTGGAGCCGGCACCAGGTCGTGTACAGACTATTGTACCAGTTTATCAGCCTACCCAGTCCATAGACTACCATACTGCGTCGGGATTGAGGAGCAGGCCCGGACTCTGGGCTCTGCAACGGGCACCAATCAATCCGTCTCTGGGGCCAGCAGACCCCGGCAAGGTGGCTCAAAGTCCCTTCTGCCCCAGAGAATGCGAGAAGAGACTTTCTCGAAGCTGTGGAGACGGCACCCTTGTCTGATTCATGTCGAGGCTGGGATTGGCCGTGCTACTAGTGCTGCATGCTCACCGCTTCTTCAACGACCAGAGACGAGAGTGATGTGCGGGACTTGAGCGTCCCCATTGCAACAGAAACCAGCGCCAGAACGAACCACAGCAGACGCAGGCGCAGACGCAAGACGCAGACACGGCAGCACTGCAGCAGGGAGGGGACGCGAGGAGAGAATCAGTCTTGTTCTGACCTTCTCGGATCCATCTTCTGTCCTGGTCTCTCTTTTCTCCTCTTGTCACGTTGTCTTGCTCTCTTCTACAACCCTACCCAAAGACCGAGGACATCGCACATTGCGTAAAGCTCGGCATTGTTGTGTCTTGACCTTGACAGACAGACAAGAACAGCCCAACCTTGACTTGAGAGACCGCACTCCCACCCCCCTCGTGCTCGGCTCTCCTCCCTCCTCACATCCTATCAAGGGTATACCGAGTTTCTCCCACCTTAGCCGCTCTGCTTTAATCGTCCATCTGCCCAGGTTCCAGGTCCAGGTCAACGGTTGCTCGCGCAGCTCATGACCCTTCCTTGACATCTTTCCGGTCCTCCCCCTCGAGGCCTTCTTGAAAGAGCGGTGTCCTGACTCCGCGCCAAAAGGCACACCACAGTACAATACTATCGAGCATCGCAGTCCCTTTTTCAATCCGCCTGCCCCCTCCTCCGCCGTCTTGACTCCTGAAATCCGGCAGTCATGACATTTGATTTCAGCGCCGGCCAGGCAGGAGAGGCTGCTTTGCTGGAACAGCTCGGGTACGACCCACGGGAACGATACGCAACCTTCACCACCACCGGAGTCTCACAAAATTCGATACCCGCCGCCGCGTCGACCGCCATGGTCCAGCAGCACAGCCGCCAGAGCCCCTCGGGGAACTGGCAGATGCCTCTAGACATGGCCACCGCCGCCGCCGCCGGCGTGTCTCCCGTCTCAATGCACTCCCCCAACACCCACACCGTCGCCGCCTCGTCACCGGAAGAGCAACAGGCACAATCGCCCATCGGGCAGTCTCCTATAGGGCATCACAGCTCGACCGCTTCCAGCCCGCATCAGCAGCAGCTGTCGCCCCAGGCCCCCTACACCACGGCTGCTCTCCCCCACGCACCGTCCCTTATCGCAGATTGGACTTTCCAGCAACAGCAGATGCAGCCTCAGCCGCAGGATCTGTCCCAGTTCATCCAGGACTCGTCCGCCATGATCAGCTTCAACCCCTTCCTGGCGAACCTACAACCCTCGCCCATCGGCTATCTTCCTGCGAGCACGCAAGCTGCTCTGGGTGCCAGCATGCAGCAGACGGATCCCACCACCTTTCAGATGTCACCTGTCGAGGAAGGCGCCCAGCCGATGCCGTGGGATATGAGCACCACCAACATGAGCACAGGCATGGCCAACTGGCAGGATTTTGAGGCGGCTATGCATATGCCGGCCGATGGTCTCCCCAGAGTGGGCAGCATGGGCAGCAATTCCCCCACCGGCACTTACCTCGAGGTCTTGTCTCTGGGTTCTGGAAGCGATAATGGATGGGCCATGGTTGATATGTATCACCCCAACTTCGACTCGTTCTCCCAGACGCAGCAGGCCCAGAATGTCTTCAACCCCGGACAGACGCTCCACTTGCGAACCAACTCCGACTCGTCTCAGTCAGATGGCACTTCGTTAGAGTTCGGCAGTTACGAAGAGGTCCCGTTCCCCTACTCGCCATTCTCGCCTGGATCCGACTCGTATGCCGAGAACTCCAACAACAACCACCGCAATTGCTTCCATGGAGACAGCCACCACCATCATTCACATGACCTAATCAGCCCTGCCGCCGCCGCCACCCCTGTCCCCATCAAGACCACGCCCAGCAGTCGATCGAGCCCGTCCAGTGGCTCTGGGGTCGGCTCTATCAATGGCCAGACTTCTTCTGTCTCTCCCCCAGCGAGGAAAACCACGGCTCCCAGGAAGAGCCCCATCGCCAAGCCAAGCCAAGCCAAGGCGGTCATTCGAAGGACATCGAACGGCAAGAAAGACGGCAGTGGTGAGAAGAAGGTGGGCAGGCGCAGGGGGCCTCTGCTGCCCGAGCAGCGGAAGCAGGCTAGCGAGATCAGGAAGCTGCGGGCCTGCTTGCGATGCAAGTTCCTCAAGAAGACCTGTGACAAGGGTGAGCCTTGCGCTGGGTGCCAGCCTTCTCATGCTCGTCTCTGGCAAGTGCCATGTACCCGTATCGACATCAAGGATATTGGCTTCTTCATGAAGGACTGGAAGGCCGACTACGAGCGCCATCTTGATCGTGGTGTCTCCGTTTACAACGTCAAAGGCTTTGCCCAGAAGGAGACACTCATGTGGATCACGCACGGCTATGGTTTCTGCCTTCCCGTCATGGTTCGTGAGGTCTTTGTTGCGGATGAGAGCTGCTTCCAGGTCGATTGGGTTGAGTCCCATCTTGAAGACCAGGAGCCGATAGACTTCGAGATAAGAACCGAGAAGCTGGACGTCGGTCGGGATGGTGTGTCCATGGAGGCTTTGTCCGAATACCTCGACAAGCACATCGACCAGTCGTTCGAGACCTTCATCGACGACCACTTTGAGGGCACGCCGTTCATCACCGAGATCCTCAAGACTGCCCATCGCTTCTACGTAAAAGAGAGGATGCCAGTCATCCGCAAAGCACTGAAGCTTGTGTTGGCCTACAACCTCACACTGCACATCACCATGGTGGAGCAGCAAGGCTCCGAGGAGCAGTTGGATGGCACGATCGACGACGAGGACTCTAAGTACTTCGGCAAGGTTGTCGCACCTGTCATGATCAACTTCCAGATCAAGTGTGCCATGGCCGACATGTGGCGCGAGCTGCAGAAGGACATCCTGGAGGAGCTCTCGGCGCTCTACTCTAGTGTCTACAGCGGAGACCGCCTGAAGAACTGGCCGACGATCTTCATGCTGGCGTCGATCCTCCTGGCTGTCTGGGAGGAGATGCAGTTCGACTGCCACTACCGCGTCCCTGACCCCGTCGCCGTCAACAAGTTCTGCAGCGACATGGAGACGATCCCCGTCGGCGTCATCGTCGGCCTCTTCCACGCCATCTCCCAGAAGCTGCCCGCCTTCACCGAGTGGGACACGCGGAGGCACGGCCAGCTGCTCAACAACAACCCGGCAGTCTGTGAAGCCATGACTGAAGTTCGACAGCATGTTATGAAGCATGGTAGGTCTCATCTGCAAAGCCCCACCCGTCTCTTTCCAAAGGTACTTCGGACAAGATCGCTAACGTTATCTACAGAGGCATACCTGAGGACACGGCCAGACACCAAGTTCGACAGGGATGATTTCGACTCGTTGTCGAACAAGTTCCTGTCCAAGTTGGTCATTCGCTCCAACTAAACAGGCTCAATTCGCCACTGTTTCTCAGTAAATTTTATCACATCAGGTGTGCAGGATCTGTGACGGAAGTGAGGGTTTGGGAGGCGGGGAGGCAATATTTCCTTGGGTGGTTGATGGATTTCATTTCCTTGATGGGCATTTCAAGCGAGGGCGTTTCTGCGATTTACTACTGATTTTTGTTTTATCTGATTTGCTGCGAAATCTTTCACTCGGCCGGTCACCGCCACAATTGCGACGACATGACGCTCAGCTCACGCGCCGGAAGCACACGCTTACGACCACTTGACGACACGAACGACTTTGTACGACTGAAATCTTTGTTCCCCGCCATCGGGGGTCGGATCAAAAAACTTATGATGAAGAAGGAGAAGGCTCGTCGGCGCGACCTCAGACGGCATAGATATGTGCACAGCAGCATCGGAAAATGGCGTTCGTTATGACAGGCTCATGCCTCGAACGACATGATGGCAATATTATTTACAGTACACTTCTCACCCTCGCGGTTTTCTTCTGCGCAACAGGGATGGCATGGGACGATACATGAGCCCACCAGAAAGGGCTGCCTGTAGCTGGTTCCTCGCGGGACAGCGCCTTTGTCCAGTTCCAATGGGGTCAATCAAAATGTTGTGTAGCTATCTACTAGAGAACAATAAGAGTCTTTTCATACTGAATCCAGGCACAATGTGAGCCAATAGCGTCCCAAACAGGCAGTGAACACGAGAGAGCAGGGCAGGGCAGGGCAGGGCGAGCTCGGCAATCTGTCCCTCTCGTCCGCGCCTCTAGACCACATAAGAGTAGGGACTACCGGGCGCTCACCGCTACTGGGCGCGGACATGCTGGTGTCCTGTTCTGGGTGACTTGCAGCACACCTGCAGGAGGACGGAGGGCTCATTAACCCCCCGGCTGGGTTTGGGAGGGGGGGATGGTTGTATTCAAAAGAACTGCAGTAGTGGTGTGCAGGCGTGAAAGCGCGACTCATGGGTTCATACCACACAGTATTGTGTTCATCCGGAGGCGGTTCGAGCTCATTTCATGCACCGTCATCTTTGTGCAGAGGGATAAGCTTACTTTGCTGCAGTGCGTAAGCTTGTTCCGAATCCGTCTCTGCGTAAGGCAGCACACGGGCCTGGAGGTCGCCGCTCTCAACGGCCCTCAGAAGATAAGATGGTGGAGGGTATCTCTGGGTTGTTAGGTTGGATGGCGGCGGTTACCGATATACCTGGAAAATGAGCATGAATTGAATGCTACCTACCACGACAGTTTGCTTTGGTTGTGGTTGAATCTCGATTGATATCAGACAAGCGGACCTGATGACAGCAGGGCCCTTGGTGCCTCGCCCCCAGCCTTGGCCCCGATTCTCATTGGGCTCAGTTGATATGAGCGCGTAGCTGTGGTAGACAGTTGGTCTGGAATAATAATTGCTGCTGTCAGGAACGAGTGAGGCCCACGCATGGCATACGATGACAGCAGTTCCCACTTGAGGTTCGCCGTGATCAGTGGGGCCAGGGGGGCCGCGATGGGGACATGAGCCGGCTTGCCAGCCAGCATGCCAGCCAGCTTGCCAGCCCATCTCAACCCTGACACCAGGACGTGACGTCGGTCGGGATTGCCGGGACTGGCCTGGCAAACCCCATGTTCACCTCAGGTTGACGTCCCACGGAACGATACGCCACGGTTGAGCATGTCTTTCTGTGTGCTTGAATGAAGCCTTCGCGCGATGGTGCAGCTGTGAACATTTGAAGCAAGTAGTCTGGCCCATCTTTAGTGACAGTCTGCCTCCCAGCAAAGTAGGGAGGGCGTGGGGCACCTGGACACATACTATAGCAACGTGCGCAGTGAGCTGTCACTGCGTAGATAGGCGGTCTCGGGCAGTTCAGGGTGCGTTGAGCGGGTTCCCATGTGACAGAACGGCAGTGACGCAATGCCTGGTCCCGTTGGCACCTCACCTCGCCTCTCGTGAGCGAGCAAATCACTCACTCACTCACTGAATCACTCGCCTTCGGTCTATAGTATATAGTATGGTATATGTAATTCAGTCAAGTGCGGAATCGACTACCACGTTCTAGATTCCCAGTCTAGTCCTACACGTGTGGGTTGCTACATTCATCAGTCATTCCTCTGCTCCTTCGCCTCCAGCCTCCTGCTGGGCCAAGCTTCGCTGATGAATCACGCGGGCGAAACCGCTGCTGTCGTGCCTGCCTTTTCATTGGCCCTTCCTTTCCTTTATCTGCCTGTCAGCCCCACTTCCCTGCCCAATATGGCCTAGTTTGTCTTGCCTCTGGCCATGTCGGCCTGTCTCTGCCCCACCACTTTAAGGCAGGAACCAGCGACAGGGGCCTGTTCCTCCGCTTTCCACCAGCGTCTCTACTCCTGCTCCCTCCTGCTTCCGCGCCTGCGCCTTGCTTGCAACTGCGCTGCACAGCCGTTTGCCTCTCCCCCCTCCTATTTAAACCATCCTTCCCCAAACGCCACCCAGCCTTGCATCTTCCTACCTTCACACCACAACAACCTCATCATCGACGGCAGTTAACCATCGTCTTTGTCAGTCAAGCTCATCAACATCAACGACAACAACAACTCCCATCACATCAAGTCATCTCCATTTCATCACCACAGTCACCATGCAGATCTTCGTCAAGACCCTCACCGGCAAGACCATCACCCTCGAGGTTGAGTCTTCCGACACCATCGACAACGTCAAGTCCAAGATTCAGGACAAGGAGGGCATTCCCCCAGACCAGCAGCGCTTGATCTTCGCCGGCAAGCAACTCGAGGACGGCCGCACCCTCTCCGACTACAATATCCAGAAGGAGTCCACCCTCCACCTCGTCCTCCGTCTGCGTGGCGGTATGCAGATCTTCGTCAAGACCCTCACCGGCAAGACCATCACTCTCGAGGTTGAGTCTTCCGACACTATCGACAACGTCAAGTCCAAGATTCAGGACAAGGAGGGTATTCCTCCTGACCAGCAGCGTCTGATCTTTGCTGGAAAGCAGCTTGAGGACGGCCGTACACTCTCCGACTACAACATTCAGAAGGAGTCTACTCTCCACCTGGTTCTTCGCCTCCGTGGTGGTATGCAGATCTTTGTCAAGACCTTGACGGGAAAGACGATTACACTGGAGGTCGAATCATCGGATACGATTGACAACGTCAAGTCAAAGATTCAAGACAAGGAGGGTATTCCACCAGACCAGCAGCGACTCATTTTCGCTGGAAAGCAGTTGGAAGATGGCCGGACTCTGTCTGACTACAACATTCAGAAGGAGTCGACGCTGCACTTGGTGCTCCGTCTTCGTGGAGGCCAGTAGGTGATGCAGTCAGCTCATTTACATCATGACGGCACACGCAGGGAGCGGTCGGCAGGCGGTGACGGATTTGGCACTGAGAGAGGGGCAGCTAGCGCTTGTCGCATCGTCGACTATGGTTTAGCGGGGAGAAGTGGGACCCCACCTCCTCCGCATTGAGACAGACGGAATACCAGACCCATTCTAGTCTCCACTTGAATTTTCAGCGACCTTTCTGTGATAAATGTGATGAATGTAGACATGTGTTGGATCCCTTGCACTGCGTGTCTGGCGTGATGTTCCTCGTGTCCTTGGAAACAAGTAGCAGAGGATGCTCCTAGCGACCAACTACCAGCATATCCATACTTTCCAGTTCTGCCCACGCCGCTCTGGGCGTTATCAGGGAGACCGCACCAGCTGGAAACTTCTAGCCACCGCGTGCTTCAAAGTAAACGACGCGCTGTAGCATCTTTCCTACACAAATGCGTATTCCTCACAGGATGACTCAACGCCATATTACTTCGCTTTGTACCTGTCGATTAAGACAATCCTTCCCACCCTGAGAACAAGAAGCCCTTTTCCAGCCGAACAGCACGCGGGTGCTTCGCCCATCCCAAGACCAAGGCTCGCTCGCAGCCCGGATGGAGCATGCATTCCTATTCTTACCATCTCAAAATCGAGCTTTACCAAAGTCCCGACCCGCTATTGACCCATCACACACTCAGCGACACCAAGAGCGGCAGCTCGAGCGGGCCGATCTGGCACCCGACCGCGGGGAGCAGCATCTTCGATATCCTCCCATCCCACCCCCACCGCGGCGACGAACTGGCCCTGTCTAGTTCCTTGAAGAAGCGCGAGAAGCAAAAGCGGACAGACGAGCTCGAACAATACCTGCCTCCAGAAGACCGTCGCTTCCTTCCAAAGCCCCCCGCCAGAGTCATCGACTGCGGCCCGTCGAGACCCATTCCCCCAGCAGCCGGGGAGGACGACGGTGATATCTTGCTGCTGAACACGACCAGTCGGAGGGAAAGGTCTAGAAGCTTTCCTCCTCCGGGCCACCTTGCTGGGATCGGGCCTCGAGCAGCGGCCAAAGACTGGCGGTTTGGACCTATACGTATAGAAAGCTTCGACGTTCCCGACGGCTTCCAGGGCGACAGCTCCGAGCCCTCTTGTCTCGCCATGGCAGGCAGTGCCCATCCCTCCCCAGCCGCCTCGCTGGGTCCAAACCTTGGAGGACCAGGAACGGATACAAAGGGCGAGTTTGTGCCCCCGGCTGGCAAGAAAACAGACGCCGGGTGGGGAATAGTGCACCTCTACCGTGAGCCTCACGAGCTCGGGGTCACGGGCAACTCAACCGAGAGCCTCAGCGGTGGCGATGGCACAATCCTCTGCATTCCTGCTGTGCCCGGCTACCTATCGCCGATTGGGTTTCTGAACTTCGTTGGGCGGAAGTGGATGGCGCACGTTGCACATTACCGAATGCTCATGACCAGCGTCCTGGGCACTTATATGGTTTTGATCAAGTGCTGGGATCACGATTCTGCCGAAGCCTGGAGGAAGGAATTCGACGGCAAGGCTTTCGGACCCATGCGGGTAAGTCAATTTTCCCAATCAGACCTCACTATATGCATGTTTGCTGACACCTAGTCAGGAGGAGGGCATCTGTCACGTCACCTTCATCAAATCCATCACTATCGAGACACCATCCCAGCCGACGGCAAGCTCTTCCAAGGGCTCCGCTGTAGGCCACCTCGGCTCGCTTAAGCCGTTCCCTCCGCCGACCCCGGATCTTGTCGAGCTCCCTACGTGTACAGTATGCCTCGAGCGCATGGACGACACCTCGGGGCTCATCACAATCCCATGCCAGCACGTCTTCCATTGCACGTGCCTGCAGTCATGGACGGGATCTGGCTGCCCCGTCTGCAGGGCCACGAACCCCTCTCCGCAGTCGGCGGATCCTGATGACCCATACTCGCATCCCTTCGGCCATGGCATATCAAACATCTGCGTGACGTGCGACACAACCGACGACCTGTGGATATGCCTGATCTGCGGCAACGTTGGTTGCGGCCGATACAAGAGGGGACATGCCAAGGAGCACTGGAAGGAAACGGCGCATTGCTTCAGCCTCGAGCTGGAGACGCAGCACGTCTGGGACTACGCGGGCGACATGTGGGTCCACCGTCTGATCCGTGAGAAGGGCGAGGGCAAGGTGGTCGAGTTCCCCAGCACCGACATGGCGGCACGTGATGGGGCTGGGCAGGCGGGTCCTGACATGGACGTAGTGCCGCGCGCTAAGCTAGACAACATCGGCATGGAGTACACGAATCTATTGGCGAGCCAGCTGGAGAGCCAGCGTGTCTATTTCGAGGAGATTATCAGCAAGGCGGCCGACAAGGCGGCGAAGGCATCGGCCGCGGCGGAGGCGGCTGCCTCCCAGGCCGCAGAGGCGATGAGCAGGCTCCAACTCCTCGAGCACGAGCACAGTGCGCTCAAGAACGAGGTCATTCCGCAACTTGAGCGGGACCTAGAGCGTGAGCGCAAACGGGCGGACAAGTCGACCGAAGTCGCCAGAAAGATGGGCCAATCACTGCAAGAGGAGAAGAAGATCAACGAGGGCCTGCTTGAGAAGATTCAGCACGTGAACAAGGAGATGGAGTCATGCAAGGCGCTTAATGAGGGGCTGAAGGCAGAAGTTGCAGAGCAGAAAGACATGAACCACGACTTGACGCTGTTTATCTCCGGGCAGGAGAAGCTCAGGGAGATGGAGCAGGAGGGCAAAGTGACACAAGAGGAGCTCGAGGAGGGCGAAGCGAGTGTGCCTGAGAAGAAGGGGAAGGGGAAGGGCAGAGGCAGGGGAAAAGGAAGGTAGTGAGACCTGATGGCCTCTGAAGGGTGGAAGACGGGGGTTAAGCATAGCATTGGCAGTTTCAATACATAGATTCAAAATACAGCCCAGCGCAGCAAAAACGCTGCCTCTGGAAACAAACACACCTCTCATACGCATACGAACGTGGGCAGGTCTCGCGATCTCTCTCATTTCACCATCAACATAATCCTGTCTGCGCAGACTTGTAATAGCAAGGAAGTCCCATGGCCCGAGTCGGGCACCGAGACTACGGAACAGCGGCAATGTACTCTGCCTTTCTGCTGGTACGTGTGATTATAGTCTGGCCAACACATTGGAGGCTACCAGGCAGCTACTGCATAGGCATGTGGGCGTGTGCCGCAGATAGGACAGAAAGGTCGCCAGGATGTAAGCTCTCAACGCATCCTGTCCTCGAATCGAAGCGTGCTATATGATCATTAGTCTAGCCAGCAGCAGGCCAGCAGCAGCGCAGCAGCCCAGGTAGCCTAGTCCTTGAGCTTTGTTGGGGATCGGCATGGTTTAGCTGTGTGCCAGGATTGAGCTTGGTGGAATCAAGTGGCAGAGTGCCCGAGTGCAGAGGCCTGGGGCCGAAGGAGAAGCGCAAACCCCACCTGGACGGATGGAAGGCCTGTCACGTCACTCAGACTTTCTTTCCAAATCCTTCCAAATATCTCGCCCGACCCACCACAGTCCAAGACTCACAACCGACGGCGAGCCTGTCCTCACACCATGGTGCTTCATACATATGCATAGTGATTGCATAGTCTACTGCACCGCAGGCTTGGCTTCATCTACGATCTCTTCTTAGAAGAGCCGAACTGTGATTGTCCCAACATCCAGCATCCAGCATCCAGCATCCAGCATCCGGCATCGAGAGGCTCAGCCCATTTTCCAGCCCCAGATCGTCGCCACCCGCTCGGATTCCAACCGCAGGTGAGCTCAGGACTACTGGAGTTGGATCATGGCTGTCAACTCCGTCTGAGATTTCATCCCGACCTCGTGTTCTCGAATACACTGCCGGCTGCCAGCGTCCAGCGCCCACCACATCGTCGGCTTCAATCAGTCAGTCCACTGCCGGATTCGATCAGCACCCCACCACACCACAAAACCAGTCTGGTGCCTGGCGTCCGGGTCATTGTTTCTCTCTGTCCTTTACCAACGCACCAGCACCACTACTTCGTGCATCCGTCCGAGCAGCCGACGACATGCCTTCCGAAAAAGCCTCGGCCTCGGGCTCGGGCTCGGCCCTGCCTGTACCGCCCCAGAGCGCAGACTCTCCAAAGCCTGCCAAGGAACTCTATCCCATGAGCAACAGGAAATATGACACTTTCTTGTGGTTCATGTCCATTTTCGTCGATCTTTTCTTCCGCGAGGTCCATCCCAGGGGCTCCTGGAAGGTCCCGAGGCAGGGCCCTGTCCTGTTCGTTGCCGCGCCCCACGCCAACCAGGTGAGCAGCCCGCCCCGCGCGTTGATGGCTGATGGGCCATGCTCCATACAGCCTTCAGCTGACTGCCTGGCTTGGCCTGACTGACTGACTTCGTGCCTAGTTTGTCGACGCCCTGATCCTCCAGCGAACCTTGAAGAAGGAAGCCAAGCGTCGGGTCTCCCTCCTCGTGGCTCAAAAGTCTGTCCACGGCTTCATCGGCTGGGCCTCTCGCCAGACCGGCGCTGTTCCTGTTGGCCGCGCGCAGGATGCTGCCAAACCCAAGGATGGCCTTGTATACCTCCCCGACCCCATAGGCGACCCGACTCTGATCCGGGGCGTCGGCACACACTTTGACAGAGATGCGGAATTAGGTGGTATGATCTTTCTGCCCGCCGGCAAAGGTCAGGCAAGCACGAGCGTTGATATAGCGGAGATTCACGGGCCCGAGGAAATACGCGTAAAGAGACCGTTCAAGACAAGGTTGGCCGTATTCCAGCTGACAGGGCGCGACGACATCGACGACTCCGCCAACTTCACCAACAAGGATTTGAAGGGCATCAAAGATGGCTACGAGGGCACCCCGTACAAGCTGGCCCCTCACATCGACCAGACTAAGGTTTACGAAGCAGTCTTTGACCGGCTGCGATCCGGAGGCTGCGTGGGCATCTTTCCCGAGGGCGGTAGTCATGATCGCACCGGACTACTTCCCTTGAAGGCTGGCGTTGCCATTATGGCTCTTGGGGCTCTTGCGGACTCTCCCGAGGTCGACCTCAAGATTGTACCGGTTGGCATGAACTACTTCCACGCCCACAAGTTCCGGTCGAGGGCGGTGGTCGAGTTTGGTCAGCCTATGGAAGTCTCCAGGGAGCTCGTTGAAATGTACAAGAACGGCCAGAGGCGAGACGCTATCGGCCAGTTGCTGGACACCGTATATCAGGGCCTGGCTGCCGTCACCGTGCAGACGCCAAACTACGACACTCTGATGCTCATCCAGGCCGCCCGGCGGCTTTATAAGCCCACTGGAAAGAAGCTACCGCTCCCGTATGTGGTGGAGCTGAACCGAAGATTGGCAATGGGCTACGAGAAATACAAAGACGACGAGCGCATCGTCCAGCTGTCGGAGGCGGTCAAGGACTACAACAAGCAGCTCCGCTACCTCAACATGCGCGATCATCAAGTTCAATATGCCAGGATGCCCATACACACAGTCATACTCACAACCATTTACAGGGTGCTCAAGCTACTGGTGCTCCTGGTCGGCACGCTGCCCGGCCTCCTCCTTTTCACCCCCGTTTTTGTATTGACAAAGTTTATCAGCATAAAGAAGGCCAGAGAGGCATTGGCGGGCTCCTCGGTCAAGATCCAAGGTCGCGACGTGATGGCAACATGGAAGATAATGACAGCCTTGGGCTTTGCACCGATCCTGTACAACACGTACATTTGTATCTTCGTCTGGAGAGTCTACGCGGACCGTCTCTGGGGCTACTGGGATTATGTCCCAAGATGGATACCTCTGTGGACGGCCTTCCCGATCGGCTGGGTAGTCTTCCCTTTGATCACTTTTGCGGCCCTCCGGTTGGGAGAGGTGGGGATGGACATTTTCAAGTCGCTGCGCCCTCTTGTTATGTGCCTCAACCCTGCTTCCAGCTACAATATCTACCAGCTGAGGGAGCGGCGGGCGGAGCTGAGTGAGCGGGTGACAGAGGTCATCAACGAACTCGGGCCTGAAATGTTCCCCGACTTTGACAAGACGCGGATCGTGGCCGACCCATCCAAGGACGACGGCCGGCCGAGGACACCGGGCAGGCCGCCGACCAAGAGACGCGACAGTGACATGTCGAGCACAGGCCTCGAGCCGGAGAGCCCGACGCGGCCACTCGCGAGGCGCGACACAACGTCGTCCAGCCGGGGGCTTCCAAAGAACGAGTCCTACAGCAACATCGGCAAGGTTGGCATCTTCTCCACCCGGCCGCCGTCGCGGTCGAGGAGCAGGAGCAGCAGCTCAGGTGGCGCGTTCGGCTCTGCTGGGTTCCCCGTCAGTGCGTTCACCACGCTGGACTCCAAAGAGGGCCTGGACGAGGTCAGCAGGAAGATCCGGCAAGAGATGAAGGAACGAGGCGAGCTGAGGAGACGGAAGAGCGCGGGCAAGAAAGCATTCGAGCTGCAAAGCAACGACGGCGAGAGCGACGATGAGGACGAAGCGGATGGCAGGCAGTAAGCGTGAATGGATACAGCGGAAGCCAGCAGCTTAATTTTTATAGATAATTGGACATAGTATATCGATGTGTTTTTTTTCCTTCCTTGCCTCTTGGCTGTAATGGTACAACATGTTGCACAGATTATGTCGGCTGGCTGATTGTTGTGCAGTAATTTGACATGGCTTACTCTACCAACAGACAGCCACTGCTTACCTATGCAGCTTGTTTGCTGGGCAAGCTCGTCGTCCTCGAAGCATGTCGTATCTCCGGGGCAAGAGGCCATGCAGCCGTGGCAGCCCATGACTTGTGGCCGGGGTTCGGTCGGACTTACGAGGAGCGGTATAGGGCGCGGTATAGGGCGCCCCGGCCCGCCGCGGCGGCGTGTCATGATTGATAGCCCTGGAGATTACTGAGAAGCAGCACCTTGGTTACAGGCGACCCCGGCCGAGCACTTCGGTGAATGCGAGCGGACCCGAACCGACCCGGCTGATCGGCTCGGGGTAAGCGAGCAGACACCGGGGCTGAGAAGAGTGCGTACTGTACTCTGTAGTCATCCCAACCCACACACCCAGCACGTTCGACGTTCGTGGCCGGCGCCGCTCCCTGCGAGCCCTGTCTGCTTCACATACAAGTCCTCGCCCTTCCTCCTGCCTCTTGCTTCCTTGTCCTTCTTTTCCGGCCCACCCGGGTTCCCGATTCCATATCGCTCGCTTTCTCTTCTCCACCCACCCACACGTCCGAGTCAAGCCTTTTGCGGCCGGTGAAGCCACCAACGAGGCGACCTGTCTTGTCCGCGCGACAGCACCACTGACGACCCTCCTCGACAACTTAGTGAAAACGAGGCAACAGGTCCCGAAGCTCAGTCGGAAGATGTTCAAGTCGCTCGTTAATGGCGCCAAGAAGCTTGCCATTGGGGAACCCGGCGGTGCGCCAATCAGCCAGCTCTTCCCCAAGGTCGACCCCGCGGTCGACGGCGAGGACTGCCTAAGGGACTGCGAAAGTTGCCCTACACACTATCCCAGGAACTTCAAGATCGAAGAGAGCGACGATCTCTATGGCCATATCAAGGGATGGAGCACCCACGTCTTGGTGGCCACGGGCAAGGCGGACTGGACGCACAATGTCGCCGACGAGAAAGGCAGTTTGATGCAAGCCATGGACAAGGCAGAAAAGCCGAACAACGGAGTGAGCTATGCACTGCCCTGCATCGCCCTGCATTGCCTTGTGCTGCACGAGACTGACGTGAAAGACCACATCAACAGCGGCTCATGCTCTCGGCCTCCAACATCCCAACCCCCCACCATAGCAGCGACTACTCGGAGCCTACGACGCTTCTCCTACTGCCCGCCTTCGTCGTGATAGAGAACGTTACGCCGGCCTCGGTCCATACGCTGATCTCCGAGTATATCAACAAGTCACCCACCAACACATCCGCCCTCCAACCCGTCTCGGCTGCGATACCAGAGTCCCTGCCGCCGCCAGACCTTCCCGAGCCAGCGGCAAAAATTGAAGGATTGAGAAGCCGTCCAAGTCCTCATGCCGTCGTGATACTGCTATGCTCACAAAAGACCCGTGACGCACGGTGCGGTCAATCGGCACCGCTTATCCGAAAAGAGCTGGAGCGGGTAAGGATATATACATGCCCCTTTTTTCGGTCTCCTCTCCCAGTCCTCGCATATATACTGACACAGTGGGAAGCATCTACGGCCGCTTGGCCTGCAACGTGACCTGGACGACGAGCGACCTGGTGGTGTGGGCATCTACTTCATCTCGCACGTCGGAGGGCACAAGTACAGCGCGAACGTCATGATCTACCGGCGGCCAGACGCCTTCGGGCTGGATGGTCTGGCGAGGACGAGCGTGAAAGAGGGCGAGAACTGGGCACCTACGAAGAAGGACCCGACGAACGGAGGCGAAGGGGATGCGGGCGCTGCGCAGTGCATATGGCTAGGAAGGGTGAAGCCGGAGGACTGCGAGGGCATTGTCAAGTACACGGTGCTTCAGGGCAAGGTCGTCAAGCCCGAGTCGCAGCTCAGGGGCGGTTTCGACAGATCAAAAGGCCTGATGAGTTGGTGAGTTCGACAGCGCACGGCTGGTCGCGAGACCGTGCCGTCGTCCTCATCAACCCCCCGCCCCTCCCCAGCTTCTGGGTGATATGCGTCCCCGGCTCACAGGGTGAAGACCCTCACCCAGACACATTTGTACAGGGCACGCAGAGCTAGTGGACGCCATCATGCGCCTTTCCACGAGCCGTGTCAGGCAGTGTCGCATATGTAGGCAAGTCTTCAAGAGTACGGCTTGCAATTAGGCTCGAAATATCGCTCGATTCTCAGCTGCAAGCGGTAGTAATACAAGTTCTCTTGCCCAGTGGCTGCAAGGCGTCCCATGGGCTCTTCCTCTTCCTCAATCGCTTCACTTCTGTCGATGGTGCTGATAACAGAGTGTTACATAGCCATGCCTCATGTGCTGTCTCGTCCGAAGTGGTTCTTGTTATGGGTCTGTCTGACACCTCATCCTTTTCTTCTTCCACAGTTGGCTTTTGATAGGGGGCCATGGATGCTGGCGGAGTCGGCTGAAGCCTGTGAAGGTCTGATGGCTTGCGAGCTGTTCTGAAAGTCCCAGCTCGTGTAGGCCTTCGTGTTTCTTTGGTATCTTTGGCACCTCGAGAGCCTTGTGACGGACGTATATACCGTCGGCTAATGGGACCAGCCTACAACTATTGCATGGGCTCGCTAAGACTTCCATGATGGTTAGTAGAGGGTGAACTTGCACAATCTCGGCAATCTCGCGCAGCTTACTTACCACCCTCAGCCTCACAGGAACATATCAATTGATATGGCCAGCACCTAAAGAACGGTCGCTCCGCTGCGAAGCTTCTGCTCGCAATGGACGAGGTAGGGAAAGGGGAATAGCTGTGTCACAAGAGTGTCGAGGCGGACTCGGAGCAGAAATGAAGACACCGTTTCTTCGCCTATGCACATTGGGCAAATCTATGGAAGGCAATTGACTTTCCAATTCTGTGGGAGTGCTTGCTGTGTTATAAAGTCGGTCAGATGAAGGCATCCAGCCTTCTGGGCCTTTCCGGACGAGGCATTTGGCAGCACGCAGCCTTGTGGCTGATGACATCGCAGTGGGATGATCACAGGGCCAACAGCAGTGGGACAAGGACACTGGGATCGAGAAGGCTGAGGCAATCGACAACCAGGAGCGTTTGTTCAGAGCATGAGCTTGGGGCATGTCGCGGTGGTGGCCTCGGGCCGGTGGATGTTGAACTGGGCGGAGCATTTGCTCCGGACGAACAGTTCATGAATCACGGCAAAACCTTGCTTGAGAATGGACCAATGGATCCCACCACGGGCGTCAAGACCGTCAGGAAGCACACCTCCTCTCCGCGCCGGAGCATTGCGAGAGTGGAGTTATGCCCGCTTGAACACGCTCCGCCGGGAATCTCGATGATGGCCTCTCTCAATGACCGACGAGTAGTTCCTATCCCTGGGGGACACGGGGTTGCAGAGGACAGGGGGTTTCCCAAGGACAGCAGGAATCCAAGGGTGACCTGTCACTACCTGCTGATATGCCAACGGTAGGATTGCCCCACAGCCCATGATTTCCGAGTACGGGACCCTTCGGGAAACTTGTCGGAAGAGAAGGGGCTCCTAGGACCGAGTCCGGCCACCGGCATGCTGCGAAGGCCGGCCATACAACAGCCGATTGAGCTTAGGCATCGTCGACCCGAGGCAGAAACGGATTAAGCACAGGTGGGTGAAGGTGTGCTTGAGTGGGTTGAAGACGGCTGCTGAACGCGAACTCAGGCATGCGGAACGAGGGCACACATGCATTACCCCCCTCCAGTATGTCTCCACTGTGCCTTGTCGTTCCGTCTTGAAAACAATCTGAGAAGCTCGTCAAGAACCCCTCCAGCTGCCGAAGTTCCCAATCAGCAGATCGAGATCTATGTTCAGCACCAGTATCAGCATTACGCCATCACTGGCCTTGCCATGCCACTTCGCTGCCTGGGCAATGGGATACTGCTGGCAAACAAGGAGCATTTGATCCGGATGTCACCTGGGTAGCGACCGCGAGGAAGACTCGTTTGGCTATTCGCCGGAGGAAGCTCTGTCCAGGCAGCATGCCGCCCCCATTCAATTTGTCTAACCTTCCAGCAGTCTCGTCTATATCTAATTATACAGTTTGACCCTGTCCATAGTAATGTACCCCGAGTAGGTGTATACAATAAGAAGAAGTTATGTCGTGGGTGGGAATAACGCGAGGAGGGGAAATCGCTGCGTACGGGGTCGAATTGGTGCCAAGTCGCAAACGCAGCACAGGGCATTGTATTCCACTCCGTCTGCTACTCCTGGCTCCCCTCCCCGGCCGTGTCGACAGCGTCTGTCTCGCTTGCAGGCGCTGCTTTCCGAGATTCCAGTTTCTTGATGTTGATCCAACTCAGCCCGGACACCGCACAGAATGCACAGGCGGCACATGCCACCGTGATATAGTATGAGTGCCTCAAGCCGGTCAGATACGCAGTCAGGACGGCTGTGGTGTATTGTTCCATGCCCAGGGACTTCAATACTTCTCTAACCTGCGACGCGCCCGAGTTTATGAAGATCTGGGGATTCAAGCCAGGAACATCGCGCTGTATCCCCTCGACCAAGCCGTTCTGGAAGACCGTCTGTGCCACAGCGATAAAGATGGCCCCTCCAAAGGACTGGAAGAACTGCACGCACGCGGTCGCTACCGCGATGTCCTCCTGCGGCAGAACAGCCTGTACGACCAGGATCCCAAGCTGGAATCCCACGCCGATGCCTAGTCCCGCCAGCACCTGGTAGCCGAACCATACCCTGAGCGGGGAGTCGAGTGTGAAGGTGGTGATCATACTATTTGCGGGTGTCAGCATCGAAAGGGCATCCCCTCGGGTGGGGGCAAGGGAAAGGCAGCATGGAGCAGGGCAACAGGAGCGCCGGGTCACCACCAAAGGCGACCCGCTCTCATGGTAATGATGGGGCAAGTCATGACGCAGCGAACGGGGACAAAGAAACGAGGAGAGTAGTACCCTGCGCCCACCGTAAACAGAACCATGCTTGGCAAGGCAAAGGGGTTGTACATGCCCACCGCGCTGATGAGTCCTCCGGAGAGGACGCTGGTCACTACAGTCGAAATGAGAAGCGGCAGAATCTTGACCCCTGCCTCGACGGCGGTGTCGCCCTGTATTGCCTGGAAGTACAGCGAAAGGTAGTATATCAGGGGGAAGAAGGCAGAGCCGAAGAAGCAGGAGAATGCCATGGCGCACAACACATTGCGATTCTTGAAGAGGCGCGGCGGGAGGGTGCCTTCGTCACCCTTCCAGATCTGGACGCCGATAAAGATGAGTATCATGGCTCCGAAGCCTACAAACAGGCCGATGATGCGCGAGTTGTTCCATGGATACTCGGTGCCGCCCCATTGGAGGGCAAGCAGGAGACAGATTACTGCCGGGATGAGGATGGCCGTCCCAATGAGGTCCAGTTGCTTCATCTTGCCAAGAAAGGTGAGGTCCCGTTTCTTCTGGCCCTTGACGTGCAAGAAAAAGAAAATGGCAACCATAGTTGCACCGCCAATGGGGAGGTCTAAGCCATGTCAGCTAAAGACACAACTAGCCATGTCTACCTCGTCGGGGGAAGACAACCTGTCTGTCACTCACTGACATAGAAGCACCATCTCCAGGACACATGGTCTGTGAAAGCACCCCCCAATAACGGGCCGGCGACCGATGCAATTCCCCACATACCCCCGATCAAGCCAAATGCCAAAGGCCTCTGCCGAAGCGGGAGGGTGTATGCGAGGATAACGATCGAGCCCGAGAACAGCCCAGCCGTTCCCATGCCGGCAACTGCTCGGCCAACGATGAAAGCTGTCGAGCTAGGCGCCACGGCGCATACGAGGCTGCCGACCTCGAAAACAAACACGGCCAAGAGGTAGATGATCTTGACGCTGAAACTGTTGTACAGCTTGCCGTACAGCGGCTGTAATGCCGTGGTTGTGAGAAGATAAGAACTGCCATACCAGCCTATATCTTTGACTGATTCGAATTCAGCCGTGATAGCGCCCAGGGCAGGAGCTATGATGGTCTGGTCAAGAGCAACGAGAACTGCAACATCCGAGATTAGCTGTCAGGAGAGCATCACGCACATTATCGGCAGACAAATGGTTGGGTGCAGCACGGAAGCTCTCTGCCTAAGGCCAGCCAGAAGAGCAGTATCTTGTTATGAGAGTGTGGTGATGGGCTCATGTAGTGACTTACAGACGGACAGGCACAGCGATGTGAGAATGAGAATCTGAGTCGGGCGCTTGGGGTAGACCACCTCAGTGCCACGTTGCTGGGGTCCAGCAGTCTCGACATTGTCCGTTGAGGAAGGGGTGGACAGCTGATGTGTCTTTTCATCGTTCTTTGCCTCCGTGCAGACAGGTTGTTCTTGCGAGTCCATCACTGCGAGACGGCGCGTTGCAGGTTTCCCTTGCAGTTTTCTTGGAGCCTCACCCGGGGGAGCAAAGACCTGACACAAATAAAGTCAGCACCAGCCAGCCTTGTGATGTGTTCATGCGGCCGAAATGCAAAATTCGTGCGTATGATAAGGTAACATGTTCCATCTATAATTGTTTGACTATGACACGATACGTTCATATACTGGGCGTTGAAGCATTGGTATTTCAAAGCCTAGTCCTTAGTCCCTTGCCTAGAGCGGCGTCAGCATTGTCCCGAGTACCGCACCCCCAAGACTCCGTGATCTCAGGGTGTTAGTGACAAGGGTGCCAATAAAGCTTGTCCCAGAGCCTCTGGCGTTATGCCGGCTTTGACAGGGTACACGGATCGATTGTCGAATCAGGCCAGGCCACTCTCGATCGACAAAGCCGACGGCCCGGACTCGGCAAACAGTGGACATCCGAGCTTGATGCTTTCACTCCGAGGAACAATTGCGAAATATTTCTTCTGTCTACGTGTATCCAACTTTGCACTTGCTGACTGAGGCGAAGGCGGACGTGATGTACATTCACGAAGCAGCTCGTTATTCCTTGCCCAGGCCTAGCAGCACGAGGTTGGCCACATTCATTGCGGCGATGATCAACCAGATCACCACCGCGATGATGACCACCGGTATTGAGTTCGCCATCTTCACATTCTCCAGCTGCCTCCCCTGACCTTCAGATCGGTTGCGGTCATCGGTTTCATCGTTATCCTCACCAACATAGACGCCGAAACGTGCTCGCCCCGGCAGGACCTTCATGTATTTGTTCATGCAGGTGAAATAGATGAGGGGCGCTGACACGAATGGGAGGACGACACTCAGGGCGACCTGTGACGCATTCAAGGCTGTGTCGAGCCCCTCCCTCCCAACAGCACCGGCAATTATGATACTGGGAGTAATGCTCATGGAGCGCGTTATGAGCCGCCGAAGCCACGGTCGCATGTTCCACGACAGTGCACCCTCGCTCACCATCTGTCCCGCGATGGTACACACAATGCCTGCGGAAACACCCGATAGCAACAGCGCTAATGCGAAGAGAATGCCGGCACCCTTGCCAAGGCTGCGGGAAAGCAAGTCATGGATAGCGAAGATGTCGTCGTTCTGTGCCTCTGAGGACCCGTATAGTGATGCACCCGCGATTATGAGGATAGCCGAGTTGATGAAGAGCGCAAACGTGAACAGGGAGGTGCCCAGCTCGACGATTGAATACTTCATGCAGTGTCGTATTGCCCGCAGAGAAGGGATGTAAATGTTCTTCTCAGATGTCTCGTTGATAGATGACAAGGTCGGATTTCCGAGGGGCATCAGCCCTTTGCTGACGTCGTACTCCCTCAGCCGGGCCTGGACAATTCCGGAGCCTAGGTACAAGCTGTGTGGCATGACTGTCGCTCCCAGGATACCACAAGCCTGGTACAGGCCCTGCTGCTCAATGACCGCTTTGGATGGCAGGTAGCCCTGGAACACATCAGCGACCGCCGTGCCGCGTATCATGGACATCTGGATGCAGAAGCAAACGACCACCGCGAGCACGAGGAGAACCACAAAGAACTCGAACAAGCGAAGCCCGCGCATGGAGCCATTTGGGTTGTAGAATAGGAGGATGATCATGACATCCAGGATTGAGATGGCGCAGCCTGCCACCAGGGGTATCTGTGGGATGAGCAGGTTGATGGCTATCGCCGTGCCAATTACCTGCCATAGAGAAGCTGCTCTTAGCAAAGACACGGACCCAGGATAAGCGGAAGTATGTGGCTCGACTTGTGACTCACCTCTGCCAAATCAGTGGCGATGATGGCTATCTCAGCCATGACATACAGTGCATAGTTCAGCCAGCGGGGGAGAAATGCACGACAGGCCTCGGCAAGGTTGAGCCCGGTGACCGTGCCGAGCTTGACACAGAGGCCCTGCAGGAAGATGGCAAATATGTTGCTCAGCAGGACGATGAACAACAGGCGAAAACGGTAGGAGGCGCCGGCCGCGATGCCGGTGGCGTAGTTTCCAGGGTCTATGTATGCCACTGCAATCATGAAGCCTGGACCGACGAATTTGCCAAAGGTAAAGACGGCATGCCGGATCATGGCAGGGATGGAACGCCGCCCCCCCTCGTCGCTCAGAGTTGGCGTTGGTGACAACTGCCGCTCTTCTCCCATGACAGCGGCCGCCGTTGTCGCCGAGGCTGGGTCGTGGGCTGGCCGCACCGGGGATGATGAGCCACCACCGGCATCATTTCCTGAGGCCTTGGCCCCTCCTCTTCGCACAGTCCCGACGGCTGGGCCGCTCGGGCTTCCCAAACCCGTTGAGGACGGTGATGAGAGATTGTCCATGGCTCTGGCCTGTGAGTGTATGTCGTGGTGATGATGCTGGCAGTCTTGACAAGAAATCGAGTTCCTCAACGCCGATCAATACTGGAAGTGCGAACGATGTCTGGTTTCATCAAGCGGTCTCGTATGTGCATTCAACGGTGCATGCAGGACAGAACGTAGACGAGCAGCACTTCACACCTCAATGCGAGAGCAGGATGGAAAAGCGTGTGGTGTTCTGGTGTCGAGGTGGCACAGAGCCAGGCAGGTTCACCCTCTCACTTCTCAGTTGAAAACAAAGTGGCCGATGCTGATGCTGCTGCTGATGCTGACTGTGATGCTGCTGCTGCTGCCGCTGTTCCTCCAGCAAGAGAGTGTTGACATCGCGGGGTGCAATTTATTTACGAAAGCGTCAGTGACCCTCCAAGGGTCGGGGCGGGATGCGCAGAGAAGGCCATGGCTGTCGTTGAAGCTTGGCCCAGCCGTTCGTTAGTGGGTTGTAAAATCACGTAACGGTTTCTCCCGACCCACAAGCCGGGCCTGGCTGTGCCGGGCTCGTCGTGCGGAGGTTTGATTGACTTCGTCACCACTTCCGGTGTAATCCATTCGGGCTGCCATGCCGAGGGTAAGGGGCAGTGCAGCCACTCAATACCACCCAAAAGGCGGCCCCCAAGAAATCACAAGCCGACATCGAGCCGTCAGTCCGCGTCTGATTTTCGTTGTTCGTTTCTTTGTGCACGCAACTAGTAGTGCCAGAGTGCACATACTCACTCTACAAAGGCTAATGTACGCTAGCACAAGACTCTAGCTCAAAACCGGGGTATAATATTCAGCCGTTCTATCAGGCGGTGACTGTCTTGGCTGGACAACTTCGCCCGTTCTGAGTCTTTCTCCGAGCTGTGCCCAGAGTTCGCTTAGGAGGATCTTGTGTGTTTATCCCTCTAATATCACGTGCCAGCTTTTTGTATATCCGTTGTCGGATGGGATATGATCAATCCACCCGCCAGTCCTCGTTGCGCTGCACTGCTCGTCTCTAATTGCCCTGCCTGTGCTCATGTCCTGTATCACTCGCTCATGACTACCGATTCTCAACTGCCCTCGTTTCCTCCTGCTCTTGCCATCTTCGCGACAACTCGGGCGTTACCACAGAGCCACCCTTGAGCATCTCCGAGGCAGTCCCTGCCCTGCTGGCATTCCTCTCCTTTGCCATTATTTTTGCTTCTTGCCCTCGGCTTTACCTCCCGCGGCCCTCTCACGTTCTCTCTTGGCGTAGATGCCTGCTGTGAATGGGTTCTCATACTGCAAAGCAACGAGGTAGACAGTGAGCACCCAGCCGGTCAAAAGTATTCCTGCCGGCCGCCCATACACCAGGGCGGTCCCAAGGAAGCTCATCGTTGAGCCGTAATACATGGGCGCGTCGCAAACATTGAAGGGGAAGCCGGTGACCATGTCGTCCATCAGGATGCCAAAGTAGTCACCCAGGAAGGTGCCTGTGATGCCCAGCGCGTACGTGGATGTGATCACCAGGGTGTTTCCGGCGGCAACGAGCGCGTAACCGAGATACTTGGCCGCGTCTTGCTCAAGAAGGGGGTGCGTGGGCTGGTGACGGAGGGCACGCTCGTAGAGGAAGTCCCGGAAGAGTCCGAGGCCGAAGATGGTGGCGGCGAGGAAGTAGCATGCTGTCTGGGCGTTGCCGCCGAATGCTTTGGTCATGAACCGTGTGCGATATTCTCGTCGGGCAACGATGCTGCAAGGAGGTTCGACAGGTCAGTCAGACGGACGCAGGTACAGACGCAGACACCTACAAAGACACAGCGACGTAGGGACACCCTCACAGTGTCAGGGAGATGGACTCACTTCCAAAACGTGGGGTTAAAGGCGATGGCCGCAGCAGAAACTAACACATCGAGCTTAACTCGTCAGAAACACAGATGTCCTGTGCCAGGCGCAAGCGCAAGGGGTTGACACGGTCAAGGGTAGCACAAACAGAAGAGGCTCTTTTGGCCGAGGTCGACCAGCTGGTGCTGTTGGGCAATTGGCGCCATATTGAGTCGCGGTGGGCAGCGATGGAGGGTGAAAGGAGGTCGTGAGGAAAGAGAGTTATTTGTTTTCCAAGTGGTTGAAGCTCGACGAAAGAGAGGGGAGAAGCAGGCTACTGTATGTTGGCCTTTAGGAGCTCCTCACGTTCTTCTCCCACCCCTCCTGCCCGCCTCTAGCCGCGTCAATAAGATCTGCTGAGGAAAAGCCGAGGGTCTTTGGGCTGCTACGTCATTGGTTGGTGTATGTACATGATGCTCAAGAGGAGGTTCGTCCAGGTACGTACCTGTGGGTGGACACTGCACTCAGGTACATTGGTACATGGTCCAGGTACTGCCCGGCTGCTATCGACAGATTGCAGGGGCAAGGGGCCCGGCCTAGGTGGTCATAGCTCCCAACACAGGCCTGTACCCGCAGCACCGCAGCAGTACACAGTAATGTACATGTGGTTCGTTTGACATCGCAGCCCTCACCACCCGCCAGACGTTTCAGACAGCAGGGCAGGGGCACATACCATACCACAGTCCAGTTTTTCCTCCCCTTCTATAATGTAAAACAATATTACATTGTACTGAGGCCCCTGCAAACAAACGACAACAAAACAATATCTGTTCTCACCACCGCCTCACAGCTGTGCCATACCTGTGTCCCGCAATCGATATCCTCCAACGGTCCCAGCACCACTCACTCATCCTCGTCGCCACTATGCCTCCCAAAAAGTCATCCGGGAAATCAAAGCAGCCGCCCAAGATAGATCCAAACTCATCCTTCACGCCCGAGGCCTTCGAAAAGGAGCTCAAGAACCTGGCTGCAAAGGCAAAGGACGAGACATGGGCCAGGTGGCTCCTCGAGCAAGCCTCTGTCTACCTGAGGTCCTCCATACTCCTTGGCCTAGTGGCCGTCTACGCCAACGTCTCCGAGCTGGCCTTGTCGCCCGTCTACGGCTCCATCCCTGTGTCGATATGGCATGACCGGCTCGTCATGGCAGCTTGCTTCGTTGGTTGGGCCTGCAACCTGCACCTTGGCCGCATCCTCCCTATCAGGATGGCCTACCTGCTGCCCATAATCGCCTTGTACATCCCCGTAGCCCAATTCTTCCTCTTCAAGTTCAGCGGCACACTCACTGCCTACCATGGCCCCTTGATCACAGAGGCCCTCACCCTGGCCCCGCTCATCGTCTTGTCCGTGGCTTGCACCGCCACCTATCTTGATGGCGCCGACCTGTCCGTCTTGCCCGGCTTCATACGCGATGCGACGCCAGGCATCGCATCCTACCTCTACTACAGGCTCGTCGAGAGCTTGTCTGCCGGGCTTCTAGCACAGTACATCGGCAAGACCGTCCTCCAGACCCGCGTTATCTTGCAGGCCGTCCTTGGCGCATCGTACGCCCTCTTTGCACCCTCCAAGTTCCTCGTACTCACCCTGCCTGCCTTGCTGCATACCGCCTTCTTCAACACCCATGTCATGACGCCAATGGCAATGCGGTCTTTGAACAGCACCCTGCAGGCTAATGACTGGATACTTCACGACCGGAAGGAGTCGCTGACCGGCTACATATCGGTGGCCGACAACCTGAAGACGGGATACCGGGTTATGAGATGCGATCATAGCCTTCTTGGTGGGGAGTGGATCCGGTACAAGGGCCTGAGAGTCGCAGAGCCCATCTATGGTGTCTTCACCATGCTCGAAGGAGTGAGACTCGTCGAGGTTTCAGACCCGGTTCCTGACAGTGAAGCTAAAGCCCTCGTAATGTGAGCATAATTAATTTTCCCTGGCCCCTACTCTAGCTTTTGCGAATCTGTGGTTGACTGTTACAAAACCAGCGGGCTCGGCATCGGTACCACGCCGGCAGCCCTTGTGGCCCATGGGGTTGACACGACTGTCGTTGAAATTGACCCTGTCGTTCACGAGTTCGCCTCAAAATACTTCCAGCTTCCATCCAACCATACTCCAGTCATCGAAGATGCAGTCACTTACACAGGAGACCTAGTCAACAAGACGACAGACCAGTTTGATTATATAGTCCACGATGTGTTTACTGGCGGGGCTGAGCCTATAGCTCTGTTTACGCTGGAGTTCCTACAGAATCTTTATGCACTTTTGAAGCCTAACGGCGTGGTTGCTATAGTATGTTGCATGCGTCTGGTGCTTTGTTCGATCTTGTACGCTGATCTCGTCCCAGAACTACGCCGGCGATTTCGCCCTTCCACCGCCCAAGATCATTGTCCATACCATCAGACAGGTCTTCCCTTCCTGTCGAGTCTTTCGTGAGAATCCTCGGGACGAGGATGTCATCGAAAAGGAGAAGCGTGACTTTACAAACATGGTAATCTTTTGCGTCAAGACCGACCGCCCCGTCACATTCCGCAAAGCCACTACCGCCGATCTGCTTCAGAGCCGCACCCGGGAACACTTTCTTGTACCCAAGCACGAGGTCACTGAGAAAGACTTTATGGCTGTAGAGGAGGCTACTGTCTTGAGGAAGAATGATACTGCAGCGCTAGAAAAGTGGCATCAGAAGAGTGCGCTGGGACACTGGGAGGTCATGAGAATTGTACTGCCAGATGTTATATGGGAGCAGTGGTAGGCGATTTATGTCATGGGAAGCATTATTAGCAGAGGGAGTATCCTATGACACCTATAAGAGCCTGCCTACTCTTAAGCAGTCGTACGGCTATTATTGAAGGCTGAGCCCACATATCAATAGTACATTTGATCGATCCTTTCAACGGTGAGCACAAGATAGGATAACGGGTAATGATGTATCATGTGAGGCGGTCTAGAAAAAAGTAACAATATGTGTATATATGTGTTATATAATATTCTCGTCCTATTCTCAACTTGTTCTTCAAATTTTGAATGTTTAATGGATCTGTAAATGTTTAAAATGAAATTTTAAGATGAAATCGTCTCAGTATTAAGACTATAAAAATGAGAAGAAACTATATTTTCCAACTAGTCTTTGACAACCTAACATGAATAGAAGACAGCCTCTGGAGGTAACATACATATTATCGTGCTTTCATTTTACAGCTCTGGGGCAACCTAGAGGCCAGTTCAAAGAGTTGTCCTAGATAATAACACCCCACAGCCAATACACTCGCTGAGGGATAATCACTTACATCGCCATTCGCGGTCGACCACGTCCGCCACTCTTTACTTTGAGGGCTCCTGAGTAATCCTGTCTGGATAGGGTGAGCAGTCTGCTGACTAGCAACCGGATCTCCCTTAGTTTGACTCGGCTTAGATGGCTTGGTAGACGTACTTGGATCTGCGTCCTTTTGCTCTGCGGCAAGTGCATTGGTCGTGGTGCCTGTCGAGGGTGGATACAAATGGCTTACTTTCCTCCCGGATCCTGTAGGCACCTTACCGAGAGAGGACGCCAGCAATCTTCAGAATCGACCTCAATTTGGTTCCAATGTCTCTGGCATATTTGTTGGCGTTGAATTTGTCAGATTTGACTTCCCCATGCCAAAAGTGATACATAATCTTCTACCCAGAACTGGCAAAACTGGCTATTTACCTGGAAGGCACTTTGGTGAACCTATGCACTTTTCCCCAAAGCTCAAATCGTAGGAGATACGGGTCACTTTTTTGCTACCATTGTCAACTAGGGCCAAAATCCCGTGCTTGAGTGTTCTCGGGCCGGAGTATCATAGCTAGCTCTTCAAGCTCATCTCCAGATGTAGGTGCACTACATCAAAAGCGACCATCATCTGCTAAAGGAGGGTCAACAACCAGATGGCCATCTTCCTACCTTTGGCGCTTCCGGAAACGGTGGTGAATTCGGTTCTACAGCTGGAAATCAACGCGTCAACAACATGGAATAGATGACCTGAAGACTTGCTGATGTGAAGGTTCTGGAGCATGAGAAGGAAGATGGGTGTTTGGCATCCATGATAGAAGAAGTCATTGCAAGCAATTGTCGATCGTGATCATTATAGTTCCCTGTTGCAGACTTGACGTTCAGAATCGAGGAAAACAAGTTTATGAGAGGTAAAGAAGACTGTAGAGCATGGCTCTTGATAGAAGCAGAGTAGGGATATCATACACTTCCCAAGTGTTGACAATGTCCAAGTGCATGCCAATATCAAATCCCGATTCCCGAGAAATCACGGGACTGGAAGTACCTCAGGTGTGGCTTCTTTGACCGGCCTCCTGGGCCCCTAAAAACAAGAATCTAATGAAGCTACAGGGAAAATGAATGCACCCACACCCATGAGCGTGGTTGTGGCCCTTATATAGTGGCTTCCTGATTCCAACACACAACTGTTCACCAGGTCCACTGCCCGGGGACTTCTGACCTAATCGAGGACCGTCAAGCCAAATAGCTGGCTGGTCAAAAGAAAAGCGCCGCATTCGCCGCCGAGATGCTTCACTCCAGGAGGATGCTTCTCATATTAATAGCTAACATGTTTACAATTAAACTAAACATTAAATTATAAAAGCGTTATATATAAAACAGTTTTTATAATACTCTAATATAAAAGCTTAATTTAATTATAAAAATATATAATTTTAATATTAATATAAATCTTGTTATCACAACCCTAACAAAAATAGGACCAACAGTTAGTTCTAAAAATAAGCATAGGCTAGCTATTATACAGCTAAACAGCAAAGGAAAAAATATACTAAGCCATATAACCCACTAGCTTATATAAGGCATAAATCATTTAAATTAAAACTAAGCTAAATAAACTAGTACCTAAATTAAAATGCTTATTTTTAAACTACTTAAGTGTCACGAACGTGACAGGAATAGAACCAGGGGAGCACTGTTGGTCCCCTGAAGGCGCAGATAAACCCCACAGG